>NC_051310.1:126828165-127453165 GCF_015220235.1 Choloepus didactylus | reverse complement strand
ACTGTGGGGAGGCAAAAGATTCGACCAAGCAGCTTATTCCATACATAGACAGACATTCATTTATTTGTTCATTTCACAAATATTTACTAAGTGCCCAACATGTTCTGGACACTGTTCTAGGGGCTGCAGATACAGTAGCAAATGAGACAAAGTCCTGGTTGTAATGGGGCTTATATCCAGGGGAATCAGACAGTAAACAAGAAAAAATAAATCGTCATATGCAATAGGCAAAATAATGGTCCCCCAAAGACGTCCACCTTCTAATCCCTGGGACTGGTGAATATACTACCTTACACGACAAAACAGACTTTGAAGAGGTGATTAAATTAAGGACTTTGAGATGGGGGAGATTATCCTGGGTTATCTGGGTGGGTCTAATCTAATTACTTGGGACCTTCCAAGTGGAGAGCCTTTCCTGGCTGTGGTCAGAAAGAGATGGGACTATGGGAGAAAGGTCAGAGACGCAATGCTGTTGGCTTTGAAGATGGAGGTGGGGGCCATGGGCCAAGGAGCGTGGGCAGCCTCTAGCAGCTGGAAAAGGAATGGAAATCGTTTCTTCCCTAGAGTCTCCAGAAAGGAAAGCAGCCTTGCTGATATTTTGATTTTAGCCTAGTGAGAACCGTGTTGGACTTCTAACTTACAGAACTGTAAGAAAATAAATTTGTGTGTTTTAAGTCATTAAGTTAGCTCATGGTAATCTGTTGCAACAGCCATCGAAAACTAATACATCATACTAATATATTTTGTGAGAGTAATAATTTCTCTGAAGAAGATATAACAGGAGAAGGAGAGGGCTGGCGACTGCTGGTGGGTGTGGAAGGGCTTTTTTTCTCCCCTTTGCTGTGATCAGAGAGGGCCACTCTGAGGATGTGATATTTGACAGAGACCTGAATGATGAGGAGTCAGGAAAGTGGAGATCTGAGAAAAGAATGGTCCAGGCAGGGGAAACGCCTACAGCTTTGGGGAAAATTGTCCAGAATGCTGTGCTGGTGATGTCATGCCAAAAGGGCCTGGTGTGAGATCAGAAACAAGGCTTTTGTTCATTTGTTCCTCCATTCATTCATTCACTCATTCATCATTTATTCATTCAACAGATATTTATGGAGTAACCCCCGTGTGCCACCCCCATTCTAGACGCTAGGGATATAGCAGTGAACAATCACTTTCACATGAAGTTCCTCAAAGCTTGGTTTCACCTGTATGTGGAATTCTGGATTCCAGAGGAAGGTACCAGATCTGCTTTTCTTAAATATTCTCCTTATATCTGAGGGAAAGAATTGAGACTGTTAGATTCATATGAAACCCACCCAAACCTGGGTTTATTTGTCCTTCCAAATGTTGTGTGCACTTGGCCATTGTTAACTTTGACGGTTTCTAAAGATAACCAGTACAAGAATAATACTGTAAAATTTAAAAATTACCTCCATCTTGTTCCAAAATATTTCAGTTGTAGTAAAAATATTAATGAGAATGCTTCATTCACTTCTCATGTATCACATTGGTTTTTGGTGCCTAATATATCATTCTTTAGATGGCTTGAAGTTTTCTGTGAAGTCGGGAAGTGATATATCTGTGTGTCCACATCAAAAAGTAAACATTTCAGTCAACCCTTTTTGATCCACATTATTCCTTCCAGACCTCTTTTTTTCTCACCACATCTCTGAAGTTTTGTTTTGTTGTTAAATTTACTAATTTAGTCAGTGAGAAAGATAAGCAAGGATGTATTGGCAAAGTCACCTATCTCTTCAAACAGCTGATGTTCCTGCAAATCAGAATTGATTTGAATTAAGGTGAGAGATAAACATGCACTGTCAGATTGTCTCCTGGGAGTCTAGTGGGTGGGTTTTCAGGGTGAATTTTCTTTGTCCTCCTGGCCTCAGGCTGTCTCTAGCCCTGCCTTTCTTTCCTCACCAAAGCTGACTTTATCTCCCTCGGAGCAACATCCCCCCTACCAACCCATTCCCACCTCCAGCCACTGAGGTGGAGGCTGAGCCCTGCTGGCCCAGCCTTGGCCCTCACTTGCCTGGAGCACTCACTGATGCGCCTTTTCCTTCCAGGTAACCCTTTAAGCTGTTGTCAAAATCCCAAGGGCCTGCTGAGCCAGGCTGAGTCTGGGTGAAAAACTTTCAGGGATCTGGAACTCTGACATTTTGACCTGTGGATAAGTGACCCCCACCCCTCATATGGAAATGTTGGAGGAAACCACTCACAGATTTGTGCAGTGTTGAGCTGGGGAGAAATCACAAAGCATGAATCCTTTTCTTTCTCCCTTCTATCCCTCAATTCACCCCTCCCCCAGCCTGGAATGTTCCCACTCCCAGCACTGTAAAACATTTTTAAACTTTCCTCTGAGTAGCTCAGCAGCAATCTAGGGAGTGGGAGGTGAACACAAGAGAATGCCTTTCTTGCGATTCAGGGAACAAATTTCAGTGACTCCTGGGGGCCTTTGTATGTGCTGCTTCCTTGGCTTCAGCTTCCTTTGCCTTTTGGTCCTAGTCTTCCTTCTGAATTCAGCTCAGAAAGCCCAGGAAACATTTTTCTGGCCCATGCCTCTCACCCCAGATGCAAACCATTCTCTAGGCACCCACAGCATCGGATACATCCTCTATCATGAGTCCTGTCAACTGAATCTTGACCATTTGCTTGCATTCGTTTCCCTAAGGGTCTCCAGGAAGGCAGAGACCCTGCCCTTGACATGTCCTGGATGCTTAGAAAATGCTTGTTGAATGCACATTCCTCAGGGCCTAAGGGAGAATTGAGCAGAGTATTTCTTGCCCCAAGTAATTATAAAACCTGATTTACATAAATTACCTAATAATAGACTCTGGAATTAAGAATAATGCTAAATTGATATAGATACCTTGTGAGAGGAATGGTTTTTCTGAATTGACTTGATCCATTTCAGAAAAGCAGCACAAGTATATTTTATACATACTAGCAGTTTACAAGTATTGCCATTTAAGCTTATGATTCTGGTCCAATCATCGAGATTATATCATGTGTAGAAAGTCATGCAGATGTTCAAAATGATGACTACCTATGCCTAAATGCAGAAAAATGGTAAGGGCTATTCAAAGCCAACTTAAATGTCAATAAATGTTGAAGAAATATTCTCTTGAGATTAAAAATAAAGGAAATCAAGAAGCCATTTTTTCCTAGAGGCCTATTTCAGACAGAGGATCAGGCAGAAGCAAAGATGAAAAGGCTTGTTTCCTTCTTCACCTGCAATGGGGACCCACGCTCTGGTACAGGGAGAACCAGGGAGAAGATACAAGGCATTTATTTATGAAGTTACTCCTCTTCAATGGTTTCCTGCATTCATGCTTTCTAAAGTCCAGGGATCTATAGAGATTTTTCCTGGGTTCCAGGAAAGGGCCTTTGAACGTCAAATCATGGATACTCTTAAGCACTGTAAACCAAAAATGTGCCATAGTTAGCTTGCTAGTTCTTAGCTATAGCCGTCCAAAAAAGAAAACAGTTCCCTTTGCAGTTTGCTTCTAGAAGGATGAGGAACAGAACCTGGCTGCCTGACTAATTGGGGTACTGATTGATTAGTTGACTGATTGGTTAACCAACATTTATTAAGCAACTATTATGTGCTAGGTCCTGGGATGAATGAAAAAAAAAAAAAAAGGCTTCTCCTCTCCAGAAACTTAGATGTAGCAGAGGTAGAGATGTTTAGTCTTTGAGATCACCAGAAATCAAAGAGGTCCTTGTACTGTTTGATGTTTCCACATAACTGTAATCAGTCAAACCAATTAACTGTACTTGTAATATTTTCAGATTTTTGGGATCTGGATTTGATGTGTCAGGTGTCAGGTGAAGAACATAGTGAGTTATTTTGGGGACTTTCTGGGAGGCTTCAATTTGCATTTAAAATGGCACAGTGTTTCAAAAGTATTTTGGGACTTATGCAGGGTTGAAAACAAATAAATACATACATTGGTTTTGAATGGTTTCAAAATTGGACGCAGAAAATGAGCTATTTGGCAGACAAATCTGCTTAAATACAAATTGTTTCTGCATATTAACTACACATATAATCAGTTGCACACAGAAACAGGTAGATAGTTATTATTGATCATGGATTATATAGGGTTTGAGAGCTGGAAAGGGCATAAGTCGAACCCCTTCATTTCTAAAACATACTGCTGCTACTACTGATAATAATAATTGTAATTTAGCCATCATTTTGAGCACCTGCTGGGCATGCAATGCCCCCATGAAGTCAGGAACCATGTCTGTTTGTTTACTGCTGTATCCTCAGTGCCTACCACAGTGCCCACACATAGCATGCACTCAGCTAATCATGTTTAACAAATGAATGACGTGTGCCAAACTCTGCACCAGACATGTTACCTACATTATTCAGTGAACCATCAAAACCACCCAAGGTCAATATTACAATCTTGCATTTTTCAGATGAAGAACAGAGGCTAAGAGAGGAGTAGTAATGTGTTCCCCGTTAGTGGTTTGTAGTTAATGGAAGTGCTAGGACTAAAATCCAGGTCTTCTGACTTCCCATTCCCACTCCAGGAGTCTCTCCACTGAGTATCCTACTGTCTGTGTGAACATATACTCTTGTGTGTGCTAAAGATCAAACTTGGATTAATGTCTATAAACAAGGTATGAATATCACCAAATTAATTAGCAAAGGTCATATTTACACTGCACCAAGTGTCACATCGAGTTATTTGTTTGAGCGAAGATTTCCTCAATTTATTGCGGTCAGTCATTGCTGCCCCTCGGTAATAGGCAATATGCTTGAATTTCACAAGTCTGTGCGAGTTGCTATCCTGCATTGCTTAGCAAAGGCTGAGCCTCAGTCAATATTTTTACAGGAGGACAGTTCTTTGGAAGACTCCGGTGGTACATAGGCTAATAAATGCCTATCCTCAAATCAGAATTACGAGGAATACCCTAATTAATGAAGGGGGTAACTGCCTTTCTTTGTCTATAATGGCCCCATTGTCTGAGTTTGGTCATTGGCTGTCCCCAGTGATTTATGAATCCAAACGAAAGTGGAGAAAACATAAAATTTATTTTTCCACAATTTGAGGCATGAGCTTCTCTAGCATTTCAGAGCCCCACATTTCTGTGATGGGCTTTGATTCGATCCAGCCTGAATGAAAGACATTTCATCACCCCAGAATGCATTCCTTTATTTGCCTTGGATCTATGATTCTGTCAGTATTGAGAGAAAAGAAAAATCAATGCTGCACTATAAACCTCGGGCCGCCTCTGGCCAACGTGGTCAGCATGGTGTGAGCAAAGGAAATGGCAGGGGAAAAAATTGACCGCTCAGCAAGAGTGTGGCCAGTAACGGACACAGCTCAGGGCTAATAACAGCTTGCAATTACACATGGAAAGCCAAAGCGTGTAGGGCATTCAGTGCAAGGGGGATGTAATACAATTTATTGAACCACCAGTTAGAGTTCTGCAGCTTCTCAATAAAAGAAGAGCGTTGGGCCTGTACTCCTTAAAACAGACTCATATGGTGCCAGCAGGTGAAGGAGACTTGGAAAACTGGAAAGCCTGGTCTTAGCTGGAGAGCAATCAGGAGAATATAGCCTATTTCTATTTAAAATTGTGTGTCTGTCTATCAATCAGTCAGATTTGGTGCACAAAAAGAATTTTGGCACCTAGTGATATATATCTACATATATCCTATATATATATATCCTATATATATGTGTGTGTGTATATATATTTATATAGGATTTCAAAAAAATCCAGTTTAGGGGTCTGTCTCTAAACATATCTAAAAACAAGTTAATGATCATGAGCTGAACAAATACACAGATGCTGACTATTTTGTGGAAAAACACGCAGGGTGCTCTCTCTATGCTAAATACTTAACTAGCAACATTACTAATGAATTCTGTCTATGTCATCCATTTTCTTAATTCTCCAGTGAAGGGCCCCTTTCCTGCTGGTCTTTAACAAACAGTGATTCAGAGAAACAGAACTAATAGTGATCAACATGTTCTGATTAGCCATTAGGAGCAAGAAAGAAATGGCTTTGAACACAGTGATTTCCTATTTCCTTGGGCTTAGGTGGGGTTTACGGTCACTGGGTGCTGAATTCTCCTGCTGGAAGAGAAGTTTCTTTCTAGGTGTGAAAAGATTTTCAAGGCCTACTGTTTCTCCCTAGCTTTCTTATCTCTGTGGCTTTGCGGACACTCTGGCAAATGTCTCTGGGAACCTCAGAGTTCCCTTTCTGCGGCTGAGGCAGCAGACTTGCTCTTCCATAGAGCACCTCTGCCGTTGCTGGGTGCTGGCACACACGGACGGGCTCTTCTGGATCCCAGGCTTCTCTCACATTTCCTTTTCTACAATTAGAAATTGTTGTAAACCTGGTAGAACAAAGGCATACCAGATAATGGAAATTTTTATGTATGATTTTTGTGCATTCATACCACTGGGAGAGATTTTAGGTAAAACTTTGATCAGATCCCTTCTGTTGCAGGGCTGTGTAGTTAGCATCTACTAAAGGAGGCCCTTGTACCATGTCTAAAGCAACCTTTAGACATTCTTGCTCTTGGGACCTAGAATTTAAATTTATGCCAGGTGCAGGAGGGATAGAATAGCTCCCCAGGAATCACCCTGGGAGGGGTTGGGTCCTTTTAGCATGATGAGTGTTATCACTTACTTTGGCACATTTATCCAGGGCATGATTTGGGCGTGGGCAATTGGCAAAATGTCAGCTTTGGGGTGGGGTGGGGTGGGGAGTGGGCAACACTGAGTTGGCAGAGAGCCGTCTGTGGACTCCACATTTGCTCTGGGTGGTTAAAGGCTGCATGAAATTAATTGAACCAAACTAGGTGACCTGTGGGCTCTCTGTCTCCCTCACAGCAAAGTCAAATGTGGGTGGGGGGAAGAGGAGGGAAAAGGGACATGGAGCCATCAGTCCCCATCCCTGCAAGAGGCTGAGCCCGAATCCTATTGTCCGCTGACACACAGTCACTTCTCACTCTCCTCCAAAGGAGGCAGACCCTTTCTTTTTGTCCAGCATGATCAGTCTCACTCCAGCTCACACACACACGTACACACACACGATCCTTTCTTCTAATTTCTCCCTTCTCCACGACACAAGACTTGTGGGGGTGTGCATGCACACACACATGCACATACACACTCACACACAGCTGCTGACCTAGAGGTGTTAGCCACTCTGCAGCTGCTGTTCTTCTCACATTAATCTATAGGAATCAATGGACATTTCATTAGAGTAATCAAGTGCGGATGCATCCTGCATTTATATTCTGTGCCCCCTCTCCACTGCTTTCACAGACTAATTGGTCCTACAGCCAAGAGTACATGGATATTTTTTCCTATAGATGAGTGTCAAGAATGGTATTTTACTGCTGCTTGAAATACCTATCAATATGGTGTCTGTATAAAAGCCTTTGCACATCAAAGCCGCAGAGCTGTTGATAATACATTATGCACTCTTGGTTCTAATGCATCTCACTTCCTCTTTTACACCTTATTGCACATCCATGTGCCATTTATGTTTGTCTCATTGAAGAATTAACCAGCTCTGGGCCATCTTTGTTTTAATGTCTAGCCCAGAAATGATTTTTTCCCCCTCAGTATATGTGGTTGACCGTTGTGGGGCAGCTTGAGGTAAGGAGTGAGAAAAGGAAGTGGCATGACATTTGTTTGGGGGCAAAATCCCTCAGTTCCTTATCTTCCTAGCTTGCCATTAAGTATGCTTTTCTTTGCCAGGGCTATGTGTCAGGTGAAGGGCGCAGAGAACATTTTTTTTCTGAGTATAATTTTCTTTTTTGACTGTGGGTTGATGAAATAGTCAAACAAAAGACGTTCTCCGTTCCCTTCTCTGTAAAGGTGTGGCTAGACATGGTAATGGTTAGAGGCTGATGGGAAAAGAAAGGTCACACAGACAAAAGAACCTCAGCTTTAAAATAAGTGCACGACTGGAGGCAGTGATCGAGCAATACATTGGCACTGTGGGCACTGTGGATGACAGGCCTGGCTCATCCCTGACTAACCCCTTCCTCCCCTGACCTGCCTTCCTAACCACATCTACTGAGATATGATAGGAAAACACTGGAAAACATAAAAATGGGAGTAGGCTTAGAGAAATTTGGGAGACTTTGCTGTCCTCCAGAAAGGGGCAACGAGTTGGATTAGCAAATTGCCCCCTTTCTGAAGCATGCCTGCTGGGAAATTAAAGAAAGGGGAACTTGTTGGGTTGTCCCTTGGAGCAAACAGGAGGCCAGCAAGGATGTCAGGATCAGTTGCCTTCATCCCCATAAGGGGAATTGAGGGTAGAAGAAAAGTAGAAGTGACAGGGCCAGATTTTAGTCTTTGTTCAACTTCATCCCTGTTCCTACTTAAGTCTGCTTTCTTTTCAAGCCAGATTTGTGGAGCTCTGTAAGATGGACACTGCCCTCACTCCCTCCTTGCTTTCATGCCGACAGCTTGCGTGTCACTGTTTCCAGTCTCGAAGAGCCGTAAGCCAAGGAGTCTATGGCCCACTTCCTGGGGCTCTCGGTCTCATTCCCCCACTCACTCCTTGTGTGACCTTGGGCAAGTCACTTAACCACCTCAAGCCTCTGTTTCCTCATTTGCAAAGTGGAATGATGTGGATACCCACCCTTAAGGCTATTGTGACGATCAGGGTTCAGATAGTCAAGACTGCTTTATGAAATGAGAAATAACATGCAAATACAAAGTATTATGATTATGATTGTAATACAGAGTTTCTTCCTTTTTTGATGTAAATATGCCCTTCACAAAAAGGTATCTGTTGTGTACCAGGGGCCATTTGCTGCGTTAGACCCTTTCAGATCCACTTTCTCATTTTACCCTCATGACAGCTATGTGGGTGAGGTTTTAGCCATCGCTCACCCTGCTAGTAAATGGTGGAACCCCATTCATCTGATTCCCAGTTCAGAGTTCTGTCTATGGCCCCCTGGGTGCCTCCTTACCACATGCCAGGGGCAATTACTCCCCTCCCCTGCCCCTGCTCCCATCCTGGAGTCTAGCGTCTGTTAGGGGGAGAGTAACACTGATGGATCCGCCAGTGAACCCTCCATTCCTGGATGGAGTATCCTTAGGGCAGCACCTCACAGGGCTCTTAATCAAGACACCAATCTCCCATCCCACTTCTCCCAGGGCCACACCCGAAACTTGCCGCTTGGATCTGCTCGGTGCTGGGAGAAAGCACCTTTGCTCTAGTGGTGGGGTCAGCAGAAGGCATGTTCTCATCATCTCAATGGCAGTTCGAAGCTTGCCTTGCTACAAAGGAGGTTGGACACTAAACATGATGGGTTAAGGTGGCTTGTGTGGGCTGTCCTGGATACCCTTACTCTTCCAATGTTATTTTCTCTGGAAGATGCAAGTTCAGAATCACTTTTTGAGGCCTTTGGGAATGCAGCCAGTTTGTACTTCAGGAACTTCATGTGCTTTAAATCAGAAACAAGAGAATGGTGCAAATGATTTTGGCTGGCAATGATCACCTCGCTTAAGGCTTTGAGGCTGGTCAGGAGCCAGAACACTTTTTGAAAAAATATTTAATTATTTTTTTCATTTTCTTTTTTAGTTAAGCAGTTGTAGGTGTAGGGAAAAATCATGCAGAAAGTACAGAATTCCCCTATATCCACCCTCCTCACACACACAGTTTTCCCTATTATTGATATTTTACATTACTGTAACACCTTTGTTATAACTGATGAAATAGTACTGTTTTAATTATGTGAGTAACCATACACCATAGTTTACTTTAGGGTTAACTCTTTGTGTTTTATAGTTCTATTCGGGAGCCAGAACACTTTGACTTGAAATTTTGACCAATAATGCCCTTTTGGTTTATTCTTTCCTAAGTTGATGTGGGCGGTTGTGGACTCTACTGAGTCAGGGCTTTCTCAGGGGTCCACACAAAATAGTCTTGGGCATCTGTCCCTCAGATGGACAAAATGAGTATGTCTCTCCTGGGATGGATGAGAATCTTGGGCCTTCTCTTTTGCCTTCCTGTGCTGCCCTAATTTCCCAGTCCTAGTGTGGTAGCTAGGCACAAAGCCATGCCTGATTCTGCTGACCTCAGCCTGCCACCAACAGGACTGGCTATAGTTAGCAGAGGTGGGGGAAAATATTTCCTCTCACTGACTCTTGGCCTTAGTGAGATTGCAAAAGTGACAGTGAAGCCCAGAAGTCACCCTCTTGTGTTTGCAGTCTGAGAGCCTTGGATGTTCATGGATGCCAGGTCCATAGGTTCGTAAAGGAGCAAGGTCTTTGGGGCTATGTTTCCTAAGTTTGTGAAATTGAGATCTCTGATGGTAACCATTTGTCCCCCTACCTCATGACATTGGTGCCACCATATGAGGAAGATTCTTGGGCGGAAGACCCTGGGTCTGCCCCCATGCAGTGCGGTGCAGTAGAAACAGAATGGCTTATAGAGTCAGACAGCTGGTGTATGATTCCTGGATCCAGCAGTGTCAAGTGGCAGATTACAGAACATTGCAAAGCCTCAGTTTCCTCATAAGTAAAACCTATCTAATAATAGGCTGTACCTATCTAATAGGGTGTTGTGAGAATTGAGCAAGAAAATATAGTAAAGTGGTTAGCACTGTGTCTGGAACACTGCCTCCATAATATTGCCACCTACTTGTTATTAATATCATCATCATTATTAACATAATGATATTCATAAGGTTTTATGGGGATTAAATGAGATAATACATATTAAAAAAAAAAAAACTCCTGGAATAGTTCCTTACTTACAGTTGTCACTTCTTAATTTGTTAGGCAGCTCCTTCTCTAAAAAAAAAGAAAACAAAATTTTTAAATAGCATTTCTGTATTATCCACCCCATTATCCCCACCCCCAACCTCTATGGTTTGTCTGAGAGGGAAACAGAAGACAATTTCTCATTTCCACTGATGTCTTCTGAGACATATTTCCCTCCCTGCACCTTATTTTAATGTCTGTGTAACTGTGCACTTAAGCAATCTTGCTACACTATGTACATTACTGAGAGAGTTTCTTTGAGGGAAATTGGAGCCTGGGGAAGATTCTGGGAATTGCACCGTGCTTGGGCATGAGTATTCTAAGTTGCTTTTCCTCCAGTTTTAATGGTGAACATCATTGAAACCTAGCTGATTCCTAGGGTCCAAGGGGGGCTGTCTAAATTACTTCAGGAATTGGACTGCAATTTGCTATAAAATTCTCAGTTCAGTGTCTGGCCTGATCTCCTATGAGCATTTCTAGCAACTAGATTTAGTAATGCAGTGATTCATTTATTCACTAAATCTCTTGAGTAACTATTGTCTGCTGTTATTCAGAAACAAATTCCAATTTATTATTACAGATGTTGGGGGAAATGGAAAAATGTCCTGGCCCGCGGGACGTTCAACGGAGACTCCGAATCCTGTGAGGGAGGAATGGTATGGGACAAGAGACGCGAGGAACGACAGCAAGACAGGTTTCTGATCAAGCTGCAAAATTTTATTGAAGAGGCAGAGCATATATACTCTAGGAGAAGGGGAAGTGGCTAGCAAGGGCTCGTGGCGGTCTAGGATTGGTGGCTGCTGTTGCTAGGGTAGATGGCAGATGTAAGGTTAGCACTTTTGGCGCGAACTAGCACTTTTGGCGCGAACTACTTCCGTAAAGAAGGCTGAGGGTAACTTAAGCTGTTGTTGCATCAGCCCTGGTGGCCATGTTGCATATTTCCGGCATTGCTGAGGGTGGATTTTATACATGCTACCTTAATCGCCCTCTACAGAAAAATAGGAAGATATTTGGTGGATGGGTTGTGAGGGGGAAACTACAATTCTCAGAGGCTCAGAGAATGAGACAGTAAGATGTTTTGGTGGGACCTGGAAGGGGGGATTTTTTCCCACTCATCTGTCCATCCATCTGATCATCATCCATCCATCCATCCACCCACCCACCCATTCATCCATCCATCCTTATACCAATCTGTTTTTCCCATTCATCCATTTCTCTAAAACCTAACTGTCTGAAAGGGGAGATTTTAAGGGCCATGAAGGGGATTTTGAAGGGAAATATTGTGCAAAGAAGCCATAACAGAGGGTACAGCTTAAGGAGGAGCAGAGAAGAGAGATGAAGAGGTGGGGTGTGTGTGGAGCACTTTGAGATGCTGGTGACCAATGGGAAGCAGAGTGAACACAATGCTGAGGGCTGGGACATGCACCACTGTAGAGGAGCACCTTCCCCTGTGCCTTCCCTGTATTGAATGCATGCCACAACCACTTCTCATATTGCATTACTTCTTGGAACCCTCCATCTCTGCTCTGCGTTATTTACCCTTTTCTAAATGTAAGATATATTCTTAACAAGATTATAAATCCTTGTAGTACCCTGGGCAATCATAGTTTCTGGAAAAGCTGCTGGCTTCCTATTGCAATCACCTGTGACCCTCTCTCTGCATGCCATCTGGCTGTAAGAGTGTGCTTGGCTGCTGCCCAGGCCAGCCAAAAGTGCTGGAGAGTTAGCACCTTGTGTATGGCATCCTCAACCAATGACAATGGGAGTTGGTGGATAGATGTCCCAGCTTTGTTACCTCCTAGGTAGGGCCACCCTGAAAAGTGTTCTCACAATCTCCCAGAAGCCTCACAGGAATTGAGCCCCAGTTGTCCTCAGCAGCAGCGTGCTCACTAACACACTTTGCATGTCCTTCTTTCCCTTTCCTCTCTCACTTCCCCTCTTTTCTACCACTGCTTCCTGAGATCATCTCCCAAATACACTATTCACACTCAAATCTTTGTCTCAGGATGTTTCTGGAAGAACACAAGAGAAAATAGCCCATATATGCATACTTGTTCATTTATTCATTCTTGTTTATTGACATCTCACTATGCCACACACTGTGCTAGATGTCAAGCTGGAAGAGTTTCATTTTCTTCTTCTGAACCTGCCCTCCACCAACATAACTACCCCAGTTGCCGGCAGAGTGCCTGGCTTGCAGGAAGGGCTCAATAAACACATGCTAAATGAAATGAAATGTGTCCATGGAAAGAGCACTGCATTGTAAGACAGGGAACTTCCTCATTAGTCTTAGCCATGTTATTTTCTCACTGTGTGATCTCGAATGAGACAGTTTGCCTCTCTGGGCCTTAATTCTCTCATTTAGTACAAAGGGGAGTGTTGAATTACATGCAGGTTTCATCCTGGAAGGAATATATACACCATGGAGTATAGGTTACCATTCTCAAACATGCATGTCTGTGTCTTCTTGAATAGAAATTTCAATATTGTGCCTGTAGTTCTGATCAAATTCAACTCAACTGCCACAAAATCTATTACATCAAAGCAAGTAGAAAATATAATTCAATAACATTTGATTTGCAAGCAGAATATTCCTATGGCCTTGTTCTGGTGTTGCACATTCCTGCTTTCATAATTAGGATGGTGAACTAAAGGTTGTTATAAGCTTCATTCATCACTAGGAGCCTCTTATGCCAGGAGAAATGGAAATAATTCTAGCTAAAACTCAGCCATGTTTTTTATTCTTTATCTCTAGCAAAGGTGAGTGTGGGACAATGAGATGGATTGATGGCCCGGAAAGTGATGAGGGAGAGCAGGGCAACACCAGAGTCCATGCCTTCTGCTCTGACCTGGAGGGCACCACCTCTCAGTGCAGGGGTGCTTGGGCTCTGCGTCTATTAACTCCTTGGCTTCTTGTTTGAAACTGACAGTGAGGAGACGTGGGCAACTGTCCATATGGAACTGAACAGAGACCATCATCTCATTCCACATGGACTACCAGACAGCACCTAGAGGTAATAACATTCTGTCAATAGTGACCTGGGTCGGATTCAAATCAGTGATTTAGGGGTGAAAGGCGCTGGATTCTATTATGAAGTGCCTTTAGCTATCTAGGGGCTGAAAAACCATCCCTTTACCACAGTTATTGACAGAATCTAAAAGTCAGTCTTGTTCTTTTCTTTCTTTTTTCTTTTTAAAAATTGAAGACAACTTTAGATTAAGTTAGGAATGGGTCTACCAATAGAAAATGGTGAAGAACATTGGTTAATATGCTTTAACTAGTATGTTGACTGTTGATGCACAAAGATACCTCCACATTGTCCTTCCTTCCTCCCTCCCTCCCTCCCTCCTTCCTTCCTTCCATGTTCCTTCCTCCCTACATATCTTCCTCCCTCCCTCCCCCTTTCCTTTCTTCCTTTATGTTCTTTCCTTCTTTCCTATCTAAATATCACCTCCCTCCCTCCCTCCCTTCCTTCCTCTCTCTCTTTTTCCTTTCTTTCTGAGCATGAAGTTTCTCAGCTGAATATAGTCTGTTTTGCTATTTGAATCAATGTTTGTTTTTCCTAAAAGCCAAATTAATGAGTCTCCAATATGACAAATCTCCATTTTCAGGGGATCACTGTGGACTCACCAAGAATAAGGCGTTCCACACGATCAGGCTAACAATAGAGTCAGTGCTTCAGAACGGGGCTTCAGCGGTGTTCAGTCCCTATTAGGGTGAGAGAGTTGGATAGAACCTAAACCTTGGGATCCTGTGGGGCTGAAAGTGGAAGACCCCATTCCCTACATCTGTTTGTTTTCACCATTAGCTAGAATGAAATGCGTGCTTTGCAAACAAAATACTTGCTAAAGGTCAAGGAGTCTATTTTTCTTACCACCAGCTTGCTTCTTTTTCTTCTCCCCTGCTCATTTGAATCTTAACCTTGTAACTAAGTGCATGATCTTGGAAATAAATGAGCAATTCAGCTAGGACTCCTTGCAAATTAAGATAAAATAACTAGAAAAGCTGTGCTTCTCTTTTAAAGACCAGGAACCAGGACAGTAATAATGTTTTAAACTGTGTATTAGGGCTTTCTATCCCTTTGTTCTTAAACAGTACAATCCCTTTAGTCTGGGGATTTCAAAGCCTTTCTGACACAGGCTTCCATTGCCTTCTACAAGGTACTGTGTGGTAAATAGAAGGTAATGAACACACTCATTTTTCAGATGAATTTGGTGGAGCAGGGAGTGAAAGCTGGCTTCTGCTCCCACCTTTTTCATCTGTCTGATTTCTCCAGGGCTATATCCTCACAGGGCTCCTGAATCAAATAGTATGCTCAAGATAATTTCTAAGTCAGCCCTGTGTGTTGCTGCACAGTGCAAGCTCAGCCGTGACGGGATGATTCTGGAGCACACCACAGAGCAGAGAAAGTGGCTACTTCCAACAGGGTAGGAGTGTAGGGATGTCTGAAAGGCTCACATGACCCTACATCCTTCCACAGTCAAGGCCTGAAATCCCACCAGCATTTCATCTTTTTAATGTTGATCCCTATTACAATATAAGAAAACCCAAGAGAGCAGTCATATAAATTAGGGCAAATGAACTGTTTTAAATGGGCAAAATTGGGGAATGAGAATAGTGAGGATGGGGAGAGGGAAAGAATAGACAAAGAGTGAGAGAACTCATTCTGGACACCAGGTTAGAGAGAAGATAGCAGCTAAAAGCTTTGGAAGCCTCTTTGGCCAAAGAGGAATGTTACCTACTTTGCAATTTTGCCCAAATAGCTTAGAGGTCAGTTGGTCCTGTCTTTATGGTTCTCAAGCTGCTGTATGGGTCATTCCAGACCATTATTCTGGGCTTCGTCATCAACTGATTGATGCTTTAGTTAACTGAAGTGGCTCATATGTGAAATGCCTGACTAAAACTCAGCTCTCTTTGCACATGAGTAAAGGCATTGCAAAGAGCTAAGAAAGATTGGATAATAGCACTCAGAGAGGGCCTTGAATGATAGAGGACTATTGTTTTGGCAGGGAGTAGAGAAAAGGTGTCTGTGGTTGGGAACTGTTTATAGATGGGTATTCATTGTGGCCATTTCATAAGGCAGTCTACAGTGGGGAGAATACTATTTCTGCCTGTCTCTTTCCATCCTTCTCTCACTCTCTCTTGCCCTCATATAGTATGTAAAATTCATGAAGCATACACGTTCATAATCTTATTTTAGTAACACAGCTTTCTGGCAAAAAGTTTGGAAAGATTTAACAAATAAATAAACATAAACATCCCTTTCCTTCTTGCTTTGTTTCCCCCACAAAGAGACCTGATTTATCTGTCCAGAGCCAAATGGATGTGATTAGGTGAAGAATCACTTTCTCTCTGTATCTGAGCAAATATGTTTTGCCATGCACCAATTTCTCAAGGGCAGTGGGCTGGGACGGCCAGTGACTGCTGGGGGATGGCTGCTGACCTTCAGGCCAGGCCGACTTTAATTTGCTGAACACTGCGGGGTCCCAGGAGGCTCTTCAGGCCAGGCCACACAATCAACCTGAACCAGCAGCCTGCTGCCGTCCAGCTGCACCCACCATCCTGCAGGACGTGAAGACATAGCTAACTAGACATTGCTGCTGCACAGACTGTGGAATTATGAATTGGGAAATTAAGCATCATAAGAATTCTTCCTTTTATGCAGGAGCCAAAAAGCCTTGGTGTCTCAGTGGTGTCTCTTTCCAATTGCATTATTTACTAGGAGAGTCTCTGTAGATGTAATGTTTACATTATGAGTTTTGATTACACATCCTGTGTGCTTGTTTTAAAAAGCAATGCTTTAAGTGAACTTGATCATTAAATCCAAATTATGTGAATGGTCCGAAAAAGGAAATGGTGGCTTAAAACAATAAAGTGTATCTGCGGGTTGCAAAATTTTTTGGCATGGGAGACTCCTGTCATTTCTAAATGAATGAAGTAATCCGTGATATGATTGTCCTAGCTCTCTTAATGACCAGGTTGGGTTGCCACATGATGAGTTACATTGATTGCTGTACAGTCAATTGAAAAGATGAAAATGATTTAAAAAAGTAGCAAATTGACTGGGTAGGGGTGGACTCAGTTATAGCACCCAGACCTGTCCTTTGTGTGTACATGAGTGCTTGTGTGTGTGTGGGTTTGTTTGCATGTGAAAGAGTGTATGTACTCTGGGGCTGGAATTTTGTTCTCAGCTCAGTAAAATTGAAGACAGACAGCAGCTGAAGACAGTTATAGCTTGTGGGACAATTTAGGCCATATAGTATTGAGGCAACATGAATGTCAAGGACAAAATACTATAATCGTTGCTATTACATATGGGCAATTAGATTAAACGTCGGTAAAATATTAACTACCACATGTTGTTAGATGGAAATTCGAAGAAGAGAATTCTCTTGGATGCACATTACATATTGAAAATGACAGGAATGTAAATAAAAGGGCAGTGTATGATTGCTGGAGGAATGTGGCTGAGCCAAACAGTAACAATGCCCATGTTTTTTTGCACCATGGCACTTTGTATTTGTGTGGCACCTATTAAGTTAAAAAAACATGCAACAAAATTATTTGTTTATGTGTCTGTGCCCCTTCTAGTTAGTGAGCTTCTTGGGGACATGAGCTGTGCCTTCTTTTTTGTTCTTAATAATAATAATAGCTAACAGAGTACTTGTTATTGCCAGGCACAGTTCTACAGATATCAACTCACTTGACTTTAACAACAAGCCTGTGAGATAAGGACTATTATTAACCTCATTATGAGAAGAGGAAAATGAAGCACAGAGAGGAAGAATAACTTGCCCAAAGTCACAAAGCTTCTTAGTGGTGGATCCAGGATTTGGATCCAGTAGTCTGGCTCCAGAGTCTGTGTTCTTAAATACTCCACTACCTTCTTATTCTTTGCAATACTTGCACTACAAGTAGTATGTTCTCAATAAATGTTGCTGAATGAAGCTGTCTTCCAGTAAAGCTTAGCTTATGCCTTTACAACTATAAAGATTAAGATATAGCAAGAATTGAGTAGTCTGATTTTCAGTGCTGTAGCTTTTATGGTTATGTGGACAGGCTGTGGAGAACCAGAAGGACATTTCTTCTGTTGATGTAAACCCAAAATACTTGCCTTAACAATAAAGGTATTTGATAAATATTCATTCATTTTCTCTTCCTTCCTTGTCTTTCCTACTTTTTACTTCATTTTTTAGAGATTTCATGTGGTTTATAATATATACATATATATAACATAATTGAGTTAAAAATTAGAATTACCCAAAATATAAATACATTAGAAAAATGAAGAGTAGCTGAAAGTTGGGGCACAAGCATGCAGATCTTAGAGTTATATATAAATATTATACTTGTTCATTGAAGTTGACTCTGAGCTTCCTAGCAGCCAAGGCAAAGAGATAAATTATCAGTTACACACTCACATTGTCCATGGAGAGGAAGTATTGAGGGTGGGGAGGTTGGAACATACTTGTTCCTCAAGGGAAACAAAGTTTTTTCTTGTATTATGTCTCAAAGGTTGTTCTCACATTTGTCTCCATACAGGGTCATTTAGTGATTAAGTGGATAATATCTTAAATGATTTTCTGTAAAAAAAAGTAATCGATACCATAAACTTGTTTTTATAATGTCTCTTTATTTAAGTCAAAGGCAAAGGCTGAAGCGCAATTCAGTGTCAGCAATTCTGTGAGAAACTAAGAATGTAAGAAAGGCAACTTTTAGATAGTAAACTTGTTCTGAGGGTATATCCTTGGGTATCTAGATCATGGTTAGATGGATTATCATCCTTTGGAGGTGACAGTGCTAGAAGAGAGGTAAGTGCAATGTCTCATAATTGTGTTTGTTCCAAAAGCTTGGCTGTTGGCAGCTCATGGTTATATGCTTTGGCAGGAACCTGGTGTGGACATATTGTGAATTGCAGATTAAAGGAGATTTCCATTCATTTAAAGATCAGCTGAGTAGATGGAAGATGTACTTTCTTCCATGAACATTGAACAGACTAAACAAAATGCTCACAAAACTGGGCAGTTTTCTAATTCTACATGGGGGTGGTGGTGGCAGAATGATGATTATTTAGCCCTGATTCTAATAGAAAAGTAAAAAAATTAAATTAGATATAACCTTTTATGTTGAGTCTAGATTGACACATTCACTCTACCTTTTCAACCAAGGTTCTTTCTTTGGTTGAAAAGAAAGATGGCTGTCTTTTAAGGGACAAATACATTTTTAAAAATTAGAGGAGCTAACTGTGAGTTGTAAATATTTAATTTAGGCCTTGTACCTTCCAGGGGCCTAGATTAAGCAATAAAACCTCAAGGAACAGTCTAGGGTAGGATGGGAGTGGAATGGGGAGAAGTGGTTCTGGGCTTGGAGCTACATACAATACAGTATGGACTGTATTTGAACAGCCCTTGATTCTCTCTACAAGGGGCTACTGGGGCATGATTGGTGCTACCTGTCAATCATTCCCCCATAGCCAGTTTATTTGTCCCAAGTTGAAACCAACTGAAACCTAGTTCCCAGGAAAAGTTAAGGGTCACATTGGTTTGGCTCTCTTAATATTAATGATGCCAGTATTTTCTCTTTTAAAACTTTTTGCCTATACTTGGTGATCTTAGTCCTTCCCAGAGTGGGCCCATGTGATCCATGAGGATAACTGGATATGGGATTTGCTCTATTTTCCTTTTTGCATTTTGTCCTAAAGCCTTGACTGCATTCAATTTTGGATCAGGATATATTTTCCCAGGCCTAGTAGTACATTTGTATTGCTTTCCTAAGTAGTTTCTAGACTTCCATATGAAGTAGAACAAAGGCAAATCTTCAGGCTACTGACCTAGAATTTCCTGGAAGATATTCATATTTTCTACATACTTCTTAGGGAGGCAGAAATAAAGAGTTTTGTATAGAAAGCTGCTTAACCTTGGACCAGAGAAGACAATTTCTCCTGTCTGTATGCATTTTCATGTGCTAATATATTTAATTAATGTAGGGGGTGGTGTCTTAGTTTGCTAGTCTGCTATGGCAAACTCCACACAGTGGGTTAGCTTAATATGAATTTGTTGGTGCAGGGATTTATTGGGGTGTCAGAAGCTAGAAGTCCGAAATCAAGGCATCAGCAAAGCCATGCTTTCTTCCTAGTTTGTCATATTCTGGTGCCAGTTTGCTATAGTCCTTGGGGCTTGTTGACTTGCATCTCTGCTTCCTGTCACATTGTGTTCTCTCTCTCCTTCTGTCTGGTCTTCCAGTTTCTACTGACTTCTGACTTCTTCCTGTGGCTTTTTCTGACTCTGCCTTCCCATCTCTTACAAAACCTCCAGTAATATGGATTGAGACCCACCCTTATTCATTTGGGCCACACTTTAACTAAAAATAATGTCTTCAAAAGGTTCTATTTACAAATAAGTTCATACTCACAGGAACTTGGATGAAGATTAAGATCATGTCCTTTGAGGGGGGCATAATTCAATCTACCATAGGTGGGGAGGGTGGTTAGTTAAAGAAATAATCAACCATGATTATTACTAAGCACAGTTAGTAAATTAATAATTACTTTCTTTTACTGTGGACATTAGCTGGCCATATTCTTAAGAACTAGATACTAATGATCATGGACGTTTTTATCATAAAAGATATTCTCTTTTTATAACAAATTTAAAAGGGAGGAACTTGTCATACAGAAATTACACAAAGGTAATATAAGGTATTACATTTTATTAAGATTGTCAAAAGCGTAGTAGAAACGGCACAGGGCTTAGAGTCAACAAAGCTGAGTTTGAATCCCAGTGCCACTATTAATTAGCTGTATATCCTTGGACAAGTTACTTAATCCTTCTAAACCTGTATCATCATCTGTGAAATTATGATAATCTTATGTGGGACTTGTGAGGACCAAATGAGTTACTATATGTAGTGTTCAATGTAGCAAATGACACATGGTAGGCACTCAAAAATTGATAGCAAATTTTATTTCCCATGGCATATTTTAAAGGCATCACTTGATCTATATTGTGTTGAAGTACTGGTCAGCTAAATAAAGGGAATCATTTTTTTTTCCTGAACTTGATTATTGATGAATAGAGAAAGAAGTGGTGATGCTCTCAGTAGGGACCAGAACCCCCAAGTGCTCCAGGCACAGGCAGAAGAAACTTCAGGATATTCCAGAACCACCAACGATGTGAAGTTGAGGGAGAACTTGCATTCTGACTATCAGCTGAACCTGGGTTCTCACAGAACAACCTGTAGGCATTGAATGGCAGTTTCTGTGGTCAAAGTGCATCACTTGAAGCCCAAATTGTCATAAGCAAACAACAACAGCAGCAAAAAAAAAAAAAACAAAAAACAAAAAAACAAAAAACTGGTTTAGTCGATAGGAACTGCTTCAAATAAAGGTTGTTGTCTACTGATAAATCTGGTTTGACTGCCCAGCTGTTCAGTTTTAACTCTAGCTAGTGGAACACACTGTGGCTAATGTTTGGTTTGTATTCAGATTTAGTCCAGTGAAATTTCCACAGTGATTTAACAAGCTAACAAATGACAGTTCATGGTGTTTGGAAGGGACAGTGGGATTCTCTTTCAAAACAGATTTATGTTTTAAGGAAAAAAATTGTTGAATCTGATCCCTATTTTACTTTTATGACATGAAAAAAATTTTTAACTTCATAAAGGGACTTTAAAGGGGCTTCAGGGGCTGGATAATAAAAATTTCCCTAGGACCAATAGAGGTCTAGGTATGCTTGTGCCAAAGTACTAGTTTAGAGTAACAGTTTAGGATGTCATTGACACACCTTGAGTCTCATGAAATGGGGTGTGGATAATTGAAACAATCATTTGGGTAATTTAAGTAAAGATTTTACCAAATTATTTAGGAAATTGAATGAAAATATTTTTGGATTGAATTAAAAAAATTAATCAAACACAAGAGAGTGTCATAAATAATTAGGTCCTTTAAAATCAGATTGTGGGCATGATATTATATTGTATCATACTAGCCTAAATATACACAAAGATTGCTCCTTACGTTGAATTGAAGCATAATAAATCTAATAATAGTTAATATTAATATTAGTAATGCATCTGTCAGACACAAGGCTAACAATACATTATCTTAAGCTCAACAATCCTGTGAAATAGTTATTATCTCCAGTTTATAGAAAGAAAACCCTAAAACCTAAATGTTAAATAACTTGCCAAAGGCCTCACGGTTGTAAATGGCAGAGCCAGTACTGAACCCAGATCTGAATGACTTGAGTCTCTGTGCTTAACCACTGAGTACCACTTTCTGCAGGAAGAGGACAAAGGGAAACAAATTCCTGGGAGAGAATAGTTTTCCTAGAATCTGTTTATGTTCCTCATAGACATGTTTTTCATAAAGAATCCTATAATTCATAGGTGTTTCAATTACGGCGTCTGGAAAGATAATTCAGATGAGGATTCCATCCTCATGTTTAATGCATTATTCATTATTAATCCATTCTGTGAATGAAAAAAAAAAGGCCTTTGAGAAAAAGAGGAAAAAAATCCAGGGAATTAAACACTTATTTATTTTGCATCTAGGCACTAGGGACCAGTGAAAAATGCTTTTTGATGTGAGAAACAAATGCAGCCATGCTTAAGGCTCACAACCAAGCTTATACAAGATCTGTATTTTTACATGCTTTCATTCTTTGGCCACTGCATCATGTCTGTTTCACAGGGTCAGCTACATAACGTCTTAAACTCTCAAGGTATGGGGCAAGTTGTGGTCATTCTTGAATTTCCATTGCTGTAATTGATGCATAACTGAACCTATCACATGTGGCCTTGCTCCGTCTTGTGTCACAATGTGCAGGGGGAATGTTAGATGCCACAGACATGGTTGTCATGGAAACCAGCAGTTACTCCTGTAAAGGTTCTGAAGTCAATACAAAGTTTCTGTTAAAGTAATGCAATTCTGCAGGTAGAAATGTGATCATAAAGCACTAGCTTCTCTATCTATCTCTCAAAACACAAGTATAAAGTTCTATCCCTTGTTCACAACTTTTAGCAGGTTGATTGCCACAGAAACCTGCCATTCAAGGGGATCCAGATATATGCTTAAAACTCCTTTGGGAACAAATGGCATATATCTAAAGCTAGTCTGGTGGCTAACACATAAAAACATTTTGAAGGAAGGATTCTAGAAGGGGCAGTGGAAAAGACAGTCTTTATTCTTGTCCCATTTTATAGGCCCATCTTGGCCTTCAAAAAGGTATTAGTGAATGGAAAAGATGAACATATTTGTAACCTGGGATCTTCTAAGAGGCTCTTAAGGGGCTTGGTTAGGAGCAAATGGAGCTGGTCCCTTTCATCTGCTTTGACTTCTCTTGTTCTGTTGTGAGCATGAAGGGTTGTGAATGTACTAATAGCGAGAGGGTAAGGTTTTGGGAGATGCAAGAAATAAGCTGCTTCTTAATGCAAATACACTTAGGACTGGAGCGACATCTAAAAAGCTACCTTGGACAATAAAAACCTTTCATAGAAGGTTTCTAGGGAAAAGACACAATAGAGGAGGGAACATATTATTTACTTTCTTTCAGAAATCCTCTTAAGAATCTGTGATCAACATCCATTTGAGTTCTGAAGTGGTCAGTGCCTTCTGAAAGCAGAAGGGGGAAAGAGCAGTTAGTCTCCCAATTCCTGGCCTGACACTGACCACCATTTTCTCTTTGGATGGTCAAGTGGATAGACCCCTGGACTGGGGGGAAATAGAAGACTCTATTTGCAGGCACACTACTGGTTCCTAACAGCTGCTCTGGGACTGGTCTCTTTCCTTTTAAAAAAACCAAAGATGTGGGGATATGCAGAATTAATGGCAGAAGGCCTCTTTCCAATCAATGTTGGGAATGTGATAAATAAGTTCTCAAAAAATGCTTCATGGGCTAAGGGAAGAGCACCTTTTCTCTCCACTTCCATATGTCTAAGGAGATGAGTGGATAGTGGGATAAAGGAGGTTGGGAAGGACAAGTTGAGTGGTTGACTCATTAAAAGGAGGTGATAATGTGATCTTGAGGATTGTTTCTGTCTTGGCACCGTTCTTCAAATTTGTCCTCTCTTCTTCATGCCCACTCTCACTAAGCCACACAGGCTACTATCAGCTATTGCTTTAGCCTCCTAAATCATCTCCTTGTTTCTACCCTTTCCCTCCCCAAAATTTCTTCTTATTGCAGTTGAAGCAATCTTCTAGAAAGTCACACTCTATCATATAATACCCTCAAACTTAAAACTCATAAATGTCTTCTTATTGCCTTTAGGAAAAAGTTTAGAACCCTCATCTGGCCCTCAAGGCTTTGTATTATTTACTCTCCAGCCTCAATGCTCATGGCTTACCCCCTGTTTTATACCATTCAGTTGAGGACTTCTTTTAGTTTCTCAAACATGCCATAGTCTTTTATTCCAGGACCTCAGAGTGAGATGCTCTGTCCGTCTGGAATGATCTTTCTCCCTGTGAACCCCCTCCTCTTTCTAGCCTCAATTAACCTCACTGACTTCTACTCATCTTTCAGGGTTCATTTTAAATGGTACGTCCTAAGGACCACTCTCCAGGCTGGGTTAGGGCTGACTGAGCATCTATAACAGTTTTATTTCTCCTAGTTACCCCTCTCCCTGCCTCCATCACAGCTGTAGTGATGTCTTTCCCAATAGACTGAAAGCCTCTGAGGGCAGGGAGCATGTCTGACTTGTTCCCTGCATATATCCTGGCACATCACAAGGTGCTCAATAAATATCTGTAAACTGTGGCTGGCTGACCATGGAGGCAATATCTGTGATGTTTTGTTGCTGAACTATGAATCAGCCACTGAGCTGGTTTCCTCTTCTCTTGGTGTATGTGCCTCCTGATTTCAGGGCTTGCTTGGAAGCACGATTATACTTACAGCAAAGTTGGCTTGGTAAGCCATAAAAATGGCTTCCCTTCATTTCATTCTGCATTTTAGATTTCTGTGTGACCAGAGGAGCTAGATAAAAAGCAAAAGACATGGTCAAACTTACTCTTTGGCATGGTGTAGGAAAATAAATCCACTCTATTTAATTTACTGAATTTGCTCCTTAAATAAAACCCTGAATTCAGGCAATCCAGTTTGTGAGACCCAGTGAGAAAAGGATCAATATCTGGTTTCTGAGAGATGAGACTACGTATTGCAGATTCAAAACTAAAAATCCATACAGTCAGTTATGATTCAAGGCAGCCACAGCAGGGCTGTAGGTCACAAAGAGAAGGGGCATTCTACCTGTGCTGGGGCCCCGATTTTTTGTTGGAATGAAAAATGGAGGAGAAGGTGGCTTCCTCCTGTATTCCCGTGTAACTGGGAAATTGAAGAAAAGGGAACTCACCTATGGAACCAGCGTTATAATTTCAGTCTGAACAGGAAATTATTTTATTAATGCAAAATCCTCCTGAACACTCTGTTCCGTGAGTCACACAGTTACAACAGGACAGTGAAGGCTGTTTCCTGTGGTCTAGCAGGAAAGTAAGACAGGGTCATAAGAAATAGCTCATGAGCAGGCAAGGGCAGGGAGCAAGCCAGGCTGGAGGGTCTGTGAATCAGGTGCCTGGGGAGGATCTTGAGGGGAAGGTGGTTCTGGAGCTTGTCCCTGAAGGGCGATGGCACCAGGTAGACAAAGGGTGGAAGAGTGTGAACAAACAGAGGGTAGAAGGAGTATGGCAGGTCATATGAATGGGAACCAATTTCCTCTTTGGGAAATGAGGGTGTGGGCCCCACAGTTCTTCCAGCAATAGTGAATCTTGATTACTCTCCAGTTTGACTAGATTCTGTCTCTGTTTTTCCCTTGAAGAGCTGGGTCCACGAAGTCACATGAAATGGTGATAAGGTTCAAAGTTCAAGCCTCTGCATGTGCTTTCAATCCTTTGCTACCCACCACTCACACCCCAGAAACCCACCTCCTATTAGTATGGGAAGTGCTTCTATGTTTTTCCTTCTGTGAAGGGGATATTGGGACCTCTCTCCTGCTCTTTATGAGAGTTTTTGCTGGGAGAGGGCTTGGCAGGGAAGTAGCCCTCATTGGTCAGTGACTGTTTCTGCTGTGGGGATTTAGTAGTAATAATTAGGTATTTAGCAATGATAATAGTTCACATAAAGATAATAGTTAACCCTGCAGGCAGGGTGTGGATCATATAATTTAATCACTCCTATTGGTTGGTACTGTTACTCTCACAGAAGTTAACCCAGAGGGTTGAGTAAACTTGCTTAAGATCACAAGGCTGGAAAGTGCAGAATGGGGATTCGAAGCTAGATTTTGCTGATGCTAAATTCATTTTCCTAACCCCAGGCTCTACTACTTTGAGAGCACCTCATCCCCTCCTTTTTATTTATTTATTTTTCATTTTTTGCACTTTATATTTTAAAAGCAACATACACTCATTACAGATAAGTTGGAAAATATAGAAAAGTATAAAGGAATGGAAAAAAATTTACCATAGATCCATTACCCAGAGGCCACTCATGTTAAAATGTTGACATTTATTCCTCTAATGTCTTGTACAGTGTTTTACATAGGGAATTCACACTATGTCATGCCATTCTTTTCCTTAATGGTTTAAAACAAGCACTTCCCTATATACTTAGTCAACCTGAGTTTTAATAGATGCAAACAAGTCATTGCTTATATATGCCATACATTTTCTTAATCATTGATCTTTTGTTGGAACTTCAGGTTGTGTCATTTTTTTTCACTATCATAAAGAAAAACAGAAATGAACATACAATTGAGCATGCAAGATATGTATACATTTTGGTCTATAGTTCTGATTGTTTCTGTCAGATTCCTTGAAATGGTATTACTTAGTTTAAAAGCTGAACAATTTTTTAAGGTTCTTGTTATGCATAAACAAAATGTACTCGAGAAGAGCTCCTTCAATTTGTAGTCCATCATTTTTTGGGACATTTTTTGATATTCAGTTTTTCCATCCAGAACACGTGTCCATTTGTTTAAAAAATTATGTCCGTCAGTAAAGTTATAATTTTCTTCCTATAGGCATCTTTTTGTTAAATTTATTAATATATATTAAATTTTCCTCAATTTTGTGAATGATATTTTTCCCTTTTTATTTTTTAATTAACTGCTGCATATTATTTTGTTTCCTGTAGCAGATTACTTATTGGTGAAGAATAACAGGGAAAAATAGGAGGTCTATGGAAATATGCATAGCTAAATGAGCCCTCCCTGAAAATTAAGCTGGGTTGTGCTTTCCCCAACACCAAAATGGGAGATCCGAGGGAAAGAGCCAGTGGAGATGCTTCAAAAGGATAGATGAGTCTGTGACCACATCTCTTGGAAACTGACAAAGGAAAACATAGACACTGAGTGGTGTGAGGATTTAGCCATGAGGGGAGGGGAGGCTGGAGGGAAGGATGGGTGCAAAGATAGATGGGAGCAAGGGTTAGTGAGGAAGTGTGAGCTGGGTAACTCCCATCTCAGCAAAGCAGATCATTGGAGGAGAGGGTGGTGGAGATCCTGGGATCGGGAATGAAGGAAGAGTGGAGAATAACCACCAAGGGCACTGTGATAGAGACATTATTAATATCCTCCTATTTCTGCTTCCTAAAGTTTCTGTTGGTCTGGTGCCTGCTCAGGGACATCTGCCGAGGGTCTAACACCCTTGCCTGCTGCACAATTGGTTTTAATGGAAACAGAACATGGAAACCAAACACAAGACTGCATCCAAATACTGGCACATGTCTAAAGAGAAGTTGAAAAATTCATGCAACCAGGAAAATGTTTTAAATAATCAGATGTTAGGCAAGATGAGCATAGCCTGTTTGTCATTCTCCTTTTCTTTGGGAGTGAATGGCAGCAAAAAGATGCTTTTTTAACTTTTCCCTGATCATGGTTCTTTCTACGTTTCACAAATCTTTTAATAAGGAAATAACAGATCAGTGTAAAAGCTCTCAGTATTTGTGATGAGTACCAGAATTCAGTACCTTAATATTTAATCTGTACAATTCCTGTTGATGTTTTATTCATGTTCACCAGAGAGACTATAAGGACATTACTTTTTTTCCTTAATTTTTATTAGGCAAGTTGTTTACAGAAAAATCATGCAGAAAATAGAGTTCCTGTGTACCACCCCTTCCATTATTAATATCTTCATTAGTGTGGTACATTTGTTACAATTGATGCAAGAATATTATTATAATTGCACAAACATTAGGGTTCACTGTGTTGTACAGTCCCATGTTTTTTTTTTTTAATTTTTATTCCAGTAACATATATACAACCTAGAATTTCCCCTTTTAGCCACATTCAAATATATAGTTTAGTGCTGTTAATTACGCTCACAATGTTGTGTTACTATCATCATCCATTACCAAAATTTTTCCATTATTAATTGCATTATTTTCCTTTGTCCAAATATGTATACCCCTGTTTATTTGTGACTTGAAAGAGCTTATTTTTAACTTTTTTTTTTTTAGCTTTTTGGTTTGGGCTCATGTCTCAGAATTAAAATCTAGGGTCCATTAAGCATCATTCATCTGTGAGATGAATTCTATATTCCATCTATTGATTCCATCATGGGGAACATTTACAGGGTTTAGGTAAGCACTAGCTAGTGCCCTAAACAGGACTTGCATTATTCCTTCAATATGGGATAAAAATGGAGGGAAATATCTTCATTTGAACAGTTTGGGGGAAATGTTTCAGATATTAAGAGATATTATATGTAATACATTTAGTTTTCAGGTAAGTGAAATGAAAATAAGCATTCCATATGATAGTTATCCAATGGAATACATTTAATAATTCTAAGCTCATCTGCTATTTTTTTGCATTTTTTCTTTTTAGAGAGATTGTCAGTTTATAGAACAATCATGCATAAAATACAGTATTCCCATATACCACCTCACCACCAACATCTTGTATTGGTATGGAGCATTTGTTACAATTGATGCTAGCACATTTTTATAATTGTACTATTAATTAAAATCCATGGTTTAACTTAGGATTCACTGTGTACTGTAGTTCTATAGATTTAAAAAAAATTTTATTGTTACCATATATACAATCGAACGTTTCCCCTTTTAATCATATTCAGATATATATATATTTCAGTGCTGTTAATCGCCTTCACACTGTTGTTCTACCGTCACTACCATTCATTACCAAAATATGTCCATCATTTCAAATACGAACTCCGAACATTTTAAGTCTTAGCTTCCCGTTCCCTATCCCCACCCTGTCCCCTGGTAACCTATATTCTAGATTCTGACTCTACGAGTTTGCTTATTCTAATTGTTGCAAATCAGTGAGATCATACAATCGTTGTCCTTTTGTGTCTGGCTTATTTCGCTGAACATGATGTTTTCAAGGTTCATCCATGTTTATGCATGTATCGGGACTTCATTCCTTTTTATGCCTGAATAATATTCCATTGGGTATATATGATCACATTTTATTAATCCATTCATTGGCTGATGGACACTTGGGTTGCTTCCATCTTTCAGCAATTGTGAATAATGCCATTATGAACATTGGTGTGCAAATATCTGTTCAAGTCCCTGCTTTCAATTCTTTTGGGTATATACCTAGTAGTGGGATTGCTGGGTCATATGGAAATTCTCTACTTAGCTTTCTGAGAAACCACTAAACTATCTTCCACAGTGACTGCATCATCTTACATTGCCCCCAGTAACGAATGAGTGTTCCTATTTCTCCACATCATCTCCAACACTTGTTATTTTGTTTTGTTTTGTTTTTTTTTTTTTTTTTTTTTTTTTAATAGCAGCCATTTTAATGGGTGTGAAATGGTGTTTCATTGTGGGTTTGATTTACATTTCCCTGATGGCTAAGGATGTTGAGCATGTTTTCATGTGCTTTCTGGCCATTTGTATATCTTCTTTTAGAGTGTGTATTTTAATTGGGTTGCTTGTATTTTTACTGTTAAGTTGAAGGATTTCTTTATATATTCTGGATATCAATCCTGTAATAGATATGTGGTTTGCAAATATTTTTTCCCTTTGTGTAGGTTGTCATTTTACTTTAATGATAAAGTCCTTTGTGGAAAAAAGTTCTATATTTTGATGAAGTCTCATTTGTCCATTTTTTCGTTTGTTGCTTGTGCTTTGGGGGTATAGTCTAAGAAACCATTGCCTAAAACATGGTCCTGAACATACTTCCCTATGTTTTCTTCTAGAAGTTTGTTAGTTCCAGCTCTTTTGTTAAGGTCTGTGATCTATGTTCCAGTTTGCAAATCCTGTCTTTATGTGAAATACCAGAAATGGATTGGCTTTTTAAAAAGGGGGTTTATTTGGTTACAAAGTTACCATCTTAAGGCCATAAAAATGTCCAAATTAAGGCACCAACATGAGTATACCTTCACTGAAGGAAGGCCAATAGCGTACGGAAAACCTATTAGCTAGGAAGGCATGTGGCTGGCATCTGCTGATCCCAGGTCTTGTTCCAGCTCCTCTCTCAGCTCCTGTGCATTCTTTAAAATGTTGCTCTTGAGATGTTTTGTCCTCTCTTAGCTTCTCCAGAGCAAACTCTGAGCTAGCATAAGTCTGCTTTTAATGGCTGTCTCCAAAATGTCTCTCTCAGTTGCTCTCCAAAATGTCACTCACAGCTGCTCGGAGTTCCTGCTGTCTGTGAACTCTTTTATAGGACTCCAGTGATTTAATGAGACCCACACTGAATGGGTGGGGTAACAACTCCATGGAAATTATCCAATCAAAGTTCTCGCCCACAGTTGACTGAGTCACATCTCCATGGAAACACTCAATCAATAGGTTCCAACCTAATCAATGCTAATACATCTGCCCCCCTCACAAGATTGCATTAAAGAACATGGCATTTTGGGGGACATAATGTATCCAAACCAGCACAATCTATTTTGAGTTGATTTTTGTATCTGGTATGAGGTAGGGCCCTCTTTCTTTTTTATGCAAATGGTGATGCAGCTTTCCCAGAACCAATTGTTGAAGAGACTGTTCTTTCCCATTTGAGTGGTCTTTGCCACCTTGTCAAAAATCAGTTGGCCATAAATGTGAGGGTTGATTTCTGAGTTCTCAATCTATTCCATTGGTTTATATGTCTGTACTTGTGCCAGTACCATGCTGTTTTGATTACTGTAGCTTTGCAATAAGTTTTGGATCAGGAAGTGTGAGTCCTCCAACTTCATTCTTCTTTTTCAAGATGGCTTTAGCTATTCAGGGCTCCTTACCCATGCATGTAAATTTGATGTTTGGCTTTTCCATTTCTGCAAAGAAGGCTGTTGGAATTTTGATTGTGATGACCTTGAATCTATAAATTGCTTTGGGTTATACTGACATCTTAATGGTATTTATTCCTAACTTTATTCCTCCTTTTAATTGTTCTTCTCTAGCTCCTTTGATGTTTTCTTTTGTTACCTAAATGTGACTGTTCCTCAAGGATCAAAGGTGGCCTTCTACTTTTCCTCTTCTTAATTCTATGTCTGGTGAGAAATTCATGCTTTTGGCCTCTATCAACATCTCATCTAGATGCTGATCTCACAGCTCTCATTCCATACCTCTTGGGAATTTCCACTTGGATTTTCAATCCAACCTCAGACTCAAGGTATCTAAAAGCTGCTATTTGCAACCCAAAATGATTTCCTTTCCTATGTTTCTCTTTAACATTCTCTTGTTTTCTCAGACGCCAATCTTGCAGTTAACTTTGGTTTCTTCTTTTCTATAGTCCTTCTCTATCTGCCCACTGACTGTTTTTTTTTTATTCTACCTGCATAAATTCTCTATAATCTCCACCCTCCTTTTACTCTTTACTTTCACTCCCTCTCAAAGCTGGGTCTTAGAACCCCCTATTTGGATTATTGCAGTAGTCTTTATGGCATGATAATTTGTTGAGATAGTACTCTTTTCTCACTACTATAGGAGTTCTTCTTTCCCCTATCCCAAGATGGTAGCCTAGTTTTGTGTTCTCTGCCTCAGGAGCTTTTTTGAAGGGGGGTGGATACGACAAAAGGAGAAATTTCCAGACAACCACAATTAAGATTTTGTTTGTAAAAGACTAAGTTCATTGAGGGGAATTATTTTGGATCATTCCATAAGGATAGGGGAGATACAGGTGAATGTCTAAATTTGGGAGGTAGTAGTGGGCCAAAGTAAAGAGGGAAATTTCTTAGAGAATTCCTTTTGAGACCAGGTAGTGTAGGGTTTGGTAGGTTCTGTGTAGCCAGGATCATCACTCTGCTTTATATCAGTGGGACATCTGGTAATCGATGCTGGGCTGATGGAGGAGCCAAACCTTAAAAGCTGTGACTTTAGGCCATGGTTCTTCCAGGAACCATGCAGGCTTGGGCAATCACCTCCTCCTGGAACAGGACCATCTGAAGAGGACTGTGGAGAGTCCTTTCAAAAAATGCTTTGGATAGCATGGGGCACTCCACGACACCAGCTTGACTTTAGTGAGGGGTTGTTAACTTGGGCTGTTGTAAAACAAGGATCCCAAAACACAGAGGCTCAAACAAGTTAGAATGGGAACTGTGAATATGATGGGATGGCAAAGGTGAAGGGATTCTGCAGATATAATTTTGGACCCAGATCATTTGGTTTTGAGTTAATCTATAGGGAGATTATCCTGGATGGGACTGGCTTAATCAAGTTAGAGAGAAATTCTCTTTCTGACATGGAAGAAGTAAACAGCCATGTTGTGAATTGCTTATGGAAGAGGCCACCTGGCAAGGATGTGAGGACAGCCTCTAGGAGCTGAGAGTGGTCCCCAGGCATCAAGAAAAGAGGGGCCTCACTCACACGGGCACAAGGAAATGAATTCTGTCAAAAGCAGGAGTGAGTTTGGAAGCATATTGATTCCCAGTCAGTCCTCCTGATGAGAACGGGGTTGGGCTGACACCTTGACTGCAGCCATGGAAGACCTTGAGCAGAGGACCCAGGTAGGCTATGCCCCGATTCTTGACTCTTAGAAACTGGAAAAAATAAATATGCATTGTGTTACGCTGCTAAGTTTATGGTAATTTGTTATGCAAACTAATACAAGTGCTATTTTAATTAGGATGTTCAGGAAAGGCTGATCTGATAATTTAAGTTTGGGCAGAAACTTGAAGGAAGTGAAGAGCAAGCTATAAGGACATCTGGGGAAGAGCAGAGGAGTGGCAGGGTCTAACTTACATTTTAAAAACACCATTCTTACTGGTGTGTGGAGAATAGCCTGTGTATGGGCAAGAGTGGAGGGAGATTCCAATTGAGGGAAGATGGATGTTTGAACTGAGGTGTTGTGGTGGAGGGCATCAGAATAGGGATATATTTCAAAGCTATAACCATCAAACTTCTCTAAAGGATTAGATTTGGAATGTGAGAGAAAGGATTCAAATTAAGCCTCAAGGTTTTTTTTTATTGTGTAACTAACTGGTAGAAGACATTGTGATGGGAAGACTAGGGTGGGGTTGGAAGGAGAAGCAAGTTTTAGGGAGAAGTCAAGAATTTGGTTTTGGATGTGTGACATTTGAGATGGTATTTAGATATCCAAGTGAATTTGTCAAGGGGACAGATCTCTCTCTACCCCTACCTCTACCTCTACCTCTACCTCTACCTCTACCTCTACCTCTACCTCTACCCCTACCCCTGCCCCTGCCCCTACCCCTACCCCTACCCCTACCTCATGTATCTGTATTTGGAATTTAGGATAAAGGTTGGGGATAGAGATAAAAATAGGAAGTACTAATGTATAGGTGGTATTTAAACCTTAAGACTGGATGAGATAACCCAAGATAGAAAAAGCATAGAATATTGGGCCTGAAAGTCACAGTAAGAGATTATAATTTCATAGGTGAAGAAACCCCAGTCCGGAGGGGTAAAATGACTTGCCTAAGGGCACAGAACTTGTTTTGTTAGCAGAGCTTAACAAAACCCAGGCTTCTGATTCCTAGACCAGAATTTATTTTTACCAAGGATCATAGGTTACTTTTCTTTTGCTTCCCTGGTTTATTTCCTACACTTGGTTAAGAGTGTTACAAAGTCGAGAAGCCTTGGCTCTTTTATGGGGTTGCAAGTGCCAGGTACAGACCTCTCAGGCATTACCCCTGCTTTGGGTGCCACACCATAACATGCTGATTAGATATGATGGCTGTGGGGAGTGGGGGGCTCACGTAATGAATGAAAATGTATGCGGTGGTGTCTTGAAGCCTCACCCTATCAAATTAATAATGAAAACCTCTCATCAAAGCCCTCCTTGTGCTCAATAGCCTGTGGCACATTTGGACTCATCAACAGTTGTTCAACAATATTACAACTTGTTTAAATCTTGGTAAAGTAGTGTTATGTACTATTGTTATTGACTTTCCTTTTCTAATTACCACCAAAGGTCATGGATGATATAGGTCTAATGACCACATTCTTGGAGAGCAAGTGGCTTTGGGTCTCACCTCAGTGTTTCTCAGCTGTTCTGAGGGAGGAGACCTCCGCTGGTGAAGGCAGGTCAGCTTTAGCAAGTCCACCATATTGGGGTGCAAGTGATGTTTGAGATCATTCATAGAGGGACCTTTGTGACTTTTTTAAAACTAGAATTTTAGAATCTCTGTGTGAATGTGAGAAATTGGGCAAAGCAGGAATCCTAAGGCATGAGAAACTAGCTGTAGCCAGCTTCTATGACAGTCCATAACCCAGATGGACCAGAAACATAGCATTCTTCTTTTTCTTTTTCTTAAACTCAACTTAATTTCTACTTTAAGCTTCCATTTTGCTGAAAAAAATTTGGCAGAAAAAAATGTCTCCCCCTCCCCCTTTCTTAGGATGGAGTTTAAGTTTTGTTTTTTTTTTGGTGGGGGGGCATGGTTATGTGGTACCAAGGCATGATAGGTTTGCATGTGGACTTTGACTTTGTTTGATGCGTATGTCTGCTGAAATACCCAATTTTTCTTCTGGTCCTCTGACATTGGTCTCCACATGGGTGCCCCTTACATTTTCCTCTTTTCTTTCATGACTTCTTCAAGCCTAGTGGCTCTTTCTGCTACTCCTGTGCATGGTAATTATTCTACTCTTTCTTGCTGTCTGGAGCATGGAGCTCTTTATGAAGCTGCCTAAGGAGCTAGCAGTCTGGAATCACTGTGCTCCCTTCCCTCTCTCACCTCTGGGTTCTTCTGGGGCCCCAGTTTCTAGTAAGAGCCAACATTAAATTTCATCACTTTTTCCTCCTGCTGGGAAATCTTTCATGTTCTCTCTTGAAAGCCCCTGTGCTCCTCAGATACCACTTCTGTCCAAGGGTTTTTCCTCTCCAGTTCCCTGAGTTTAGTCTTTTGGAGTTCAAATCTAGGAAAACCCCTGTGCCAGTTTGGATATATTATGTCCCCCAGAAAAAGTCATGTTCTTTGATGCAATCTTGTGGGGCAGACGTATTAGTGTTGATTAGGTTGGAACTTTCTGATTGTTTCCATGGAGATGTGACCCACCCAACTGTGAGTGACTCCTTTGAATAGGGTGTGACCTCTTGATTGAATGTTTCCATGGAAATATGGCCCCACCCATCAGGGTGGGTCTTAATTAGTTCACTGGAGTCCTATAAAAAAACCTCGCAAATAGAGGGACCTCAGAGCAACTGAGAGTGACATTTTGGAGAAGAGCTGCAACTGAGAGACACATTTTGAAGACAGCTGTTGGAAGCTGACACTGACATTTTGTCAAACACGATTTTGAAATGCAACCTGGGAGCAAGCAGATGCCAGCCACGTGCCTTCCTAGCTAATAGGTTTTCAGATGCCGTTGGCCGTCCCTCAATGAAGGTACCCTGTTGTTGATGCCTTATCTTGGATGCTTTATGGCCTTAAGACTGTAAATTTGTAACCAAATAACCCCCCTTTATAAAAGCCAATCCATTTCTGGTGTTTTGCAAAATGGCAGCATTAGCAAACCAGAACAACCCCTTTTTACAAAATTTGCCCTGAGATAATTGGTACAGAGTAGTTTAGTTGCTTGATTTTGTGTAGGGGATGATGGTTTCAGGGAGAAAAAATGGAAAAATACCAGGAAATAAAAAGTAATTGTCTGGCATAAAAATGAAATCACACCACAATAGCCACAACAGATACTAGTGGAAGCTAGATTTCATTTTCCAATTCCAGGTCCCTGGATAGCATTCTAATATCTGGATACCACTTCTTGTCTGTGAAGGTAGGTACTATTGTCAGTCAATCAGAAAAGGACAAAAGAAGATAGTGACTCTTGAAAACCTTCCCTAATTCTTCCTTGTATATTTATAATTTAGTAATGGTGAACGGATTAAACAATTGCTCCTTCATCTGAATTCTCACTATTCTTTTTCGTCTGTTGTAGTTATGTCTTGACTTCTGAGATAGTTGAATTCTTGAATGGTAGGATCTGTTTCTGATTTATCTTTGTATACCCAGCATACTATATGTCACATAATAGGTGCTCAACACATTTTTAAAATGATCTATCATTAGGGTCTCAGGGAAAGAAAATTTGGTGATTATGTTCATTGGTTATGAAGTACCATGATTTTAGATGTGTCATTCATTCAATCATTTTATTTATATTTTCATTCATCAAATATTTTTGGAGCAATTGTAATGTTTTAGGACTTGTACTAGCTGCTAAAGATGAAACAATTAGCGAGACACAGCTTAGTCTTTGAGGATTTCATGCTTATGGAATTGACCTGTATCTTAACTGACCCAAACAGCTGCACAGAATCTATTATGTGTATGTAATATAGTATAACAAGTATCGTAGAGATGTGTATGTGGTTTTCCTAACCTTTAGCTATCACATGCAATGCTGAAATGAAAAACTATATATAAAAATCATTTAATACAAGTACATGTATATTTGGAGAAGAGCTTACCAAATTAACCCCCTATAAAACATACTCATTAGTAACATATGAGAATTCACATCTGCTTTTAAATATCCCAACTTTGGTTTCTGCTAGCCATTAGTTTTGAACCTTCTCTAGTTTCTTTATCTTAAAATTCAAAACTCAGGACACATATGTTTAGTAGAAACTCTAAATTCTATGGTTTGGATCACTGTTTTCCGAAGTTTATTCTGCAGAACACCAATCCTGCCAGATGTTCATAGAATCCTATAGTCACATAAATGCCACATACCATAACTGTCTCTTGCAGAATTATAAGGTATTCTAGAACAATAAAGCAACTTATTTCATTGTATTTAATCTCAATAATTCCTAAACTTATTTGACCACAGAATCACTTCTTTAACCTATTAGCATCTCTCATAACACACAAACACACAGAATCTGCATATGCATATACACACTTGTACACACACATACTTGGAGAAACCTTCTAAGGAATATTAACATTGATGTCCTGCTCAAAAACTCTTCAGATGTTCCCAGAAAGGAAATTTCATTCTTTCCTGAAGGTCATTTATGAGGTTCTGACTGGCTAAGAATTCTCTTCATTTCCTCATTTTGCTTGCAGACAAGGTAAACATATTCATGAGTTACTGGTCTGTCAACAGCTGTGGCCAGCAGCTAGAAGAGCTGAGAATAATGAAAGGGGCTTCTAGTGTGGATAAACTAGAAATAGACCATTTCCTCTTCCAGCCCTAGGACTGTTAATTGGTGCTGAGTTTCCTTCACATGAGACTTGGAATAATGGAAACTTAGTAGTGGAATAAAACTAAACTAAACTAAAGTAAATTAAGTTTCACAGTATGCTACTCTTACAGGATGCTTCAGCACAAAAAAGGTTCAGTAGTCTAAGAAGTTTAAGAAATACTGCACTTTTGGAGATTCACAGTATGTTAAAAAACTCTGAGAAATCTTGCAGTAAATTAACTTTATTTAAACTAGCATTTTCTAAACTTATTGACCCTAGAACCCCTTTTGTCATGTTGACATTCTATCAGACTTGGGTTCTACAGAACATACTTTAGGAAATACTGACTACCTACCTGTGCTGGTTTGGATGTATTCTGTCCCCCAAAATGCCATTATCTTTGATGCAGTCTTGTGTTGGCAGGAAACGTATTGGTGTTCATTGGGTTGCAGACTTTTGATTGGATGTTTCCGTGGAGATATGATCACTCAACTGTGGGCAATATCTTTCATTGGATAATTTCCATGGAGGTGTGGCTCCTCCCATTCAGCATGGGCCTTGATTAGCTCACTGGAGCTCTATATAAGCTCAGGCAGTAGGAACGAGCTTGCTACAGCCAAGAGGGACACTTTGAAGAATGCACAGAAGCTGAGAGAGGAGCTGCAGATGAGACACAGTTTGAAGATGGCTGTTGAAAGCAGACTCTTGCTCTGGAGAAGCTAAGAGAGGACAAACACCCCAAGAGCAACTAAGAGTGACATTTTTGAGGAACTGCAGCCTAGAGAGGAACGTCCTGGGAGAAAGCCATTTTGAAACCAGAACTTTGGAGCAGATGCCAGCCATGTGTCTTCCCAACTAACAGAGTTTGTCCAGACACCATTGGCCATCCTCCATTGAAGGAACCTGACTGCTGATGACTTACCTTGGACACTTTGTGGCCTTAAAACTATAACTTTGTAAACAAATACACCCCTTTCATAAAAGCCAATCCATTTCTGGTGTTTTACATTCTGGCAGCATTAGCAAACCAGAACACTACTTTATTTGTAAAGGACGAGATGACAACTCAGGGACATGAGATAACTTTTCAAGCCCTACTTTCTTGAATTTGACCAGTTCTGCCTGTTGACTTTTTTCTTTTCTTCTTATCTCTTTTCTTTTTTCATTAAAATACACACATATATGTGCAAGCACACATACAAAACCAAGCACTCAGTACTATGAAAGAACATGTCAAAGAGTTTAGGAAAAAGTTGAGTTTAAACATCCGGGTTATCTAACATTTACTACTGAATTGCCTGAACAATTGTTTGTGTAATCAGGGATATAGCACCAAATGTCATCATTTAAAATTTGTTTGGATTTTTGAACCAAAGCTTAGTTTTTAATAGTTTCACCCTTTATGTTTGCTTTCCTCAGTTGAAATACCATTATTTCAGACAATGACTGTATTGTTATTTGCCCTTTTCATAGACACTGGTTTTCTTTGCTACTTGAAACTTGATTTAACTTTATATTTATTCCAAATCTATTTTAAAAATTATCCTGGTCCTTAAGCTTCACTGAACCTCTGCTCCAACCTTTGTAGAGGGTATACAATTGTCCATTTTCTTCTGTCATCTCTCCCTCTGTGCAGACATTCATCCTTTCCTTCATCCATCCAACAGACATTTATTGAACACAGGTGCTAAGCATTGAGCTAAATGTCACAGGAAAGAGGAGGGTGAATAAACACGGTTTCTGATCAGTTGCAGCTGGCATTTTAGCTGAGGAATATGAATCCCTCTGGCCGAGGCTCGGTGTGGTCAAGGGGTGGGGCTGCTGTGTTTGGTCACATAGAGAGTGTTCCGCACAACTCCAGGGGGCACCACCTACATAGACTGTGATGTGGTGGATACTTATGGAGTTGTGCCAACAGAAGCTATTGGTTTTTTGTACTAGCTCCAGGAAATTGTGTGTGGAGTTAGAGAAAGAAAAACAGTTTCTGTTGTCAAAAACAGAATCCTGCACATAATGTTGGTTGCCATTTATTATGGTAACTCTTAGCTTATGAGGAGATATTCTGGCATCAAAGCCTAAATATATATGTATGTTTATTAGAGAAATTGTAGGTATATAGAAAAATCATGTGGAAAATAAAGAGTCTCCCCACCCCATCACAGTTTTTCCTATTATTAACACTTTGTATTAGTGTGGTACTTTTGCTATAATTGATATTATTATTATGCTATTAATTATAGTTCATAGTTTACATTAGGGTTCACTGTATTGCACAGAACTATGGTTTATTTTTAATCTTTTTTTATTTAGAGATGTTGTGGGTTTACAGAACAATCATGCAAAAAATACAGGATTCCTGTATACCACCCTACCACCAACACTTGCATTGGTGTGGAAAATTTGTTACAATTGATGATAACACTTTTTTTTGTAACTCTATTTTTTTTTAACAGTAGCTATATTTGTCACAATTGATGAAAGATTATTAAAGTAGTACTATTAAGATTGTCCATAGTTTACATAGGGATATTTACCCCCATATTCCCGACCTATTATTATTTCTTTTTCATGCTTGTCTCTATTTTATTACTCATCTACCCAAACACTGGATAAAGGGAGTGTCAGTCACAAGGTTTTTACAATCACACAGTCACATGATAAAACTATATAGTTAATACAATCATTAGCAAAAATCAAGTCTACTGGATTACAGTTCAACAATTTCAGGCGTTTCTTTCTGGTTATTCTGATACACTGGAAACTAAAAAGAAATATCTATATAGTGAGTCAGTAGTCATAATCATTTGTCAAATCCTGATTTCTCAGTTACACTTTTTCCATCTCATATGATTCTTCTCTCGATCTTCAGGGATATCTGAGCAATGACCATTTTAGGTTCTTCATCCTGGAAAGAGGTGTCGACCTTAGGGGGTAGAAGAATGGAACTGGTTGATGTTCTTGGAGAGACTGGCACCTCTGGGTTTCAAGGCTTATCTGGCATAGGAACAATCTAGAGGCCCTAAGTTTCTGAAAAAATAAATTTATTAAGTAATACCTTTATAGAGTTTTAGATAGAGCCCAAGATATTCTTTAGGGTTTTCAGGCATACTGTTGGTTGGGGCTTGGCATACAGTGGCAATTTGCAATAGCTGGTTGAAGCTTGCGTAAGAGTAACCTCCAGAATGACCTCTTAACTCTTTTGAAAGCTCTTAGCCACTAAAACTTTATTTTGTTTCATTTCTTTTCCCCCTTTTGGTCAAGAAGGCATTCTCAATTCCATGATGCCAGGGCCAGGCTCATCCCTGGGAGTCATGTCCCACTTTGCCAAGGAGACTTATGCCCCTGGGAGTCATGTCACACGTTGGGGGGTGGGGGTAGTGAGTTTATCTGCAAAGTTGCTTAGAGAGAGAGGCCAAATCTGAGCAACAAAAGAGGTTCTCTGGTGACTCAGGCATAATTGTAACTAGACTTAGATTTGTCATTGCAGAAATGAGTTTCATAAGGGCAAGCCTCAAGATTGAGGATTTGGCTTATTAAATTGTGAGTCCCTGATGCTTGAGAGATTATCAGGAATTCCCCAGGTAGGGAGGTTTAATAGTTCCACATTTTTTCTCTAGTCCCTCAAGGAGTCTTTGCAAATACTTTTTATTTTCTGCCCAGAATACTCAGGAATGTATCAGGGTATTACATTAACCTGTATAGAGTAACAAGATCTCATTCCCTATTCTAGGTTCTATGTAATTAGGTTGTTTAAATACACTGACCAGAAAGCTTAGATTAGATAGTATGCTACAGACAATTTAAATTTTGGATAAAATAAACATCTATTCTTTTGGTCTCATACAGAAGTTGGAGTTTTAAAATACAGATGATATCATTCTGTACCCTGTATTCTGATTTACCTTAGTCCTATTCAGATCTGCTTCATTCATTTCTCTAATTAAAGTCTGATTGCTTTCTCAGCTTCTTTAGCAGTTGCTGTATGGAGTAATGTTGACTTTCAGAACTGCAGAACTCTAACTCTAAGTCTCAGGTACCACACAGATAACTAAAGTTCCACGCAAATATCAGGTTATACACAAGGAGCATAGCATCTCAGAATTTAGAAATAACAGTTAAAACTCAGGAACAAATGTGACTGCTGTAAGACTTACAATATAGGAACCTTTATAATGAGCTTTATTGAATATTCTGTACTCATTAATCATCGATTGTGCATGGAGTTTTAATTTTTAAATTTTATTCTAGTTAAAATATATACAACTTAAAACTTCCCCTTTTAACCACATTCAAAAATATAATTCAGTGCTGTTAGTTACATTCACAATGTTATTCTACCATCACCACTATCCATACCAAAATCTTTCCATCATCCTAAACAGAAACTCTGTGCCAATTAAGCATTAACTTCCTATTCCCTGCACCCACTCCATCCTCTGGTAACCTATATTCTAGTTTCTGGCTCTATGAATTTGCTTTGCTTATTCTAATTATTTCATATTAGTCAGCTCAACAATATTTGTTCTTTTGTGCCTAGCTTATTTCACTCAACATGACGTCTTCAGGTTTCATTCAGGTTGTCACATGCATCAGAACTTCATTCCTCTTTATGGCTGAATAATATTCCATGGTATAGATATACTACAATTTGTTTTTCCATTCATTTGTTGATGGGCACTTGAGTTGCTCCCATCTTTTGACTATTGTAAATAATATTGTGAATAAATGCTGCTATGAATATCATTGTGCAAACTTCTGAGTCCCTGCTTTCAATTATCCCTTGAGAGAAAAAAAAACACAGTTAGAGATTAATAATAAAAATGTAGCAAAAAAAATCCCAAATATTTGGAAAATTGAGACATATACTTTGAAATAATTCATGGATGAAAGAAGAAATCATGATGGACATTTGAAAATATTTTGAATTGAATGATGCTGAACTTTTTACATATCAAAATGGACAGACAAAGGGGGGGTCAGAGAAAACAAGTAAACAATGTCAATAATAAATAAGACATCATCACCTCAGATTCTACAGATATTAAAATGATAATAAGCAACTGTTAGGAACAACTGTATAGCAATATATTTGAAAATTAGGTGAAATGGAAATTCTTAAATACAATTTATCAAAACAAAACATCAAAAGAAAGAGAAAATCTGAATAATCTTTTTATCTATTAAGGAAATTGAATGCATAATTAGAATTTTTCCCACAAAGAAAACTCCAGATTCAGATGACTAATCAGAAAGACTTAGGAACAAAATAACTCCTATCTTACACAAAAAGATAGAATAAGCCTAACACATGTATGAGTATAAAACTCATCCCACTCATTCATGGAAATGAAAAGAATACAAAAAACAAAACCTAATGAAAATATTAGCAAACCAAATCTAGTAATATATAAAGAAGAATGCAAGATTGATTTAGAAATGACATGCAAAACCTCTATGTATACAGACAACTCTATGTATACAGACAACTATAAAACATAACTGATTGATTTAGCATTTTGAAATCATTTAATTCACTTAACAGAATAAGTTATTTAAGAAATCTGACTATCCCAATAGATTCAGAGATTGCATCTGATTAAATTTAATATCCATTCATAACAAAAACATTTTAGGGAATTGGAAATGGAGGAAAATTTCCTTAATATGGTAAAGGGTATTTGTAAGAAATACTGTAAATATCATATTCAATAATCAAAAGCTCTTCCTTGAGATCAGGAACAATATAAAGATGTCCAGTATTACCACTTGTCTTCAGCACTGAATGGGAAATGCTGTTTAGTGTAAAATGGCAAGAAATAGACAAAGGAAAAAAGGTACATCAATTGGAAAGAAAAAAATAAAGTGTTATTTGAAGATGATATGATTGTAGAAAATTCAAAAGAATATATAGATAACTTATGACTAATAAGTTACTTTAGCAAGGTTACATGGATAAAAAGTCAATATTGAAAATTCAACTCTATTTCTGTATATCTACAATAGACAGCTAGAAAATGGAATAAAAATATATCATTTACAGTGCATAAAAAATATTTCAGTTACCTAGAAGCAAATCTAAGAAATGACATGCAAAACCTCTATGTATACAGACAACTATAAAACATAACTGAAAAAAATTGAAAAGAAGATGTAAATAAATAGATGGATAAACCATGTCTTTGGATTGGAGATTTTAATGCTCCCCAAACTGATCTTTTCAATTCAATTCCAATAATAATCAATTCCCTATAAAGATCATATTTTTTGGGGGAAAGAAATAACTGATTCTATAATGTATATGAAAATGCAAAAGTCCAAGAATAGTCAGACACTCTGAAAGAAGAATAAGAGGGAAGACAATGTGGTGTCAACAAATGGAATGGTGAAATATGTTAGAAGGTTAAAAAATAGACCACATATATGGACACTAGATTTTTGACAAAGGTAACATTGTGAAATGATTGGGAAAGATTAGTCTTATCAATAAGTGATGCTGGGACAAATGGATAAAAAAGACATGGAAAAAAAGAAATTTTGACCCCTAGCCAAGAACTGGAAGCAATCCAAATGTCCTGTTTAGAATAGATACATAAATTATGGTATATTCATACAATAAATTATTATACAACCATGAAAATGATATATAAATGCAACAACATGGATGCATCTCACAAATATAATGTTGAGTGAATTAAGCACACCATACATAAAATTTAACTCCAGGTAGATTATAGATCCAAATATGAGAGCGAAACATTAATATCCTAGAGATTATGGTCTGTGGTGGGAAAATACTAACTATAAAAGAAAAGAATGAAAAATATATAAAATTAAGACCCACTTTTCATCAAAAGAGAGTGAAAAGATAAGACACAGAGAAAAAGATATTTGCAACATATTTGCAACACATTTTACTTACAAAGGGCTTGTATTCAGAATGAAAAAAAAGAAAAGGAAAGAAAAATAAGAGAAAACCCCCAATCTAATAGACATATGGAAAGAGATTTCAGAAGTCACTGCAAAAAATATAAAATTCAAGCAATGAAGTTATAGAAAAATTTGCTCATCCTCAGTAATCAGCAAATTAAACCCATAAGAAGACACCACTACTCTTCTTACAGAATGGTTAAAATTAATGGGGCTGACAAATACCTAGTGTTGGTGAGGATGTGGAGCAAATGGAAACTCATATAAACTGGAATGTATATTGGTACAACTACTTTGGAAAAACAGTTTGGCATTATTTGATAAAGATGAAAATATACATACCCTATGAACCTATGACCCAGCAATTCAGTAAATCCTTGATATATACCCCACATAAATGCAAGCACATGTGTACCAGGAGACATACAGAGAAATGTTTGTAGCGGCGTTATTCCAATAGCCAAGAACTGGAAACAATTCAAATGTCCTATTTAGAATAGATATATAAATTATGGTATATTCATACAAAAAATTATTATACAACCATGAAAAGGATATATAAATGTAACAACATGGATGCATCTCACAAATATAATGTTGAGTGAATTAAGCTAGATATGAAAGCATATCTGCCTTGTTCGTTTGTGCAGTGTTTAAAGAGCAGGCAAGGCTGAGCTGTGGTGTTTGTTGCAGCATTCTTGGTGAGGAGATTTGGTGAGGAGGAATTGCTATGGAAACCAGGATGGAAGTTGCCTTTTGGATGGGAAGGAGTTGGTGATTAGATGGATGCTCAGTGTGTATGGTAGATTGAATTATGTATCACGATTTAGACCTGTTCTTGGTCTTGATCCTGCATTCCTGTGGATGTGACCCCGTTGTAAATAGCATCTCTTGAAGATATTATTTTAGTTAAGGTGTGGCTCAATTGAATGACATTTACTGGAGTCTTTATGAGCAGAATGAAATCCAGACCTAGAGAGAGAAAGCCACAGGGAAGAGCTGGAAGCTAGAAGTCAATGGAACCCAGAAGAGAAAGGAAAGGATATCTTCATGTGATGGGAAAGCCAAGGAACCCAAGGCTAGCTAGAACTCTACTGACCCCAGGAGGAAGCAAGCCTTCTAACCTCTGAAACCATGAGCCAATAATTTCCTGTTGTTTAAACCCAAACCAGTTTGTGGTATTTGTCATAGCACCTGAAAAACTAAGACACTGTGAAAATTCACTAATGTTTATTTGTATCTCATGAACTTTCTCAAAAACAATTAAAAAAGAAAAAAATGTATATATATTTTGACCCAACAATTCCACTTTTACCTATTTATTTCATAGATATAATTGTATGAGAGTGAAATGATGTATGTTTTAGGATACTCATTGCAATGTTCTTTGCATTGTCAAAAGATTAGAATCAACTAAAATGTCTTTTAATAGAGACCAGTTATGTAATTTGTGTAATTTAATAGAGACCAGTTTTATAATTTGTGAAAGATCCACACAATGATGTACTAAACAGCTGTTAAAAAAGAGAATGACATAGCACTGTGTATACTTACCTGGAAAGTTCTTCAAAATATACTATAAACTGAATGAAATAAAAGGGTTCTGACTAGACTGTGCAAATTTTTTGTGTAGGGAAAATGCATAGAATTTTAAAAAATAGTGATTTCCTTTGTTAGTGGAAGACAGGGAGGGAGGGAAGAAGAATTTCCTCAATGAATACCACCTTAACTACTTTTGAATTTTGTATATGTATGTATTACTTATTCAGAAAATTTTGAAATAAAATATTGGAAAAACAAAACAAAAATTACCCCACTGGCCAGATTTTTTGCTAGGCCTTTAACATACGAAATATTCTTAGCCATTGTTATTTATACCAAGTTTGCAGAAGTAGAAACTAAGGCTAAAAGAGATTAAGAGACTTGTCTAATATCACTCAGCTAATAAGGAGTGGAATTGGAATTCAAATCCAAGCCTATGTGAAAGGAGATTCGGCCTATCAAAAAAATTAGGAGCCTTCTGGCTTGTTTAGCTCAAGGTGGGGCCATTTGGAAATCTGTAATGAACCAATAATACCAGATACTTTGTGCTAAAATTAGATTAAAAGTTATTTGTCTTCATAGTTCTTTTGATTCCATTAAAGTTGCTCCGTGATAACTGCCAAGTGAAACAAAATAAAAATATAAGTGGAAATTTGGAAATGACAGTGTCCTGTAGAACATTCCAAAATATACTATTCACCTCTCTTAGTTGGTTGGCTACCTGACTTATTGGATTCATTTGTCGAATAGTGCTTTGACTATATTTTACTCTCTGGGCATACACTTTTTTTAATGTTGTAAAATTGCATGTCTTTGATGAAACTTACCAAGATTCTTTCTATACAATTACACTTTGTTTATTTTATTTATAGTGTTTATAAGAATTTGTCTCCTACATCTTTATCATCATATTGAAGAAAAACAAATATGAAAACAGATGATTATAGCATAACATGAAAAGTGCTTTAATAGAGGTATGTACAAGATGTTATGGGAACCTAGAGGGGGAAAGGAAGACTTCGGAGGGGGGATGTCAGGGAAGTCTTCACAGAGGAGGTGATGTTTTAGTGGAATCTGTGAGGAGGAGTTTTTCACTGGATGGGCAAGAAGAAGAGCAATTCAGAGGGGAAGAAATAACTTGAGTAAACTCAGGGAGATGTGAAAGAACCTCCTCTCCCTTCCCCATCTATGATATAAAATATATAACTACTCAAGTTATTTTTTTTTATACAGAGAAATTGGATTACTCAATTGTCTAGAAGTTTTCACAATGGAAGACACATTTAAGCTAAACCTTGAAATAAACAAAATAAACAAAATAAAAATATAGATGGAAGTTTGGAAATGACAGTATCCTGTAGAACATTCCAAAATATACTATTCACCTCGCTTAGTTGGTTGGCTACCTGACTTATTGGATTCATTGTATGGTTCCTGATTAAAGTTCAAAGAAGAATTTGAATAAGACTTGGAAGGTAGGAGAGAAATAGCAGTGATTACTCATGGAAGTTTGTTCTGGACAGATAAGACAGGTTCCATCTGGTTCTCACTTTCTTCCACTCTGCATCTAGCTCATCTTCCCAGTTTCTGGCCCTGCTGACTAAAGATGTTCTCAAGTCCACTACTAGACTCTTGGCTGTGGACACACAGAGGTGGTACCTGTTTAGAGGAAGTAACTTCCCTGTAGTCCTCTACATGAACAACTCCTTTGGGGTTTCACGTTGGTGGCTGGATGGATTGGCTACTTGGATTTCTCTGCAAACTCTGACTTCTCCTCCCTTGCCAGTGCTGCAAGTAGACTGGTTAATGACATTTCCTTTGATCCCCTGACTCCCCACACCAGACCTTCACTTTCCCTGCTCTTCTCACATTTGTATAAGGTCTAATTTCTAAAATATGATGCTTATTCCTGTCGTACTCATGGTGAATCTGAACCCTGACTCTGGTTGACACAAGGACGTTTCTTGAACAGGCCATAAACTTTGCCTAGAGTACTCCTCTCTCCCTCACCCTTCCCTTCCTAGCATGGCAAATTCCTGCATGTTTTTCAAGGTTTAGTTTAAATGTGTCCTCCATTGTGAAAACTTCTAGAGCCTTCCTCCTCTCCAGTTTTCCACTTCAGATAGTAGTCCTGCAGCACTTTGGACACTTTTTCTTTACTTCCTTCCTGTATTATAGCTTGGTGTTTGTAAATCTGTCACCACTATTGATTGTGAGACCTTTAAGGTCAAGGAACATATCTTACTATCTTTATTGTTCTTCCCTGTTCCTCATACAATGCTGTGCACAGCTCTAGAAATCAATTTGAATGTACTGACTCGCATATGCAACATAGGAGTTTCTTCCAAATTCTTAAGAATTAGGTCATTGAAAGCCCTCAGATGGGAGAATTCATGGTTGAGGATAGGATGATCTTATAGGAAAAAGAGTTGGGGAACTGTGAAAGTGAATGTGTGCTGGTTTGAATTTATTATGTACCCCAGAAAAGACTATGTTCTTTTAATCCAACCTTGTGGGAGTAGACCTCTTGTGGGTGGGATATTTTGATTAGGTTGTTTCCATGGAGATGTGACCCTACCCATTCAAGGTGGGTCTTATTCGTCTTTACTGGAGTCCTCTATGAGAGGATAAAAGGCAGAGACATTTTAGAGAGAGCTCAGAGAAGCTAAGATGTGTAATCCAGAGTTTGCCCCTGGGAGAAGCTAAGAGAGAAGCTAAGACAGAAGCCCAGAGACATTTTGGAGAAAGCCATGGAAACCAGAAGATAAACCTGGGAGAGGATCTGCACACTCTGGCCTTGTGCCTTCCCATGTGACAGAGGAACCCCAGATGCCATCAGCCTTTCTTCAAAGAAGGCATCTTCCTGCTGATGCCTTAAATGGGACATTTTGATGGCCTTTCAACTGTAAATTTGTGAGCTAATAAACCCCCATTGTTAAAGCCAATCCATTTCTGATATACTGCATTCTGGCAGCTTTAGCAAACTGGAAGAGGATGGAATGACAAAAATCATTTAAAGTATCTTCTGATACCAAAATGAAATCTATTAACGTACTGAACTAAAGAGAACATACTAAATAAAGAGAACAGCAATGACATATTACCCATTATTAGTTGATTATGAACATTATGTCAGTTAATTTCCATTTGCCACTCTATGCTTACTGAAAAATATTTTAGGATTCTCTGTACTTTTGTTTTTTTGTGTGTGATTTTATTTTTCTTTTTTAGAGAAGTTGTGGGTTTACAGAACAATCACACATAAAATACAGGATTCTCATGTACCACCCTATCACCAACTTTGCATTTTGTGTGGAACATTTATTATAATTGATGCCTAGCATATTTTAATAATTGTACTAGTAATTAAAGTCCATGGTTTAACTTAGGGCTCACTGTGTAGTGTAGTTCCCTGGATTTTTTTAAACTTTTATTATGTAAACATATATATACAACTTAATGTTACCCCTTTAATCGCATTCTGATGTATGTTTCAGTGCTGGTACTTGCGTTCACAATGTTGTGTTATCATCACCACCATCCATTACCAAAATATTTCCATCATTCCAAATAGGAACCAAAATAGGAACATTTTAAGCCTTAACTTCCCATTCTCTATCCCTACTCTGACCCCTGGTAAGCTCTATTCTAGATTCAGACTTTTTCAGTTTGCTTATTCTCATTGTTGCAAATCAGTGAGATCATACTATCTTTGTCCTTTTGTGTCTGGCTTATTTCACTCAGTATGATGTCTTCAAGGTTTATCCATGTTGTTGCATGTATCAGGACTTCATTCCTTTTTATGACTGAATAACATTCCATTGTATGTATATACCATTATTTGCCCATTCATCAGTTGATGGACACTTGGGTTGCTTTCATCTTTTGACAATTGATAATAATGCTGCTATGAGCATTGGTTTGCAAATATCTGTTCAAGTCCCTGCTTTCAATTCTTTTGGGTATATACCTAGTAATGTGATTGCCGGGTCATGTGGTAGTTCTATACTTAGCTTTAGGAGGAACTGCCAAGCTGTCTTCCACAGTGATTGCACCGTTTTACATTGCCACCAGCAATGAATGAGTGTTCCTATTTCTCTGCATCCTCTCCAACACTCGTTATTTTCTGTGTGTTTGTTTTTTTTTAATAGCAGTCATTCTAATGGGTGTGAAATGATATTGTATTGTAATTTTGTTTTGCATTTCTCTGATGGCTAATAATGTTGAGTATCTTTTCATGTGTTTTTTTGGTCACTTGTATATCTTCTTTGGAGAAATGTGTATTCAAGTCTTTGCCTATTTTTAAATTGGGTTGTTTGTTTTTTTGTTGTTAATTTACTATTGTTTTAACAATTAAAAAAATGACTTTATTGCCCCATCTTTTTTTTTCTATATAACATGTATGTTGTAAGGGCTTTTCTTTGTGTATTACACAGTATTCAAATATTTAATATCTTTTTTGAAGTAATATTTTAGACTTGTTGCCTCTTATTTCTTAGATTCAGAATCAGAATGATTTGGATGTTAAAGATGGGAAAAAAGAGAGAAATAAAAACTAACAAGTAAACCGTAAAACCTTCAGGGAAATTTTATTTAACCTAGTTACTCTTGCTGGGTAGATATTGGTATCTCCTATCCTTAATACACAGAGATTTCGTACTTCCCTCTGCTTAACTAGCTTCATGCCAGAGCATGGTCAGCCCCCTTACTCATATCTCTGTTTCCTTTCTTCTAACAGGTACAGGTGGGCAGTTCTAACACCAGGATTTTCCTTCTCTCAGTCTCCTGAGAGAGATAGAGAAACATCGAAAAAACTCTAGCCTGGGTTCTGCTGTTCCCCCCTCCCCCACCTTCCCTGTTCTCTATACCACTTTCTATTTTTTAAAAAATTATTCCAGGTTGGAGGGACTCATGAATCTCACACAGTGTAACTGAAAGTGGAATTTTCCTGATTGCTCAGAAGCTGCTCAGAAATAAATATGCAGATACTGGAATTTTGTATAAAGGTACTCTCACAACTGAAGAAGGATTACTATATATTTAATTTTAATATTGTTGTGTTCATAGAGTTGCTTCTATTTGATAGCCTAAAAAAATGAAACAGTTATTCTTCAGAAAATACTCTTGAAAACCTGGTAGAAAGGTGGAGAATACTTAATTCTTATACTTGAGGGACTTTTTGACAGTTCTTGATAATTAACCTGATTTACTGAGGGAAAAAATTGCTAAGGAACCAATCAAAATGCTTCATGTTTGATAACTTGGCCATGTAAAGGAAGCCCACTCTGATATCATGATAACCAGATCCTGAAATGGTCAGGCATTAGATTTTGAGTGTTTCAACAACTGAATGGGATGGACTATTGATTACCCATTCATTGTGACAGCTCAAAGCCCCCTCCCTGATTGACCAGCATCTGGTTAACTCAGTTGACCTGGATGCTCAAGTTCCAGTGATTGCTCCCTGAACTTTAAGCAGAGCTTGAACTGCCAACAGCCTGTCACATGCCTGTTTTGTTTGCCGAATTGTCTGTTGTCAGAAAAGAAAATTCATAGTCCACTTTTGTTCTTTCCTAGTGTCAGGCAGAAAAAAGCAAATCAAAACAGAAAAAAAACGAAAACAAATAAACCTAAAATCCCACAACATTGGTTTCATTAAAGAGATGCTTTATTATCTTCCAGGGGATTTTGATTCAGCTCAAGTTGAGAAACACTACTCATAACTCTTAATATCTTGGGGTCTTCAAACAATGGTTGTCAGAATCCTGGTACTGTCTGTCTGCTCCCCTCTCTCGGGTCTTCCAGAGTAAGAGCCCCTTCTGTCATTCCCCAGTCCCTCAAGGTCCTTTGAAACTCCAATCATGGGGTCTGGGTGGTTGCTTGATGTTAAGATGCAGAGGGAACGCCGTCTCCAATCTCATAGCATTGAGCAATTAAATTGTAGCTTCCAACCTTGCTTTCTTAAGCAGGACTATTAAACCTCTGGGCTGGTCTAGATAGCTCTATGTGCGCTTGTCCTCTCCACCCTCCATGTCCCCTACTACAAAGAAAGCACACTACTGCCTTTATGTCTCTTGGCATCATATGGGAGAAGTGAGGGTCAACCCTGTCAAAGTATTTAAACACTTTCCTGGCAATTTTAACCTTTTGATTCTGGAAGAAACTTACCATTTGTTTTCTGTATGAGCTGGATGTGCCGGAAGTACACAGCAAACCTAGAATTTGAAGACTTGCTGCACTGAAAGAAGCCTGGCCATTTTCAATGCTATATGTGAGATTTAGGAGCTCAGACAAATATTAGCTTGCAAAGCTGCCTAAAGAGTGTATCTCCTCCTTGTTCCCTGGAAAGACCTTGTAATATTGCTGGGAGGTTCCTGCAGCACTGCATTGAAAGAACCAGATTCTGCAGAGGATGTTAAGTGTGGCATTTGGTTATTATTCTAGTGGACTGCAAACTCCTCAAAAACCAGGATTATGCCTATCCTTTGCTTCCCCTTGCTTAGGACATTGTGAAGCTTGATGTTGGCTGAATAATGCAATAAGTTCAAGACTTATCTCTGTAGCTCTTAAAGTGACTTGACCATCTGGGTTCTTAGGGCAACTAAGGGAGAAGCATTGGTGGTTGTTTTTGGTAAGAAGCAAGACCACTAGACTGCTGGCCATTTTTGTGGGCAACTTGTTCATATTATGCTCAGATATGGTGATGGTAACTTTCCATTATAAGAGATTCTCAGATAGAAAATTTTGACCAACTGTTTACTTAACCTTGTTAAAGGTATGCCTAGGTTCAACCTTTGTTCCCTTGCTGGAACATCTGGGCTTTCAGTTCGGTTTTGTTTGCTCTTGCACCCAGCTACTAGATATATGCAGGTCAATGGTCTGGCTCAGCCTATGTTCCCACCACACCCCCCTTGGGGCCTGTACCATTGGTTAGCACTTCTCTAGGAAGGAGGCAGACTCACCATCAGCCTGGATGTGTGCTCTGGAAATCAGGACAATCATCCTGCCCCAGGGGCGAATGACAGCTAGATTGGCACCGATCAAAAACTGAGGGGCTGCTTTATTAAGTGGCCAGTCCAATCAGATGAAGTATGAGAACAAATCAAATAATAATTATTATGGGGGGAGAAGTGAGGGCTGGAGCTGAGTAATGTCAGGTATTTTGCCCATTTATCCAATGGTTTATCATTACTTTCTATATTTTATGGATTAAAAGCAAGTAATTTCATTTGTTTTAATGAAAACAAACAAACAAAAAAAACAAAACTAAAGTATAGAGAAGTTCAGTGATTTTTTTCCCCCAGACAAGTTAATGGAAGTGCTGGGTCTAGAATCCAGAACTTTTGACCCAAATCCCTTTCTACTAGACCATGTGATCTCATAAAATACCTAGTCATTTCTATACTGTTGTTTGTTCACTGGATGTACACTGCTGAAAAGCTTTCTATCACTTATAGGGAAAAATCCCAATTACTTTCAAAACCATTTTACTAAAACAGATGTCCCACTTCCCTACCTCTCTGTTCCTTAGTGATTTCTCAGTTAGGAAAAATCAAAATACACACCTTTAATTACATGCTTGAAACCCATCCTAGATGATTTTAAAGGTGTGGTGGTTTGGAGCCATGTATACCCCAGAAAAACATTTTCTTAAACTTAATCCATTCCTGTGGGTGTAAACCCATTGTAAGTAGGTTTTTGATGAGGTTATTTCCATTAAGGTGTGGACCACCTCAATCAGGATGGGTCTTAATCCGTTTATTGGAGTCCTTTATAAGCAGAATCAAATTCAGACAGATAGAAAGACACAGGGGGAGCAGCTGGAAGCTGAAACCAACAGAATCTGGAAGAGAAGGGAAAGACCAGGAGATGGTGCCATGTGCCTTGCCATGTGATAAACTAAGGGCCATGGATAGTCTTCAGGGAGAAAGCATCATCTTAATGATACCTTGATTTGGACTTCTATCTTAGCCTCAAAACCGTAAGCTAATAAATTCCCACTGTTTAAACTGAACCATGACATGGTATTTGCTTGAGCAACCAAGGAAACTAAAACAAAGGGCAAGTTATTGTTCCATTTTTTTCCAAGTTTTTGTATTTATTTTATTAGAAATATTTTACATGTGAGTTGAAAGAACATTAGGTAAGGGGAAAAAAATGAATATTTTAAATCTCGTTATCCTAACCTGACATCACTACTATCATCGAGAGTATTTCTTTCCAGTATATTTTTTCTGCTCTCTTTTCCCTCCATGTAGTTATAATTATTTGTTAATATTATTTGGTCATTTCATCCACTTAATATTATAGTAGAGGAATTTCTCCTTTTTATGCATTCTTCATATTCTTCCATATTTTATAAAACTCATTACATTTAGTGACTATATCACAGATTACTTAATCATTCCCTTAGTTTTGAAATTTTTCCTCTTTTTCTATTTTCATGTACCACTGCTGTGAACCTCTTTTAAGTGTTCATATTTTTTCATTATTTAGAATTATTTCTTTAGATTAGATCAAAAGGATGTATGCATTTTAAAGACTATAGATATATGCTGTCGAATTATTTTTCAAAATGGCTTACCAATTTACCCATGGCTACAGGATATTTATTACACCAACCAATTTTTTGAATTTTTATTACTTTTTTTTTTGCTAATTGATAGGTGAAATAGCTATTTCAATGTGCATGTCTTTGATTTTGTTTTTAATTGTCTTTTCTCACTTTGTTTACCATTGGAATCTTGGGGTCAACTTTAAAAAATAGAAGAAATTAAAAAAAAACATTTAAAAATCTGTAACATACTTATATAATTAGATCAGTGAATGGAAATCATAGGAAACTAGCTTATTTTGGTCAGGTTGGGTCACTTTGACAAATATATAACTGATAGCTCCAAGTGCATTGAGAAAGTTCTTTCTGTTTTGTTTTGTTTTTTGCAGTGGGCAGGGGACTGGATTAAAATGGTGCTATATAGTCATAGGGGCTGAAATTCCCCCATATAATTTCAGAAATTTCTGGAACACTGAGACTGGATAATAGATATTCTATGCAGCATTTCCCCTAGTGTGTTTATTTGGGAAATTTTGCTGTTTTTGTGCTCTTGTTTTGTTTAATTGCTTAAAATAAACAAAACAAATGATTTGTTTACTTTAAGCTAAACAAATTTTTATTTTTAGAAAATATATTTGTGAATGATGTGACCAGGGTATCCTGCACCCATATCAACACAATAATTTGCTCTTAATATACCACAGTCATCCTTCTATCTAATTGATATAAGGAGATAAATGATCCCTTTCACTGAAAACTCCAAAGGCAGTAAAGAACTATGGGATCCAATGATGTGATCTGTGGATCTAGTCTGAGATGCTTGGGAATAATTATTGCTAAGCACAGCCATGTAGTCTGCTTATGAGACACACTAACTATTATTTCAGCGATTTCTATCGCTGCACCTCATACTTGGTAGTACAGTGCTATTAAGGATTTTGTGCAGTCTTTCTTGAAGGAAAGTATTCACTTCATATGAATTTTTCTTAACCTTGCTCTGCAAATTAAAAAGCTTAAGGATCATAGAGATTTCATGGCTTCTGAATGCTCATTCATGAAATTCCAGTAAGGACAAGCATGCTGGGAGAAAAAAATTTTTTTTCCAGAAGAGAAACTGGTGCAATCAGAATGAGTCAGAATTGAATTATAAATGATTCAAGGCAATTGAACATTGCTTATTCAGGAGCCAAGGGTGAAGAGGAACTCTTGTGTTTTGGAAATAAGGTGCTTGCCTATAATAGGATGTGACAGCAAAATGACAATAGAGAAAAAGAATATGCTAGTTCTCCTAACTCCCTTCTCCTTTCTTGTTAGGTGTTGGATTTAAGGGAAAGGTGGGATTCACCAGACAAAACAGTAGTGAGTGGCAGACGAGTATTTCAGTGAGTTTGGGACGAAGTGAAAAAGAGGGAAAAAGAAAAGACAGGCAGATCTTACTGTCCATTAAATTGGGCTCCTGCATGCTCTAATTCTTGCTGTACTCTGGACTCTTAACATGCCTTGCATAAAATGGAGAAAAGAAAGCAGGAAAAAAAATCCACATGAGAGGCTGTGAGTGCACACAGTCTGTTCTGAGCGCCCTCCTCAGGCAGGCATTGATCACTAAATCCATGGGGAGTGTTCACTGGCTGTAAAATGGGTAGAGGATCCAGTGTCAAGCTGCTCCAAGATGTATAGATACTAGCCTTGCTGGCTGCTGAAAGGCCAGAGGTGACTATCACCTTGAAATGAGATCTGTGACCAGCAGCCTGACAGCCCTTGGAACTTGGAGTTTATGATTGAGGACCTGGGTATGGCTTAAAACTGTCCCAGTGCAACCCACAGTGGCATCCCTTTCTGCTTTGTGTATCACATCCAAACATTCATACCTCTTGGTGGGACTGACGGTTTGCCAAGCAGAGCTTGGCTCTGTCTGCCGTGGCCTGCTGTGCCATGTCATTGAAGTAAAGGCTACAGGAGACTGAATCAGAAATTACTGGATACCCTACTGGTAGGAAGCATCGATTGGAAAGGGAGGGATTTTCTGCACAAAAATCCCTTATTTTGTATTTTTCCTTTTATATAAGGAGGGTTTAACATCATACAGGCGGTAGCTTTCACCACCCAGCACCATATGTTAACCCTTGCTTTCGTGGACTTAACCCTAGGCTGCCAAGGGGGTGGCTCTGATCATCTCCCTGAAACTCAGAGAAGCACTTTCTGTTTGAAGGGCGTTTAGGTCAGTCCAGCCTTGCTGTGTGGGGGTGGCCATGGCTGCCCTCTGGCTGTGTGGTGGCTTTTTTGGAGCTGTGGGTGGCTTCTCCTTGGCTGTTGCCAGGCCAGCATTGCTGCAGCATGTCTGGGTTTAAGAAGAGAGAGCCTGGCAGCCTGGCTCCAGAGTCCCTGCGGCAGTGGCAGGCGGGGGGTAGTGTACAGCTTGTCCTCTCTGTGACCCCAACTTATTCTCACCTTTGAGGACACAAGGCTCCTTAACCTCTTGTAACTGAGACCAAGTTCTCACTTTGGTTTCAAATGCTGTGCCATCAACCTCCTGCTTAGTTTCAGAATGTGGCTCTGAGCAGAGGACGCAAATGCTCACCCTGGAGAAAACTAAAAGAAAAAAGAAATTCAGGTGATATTGCAGCTTATTGGGCACAATACAGTGTACACATTTATTCCTTTCTTCATTCTTTTATTAAATAAATTCTTTTTTACTTCCTCCTATGTGTTAGCCAATGGGCAAGGAGATCAAGAAAATGTGGTCCTAGTCCTGGAAGAATTAGGGGATCCCCCAAAAATGATTTCTGAAAGTTCTGTTTTAGTATGTTTAGAAGCTATTATTTATTTTTGTGAAAAGACTTCATTTCTTTTGGTTTTTAAGGTTTTCTTATCAGTTTTCTGGGGTAGATGAAAACAATAAAAATATGCTAGATGAATAAATAAATGAAGGCCATGTATTATAAGGGGAAGTGCATTGAAGAGGGATTTGCTCATTCACTCATTTATTCATTCACTCATCTGCTTATTCACTCATCCACTCATTTTTTTCCACAAATGTTTATTGACTATTCTGTACCTGGAAAGCTACTGATGTTATATAGTCTTGGTGGAGAGGCAAACATTCAACACATAGTCCCAAAAAACAATGTACAAAGAGGTCTAGTGTATTATGAAGAGAGTAAGAGGAGGATTTAATTTATAGATGGGGGTGGAGGTCAGCAAAGGCTTTGAGAGCTGAAGAATGAGTGGTGAAAGGTGGGGACACAGGACACATCCCAGTCCTGTTACCAACTAGCAATGTGACCATGACAAGACCCCTGTCTTTCCAAGCCCATGCTTCCCCATCTGTAAACTAAGAGGGTTGGACTAGATAATCTCTAAGAGCCCTTTTGGCTCTGAAGTATTAAGCTTTTTTAAAAGGGTCTACTTAAAGTCTAAGTCCATTAGAAGTTACATTCCCAGGACTGATTCAGAGTGATGCCAGAGAAATTAAGTGATTCCAAAAGAATTTACAGTTTTTGGTTGTTGCTATACAACTCAGTACCTACTGAGTGCCAGGTGAGAAAGGGAGAGATGAATCAGACATGGATTCTGTAATCATGGAGTTATTTATCTAATAGAGAAAAAGAAAGTTGCATTTAAAAATTTAAATAATTGTAGGTATTTTATTCTACATCTGCTAAACACAGAGCTGATCTCACTTTCTTCCTTCCTTTCTTCCTCTCCTCTCTTCTGCTCTCCTCCCCTCCCCTGCCCTCCCCTCCCCTCCCTTCCCCACTCTTTTCCTCTCCTTTCGTCTCTTTTTCTTTCCTTTCCCTTTCTTCCCCCCGTTTTTAAGTCATATTTTTAATTGTAGAATATAACATATACATAGAAGTAATAACTTTCCAAATGCAATTTAGCAAGTAGTAAGCAAATTGCAAAGAATCTTACAGTTCTGCAGTTTCAGTTACATCTTTACATAAGAGTAATTCATCCCATTACTCTTACCCATGTCAGCTTACTTGCTATAAGATGGAGACACACTGCTTCAAGTTCAGATCTTGGGATATAATATTCTTTGGCTGTTGACAGGTATGAGATGTCAGCTTGTGCCTCTAAGTAAAACCCTGGACTCCTGATCCTAAAAAGAGGTCTTGTGCATTGGGATAGTTACTCTCCATTGGTCAGGATGAACAGGCAGGTAGGAGCTCCCTGGTGGAGAGCACACATATTTAAGAGTTGTGGGAAAGATGTTATTTTGAACCCATATCTGTCTCTTCTGCTTTCTTCCAATCCCAGCTGATACAAGGTGTCACATACTCCAAATAACTCCCAGTCATAACCAATATTAAAGGTGGTAACCTGGGAGCCTTCAGTCCCCAGGATATGATGATATTAGGAGGCCTACACAAGGTTCCCTGGAGAAGGGTGATAAATGGAGTCACCTTGAAGCACGTCCCTATTGGTTTTATGGGAGCTCTCGGTGTGTCTGGGAAACCCTTTAAACATTGCCTCCTTTTAATCTGGGCTGTCTTTGATGCTGGGTATGTTGCTAGAGTTATTCTACAAACACAGGCATTTTGATCAATTTTTCTTTTCAGTTATAGTTGATTTAGAAACTGTCAGTCTATATCTGGGTAACCTGAGTGTTGCCGATGTCCCCGGTGAGGAGGCTCCTGAATTACCATATAATTATCTGGAAAGTCATCACCTTTTGGCCTTGTTGTGCTTTCTTGTGATCACCCCTAGAAAATCTAGTGCTTCAGTTTGGGCTCGGACTCCACAGAGACCTGGACTCAATTCCTGACTCCTTCACTTAGCTCTGTGATCTCATGAAAGTTCATTTTAATCTTTCTAAATCTCAATTTCCTTATTCAGAAAATAGATTAGTGTGAGAATTTTATGAGATAATGCCTTTAAAGATCCTGGCAAATAGATAGGACTCAAGAAATGTTAATTCTTGTTATTGTTAATAGTAATAGTAACATGAATTTAACATAACATCTAGACTCCCTAGCTGTCATAGATCAAACACCTAATAAATCTGAGACCTGGGGATATCTCACGTTCCCCTGGAGACCACTCCTGGGCACTGGGTGAAGCATAGGGACTTCCCTTGCCCTGGGCCACTGTTAGTCTGCGCATTCAGATCTCTGGTTTGGACTCTTCCTCAACTCCTTGCCTCTAGTATCTTCTTTTTTCTTCGTCATGTCATATCAGCTTACCTTAAATATATTCCTGGTCACTACATTTTTCATCTTTTGAGTCCCCACACTGTCAAATATACTCAGGAGTTCCTCTTGAGGTTCCTGGAAAGTAGAGGAGAGTAAATCAGAACAACTGATGGTGTTCCCCATTTCAAGTGAATCCACCGCTCTTTCCAGTATGTCCACCTAGCCCTCCTGAGGGGCCTCCTTACCATTTTCTTGAGGAACCATGTCCCTGCACGGTCTTAGTCAAGGAGACACTGTCACCCACAATCAACAAAGGTCATGCTTAGGGTTTGAAACCAATCTACCTATCACTCTGCCCTCCCACCTCACCTAGGCCTTGGGTTCCCTTCTGGCCTCAACAGCCCTCTCTGTGTCCTGGACCTTACCAGGACTTTCTATTGGATTACTAAGCAGCTCTTAGCCCTGGTCCCTCTTTGCTAAGGGATCTGGACTCTATGACATTATAAAAACAAGTGGAGAGTCCTGTGACCCTGAACCACAATCTTCTGTTTCTCTGAGACTCTTTTTTCGTTGGTGTTTCCATTTCTCACTGCTCAATCTTCACCTCCTTCTTGCAAGGTGAGTGATCTCCAGACTCCTGTATAGGGAAAATAGAGGCTATCTGATGGCATGTGAGCCCCCAGTCCCCACTTCTTTCTACCTCATAACATTCAATCTCTCATTTTCCTTTCATCTCAGAGGCAAATTTGTCTTCCCTTTTTTCTGCTCTGCTCTGGATTCTTCATCTCCTACCTCCTGGGAAAGACATCTCAGTCACCCCATCTCTCCTTCATCTTTAGTCTCTCTCTCTCTCTACTGTCTCATTCTTTTCTACCTTCAGATGCCCACAGCACTCCCCCAAGAAACTGGAAAACAAAAATTACCCCCCACCCTCTCCCCCAATCAGAGTTCTTGGCTAACATTATTGCCTACACAGACTCCCTTGAAAAATGCTCTAGCCGTTTATTTATTTGTCTATGTATTTTTAATGCAATTTTATTGAGATATATTCACATACCAGACAATCATCCAAAGTGTACAACCAATGGCTCTCAGTATAATCACAGATTTGTGCATTCATCACCACAATCAATTTTTGAACATTTTCATTATTCTGAAAAAAAAAATAAAATAAAAAGAATAAGAATAAAAATAAAAGAAAGAATACCCCAAACATCCCATACCCTTTATGTCCCCCTATTACTTATTTATTTATTGTCTTTTTCTTTTCTTGCTCATCTTTCCATACAATGGATAAAGAGAGTGTTAGTCACAAAGCTTTCAAATGTCACAGTCACACCATAAAAGCTAAATAGTTATATAGTCATCTTCAAGAATCAAGGCTACTGGGTTACAGATCAACAGTTTCAGGTATTTTCTTCTAGCTATTGCAATACACTAAAAATTAAAAAGGGATATCTATATAATGCATAAGAATAATCTCCAGAATGACCTCTAGACTCTATTTGAAATCTCTTTGCCACTGAAACTCTATTTTGTTTCATTTCTCTTCTCCCTTTCGGTCCAAGAAGGCTTTCTCAATCCTATGATGCAAGGGCTAGGATCGTCCCTATGTCTCATGTCAGGGGGAGGGCAATGAGTTTACCTGCAGAGTTGGCTTAGAGAGAGGTACCACATCTGAGCAATAAAAGAGGTTCTCTGGGGTGACTCTTAGGCATAATTGTAAGTAGGCTAAGCTTCTCCTTTGCAGTAATAAACTTCATAGGGGCAAGCCCCAAGATTGAGGGCTTGGCCTATTGAATCGGTAGTCCCTGATGCTTGTGAGACTATCAGGAATCCCCCAGGTGGGGAAGGTTAATATTTCCACATTTTCCCCCAGTCCTTCAAGGGAACTTTGCAAATACTTTTTTATTCTCTGCCCAAATTATGTATCAGGGCATTACACTGACTTGTACAAACCAACATGATCTCACTCCCTATTCCAGGTTCCATGTAATTATGGTGTTCGAATAAACTGACCATATAAGTTAAATTAGATAGTATGCTACAGAAAATAAAAATTTTGCACCAAATAAACATCACTACCTTTGGTCTCACACAGAAGTTGAAGTTTTAAAACACGGTCAATATTGTTCGTTACCCTTTAGTCTGATTTACCTTAGTCCTAACCAGATCAGCTTCATTCATATCTCTAATTGAAGTCTGATTGCCTTTTCAGCCCTTTTTTTAACAATTCCTGTATGGAGTAATGCTGACTTTCATAGCTGCAGAACTCTAGCTCTGAGTCTCAGATGTCACATAGATACCCAAAGTTCCAGTGAATGACCAGGTTATACATAAAGAGGCCAGCATCTCAGAAGTTAGAGATAACTGTTACAATTCATGAATAGATGTGACTGCTGTAAGAACTTACAATCTAGGAAACTTTACAATAAGCCCTCCCCTGGTAACCTATGTTTTTGATTCAGTCCTCAGAGTTTGTACATTATATTTAGTCCATATGAGTGAGGCGCTATAATATTAGTCTTTTTGTTTCTGGTTTATTTCGCTCAACATACTGTCCTCAAGATTCACCTATTTACACACCTCACAACTTCTTCCCTTGCAGCCACTCAATATTCCATGTATGCATACACTACAGTTCACCCTTCCTTTTGTCAGTTGATTTACTCTTAGGCTATCTTCTGGATGTTTATTTTAACCTGATTTTACATCAGTGAAAAAAAAAAAACAAGGGTACACAGTAGTTTTCACTGGGTCTGCAACCTCCCAGGCTGCCACAGGCATTCTCCAAGTCCTTTTGATACCTTATTCATAAAATCTCTTACGTCTATCACTGCTGTCTATTTCTGCTCCTCCTACCCCCATCCAGGTCTTTATCACCTCAAACCTGGGATGTTAACTGAGCTTTCTAACCAATCTCTCCAACTCCAACCCATGATACAACCAATTTGCAGGTAAATCTTTGTCAAACAGCATGTCAGCCATGCCTCTACTCTGCTAACAAAGTGAGGATAACTCCCTACCACCCACAGGACAAAGTGCTAACTCTCAACCTTCCTCAGTCAGGACTACCCACAATCAGACCATGTACCCCTTCCAATCTCATTTCTTATAAGACCCAAGTATATTCCAACACTTTGTCACTGAAGCCCACCTCATACATTCCAGGTTCATGACATTATCAATCTTGTCTTCCTTTTGAAATAAATATTCTTTCATCCGTTTACTCATTGAAAGTGCACAATCCTCCTAGATCTGTTTCCAGCAATACCTTTTCTTCAAGTTTTTTCCTGCTCTGAACATCTGGATAGGACCTCTCTCTCGTCACCCTACTTTGTGTCTTTACAGCTCTCTTAGTCCTCCCAAGTAAAATGGGAATTTATTCATTTTATTATGGAATTTTAGGTAAAATACATTTGGGCTAAAAGTTCACCATTTCATTACGTGCATCTAGACTTAGAGCGTTTCCTCACCATCCATTACCTTAAAATTTGTTTGAGTACAAATAATACCGTTTATTCGACAAAATTCTAGAAATACAGATAATCAAAGGCAAATAACCTTGAAACCCAGAGTTGAACATTGTTACTATCTTAGTGTATAATTTTCCATCTTTTTCCATGGCATATAATCTTACTCATTTATCATATATTTCAACCACCTATGGGCTGAACACTAAGGATAAAATCAATGAGCACTAAGGATAAAATCAATCAGATACACATTGATTCTGCCAAGTTGTACTGATATTCTATTGTATATAATATATAAAATATGTATAAAATATACAAATATACATATATTTATAACTATACAAACATGTATGTATGCACATATATATTATATATAATTTAAAAAAGGAGGATCATACTATCCATCCTATTTTGTAACTTGTTTATTTCATGTAATAATATATTATCAGCATTTCTTAATACCAAAGATATACTTATACATTATTTTTTTTTAAATGACAGCAGAGCATTCTATCATGGAGATGGACCCCAATATTTATTTATTTATTATTATTTTTTATTTATCTATTTATTTATTTATTTTTGCTGTTCTTGTTAGAATTTCTTTAATTAGAGAGTTGTGGATTTACAGAACAATCTGCATAAAATACAGGATTCCCATATACCACCCCACCACCAATAACTTGCATTGGTGTGTAACATTTGTTACAAATGATGCTAGCACATTTTTATAATTGTACTATTAATTAAAATCCGTGGTTTAACTTAGGGTTCACTGTGTAGTGTAGTTCCATGAATTTTTAAAAAAACTTTCATTCATAACCATATATACAATCTGACATCGCACCTTTAATCGTATTCAGATACATGTATTTCAGTGCTGTTAATTGCATTCACAATGTTATGTTCCCATCACCACCATTCATTGCCAAAACATTCTCATCATTCCCAATAGGAACTCAAATAGGAACATTTTAAAACTTAACTTCCCATTCCCTATCCTCACCCCATCCCCTGGTAACCTATATTCTAGATTCTTACTCTATCAGTTTGCTTAATTGAATTAATTGAAATACGAGATCATACAATATTTTTCTTTTGTGTCTGGCTTAGTTCACTCAACATGATGTCTTCCAGGTTCATCCATGTTTATGCATGTATCAGGACTTCATTCCTTTTTATGGCTGAATAGTATTCCATTGTATATATATACTACATTTTATTAATCCATTCATTGGTTGATGGGCACTTGGGTTTCTTCCCTTTTTTGGCAACTGTGAATGATGCCACTATGAACATTGGTGTGCCAATATCTTTTTTTTAAATTCATTTTTATTGAGATATATTCATATACCATGCAGTCATACAAAACAAAGCATACATTCAGTTGTTTACAGTACCATTATATAGTTGTCCATTCATCACCAAAATTAATTTTTGACATTTTCATTACCACACACACACAAATAACAAGAATAAAAATTAAAGTGAAAAAGAACAATTAAAGTAAAAAAGAACACTGGGTGCCTTTTTTTTTTCCTTCCCCCATTTTTCTACTCATCCATCCATACACTGGACAAAGGGAAATGCGGTCCACATGGCTTTCCCAATCACATTGTCACCCCTCATAAGCTACATTTTTATACAATCATCTTCAAGATTCATGGGTTCTGGGTTGTGGTTTGATAGTTTCAGGTATTTACTGCTAGCTATTCCAATTCATTAGAACCTAAAAAGGGTTGTTTATGTTGTCCGTAAGAGTGCCCACCAGAGTGACCTCTCAGCTCCTTTGGAATCTCTCTGCCACTGAAGCTTATTTCATTTCCTTTCACATCCCCCTTTTGGTTAAGAAGATGTTCTCCATCCCACGATGCCAGGTCTAGATTCCTCCCCAGGAGTCATATTCCACGTTGCCAGGGAGATTCACTCCCCTGGGTGTCAGATCCCACGTAGCGGGGAGGGCAGTGATTTCACCTGCCAAGTTGGCTTAGCTAGAGAGAGAGGGCCACATCTGAGCAACAAAGATGCATTCGGGAGGAGGCTCTTAGACACAATTATAGGGAGGCCTTGCCTCTCCTTTGCAGCAACAGTCTTCCCAAGGGCAAGTCCTGTGGTAGAGGGCTCAGCCCATCAAACCACCAGTTCCCTATGTCTGTGAGCACATCAGCAACCATCAAGATTGGGAAGCCCAACACCCCTGCATTCTCTACCAGCTCCTCAAGGGGGCTCTGCATATTTTTTCATTATTATTATTTTTTTAATTAACTCTTTTTTTTTAATCAACTATATTAAAAAAAATTTAAAAAAATACAATTAAAAAAAAACACTTCAAACAAACCATAACAAGGGAGTAAGAAAAAGACAACTAACCTAAGAAACTACTTCACTTGCAACATGTTCCTACTCTACCCCCAAAAAACGATGTAATATAGCAACATTTCTGTGAACTTGTTCCTACCATACCCATCAGAAATTAACAGACCATAGTCATTCCTGGGCATTCCCAGAATGTTAAATTTAACCGTGATAGCTTATCTGTTCTTATTGGGTTATCATTCCCCCTTCCTTAATTGCTCTCTATTGCTAGTTCCCCTACATTCTACAGTATAAACCATTTGTTTTACATTTTTTCAATGTTCACCTTAGTGATAGCATACAATATTTCTCTTTTTGTGCCTGGCTTATTTTGCTCAGCATTATGTCTTCAAGGTTCATCCATATTGTCATATGTTTCATGACATCATTCCTTCTTACAGCCAAATAGTATTTCATCATGTGTATATACCACATTTTATTTATCCACTCATCTGTTGAAGGACATTTGGGTTGTTTCCATCTCTTGGCAATTGTGAATAATGCTGCTATGAACATTGGCGTGCAGATATCTGTTCGTGTCACTGCTTTCCGATCTTCCGGGTATATACCGAGAAGTGCAATCGCTGGATCGAAGGTTAACTCTATATCTAGTTTTCTAAGGAACTGCCAGACTGACTTCCAGAGTGGCCGAACCATTATACAGTCCCACCAACAATGAATAAGAGTTCCAATTTCTCCACATCCTCTCCAGCATTTGAAGTTTCCTGTTTGTTTAATGGCAGCCATTCTAACTGGCGTGAGATGGTATCTCGTTGTGGTCTTAATTGGCATTTCTCTAATAGCTAGTGAAGCGGAACATTTTTCATGTGTTTCTTGGCCTTCTGGATTTGCATATGAGCCTGACCCTGTTTGAGCCCTGCCCTTCTCCATTCTATGTTCACCAGAACTCCAAAAAGTCTCTGTTTTTTATTTTTGGTTTTTTTTTTTTTTTGCTGTTTTTGCTAGCCCTATCTCCTCTCTGCTGGGCTGACTGCTCCTGGATTCTCTGGTGTCTGGTCTCAGTCTATCTATGTTTGGAGCTTGGATTAGCAGTCTGAGTTTTCAATAAGAGCCGCAACTGCAGTTCTCCCTCCTCATTCCCAGCACCGATGGCTCCTCCTCCCACGGGACTGAGCCTGGCAGGGAGGGGCACGGGTCCCCTGGCTGTGAGAACTTACAGATTTCGCTGATCTCAGCTGTTACACGCGTTCGTGAGTATTGTATAAAGTATGCCCAAAGTCAAATTGCTCTCTGGTGTCCAGTCCACACAGTTCCTGGCTTTCTACCTATTGCCCTGGAGGAGGAACTGAAACCTACACCTCACCACTCTGTCATCTTGCCCTGCCTCCCTCACCAATATCTTTTTGAATCCCTGCTTTCAATTCTTCTGTGTTTATACCTAGTACTGGGATGCTGGGTCATATGGTAATTTTACTTTGCTTTTGGAGGAACCTACAAACTGTCTTGCACAGCAGCTGCATCATTTTATATTGCCACCAGCAATGAATGAGTGTTTCTATTTCTCCACATCCTCTCCAACACTTGTTATTTTGTGATTTTTTTTTTTTTTTTTTTTTTTTTGCAGCCATTCTTGATGGGTACGAAAGGGTATCTCATTGTGGTTTTGATTTGCATTTCCCTGGTGGCTAATGATGTTGAGCATCTTTTCATGTGTTTTCTGGCTATTTGTATATCTTCTTTGGAAAGATGTATGTTCATGTCTTTTGCCTATTTTTAATTGAGTTGTTTGTCTTTTTATGTTAAGTTGAAGGATTTCTTTTTATGTTCTGTATATTAAACCTTTATTGGATATGTGGTTTGCAAATATTTTCTCCCATTGTGTAGGCTGTCATTTTACTTTCATGATAAAGTCCTTTGAGGAACAAAAGTTTTTAATTTTGACGAGGTCTCATTTATCTATTTTTTCTTTTGTTGCTTGGGTATAACATTTAAGAAACCATCTCCTGACACAAGGTCTTGAAGATGCTTCCTTACATTTTCTCCTAGGAGTTTGATAGTTCTGGCTCTTATGTTAAAGTCTTTGATCCATTTTGTCTTGATTTTTGTATATGGTATGAGGTAGGGTCTTCCTTCTCTTTTTTTGCAAATGGAAATCTAGTTTTCCCAGAACCATTTGTTGAAGAGACTGTTCTTTCCCAATTGAGTGGTCTTTGCCATCTTGTCAAAAATCAATTGGCCATAAATGTGAGGGTTGTTTTCTGAGCTCTCAATTCAATTTCATTGGTCTATCATCTGTCCTTGTATCAGTACCACGCTGTTTTGATTACTGTGGTTTTGTAATAAGTTTTAAGATTGGGAAGTGTGAGTCCTCCAACTTCATTCTTCTTTTTCAAGATGGCTTTAGCTATTCAGAGCCTCTAAACCTTCCATATACATTGATGATTGGTTTTTCCATTTGTGCAGTGAAGGTTGTTGGATGTTTGATTGGGATGGCATTGAATCTATAAATTCCTTTTGGTAGTATTGACATCTTAATGATATTTTGTATTCCAGTCAATGAACACAGAATGTCCTTCCATTTATTTAAATCTGCCTTGATTTCCTTTACCAATGTTTTGTAGTTTTCTGTGTAGAAGTCCTTTACATCCTTGGCTAGATTTATTACTAGATAACTGATTCTTTTAATTGCGATTTTGAATGGAATTTTTTTCTTAATTTTTTTCTTCTTATTGTTCATTACTTGTGTATAGAAACACTACTGATTTTTGGGTGTTAATCTTGTACCCTGCCACTTTGCTGAATTCATTTATTTGCTTTACTATCCTTATTGTGGATTTTTTCAAGATTTTCTGCATATAGGATTGTGTCAACTGCAAATAGGGAAAGTTTTACATCCAAGTTGGATGCCTTTTATTTCTTTTTCTTACCTATTATCTCCAGCACGAACTTCCAGTGCAAAGTTGAATAATGGTGATGACAGTGAGCATCCATGTCTTGTTCCTGATCTCAGATGGAAAGCTTTCAGTCTTTCCCCATTAAGTAGGATGTTAGCTGTGGGCTTTTAATATGTACCCTGTATCATGTTGAGGAAGTTTCCTTCTATTCATAGTGTTCTAAACGTTTTTATCAAGAAAGGGTGGTATATTTTGTCAAATGCCTTTTCTGCCTCAATTGAGATTATCATGTGGTTTTCCTCTTTATTCTATTAATGTGGGGTATTACATTAATTGATTTTCTTATGTTGAACCAACCTTGTATACCAGGAATAAATCTTTCTTGATCATGGTACTTGATCTAGTACTTTGTTGAGTATTTTTCATCTGTATTCATAAGAGACATTGGTCTGTAGTTTTCTTTTCGTGTGGTATCTTTATCTTTGGTATGAAGGTGATGTTGGCCTCTTAGAATGAGTTAGGGAGTGTTCCCTACTCTTCAATTTTTTTGGAAGAGTTTGAGCAGAACTGGAGTTAAGTCTCCTTGGAATGTTCAGTAGAATTCACCTGTGAAACCTTCTGGTCCTGGATGTACCACAGTTTATTTTTCACACTTTCAAATGATTTAGATCATATCTTTAAATGCTAAAAATATGGCCAACTAGGGCTGCACAAATATCTTTTCTGAACAAATAAAACAATTTTTATTTTCCTAGCCAAACATAACAGGGGTCGTGCTCTGGAGGATGACTAGTCCATTCTGCTTTTCCAAGATTCTGGCCCTGGGTTCTGGTTAGTTGGTGGTCTTGAGGTTGTCTTTTAGCTACCTGGGCATCAGTGATAGAGAATAATAAAAGCCCTATCACTCAAAATCCTTCCATTATGCCCCATAAAGGCAGCATTGAATAGAATGGCAGGAAACACTGGCTGCTTTGAGTGGAAAAAAGTAGAAACAGCTGTGATGGGAATTTATGGGGCTTGTTTGGAAATGGTGAAGGGACAGCAGTTAGTTCCCTTACTTCTTCACAGGAAGGGAGCTTCCAGAAGTAATGCATATGTCACTTCCAGACTGAGATGTTTAAGAAGTGAGTGTGTGCCCTCTTTCTCCTCTTGTCTTCCAGCTTGATGTTGACCCCCAAGGTGAGCTTAGGAGCCACATGTTGGTGATGGCAGAGCCACTGGCAGCTCAGATTCCTAAATGCCTATGGAGCAGAGCACCCATCCACACCACCCTCCTCTAACATGGGCTTGCATTGGATGTTACACAAACAAGAAATAAGCTTCTGCAGTGTTAAGCCACTGAAAATTTTGGGATTTGTTTGTCCCAACTTTTGGTATACCTTACCTAATACAGGACATATAAAGGAGTACAGGGAAGGGGAGAATTGGAACTGGAAGGAGGATGTAGTTTGGAGCCAGCTCACCTCAAGTCTTTTAGATTAAGATGCCTTGATTACTGCAAGAGCTATAGGTTTGAGGAGAGGGAACTTCCATCCCCTGCATGATGCTGAGCATGTACATTGGGAACAAATGACTTCTTGGCTCATTCTGAACTTGTTTTATATCTAGAGCTTGAAAATAAAATAAAAACTGTTTTTGGTTCTTTTTACCCTTTCATGGGAAGAAAGTGTTAATATTTGAACTTTTTAATTCACATAACAATTTGATATGAAAGATATATCTTTCATTTTCTGGGCAGCCTTTTGAGGTGATGTTATTTGCATCTTGTTGCTTTTGGGATCATGTATTTAGTGGGTTGCCTAAAGCTGCATAGCTCTAGATTCAGACCTAGGTTTTTTGAATTCTAGGATTGTGGCATACTATGTGCATTTTAAACTCTCTTTTTCTCTAACAAAAAAGCAGGTTGAAGAACCCTTCACTAGTCAGTTTCTCCCTTGCAAGATGAAAGGGAAGGCTGAAGGCATTCCCAGCTCAGGAGGTACTGATCAGTGAAGGCCTTTGAAGGAGGTAAGAAACTTAGTCCATACTTTCAGATGTGAAAGAAAATATCTATTTCTTAACTTTGCTTTAATCAGATGAAATCAGACTCATAGCCTCCATATTGATCAGCTACTGGGAATTTCAACCTCAGTGTCATTACCTTGACGTCTCCCCTCCCTAAGGAACCCTAAGCAGGATGTGGAAAGGAGGACCAGGGTCTTTTACATCCAGCCCAGGCTTGTTGCCACTGAGAGCCCTAGTGGGAAAGCCTGAAGTCAGATGGCTCTCTGCTTTGCTGCCATATTTGGGGTATCCATCTTTGTGGAGTCACCTCCTTAAAAGTATTTTCAAAACCACTGAGATCTTGCTACCTGCCTGGGGTGCTCTCCTGTAGGGGAGCCTTTGCTCCCAATTCCCAGTGACTTTCCTGAAGGGGAATCTTTCTCCCTCTTCTTTGGTTACCCTCAAAGTCTTATGCATTATCATATTAATGAGTTCAGTATTTTGCCATAGAAGGGAAAGCCATTGTCTTCCAGCAGTTAGGGATTTTGCAAAAGTCCCCGAGGCAAGGGATTGCTAAATTCAGTCATCCTACCTGGAACAGGGGGACTGGATATATATGGCAAGTGCAATCAAATTAATAACGCAGTAAATAACCCTTTGGTCCGTTGTCCACATGGACCTTTAATTGAGGTAGTCTTTCCTTCCAGGAGGAGCTTCTGACAGATGGGTACTAGAAAGTTGGTTCTTTGGATCTGCTGTGATCTAGCTACCTCCTGGAATGTACCCTTCTTAGGCTGAAGGAGGGCACATAGTAGGGTATGGTTGCATCTCTGTTTGCACCTGGGGGTTGGGGTGGTGGTCCTCACCCTATGCCTCAGAGACAGTCAGGTCAGTGTGTCATGTCCTGTGCTGAATGCTGGTGAGGCAAACCAAGGAAAAAGAACCATTCCTCAAGGACAATAGTCTAGGACAGGGTTTATTAACCTTGGCACCAGTGACATTTTGGGTTGGATAAGTTTTTATTGTGAGGAGTGCCCTGTGCTTTGTAGAGTGTTTAGCAGATTCCCTGGCCTCCACCCAATAGATGCCATTAGCAATACCCACTTCCTCAGTTGTAACAGTCAAAAAATTTCTCTAGACATTGCCATACGTTTCCTGGGGGGCAAAATTGCCCTGGGTTGAAAATCACTAATTTAGTGTGAAAGATAGAGTCCTACACTTGAAAACAAAGTATGAAAAGTACAAAAATGAATGTGTTCAATGTAGAGAACTTGACCAGAAGAGGGAGTGAGTAATTCTTTCTGGACTGGAAATGATTCATAGAAGACTTCACAAAGGCAGTATCACTGGCGGAGGTTTAAAGGATGGATGGGAGTGCCATAGAAGAATATAGTATAGGACTAATTCCTGTTGAAGGAAGGCGAATATGTAGGGAACAGACATGTAACACAGTCTGACAAAAGTTAGTGCTGTTAGATAATAAAATGTGAGAGATGAATGGCAGGAGATGAAGTTGTGGAGGCAAATGTAGGCCAGTCCCACCCAGATGTGCATTCCATAAGGAGTGTATGGTTTATACACATTTGATCTGAGTCAAAGTTATCAGAGTCGAAGTTATCAAGTAGAGAGGTACAGAGGATATATGCAAAAACACAGAAGAGGCCCAGAATAGCCTTGCCCAGACTTGGAGGGGGTGGTGGTGGTGGTGGTGTGTTGTTTTGCTAAGGCCATGTCCGTGTATCTGTAGTTTAATAAAGCCTTGAATGAAAATTTGGTCATCAAATTTTTGAAGAATCATCTGATTATGGTGTGAAGAATGACTTTGATACTTCCTAAATACCAAATTTGCATGATACAAAATTTGATTCACCAAGTTGTCCAAAATTACTTTAGAAATTCATTCATTCAACAAATAATGAATGTCTCTTCTTTGTCAGGCCATGATCTAGGCAGAGGGAATATGATGGTGGGTATGGAACTTGTAGTCTATAGGATAACTTCTGATAATGATAAGTGTTATGAAGGATATAAAGCAAAATAATAAAGAGAGAATGAGGAGTAGTGGATGAAAGGAGTCTCTTTGGGGAGATGATGTTTGAGCTGAGACCTGAATGATGAAGAGTTGATAGCCACACAGAGTCTGTGGGTACTATAGTCTAGGCAGGGGCAACACAGGTACCAAGGCCCCCAGGTGGGAACACGCTTAGTATGTGCAAGGACCAAAAAGGATACTGGAGTGATGGCTTGGAGTAAGCCAAGGAGAGAAAAGTCAACAGAGCCAATTTATTAAGGCCTGGCAGGCCATGAAAAGAAGTCTGGATTTTCTTTCTCAGTCCTATAGGAAAGCACTGGAAGGTTTACGCAGGAAAATGACCTAAAGACTAGACTTGGAGTGTCAACTTTCTGTATCAGTTTCTACCGCTCAAGAATTAAAGATTTAACTGGAGAGGCAAATTTATATGCACAGTAGTTATACACTTTGGTGTGTCTTACAGGTTTTGATGAACTCTCTTTTCTATCATATTTTAGTCTCAAAACAACCTTATGTACTGAGCAGATAAAGAAGCCATAAATTATTTATAAAAAGTCAGTTCCTGACTCATCATCTTGTTCTTCATCCTACGTGACTGCCTTGGGTACACATATTGATTCTTCAGGAAGCCTATCCTGTCTGGCCTCTGCCGCAGGTGGAGTTATTCACTAGCCCTGCCCCAAGGTGCCTCTACATTGTACATACTTTTACTTTTGCAAGTATTTTGCACATATTTGATGTCATGCCTTCTTACAACAATGAACTCATTGCTGTCAAAACCTATGTTTTTATCCTCTTCTGTGTCCTAGATGAGCAAAACAGGCACTCAAACCCCTATGTGTTGACTAAGTCAATGTTAGGTGTACAGTGCTGGCTTGTGAAAGGGAGGAGGGCCCTCCAGGCAGGAGGCCTGTGTGAGCAGAGGTCCTTCCTGGCTCCTCCTCCTTCTCAGCATGGCGGGTACTAGCAGAGCAGGTGAGGGGCATAGGGAGAAGGGTGTGCTGAGGGGGAAGTTCATACCAAGGAGCAGGAGTGACAAGACTGGAAAGGGAATGGGACCCAAATGATGGAGGCTGTGGATGCTGGGCTTAGAAAGTAAGACTCTTTTGGGTATATGGGGATAAGGGGAGTAAGGGGGCAGTAAGAGTTTCTGAGTAGGGGATATTATATGATGAAACCAGTGTTTGGGAAGGACAGAAAGTGAGAGAAGCAGGCATGTTTGAGACAAGCCAGGAGAGAGTCTTCACAATTTGGGCTTAAGGCAATAAGTTCTTGGGGAAGAGTAGTGGGAATGGGAAGGGAAGGCACAAAGGAATGGTAGCCAGCTTTGGGCAGGCTCCTAGGCCCAAATCAACCTTCACTGCTGCTGAGGAATTTTGTGCTTTACCCTTGGATTCAGGCTTTGGTTTTTCTACTTACTGCATTATTCTGAGGTCTAAGAGAAGTAACATTTAAAGTGCCTGAATGAGGTGAACCATGAATACACATTCCGGTCATGGCTTGGTGTGGTGGTTAACAGTGTGGACTTTGGAGTTGGGCCTGGGATTGAGTCTAAAAAGTAAATTTCATCCATGTCTGCTTTGCTTATTATGGCTCTCCAGGGTCTGCTCTAGTGTCTGGAATGTGGTTGGTGATGCATACATAATTGAGAACTGGCTACAATCACTTTGGGAAAATTACTTAATGTCAGTCCTCATCTTTAAAATGGGGAGAATAATAGCTTTTGGTGGGGATTAAATAAGCTAATAAATGTAAAGCACTTAGCAAAGTGCCTTATATATAGTAAGCCTTGATAAATGTTAGCAGCTTTATTACTATTAATGTTATTTTATTAATCTGGAACAAGCTTTGGAGTTTATGGGGAAGAGAGCTAGCTAAATCAATCTTGCTAGGAAAAGTTTGGCCACGGTTGAAATAGAATGTTTTGGACATTATAATGGCCATTTACACTGCATCTACCCTATTGCTTCATTCTTAAAACATTTTGCGTTCACATGCACACCCAGTTTTACCTGAGAATGATGAAGTTTCAGACTATCTAGTCAGAATTATAAAGGGTCATTCTGATTTTTCACACTTTTGGTAACTTCCCAACAGCGTATAATGGATTTTTGTGACAGATCTTTGAGCTTGACGTATTTTTGTTAGCTAATTCAATAGTCATCACACTTCCCTGGGCAAGTTGAAAGCTTTCAACATCATAATTACCACTCATTTCAGTCACTAGAGCTTCAACAATCAACCACCATGGTAGTTACTTTGAGAGAATTTTAAAAAGAGGGAGCACATGTCTAAAGTCCTCCAAGCCCTTTGTGAAAAAAAGAAGCAAACAAATGGGGTACCTGAAGCATGATGTTTCATTGACAGTCATTTTGGGAAAATGTGAAATTTGGCAATTCAGTAACTCAGAATCATCTTTGAAAATGCTAAGGAAATGAGTGTCCATGGATAACATATATTACACTCTTGTTTTGGCCTGGTGAAGTACTGCTTCATATGTTCTACTTAAATGCATTGATCTTTCACTGTGCAGTATTCTTCAACAAGGGGATCTATTGGGAATCCACATAAATATCCCTGAAATAAAGATGTTTAATGAATGATTATAACTAAGAACTTAATAAATGAGAAGTGCCTTCCAGGCCTATTTGAATATGGTAGAACAGTTTGTGAACTAAAGACTTGGCCAAGGGTAATTTTCTCATCATTCCAAACTACAACTTATAGTGAATCTGATCAGCACCATTCCACCTAGGTGGTGGTACTATTAAATGAATGAGGTAGTAGTGTAGATATAAGAATCAGACAGAAACAAGTTTATATTCTGGCTCTGACATTTAGCAGTGTGGCCTTGGGCAATTACTTCTCCTGTCTAAGGTTGTTTTATCTTCTGTCATGTGGGAGAATACTACCCATGTGTTAAGTTTGTTGTGAAGATAAATAAGGTCAGGTTTGTAAAAATGCTGAGCATAGGGCTCAGCATATAGTAAATGCTCAAGAAAGAGAAGTTGGTATTATATGATTTTTTAAAAAAGATACGGAGAAGTACATTGTTCTATCACAAATTGTGAGTGGATGAGAGTGAACTGGGGAATCTGTAAAATGAAGGTAGTGATAGCCTGTGAAAATTTCTACCACCTGGGTAGATAGAACCTAAGTGTGTGAGGCTGATTGTAGGTTCTTATCAAAGAATCCCAGGGAACTGGCCTGCCCAAATCTTTTAACGTGCCAGAATCCCTGACATTGTAGAGTCTATGTTGATGTTAACAGCAAAACAGTTTAATGTAAAAAGTTGGCCAGTCAAATAACTATTTAATGGATGCTTTCACTGCCAAAATATATGATGCCAAACTTTTGGTTTGGCAACCTTTTTTTACTGAATTGGTATTTTTTTTGTGGGTTGAATTGGCTGCCATAACATAGATGTAGCCATCAGCTTCAATATATATTTATGTAAGAAATGTGTGTTTAAACTTTAGAGTGAAAAATAAGGAATTGTAGCAAAACAACAGTCATTAAATTCTCCCCAAAGGCTTATCAAATAACAGATGGGCCATTAATTTTGGTGAATAAAAGAGAAGGAACTGTATTATTAAGTAAAATAGGTTGCTACTATTACAACTATCAGTCTATTGATTTATTAATTTAATTAAAAATTTTTGTTAGAGAAATTGGGGGTTTTCAGAAAAGTCATGCATAAAACACCGTGTTCCCCTATAGCACCCTATTAGTAATACCTTGCATTAGTGTGGTGCATTTGTTACACTCAATGATACATTTTTATAATTGTACTATTACTGTAGTCCATGGTTTACATTAGAGTTCACTGTGTTGTACTATCCCATTATTTATTTATTTATCTTAATTTTTATTCTAGTAGCAAATATAATACCTAAAATTTTCCCTTTTAACCACATACAAATATGTACTTCAGTGCTGTTAATTACATTCATACTATGGTACAAACATCACCAACATCCATTACCAAAACTGTTGTATCATACCAAATATAAACACTGTATAATTTAAGCATTAACTTCCTATTCCCTACCCCCACCCTGCTCCTTGGGTAACCCATATTCCAAATTCTGACTCTGTGAGTTTGCTTATTTTAATTATTTCATATGAATAAGATAATACAGTATTTGTCCTTTTCTGTATGGCTTATTTCATGCAACCATGTTGTCACAAGTATGAGGACTTCATTCTTTTTAATGGCTGAATAATATTCCATTGTATGTATATATCACATTTTATTCATCTATTCATTAGTTGATGGACAGTTGGGTTGCTTCCCTCTGGCAATTGTGAGTAATGCCACTATGAACATCGGTGTACAAATATCTGTTTGAGTCCTTGCTTTCAGTTCTTTTGGGTATACAACTAGAAACAGGAATGCCAAGTCATATGGTAATTCTTTACTTAACTTTCTGAGGAACTGCCAAACTGTCTTCCACAGTGGCTGCAACATTTTACATTCCCACCAACAATGATTGAAGAGAGTTCCTATTTCTTCACATCCTCTTCCGTACTTATAAATTTTCCATTTTTAAAATAGTAGCCATTCTAGTGGGTTTGAAATGGTCTCTCATTGTTTTGATTTTCATTTCCCTGATGGCTAATGATTTGAGCATCTTTTCATGTGCTTTTTGGCTATTTGTAAATCTCCTTTGGAGAAATGTGTATTTGGGTCTTTTGCTCATTTTTAAATTGGGTCATTTGTCTTTTTGCTGTTGATTTGTGGGATTTCTTTGTATATTCTGGATATTAACTCTTATATGGTTTCCAAATGATTTCTCCCATTGTGTGGGTTGTTGTTTTACTTTCACAAAAAATTCCTTTAATGTACAAAAGATTTTAATTTTGATGAGGTCTCATTTATCTATTTTTTTTTTTTTTTTTTTGGTTGTTCCTTGTGCTTCGGGTGTCAAATCTAAGAAACCATTGTCTAACCCAAGGTCCTGAAGATGCTTGCCTATGTTTTCTTCTAGGAGTTTTACAGTTCTGACTCTCACATTTAGGTCTTTGATCCATTTTGAGTTGATTTTTGTAGACAGTGTGAGGTAGGGGTCTACCTTCATTCTTTTGCATGTGAAGATCCAGTTATGCCAGTACCATCTCTTGAAGAGACTGTTATCCCAATTGAGTAGACCTCACAAACTTGTCAAAAATCAATGGACTTAAATGTGAGGGTGTGTTTCTGAACTTTCAATTCAATTCCATTGCTCTATACATCTGTCCTTGTGCCAGTACCATGCTGTTTTGATTACTGTGGCTTTGCCATAAGTTTTAATGTCAGTAAGTGTGAGTCTTCCAACTTCATTCTTCTTTTTCAAGATGTTTGGTTATTTGGGGTCCACTACCTTTCAATAAAAGTTTGATGACTGACTTTTTGATTTCTACAAAGTAGGTTGTTAGAATTTTGATTGAGATTCATTGAATCTGTAAATTGCTTGTATAGCACTGACATTCTAACAATATTGAGTCTTTCAATCCATAAACACAGAATATCCTTCCATTTATTTAGGTCTTTGATTTCTTTTAGCAATGTTTTGTAGTTTTCTGTGTACAAGTCCTTTACATCCTTGGTTAGATTTATTCCTAGATATTTTTATTCTTTTAGTTGCTATTTTAAATGGAAAGTTTTTTTTCCTGATTTATTCTTCTGAATGTTTGTTCTTCTGAATGTCTTTCTGAATGTTTGTTACTAGTATATAGAAACACTACTGATTTTTGGGTGTTGATCTTCTACCCGCTATTTTGCTGAATTTGTTTATTAGCTCTACTAGCTTCGTTGTGGATTTTTCAAGATTTTCTATATATAGGATCATGTCAACTGCAGGTAGGGAATGCCTTTTATTTCTCTTGCTTGCATAATTTCTCAAGCAAGAACTTCCAATTCAATGTGGAATAACAGTGGTGACAAGGGCATCCATGTCTTGTTCCTGATCTGAGAGGGAAAGTTATCAGTATGCCGTTTATCATGTTGAGGAAATTTCCTTCTATTCCTGGTTTTCTAAGTGTCTGTGTTTTTTTATTTTATTTTATTTTATTTTATCAAGGAGAGGTTCCAGATTTTGTCATATGCCTTTTCTGCCCCAATTGAGATGATCATGTATTTTTTTCCATTCATTTTGCTAATGTGGTGTATTATATTAATTGATTTGGTTGTATTGAACAACTTAACATAGTAGGGATAGATCCCACTTGATCATGGTGTATAATTCTTTTAATATGCTGTTGAATTTGGTTTTCTAGTATTTTGTTGAGGATTTTTTCTTCTATATTCATAAGAGATACTGCTCTGTAACTTTATTACTTGTGGTATCTTTATCTGGATTTGGTATGGGGTGATATTAACATCATAGAACGAATTAGGGAGTGTTCCCTTCTCTTCAATTTTTTGGAAATTTCAGCAGAATTGAAGTTAAGTCTTCTTGAAATGTTTGGTAAAATTACTCTGCAGAAATAAAGCTTCAGTGACTGAGAGATCTCAAATGGAGTCGAGAGGTCAATCTGGAGGTTATTCTTACTCATTATACAGATATTCCTTTTTAGTTTCTAGTGTATTAGAATGGCTAGAAGGAAATATCTGAATCTGTTGAATGGTAATCCAGAAGACTTGATTCTTGATAACAATATATAACTATATAGCTTTTATTATGTGCCCATGTGATAGACAAAACCTGGCCACTGGCACTTACTTTAACCAGTGTATGGGCAGATGCATAATAAAATAATGACAAAAACATATAAATAATAGAGGGGGATAAGGGGTATGGAATGGTTTGGGTCTTCTTTTTTATTATATACTTTTTCTTTATTTTGGAGTAATGAAAATGTTTGAAAATTGATTGTGGCTATGAATGCACAACTATATGATGATACTGTGAGCCATGGACTGTATACTTTGGATGGATTATATGGTGTGTGAGTATATCTCAATAAAATTGCATAAAAAAATTCCCATGTGGCGCCATCTGGTACTGGGCTGTCTGTTTCTTGAGTTCATATCCAGCTGGCGGATATGTTAGATATTTTCTTGAGTGCCAGAGGCCAACAAAACCAAGCAAACATAAGCAGTTTTTGCTGACTGGCATTGCTTTGGCTGGTGCTGTCCTTCAGAGTTCAGCACCCCCAATCAGGAAAGTCAGCCAGAGGCAAATTCAAAGTGCAGGGTCCTCCCTGTCTTTTCTGAGCCTGTATCTTGTCCTGAGCTTTGGTTTGTTAGTGGCCTTAGGAGTTTCCTTGTTTACAGGAATTTGAATGCTCCCTCTACTTTCCAGAAAACAGAACTTCTCCCTGTGCCAGTTTGAATGTATTATGTCCCCCCAAACACCATTATCTTTGATGTAATCTTGTGTGGGTAGACCTATCAGTGTTAATTAGATTGTAATTCTTTAAGTGTTTCCATGGAGATGCGCCCCACCCAACTGTGGGTGATGACTCTGAATGGATAATTTCCATGGAGGTGTTGCCCTACCCAATCAGGGTGGGTCTAAATTAAATCACTGGAGCCATATAAATGAGCTGACAAACAGAAGGAACTCCGTGCAGCTGAGAGTGACATTTTGAAGAGGAGCTACAGCCAAGAGGGACACTTTGAAGAATGGACTGGAACTGAGAGAGGAGCTTCAGCTTACAGAGACATTTTGGAGACAGCCTTTGAAGGCAGACTTTTGCTCTGGAGAAGCTAAGAAAGGACAAATGCCCCAAGAGCAACTAAGAATGACAATTTTGAGGAGCTGAAGCCTAGAGAGGAACGTCCTGAGAGAAAGCCATTTTGAACCCAGAGAACTTGGAGCAGATGCCAGCTACATGCATTCCCAGCTAACAGAGGTTTTCCAGACACCATTGGCCATACTCCAGTGAAGGTACCCGATTGTTGATGTGTTACCTTGGACACTTTATGGCCTTAAGACTGTAACTGTGTATCCAAATAAACCCCCTTTATAAAAGCCAATCCATCTCTGGTGTTTTGCATTCCAGCAGCATTAGCAAACTAGAACACTTCCTCTCCTAAATACTCTACCACAGGACTTAAAACAGTTAAGCTTTTGCCCTGGGCTGCGCAACTCCATGGTTTTTCACTGTTCAGACTGCTTTTGCCTGGAGGAAAAATTCCCCAGGGTGGGGTGGGGGAGGGGGCACACCATAAGGCTTTTGGCAAGTCATTCTTTCCCAGTCAAAATTAGGTCAGGAATCCACAGAGGGAGTGCTAGCTAGCTAGTTCCAAAATGCCCTGGAGAAGGCATTAGGGTGGGGTCAAGAGCTTTCCCCATGGCTCCCCAAAGCTGTGCTTTCTTTTCTTGGTATTTGCCAGCAAATGCAATCCTTCAGCTGTCCTCTGTTGCTCTGAAGAAGCTTACCATCTTTTAAGTGTCCTCTGTCGCCTTTGTCCAGGGTGGTTTAGAAAAATGGCTGCCCTTAGGGATGGGCCTCCAGTGATCTGAAGTAGCTAAACAAAAACAGTTATCAATGCTTGAACCGTATACATCTGGATCTTGGAGACCTGGGTTTTTATGTCCCACTCTGGCATCAGCAAGCCGTACCTGTACCTTACCGCTGCCTGCCAAGATTCTGGGATAGGTGTTAGTTGCTGCCAATCAGAGAGTGCAATTCTGTGATATTTACTGCAATTTACCAGCCTCTTCCCGCTCTTCCTTGGATGCTGCACAGTGTTCTACTGGACTCTGGAGTTTCAAAATAGTTAATTCAAACAGTTCTTGCCTGTTTAATTGTTCTGATGGAGGGGCTGATTCCTGGAGCTTCCTATTCCACCGTCTTCCTACAATCTATATAAACTTTTGAATCCTATAAATCTATTTACCATTTTTTGTTACTGCTCAAAACATTGAAAATGTTAATCAATTGGTGAGACAATCCTCTATGTTCAAGGTTTTCTTGGATAAACACAGCAAACAAGTGTTGGGAAATTTCTGTTTATTTTATTCAGAATTCCTTGTTTCTTTATCACCTTTATTCAATATAGGAAAAAGTGTGAAATAATTTTTGGAAATATAGCAGGCTGGGGTCTATGTACGAAAATAAATTACTGCTTAAGGGGCAGAAGACGAGGTAATATTATGTGTTTAATTTGCTCAGTTATGAAAGGACCTTAAGGGTATAGCGTTATGAAAAACAATGGTTATTTCGAGAGAAAATGGAGCCAAATTGGTGGATTTTAAGCACTTTCCAATGTGTTTAGTATCTGACGTGATCTCCAGGTTGTTGTGGGGGCAGGGAAGCTTCGTTCCATTGTTCGCTCTATCCACTTTGGGGAAATGCTCTTTCCTCCCCTCTGTTCTGAAAGTGGGTATTTCTCTAGATTGCTTTCTTGGAAATGGCAACAGAAAACGGTAGCAATAATAGGTTTTAAGGTGCTTGGTGGTGAATCATGCCATTTTATAAATTCATCTCCTTACGCTTTATTTCCTTGCTGTGAAATAATTTAGACGAATGTCAGTGAGGGAAGAACAAAGTGGTTGGTGATTCCACCTCACCCAGGAAAGCAAATTCCTAATTTTCTGTCTTTTATCTTTTGCCGTTCTTTTGTGCTCCTCTTTGGCCTTGTCAAAACATATCGTTCAGTTACAGACTAAAAATATTTTCCCATCGATTGGGGTTATTGATTTTTTTTAATCTGTACTTTGGCTTGAAGAGCGTGGGTGAAGGGTGAAAGTTCACCAGCTTAGTCTGCCGTTTTATCTGGACAGCAAAAGAATGTATTGGCAGCAGATTTGATTTACCTTGTTGGTCAGTTGTAGACACTTCAGCCACTGAAGACAACCAGCCAGCATGTCCTGCTGCTCTTTTTTTGTACCCAGGAACTCCTGAAAGATCCACCTTCCTATTGATTGTATCTCTCAGTTTCCAAATGCAGGGCCCCCCTTTTTTATAGGGTTCAAATCATGCCCCTAGGAAATGTCATGATACTTTCTGAACTCCTGGTGAATAAAAGAGGATTGTTTACATGCTAGGGTTCTGTCACTTTGCTCCATTTGGCTGTGCAGTCTGGAATCATGTTCATGCATGCTGTCAGAGCAGAATCTGATGTGACTGGATCAGATTTACTGTGATCTCCCTGTCATCACATGTGGTCAGACACATGGGCTCATGCAGCATTTGAATTCTAATCCAAGTTTCAAGATGACACTTAAAGCTTCCCTACAAGGGTTGGTAGAGTGGAAGGTGGCCCTGCAACTATTGTCAGAGAGGAAGTACAATGTCATTGCTAGGAATATCGCCTCTGGAGAGATACAGTTTCTGGATTCGAATCCCTGTGTTAGCATTTATATGCTGTGTGACCCCGGCAAAGTTACTTAACCTCTTGGGGCCTTAGTTTTCTCATCTGTAAAATGGGGATAGAAATGGTACCTATTTCATTGAGTGGTGGTAGGATTACATTAATAAATACATTTAAAGGACTAGAATAGGGCCTGGTATATTGTGAATATACCAGTGAATGTTAGTTCCCAATGAATGTCAGCTATTATTATGATCACAGACAAGGAAGCTGAGATACAGAGGTTAAGAAACACAGAGAAGATCACACAGAGGGAGAAAGAAAGAACTAACATTCAATATCAGGGCTTTTGGGTCCAGTGCCCAGCTGACCTCCTGATGGCTGCTATAATTCTGATTACTTGGCCTGACCACTTGATTGATTCCTTCTGGTGTAGGATATGGAAGCTCTAGGATAAAACCTGAAGTTTCCATGATGGTTGAGGCTGCTGGACTCAACCATGTTTTGTGGATAATCATCCTGGACTTCTGCCCCATCTTTGTATAGCTTATAGGCTCAGCCCTCACCAAAACCTAGGACCATCATTCAACCTGAGACAAATGATACTTAAGGCTCTCATAGGGCTTAGCAAGAGGTTGCATGAGTCATTTTTTTCCAACCCTGGGCAATGTGGTTGTTCTGCTTTGCTAATGCTGCCATTTTGCAAAACACCAGAAATGGATTGGCTTTTATAAAGAGGGTTTATTTGGTTACAACGTTACAGTCTTAAGGCCATAAGCTGTCCAAGGTAAGGCATCAACAATAGGGTACCTTCACTGGAGAAAGGCCATTGGCATCTGGAAAACCTCTGTTAACTGGGTAGGCAATGTGACTGGCATCTGCTTGCTCCCAGGTTGCGTTTCAAGATGTCATTCTCCAAAATGTCAGTGTCAGTTTTCAGTGGCTATCTTCAAAGTGTGCCCTCAGCTACAGCAAACATCTAGGCCTGTCCAGCTCTTTTTAAAGTGCTCCAGTAACCAATCAAGATCCATGCTGTATGGGTGGGGCCATACCTCCATGGAAATAATCCAATCAAAGGTCTTGCCCACAGTTATTGAGTCACATCTCCATGGAAACACTCAATCAATAGTTGAAGCCTAATCAACACTAACACCTCTGTCTTCACAAGATTGCATCAAAGAATATGGCATTTTGGGGGACATAATACACCCAAACTGGCACAGTGGTCAATCTACCAAACCATCCCTTCATTCTGGTACTTCCAGTTCTGATGGCTAGGCATTGGTTCTTGCTCCTAAAATCTGGTTCTCTGAATACCTGAAGGCAGGAACCTCTCTATTTTTCCCAGAGGACAGGCCTCCTACAGAGAGGAAGCTCTGTGAGTTCTGTGATTTTAGCACCTTAGTGTATATGAAATCACGTGGGAGAACTTGATTCAGGAGTGCTGGGCCTGAGTGTCTAACAAGCATCTCAGGTTACTTGGATGCAAGTGGTCTCCGATCCACACTTTGAAAAACACTGATGTAGTAGAAAGAGCTTGGGCTCTGTACATGGATAGATCTGGGTTTCAGTTCACTTATCAGCTGTGTTTATAGGGGCAAGTCATTTAATCTCTCTGAGCCTCAAGCATAAAATGGACCAGCAAACTCTTAATATATCTAAAGTGCTTCTCACAGTGCCTGACAACTTGGATGTGCTCCATAAATGCTAAAGTTCCTCTCCCCTTCCTTCATTGTATTTGCTTTCTTGGACACCAGAGAATTTACACTCTGTTGGAAATTAATTTGCCTTGATTCCTCCTTCCTCATTTATGCCCATTGTTGATTTCCTGTCTGAATTGCCTCTCTCTTACTTATAATCTTGTAAATGCTTTCCTGTTTAGATAAGGTTGACCTTATTCCTATAAGCCTTTGCTCTTTCTCTTTGGTTATATGCCCTGAATGACATGTTGGTGGCATTCTCATATCTGGGTCAGTTCTTTATGAAGCTTTGCTGACTAGAGTTTCTCGTGCCTTTCCTTGGCTGGTAGAACTTCAGGTCTAGTAGTGCTGAAGGCCATTTCTAGTCCCTGTTTGTGGGTGCAGCTAAGGCACCTCCTTTTTCAGCCCCTAATTATTTTTGAATGTTGACATTTTCTTGCCTGCACTATTCACCTCTCAGTAACACATCCAGGTGCTCTCATGACCTGACAGAGGACAGATCAGCTAACCACCCTGAGTTAGCAGATGTATCAGCCTGTAGGGGGCCAACATCTTTTCACCTTCAGTATCTAAACCTAGCCTAGATGGCCAAGGCTGTGTTTGTATGTAGAATGAAGGCATTGAATTAAACTGATGTCAAAACAGATGTTCAGTTTGATCTCTTCACTCAAACACACAATCACTTGTGTGTAGGGAAGTGCCACATCAGCTGTTTGGTTAATTCAACCCAACGGTAGTTTCCTGTAAACATAGTCTTTAGCTTTAGCAGACCTAAAGACCTTAGAGGCCAAGGAAAAGTAAGAGGAATGCTGGTTTTAGAAGCAGGCCAGGACCAACAGAAGGCCCCTGAGGATGAAGCCATTCTCAGAAGTAGCCATTTGCATTTCTTCCATGATCATTTTAATGTGGTATGAATGGTCCAAAGTGTGAGTCCACTTTTAATCCACTTTGAAAACAAATACCCTGTTTGAGGAAGATAAAAACATAATTGCATGCAATGTAGTGGCTGCACGAAGTGTGGTTATATTCCAAGAAGATAGAAAATCCAGCTGTTGTAGCAGTGAAAGTATGGATTCAAACAGTATTAACATATTTAAAAAGGGTGAGCTGTGTCAGTGAGCACGTAGAGAACTGGCACATTTGGTCAAGCTCAAAACTAATTTAGTCAACTGGCAGTAGTTGGGTAGGATACTCAAAATTAGTAAATTCATTCACAGTCTTTTAACCCTTTAAAAACAAGATAGCTTTACCCACCTTGAATGGTTTAAGGCTCTAGTCACAAAGTGACAAATAGTCGCATAAAGGCAGAAGCATTCAGTCCATTTGGGTATGGACCCTCTTACTAGTCTCAGAAAAATTGACCTATTTTATTGCATCCTTTTTACAACCAATTCCAGGTGGCTGAATTGAGTATATTTTTCATTCTGACTTGTTGACTTCTGGTCCATTAAGGCAACCAATACAATTAGGCAGGGCTTTCTCTTCCTTTGCCTCCTGACACAGCATCTGATTGGCTCACAGCTCTTGCTAAATGACAGGCCTTCCACAACTGTGGGTTATCTTTATTGAAGAGGTCTTATCACCTTTTCTGTCTTTAAAATATCTGTATTTTTCTTGATAATGTTTAGGCTTTGATTTTAGGCTGTTTCTCCTTAAATCCTTGAGTTTGGATGTTTGAGTGATGGGTCATCTGGGCTGTTAGGATGGATGTTTTGACACAGTCCCTGGATTATCATCTATGGTAGGTTGAATAATGGCCCTCTAAAGTTATCCCCCTTCTCATCCCTGGAACCTGTGCATGTTACCTTATATATATAATGAACTTTGCAGATGTGATTAAGTTAAGGATCCTGAGATGGGGAGATGATCCTGGATTATCTGGATGGGCTCTAAATGCAATCACATGTATCCTTATAAGAGAAGGAATTGACATAGACACATGGAAGAAGGCCATGGGAAGGAGGGAGAGGGAAGGTGGGTCAGAAAGAGAAGATGCTATACTGCTGGCTTTGAAGATGGAGGAAGGGGCCATAAACCAAGAAATGCAGCTCTAGAGCCTCTAGTGGGAGTGTGGCCCTCCCAACATTTGGTTTTGGCCCAGTGAAACAGATTTTGGATTTCTAGTTTCTAGAACTGTGAGGGAATAAATTCTGTTGTTCGAAGCCACTGAGTTTGTCGTCATTTGTTATAGCAGCCACAGGAGACTAAAACACCAACCAAGACCATTCCGGCCAAGACTGAATCCTTGGTTCTGAGAAATGTTCTGTGCAGATGGATCAACACCCGCTATGCTGTTCTTTGAGAATATGCCTACATGTGTATTTTCAAAGATAACTTTTAATTTGATTTTTGGTCCACTCATCTATGATATTATCTGAAAATATTTTATGAGAATTGCTGGATTAAAATGAGAAAATTTCCAAAACCTCTCATGCAGCAAACCAGATTCTTTGGTCTATTAAATCTTTTCATATCGAGGTCACCGAACCCTAAGACTACTTATTCACCCTCATTTTTATTTAGCTATATAAACACTTAGCACCTTGCTTACTTTCTCCTTCTTGTAATTCTCTTCTCCCTTAGAACTTCATTCTCTCTTTTCTGCTTTTTCTATTATTTCCCACTAACTTTATTTCATATTTTCATTCTTAAATATGGACATGCTTCAGAGCATAGAGTCTTCTCTATTCTATGCTTCCTCTCTCAATAGTTCCTGGGCCTTTCCTTTATTCTCACATCTTCAGCTACATTCCTAATTTCACCCTTAGCACTTAGACACTAGCTGGATGTGTGGCCACCTTCTCAACTTAACACTGTTAAAATCAAATATTTCAAAATTGTCCTAAACTTCCTACCCTTCAGAAGTCAGGAATTCCTGCAATAGTGTCACCATAGTCCCAGGCATCCAGGTACAAAACTATGAAGTTGTGTTGGTTTGAATCTATTATGTCCCCCACAAAAGCCATGTTCTTTAATGCATTCTTGTGGGGGCAGACTTATTGGTCTTTTGGTTAGGATGGGATCTTTTGGTTAGGTTGTTTCCACAGAGATGTGACACACCCAACTGTGGGTGAGATCTTTGATTAGATCATTTCCATGGAGGTATGACCTCATCCTTCCAGTGATTAGTTCACCGGAGTCTTTTAAGAGAGCTCATGGAGAGAAGGAGCTCAGAGAAGCTGAGAGAGACATTTTGGAAAGAAGCTAAGATATGTAATCTAGAGTTTGCCGCCAGGAGAAGCTAAGAGCTGATACAGACCCAGATGCTTGAAAATGCAGATAGAAAGACGTTTGGAGATGCTAAGCTAAGAGATGAAGCCCAAAGTTTGCCCTAAAGAAGCTAAGAGAGGACCCCCAGATGCTTAGATGAACAGGAGCTGAAGATGCTAAGAGAGACAGAATCTCAGAGACATTTTGGAGAAAGCCATTTTGAAACCAGAACCTGGAAGCAAAGGACCAGCAGGTGCCAGTCACGTGCCTTCCCAGCTGACAGAGGTGTTCCAGATGCCATTGACCTTTCTTCAGTAAAGGTATCCTCTTGGTGATGCCTTGGTTTGGACACTTTTATGGCCTTAGAATTGTAAATTTGTAACCTAATAAATCCTGTTTATAAAAGCCAATCCATTTCTGCTATTTTGCATAATGGCAGTTTTAGTAAACAGTAACAGAAGTCATCATTGATTCCACCCATTTTCTTTCTTTTCTCATGGACAAAACCAATCCTCTTGATTCTTCTTAAACCTCTTTCCATCTCTCCCTTCCTCCCTTCCTTACTGTTCCCCCTGCCTTCACGGTCAGCCCAGCCCACAGCACCTAGCTGTCGCTTCTGCTACCTGATACACTTCATTCAATAAGCACTTTCTCTGCACTGGGTGTGGTTCTAGGCACTTTGCACTTTACACTTATTATCTCATGTATTTGTCCCCCACCCCCAATCCTTTAAAATAGATATTAATATCCCATATTTTACAGATGAGAAAACTGAGGTTTAGAGAGGCTAAACCTGTCCAAGGTTTCCTAATTGGTAAGTAGCAGATTGAGAATTAAAACCCAGGCCTATCTGAGTCCACAGTAAGTACTGTTAACCACCCTTTTATGCTGTCTCCATGGACTCTCTAAAAAGTCTTCCAGTTCATGTTTCTACCAGGAGCCGTTCCCAGTTCCAATTCTTTCTATGATCATTGACAGTAAAATCTGGGAACATGATATTTGTTAGTTTATTTCCCTGCTCACAAACCTTCAATGGCTTCCAGAGAAATTAATTGTACCAGAGCTTCTCTACAGACTTATCTCCTCACCCTTGAACTCTGTTGCTACTTACCCATATTGGATTTAACTCATTTTTTTTTATGTATACTTTCATTCCTTGGCCCATGCTCTTTCTTCCTTCTAGCGTAGTCTTCCCTGGCTATCCCAACTGTTACATTTCAGTGCATCTTTTGAGGTCCAGTTAATGTCTTCAATCTGGGGAAAGGTCCCCGTACCCACCTCCACACTTCATTTCCCCATTCAAAGAACTCTTTGTCCCATAGCTTTTGGTGGGCACATAACTTATTGTATTAAAGCTATTCAGTTGTCAGCCTGTCTGCTGCTGGAATGTGAGTCTGACAAGCACAGGGATGGTATACTACTCATCCCTGAATTGCACCACCAGATCTGTTCCTATGTCCTTGCAGGCTAAAGTAATCATTCCTCTGTCTGCTGAGCTCTCAATGGAGTCCCTCTTCTTGAATTGCCTCTAGCTGAAGAGAGCTGCCTGCATCCAGTGATGGCTCTATGTGAGAGCACAAAGACCTGGCCCCTGCTTCAATGCGGGTAACTCTGAGGGGCCATTCCAGCTCCAGAGCTCCCCACGGAATTGACTGAAACCTTGGTTGTGACTGTGTCACAACCTCGATCCTCCACAGGTATTGATCTTGATAGCACTTCCAATAAACTTTCTTTCTTTTTTTTTATTGTGAAATATAACATACATACAGAAAGGTGATAACTTTCAAAGTACAATTTAACAAGTAGCTATATAGGTAATTTCACAGAATGTTATGGGATACAGTTCCACAGTTTCAGTTATTTCCGTATTGTGAAATATAACATATATACAGAAAGGTGATAACTTTCAAAGTACAATTTATGAGTAGCTGTAGAACAAATTTCCAAGAATGTTATGGGTTACAGTTCCACCATTTCTGTTATTTTCTTGTAGCTATTCTAATACTTTAGCATCTAAAAAAATTATTTATATAAAGATTCAGTATTCGTAATCCTTTGTTAAATCCTATCTTGTCTATTGCTACCCCTTCCTCCCGTTTAATCACTTTCTTGATCTTCAGGGATGTCTAGGCAGTGCCAATAAACTTTCTGCACACAGATCTTCACTTCAGCATCTGTTTCCCAGGGTACCTGACAGGGAGGTCTATGCCTGGCTGCTAGCAGTATCTGGGCCGAGTGGTCTCTGTTTTCGCAACAGTGCTCTTCGCTCCATCTCTGTGTTATGAGTTTACATTTTGGGGAGTGGGAGAGTTCAATTATTCCATAAAATAAACCTTTTGTTGAAGTAAGAGAGGGCTAGTTGCTTGGTTGCTTGGAAGGAAGCCAGGGAATTTGAATGCCTCATATACAAACTTTCATCTACTTTCTCTGTTTTCAGTCCTACCTCCCCTTCTTTCATGGCACTTGAAATCTCTAATTCCTGAGCCTTTCCAGGATCCTGCTGAGAGAACTTGATTACCTCTTGGGGGATTCTTCTCTGCAGGCACTTAGTGCCTCTGCCAATTCCTCCAACTGCCTTCTAAATTCTAAACATGTGTTGATTATCTCTCACTTGCTGTTGTCTCATTCCCATTTACTTTTCATTTGGGGGTTTGTACTTTGTGGATTCTTTTACTCTCATTTTAGTAGGGTTTCTGGAGGTACCAGAGTTGAGCATAGGTATACAATATGCCATGTCTAACTAGGAGTATGGGAGGTTCATGTTTTGTAGCCAACTTTGGAGCCCCTTGATTTTATTTTAAAAGGTAAGGCAACAGTTTCTTAAATCATTCATGACATTTTATTTGAAAATACATTTTTATTTATTAAGGGAAATATATGGATACTATCTAGAGTGCTGGTCAAAGTCAGTATATTTTTCATTTACCAGAATAGTGGGAGGACACCATCAACCTCTCTCTCACCCAGCCCATATGGGGTGAGGGCTGGCTGACCAAGACTGAGCCTTCCTTTCATTATGCTTAAGCATTTTGAGAAAAATGAAAACCTTTGATTGTCACCCAGATGTTTTGTCTGTATGTCAAGGATCATCCAGAGGCTTCTAACCATTTGGATGTTTGGTGCTCTGTAGATAACATATCTGTATGACTGCCTGAATTTTCCTCATCTAATTTTGATCTTTGGCCTCATGGAGATTCAGCTAAAGGTTGATCAGCTGCATCACTGATGTGTCCATTACAGTGGGATCTGAGAGTTGTAAGTTAAAGCGTGTGCTTTTTTTTCAGGCTGTGTGATGCCCTGCAGTCGCATCTCTGTGGTTGTTTAGTCTATGTTTTAGGAACACAAGAGTGTTTTTGAAAAGAAAAGGGCTAATTTCTGGAAAGTGGGCATATGTAGTGGAGACGTTCTGCTGTGCTACAACCTGCCAATCAAAGTCTGCCAGCAATGACATTCAAGGTCAGGGACCCACCAACTGTCAATCAAAGGTGGCAGGGCTGTTCATGTTCACTTGTCAGTGCTGAAAAGAGGTCAGTCTCTCAGTGGTTGGCTTCTGTGTGAGCAATGAGAATATTTCATTGGTTGGAAGCTCATTCTGCTGCCTGCCCCCTGGCCATTTCAGGATGTTTGCTTGGGTTTTTCCTGTTCTACAAAGAAGGCAGGACAGTGGAAACAGTCAACAGTTTTGTGTTTTTTTTTTTTTAAACTGCATTATGGTTATAGAATTCTAAAAGAAAACTTGGTAGATGATTTAGTACATAGCTTTGTTTACTATTATTCATCTAAAATATCTGCTTATAAGATATGGTAACCAAAAAGAAAAATTTAAAATACAATTTTAGATGTCTAAAAAAAGATATCTTTAATACTTTGTAGTTGATACTAAGTTTACTTCCTTGCCTTAACTCAGCTAATTGTTTACTTTTCTACCATGCAAAGGCAAAGTTTGAATTTATGGGGAAAAATGGCCATTTTTAGGATGTGCTGACATCACAGAATAAAGCTTGGAAAATTTCAGGGTCTGGAAGGCAGAGATAATGGAAACATTAAGTTCTGTATTTCAGTGGGGTCTTGGTGGATTTTCAAAACTGAGCCCTCTCTGGGGGTAAAGGAATCATTTATCATCACCAAGAATATTTGCCATTCTACATTATTTCAGCAGCAGCAGAATATGGTGGGCAGATTTCAAAACTCAGTTTAGATGTTTCTCCCTAATGGGCAAACTCCCAAATGAGTCAGGCTCTGGATGTTTTGCATACCCATGGCAAACCACATGCTCAACATTATAAACAAAAAATATTTGGTTAAATTTTTCATTATTTATCTGGATATTGTAGCAGGCAACTGCTTTAGTCATAGTCTTATTTTATTTTTAAAAGAGAAATATTAACGATATCATTTTAAAAGGTCACAGAAATGAAAGACTAAATTGAGGCAAAGGGTATACAATATGTGTGAGCACTAGATAGAGACTTTTGAAATTTGTAGAATGGTAATTGGAAGGTCTCCTGGGAATTACATGTTTAGAATGGGGAAATAGGACTTTAGGATGGGAAGGTCTTTGGAGTTCAAGCTTCTTATTTTGTGGACAGTGCCAGTAGAGGGACTTGTGGAGAAGGCACAAATAGCTAATGGCACAGCCAACTCCTAGATCTGATGGAATCCTGGCCTCCTTCTCCTCTATTAGTCTTGTGGGCACCCAGTCTCTTTTCTAATCCTTGTGGGAAGGTGAATGGAAGAGGTGAGTTTTCTGAGGCTGTTCAACAGGTGGAAGGGAGAGGCTTCAGGAAGCTGGAAGGAAAGAGAATGGAATGAGAAAGTGCTCAGCAGAGGCACTGGCCATTCAGGTAAAAGGAGCAGTGGGATAGTTTGCATAGGAGGACCAGGGGCCTGGAGTGGCAGAAAGGGGTGGTAAGAAAAGAGAGGATGCTCAGAATTATCCAGTGAAGCAAAGGGTTCTGTTTAAAATTGGCTGTTCTTGCTCAAAATTTTGGATTGGAAATATCCTTGGCTATCATCATCAACAACATTTTATGGGTGAACCACAATATTTTGAGGGTGAAAGATTCTAGACATAGAAAATACCTGGTTCCAGTTTTCAGTCTTGGTTGATTTGTCTGATAGTAAAATATGGGAGTGAGATGTGCGGGCAAGGGGATACAGATCATATTTTCTTTCCCTTTCTCTGATATCCTGATAAACACCCCTAGGCTTGAAGGAAAGATTAAAATCCATGAAGACAAAAGAGGAGTCATTCAAGTGTGACTGTTTTCCTTCACAGATGTGAAGGGGGCTGGCCAAGAGGCACAAGGCAGCCAATTTTCAGCTCTGACAGCTGCCGAGGTCAGCGGCTTCCTAACAGCACCCCTTAATTCCTCTGAGGCCAGGGCATCCTTTGAACTCAGTGGTTGTTACATTTCCAAAGCTAAGCTGAGAAGGGGAGAAACCTGCAAATTTTGTTGGTCTCTGAGCACACAATTACCAGGCCATTAAGACCTCAGGCTAAGGATCTGTTAGCTTCTCTGATTTACCAACCAGTGGTTGCTCCCAGATAGCATTTTATATACTCATGAGAGAAAAGGGGAAGAGAATTCACATATTAAGGGCTTCCAGGGTAGCAAATAGAGCTTTTTTTTTTTTTTTTTTTTTTTTTTTTTTTTTTTTTTTTTTTTGAGAAAGTCTAATGCCCTAGTTCAAAGGATGGTTACAATGGGGGTGAGAACAATAGGAGAATTTTGTTAGGGCTGAATCTAAGGACAAGATGAGTCCAAGGAGCTGGAAAATGCAGGTATCTTGCAATCTGCTTTTGAATGGGGTGTCGGGTTCTGGGGATTCACCGGCCCAGCATTTGTGGAGCTTCAACTCCAGTGGGTAAGAGACGAGGGGTGCAGTCCTCACCACTCCTTATCCAAGCCATTTGGCATGAGGTAATGATGGGGGGCTCACTGGCAAACTTCAGTGTAGTAGGATGGGTCATGGTCCAATATTTAAAGATTTTACATAGAAAGCTACATTGCATCAGCAATAAACTGCCTAGTGAGTACATTTGAATGATGTTCAGGATTGTCATCAGATAAAGCCTAGAAACGTTTAAACTAACATGAATTAGAATTTTCACAATCATTAATCTGCTGAGAATAATTTGGCTTAGGTGGTAAGCAGTTCATGAAAAAAAGATGCGAATAATATTGCTCAAACTTTTAGTTTCTCCTCTTTTCATTGTTATTTCATTGCAATCTATACTTAGCTGTGATGCCAGGTGTATTTTAATTGTTATCATATACACAGGATATACCCTGTACTCACTCACAGCTAATGAGAGGCAAGAAGGCCTACCTAGATTCCAAAAGTTGGATTCCTTTTACCTTAGTCTTCATGGTCCAGGACTTCGGAGTGCTTAGATGACTTCAGTACTCTTCTCCCTATATGACTGTAGAGGGTTTGGAAAATGAGACAGCACAGCATAAAAACCACCTATATCGCCCTCTGCCTTAGGCAGCCCTTTGCATGACAATTCCTCCTTTCCCTGCATTCTCTTTTCCAGTCTGAGGCAGTGGCTCTGCTGTTCAGCAAGACAGCCAGAGGCCTAATAGGAAATTTGTTAAGGTAATGGCTCTTGGATTAGAGCATAGAAGAGGATACAGCTGGTGTTAGAGGTCCAGTGAGGCAATGCCTAGAGCAGGGAGCTAGCCTGGAGCCAGTGAGCTCAGGCCAGTTAAGGCAGGGCAGTAGTAACTGATCTGGAGAATGGCCAAAGCCAGGAAGAACTCAAGTCAGCAGAAGCTGCTGATGCAGGGGTGAGGGTTTCTATCAGAGGCCAAGACTTGAGTCAGGCTGAGGGAGCAGATCAGTCTGGTCTGGGCAGAGAGCACCCCTGGGTTAGGAAGACAGAGGGCCCAGCCAGCCCAATACCCTGGACAGCTCCCTGGTGCAGCTGCTCCTGGCAGCTCCCTGTGCAGTTCCATCCTCCTTGCAATTATTAAAGAGGCTTTATGCTAGACTTCTTCTCTTTACAAGACAAGGGCTTATCTTCAGAGAATTACTCTCAACCTCTAAAGAGCTTGAGAGCTTTTCCCTGGAAAAGAGAGGCCACATCTTCTGGTCCAACAGGGAGCTCCCCAGTTTATTGCTCATTCAGTAATTCAGCAAAATTACTAAATTCCGCTATATGCCAGGCCCCCTCCTGGCTGCAAAAGATATAGCAATTAATGAGACATAGCTTTTGCACAGGAGATGACAGTTATTGGAGGAGATAGACCCCTAAATAAATAAATAAAAATCAATATGTGAGGGCAGTGATGGAGATGTACATAATTAATGGTGGGAACACATGGGGTTTGTACATAACCCTGAAAGGCAGTCATGGATGGCTTCCTGGAGGTGTGTCTTATAGAATGAGAGGGAGTTACCCAGAGAAAGGAAGGGGAAGCAGTAGGGAGAGAAGGCAATGGCATTGCAGACAGAGGTACTAGCAAGGCTAAAATTTGCATGGAGTGAATGTAAGGCGTTTCTGGAGCAAGGCTTATAAGATGTAGAGGGTTATGTGAGCTCTTTGTGGCAGCAGGGAAGATCTGTTTTTATTCTTAATTGTGTATTCGTCCTCTCACTTGGATCATGAGCTACCTGAGACCAGGACACTGGCATCTCTCAGAGACCCATGAAAGTCTTTTAGACCCAGATGAGATGGTGAGACAGACCGAGCCTTCATGACAGGCACTGATTTGCCACAGTACCAAAAATTAACAGAAACCACTCAAGTAGATCTGGGGGCAATTCCTACCAAAAGTCTCTAATGACTGCCCTAACTACTGGCCTGCTGCTGGAAGCCCCACTGCCTTAACACTTCTGTCCTGTTCTTGTGGCAGGAAAGGAAAGATTCCAGCTGGACTTTGGAAGATGCATAGGGATTTTAACTGGGGATGAGGAGAGAAAGGACAGACCCTATGGGGGAATATGTGAGTGAAGCAAAAGTGCAGAGGAAATACAATGTAGGGATACTGAAGAGTTTAATTTGGCTAGAGTGGAAGAAAAGTTTATGAGTGCTTCAGGGATAGAGAAGACAAGAAAGGTAGGTTGGGACCAGATCATTGTAGCCACAAATGCTAGAAAATGTTGAGATCATTAATGAAAACCAGTTGTGTGTGCTCCCCAACAAAACCATCTAATTTGTGGCAATATAATTGTTGATTGCCATATTTCTTCCTTTCTGCCCCATCACACCCCTAGGTTCATTTGTTCATTCATTAACTCTCTCATTGATCCATTCATTTATTTAGGCTTCAATGAAGCACTATTTTATTTATATCAGAAAAGATTCTTAAAAGAGAGATAACTTAAAATCTCTGTACTCTCCACCCATTTTCTTTCCTCATTAAAAAAAAATAACATTTATCTTCTTTGGATAATTTATTCTTATGCAAAAGTCTGCAGGGGTCTTTAATTTGCCCCTACTCCTTAGCATTCGGGCAGCTAGATCTTTTTTGCCTGCGGGGTCTCGCTTTGCCTCGCTCTGTCTCCCACAGTTGGTCAGCTGTCCAGGCAATCAGCACCATATTGTGATTAAGTACAAGGACACTGGAAGTGGACAATTCTGGGTCTGAAGTCTGGCTTTGCCCCATACTGACTTTGGGATCTTTGGCTTCATCACCTGAGCATTAGGTTCGTAATCTGACCTTATTAAGTCGTTAGGAGACTTAAATGAGACAATGTATGTTAAGTGCTTAACTCATTTATGTGGCATACAGTATGTTGTCAGTAAACAGTGGCTATTTATATTATTACTAGAAATGAACATATTCATGGAACAGAGCCTAGAGAGACTTTTGAGGTGTTTGAGGTGGAAGCAGAGCAAGGATTACAAACTGTGAACAAAGTCTGCTGACTCTATTATTCTACACCATTTCCCCACAGCCTTATCAGTGGTGAAATTTCAAGAGTACTGTTTGTGATATGGGGAAACTCCTGTGTCATATATAAGTCTCCATTCTAGAGCAAATGGGTATCTAAAGCAGCAAAAAACAGATAATTAGCCCAGTTCTCAAAATGAAAGAGGAAAAGGTTTAAATAAAAGTGAACCATTATACAGATCCATAAATGATATAGAACCTTACAATAGGCTTTCATTAAAAGGCTCCCAAATTATACTAGTGCTTCTGTAATTGTCACAATAGGGGGTGGAAGCACACTTGAAAATCATTGTTCCACAGTCAGAGAAGGTGAGAATTATTTGCTAGTGTTTCCTGCTATGGCTTTTATCTATGAAAGTCTGTATGTATGCATGTATTATTCTCTCCCTCCCTCCCTCCCTATCTATCTGTCTATCTATCTATCTATCTGTCTATCTGTCTATCTATCTATCTATCTATCTATCTATCTATCTATCTATCTATATCTAGCTAGTCATTTATCTATCTCCAATTCCCAGTTGTGTGGTTATGGAATGAATGCATGCCCATCATATACTTTAATTTTTTTTTTAAGGTCTATTGAACTGGACAACAATCATTTGTATTTCCAGCCACTTTTCCAGTTGTTGTCCAAGTAACTTCATTCCCTGGTCTTGAACCAGGGCCACAAATCCTAAAGTAGAAGCCGGCATAGCTTTCAGAAGTGGTGTCTTCCTCAGATGGGAGTTCCCTTCTTCCTGGAGCTTAAGTCTCCATCCCTCACTAGACATTAAGTGTCTGGACTGATGAATTTCCCTCTATATAGTCATGTCTTGTCTTCATAACTAGGTTGTCAGCTCTCACAGAGAACAGCCCCTGCTTTCTTGAGCTACCTGGTATTGCCTAGCCCAAAGTCTCCTATATACTGGGGCTCACTGGAAGATTGGCTTGGATCAGGACACGCAATCATCCTTTCCATAGAGAGAGGACTAACGACACCCCACAAAAATACCGAATTGAACCTTTAGTCACCAGGTGCCCTGGGAGCAGTTCATCCTTACTGGAATAGAAATGTTTATCTTGCTTGTGTAGGGAGAACAGTTCTATACAGTGAGGAAAGAGATCTTACAACCTCCTTTCTATCTGCCTCTGCTTGCCCTAAACTTATTTCTAATAATGTATAATGATAGATAAAATTCATTATATTCCCCTTCTTCCTTCAAGAATATTCACTTTTAAAGTGTGAAAAAGCAACTGTTTCGTAAAGGCAAAAGGAATGGAGTGATTATGGGAATTTCAGCCATTGGCAATTTTAGGGGGTGGAATGGGATGTATTGTGGTAGAGGTAGCAGCAGCTATATGGGGTAGGGGGAAGCAGGGAAGGGGATCTTTTTTCAACTTTTGAATTCATACCTTTAGCGTACCACTTTCTCTCATAAGATACCCCCAGCTGTTTTCCTAGAAGATTATGTTCTTGTTTTCTTCTGGCATCTCACCCCTTGCAATTGAAATTTCTTGACAGCCATTTAAGTAAGGGATTGAATGAAAAACATAGGGTGGAATCTTTCTTTAGTATGTGTGATTATTTTTCTTTCCTGAGATACTAAAGAAAGACTCCACTAGATTTTCCCCATTCAGCCCCCTTCCTTAGCCAGCCATCTTCAGCTTTTGGCTGCCTATGCTTTCTGGATTAATGCTGTTTCCTGGGGCAGGTCGGGGGGCACTTGATTAGTCTCAGATAGCAGCCGGCAAAGCACCCGGAGCAGAGTCAGTTTATTTTAGAGTTTGAGTTATTTTGTTACCTATTCTGGGCTCTGGCTTCTTTTGGAGGGAGTTCACGATCTCTATTCGCTGACTTGACATTTCCCTGCCCTTTCCTTCATTCCCTGCTCTTCTTTCTGTCATTCATAACTCTTATTCCAGAGTGACCTACTTGTGTTTGGGTTTTTATTCTTGCACACTTTACAGTGACATTTTTTATTTTGATATATAGAAGCGTCTACCTTTAAAAGATTTCTCTAGCTTTCCCTGCTCTTCTGTTGGATATAATTCTCCAGACCACATCCCTCCCTCTCTTCATTTAGCCTTCTCACAAAGTCTCTCTCATGGCCCTGTCAGGAACCCTCCATATTTCCCTGACTGTTGACCACATCTTCACCTTATTACCAGATCTTTCTCATCTCTCCTCTCTCAATGGGACACATGAACCTGCTAAACTGAATTATTTGGTGTTCTCTGAAATATCACACCCTTTCGTGCCTCTGAACCTGTATGTCTGTCCAGAATTCCTTTTAGTTCCCCCTTCCTTTTTTTTTTGTAGACATATCTTCCCTTCTCATGACACACTGAAGTAACACACATCTCTCTGTGAGTTCCTATGCAATCAGCAAGTCTTAGGCAGTTGGATCCTCTGTTCTGTGATCTTCTCCTTATGGCACAGTTACTGTTTCCTTCACCCTTAGTTCTCGGTGAAATATATTTCTACTGGCATTTATCACAGGGTATTTTAATTATTTATGGGCCTGTCTGCTTGTAGAGCAAGTACCCTGTCTTCTTCAACTCTGCACCTGAAAGCCTCGCCCACTAAGGTCCCGAGCAAATGAGTTAATGAATGAAGGAAGTGAAGCAGCTAGATCTGACTGCCTTGGTGGCTTCTTAGTGATGGAGTGAGGATGGTAAAGGAAGAAGTCAGCCATGAGTCCTGGCTCGGCTTCCATCAATTCCTTGTGATTTTTTTTCTCTAGAAATAGAAGCAAAAGGCTCTGTGGCATTCCAGGAGCAATTTGGTAAAAAACAAACAAACAAACAAACAAAAATTAGTTGAAAACACAGTGGACAAAGTAGCAAATTGGTTAAAATGACAATGCAAACAAAAAATGAAAATTTCAATTCATGGACATTTTACATATTGCTAAGTTTTTGGGTCCATGTAGATAATATTGCAATATTTTAGATATTTTAAAGCATTATTTTCCATAGTCAGGATTTTTCAGGGTTTGGGTGTCAGTTTTGTGCATTTTAAAGAATTCTTACAACTTTATTTTGCAGGATTAAAATCCTTCATAGATGCAGTAAAATTATCAATTTATGAACTAGCAGTTGGAAGCAGTGGAACATTCCTTTGATCTATTTGCTTTTGAGGAATTAAACTTGAACCTTAACAAGATGTAAATAATTAAAACATTTTCAATCCATTAGAGATACTATATTTGATTGAAAATGATTTAGAAAATTTTAAAAACCTGAATTCGAAAATTGAACAAAATGCTAAAAGTGGATGGGAAAGGCCCTGATTGGACCTCCTTCCCCTCACCCTCTGAGGTAGACCCTAAGGCACTTGAGGCCTCTGGGCAACCTAGTTTGAAACTAGTGACCAAACCCAACCCTCTCATTTTACAGAAGCAGCAACTAAATCTCAAAGAAGGCAACTGAACCACAACTTAAACTTAGATTTTATCTCCTCTCAGCCAGTTACGGAAGGAGAAAAATCTGTCTCGACTCCAGACTCACTTCTTCTAAGAGGGACAATATGGTGTCTTTACTTTCTTGGATGTGAATAGAATAGGAGTGGAATTTTGTCTGCCCAGGGATTCTTCTTTAGACCAATTTAAAACTTACTGAGTAAGTGGTCCCTCTGTATTGATTGCCTGACATCTTAGAGCCAGGGAAATGTCCCAGTCATTGGCCAAGCACATCTTTAGGAATCAACACATGTGACTTGTTTTCAAGCATGTTTTTAACACAACTCTGTAGACATAGTAATGTCACCTGTCTGGACCTCAAGCTTCTCATTTTCAAAATATAATCAGAAGACATCACCTCTACAGTCCCTTCTGGATTCGGCATTCTGTGATGTTAGGGGACAAGTGACACTTCCTGTAGCTGAGTATTCTCTTTATAAAGAGACTCATTCAAATTCCCTAGCACAGAGGAATTCCATATCCGAACTTACCAGTTCTAAACTATCTTACGCTGAGAGGTGAGACTTCATATTGTTACACAGAAAATTAAGAAAAGTGAATTAGTAAAAGAAACATGGATTTTATCTTTTCAGTTTGTCTTGCTGTGGTGTTTGCTGGGATTTGAATGATACCTTTATTCAGTTCATTCAACAGTGTCTAATCTGTGCTAGGCTCTAGGCCAGGAATAAGAGTAAGGACCATCCTGACCTCAAGGAACCCACAGTCTTCTGGGAGAGGGATTCTTATAAACAAATGCAATCCTTAAAACCAGAATAGGATAGTCATAGGGCAGTTAAAACTGAGAAAGTGCTTTGCATGCATTCTCTCTACAAGTCCCCCTAACTATTATACCCATTATATAGGTAGATAAGGAATCTAAGGCTTAAAGAGGTTAAGAGACTTTCCTAACATCATTACCACTATTGAGATTGGATTAAATGGAATAGACTTTAGGCTTTAGGATCCCAGTAAGGAAATTTATTGCAAAGATCTAGATAATAGGGGCTTGAACTTAGCAAAGGCAGGAGCATAAGGGCTATGTTAAACTTCAATAAGCTGCCTGTTCATATTTCCCTTTGAAAGAATTCCTGCTATGGCTCTCTTTCGTCTAAGTCATAATGCTAATACCAGCTGTTATTAATTGGATCAAGGATGGGTGCTTGATCTAAGAATAGCCTATCTGTAGACTTGACTGGTGGCCAGTGGGATGGCCCTGCACAAAAGCTATGGCCAATGGGAGTGGTGGACTAATTAGCTCTTGGGACTTGGGATATTTGGATTTGAGAAATAGAGAAAAAGTTAAATAGTAGATCAATGAATTCTTGATGGCAAGATAGTTTCATCACTGGAGTCATATTGGATCCTGAATGAACATCAAGTTTCCCAGGAAAGTTCTAATCTTTTTGAGCCTTGCTGTGTGTCCAAGTCTGCATAGTCAAGATTCTCTTCCTCTTCATTCCCACATGTCTCCTTATCAATAACCCCCAGTCCCCTTTGCTTAGAGGAAACCAAGTTAAATTCTGTTCCTTGCATCCAGGAACAGAATTCCTGGAGAGTAGGTACCAGATTTGGGAAGTTGTCCTGAGGAAAAATCCTGATGGTATTTGATGACCAGTTATCATTATTGATTATTTTAAAAGCTAGAGCTCTTGGAAGGGAGAAAGCCACCACGTTTTACTACAAACCATACAAAAACAAACCTGACATATATTGTTTCAAACACGTCAGAATCTGAATTTCCAGCAAAAGTAAGGAGGCAATAAAGAAATGATCACAGAATATAACAACCAACAGCAACATAAAATAGAAATGCATCACAAGAAATTAAAAGAACTGCTATGACTTGAACCAACCATAGTTGAACTCTGCAGGAGCTGCCTTTCTTTCTTTGCCTCACTGTATATTTGTTAGTGCAGATTAATAGCCTCCATCTTATGAACAAATGGCCCTGGATCACTGTTCCATCTTAGGAACCACAGGTCCTGTACATATTCTGTTTACAACCTTAGGAGTGAATGTAAAATGAAACCTAACCAAGAAAACAGCAACTACAGGCCAGAACAAGCTTTGCTAACATTTCCATCCTAATCATTCCTAAACAATCAGATATGTATTGACATGATGATGAGCACAAAGTTAAGCAGTCTTTGCTGAATGCCAGTTTTAAATAAGAGTGTGCACATGGCTGTGCAGGTTTACGTGCATGTAAAAAAGAATTAAAAACCTTTTGAAATGTGACTATTTTATTCCTGTCTTGCATATTAAGTAACCTCCAGATTTCACCTCATTGAAAGGGCCACTAGTTTTGAAGAATGTAGATTAATAAGCCTCCTTGCTTAAAAAATGAGCTTCAATATTTGTGTGAATCATAGAGTCAAAAGAAAAAAATCGATGGGCTATCGACTACTGGGGATGATCACATTCATTTTGCCCTTTGTGGTTGGTGAAATCCATGCTGCAATTACAGAGACAGGCTGGCAGCAAAGAGCCTCAGTCGGGCTTTCAGCTCCACATTAATCCAAAACTCCCTATTTTAATGCAGATATAGATTGCCACAAGTCAATAGCTGACTACTTGAATTGTGAAGTAGCAGCTCCATGCAGTACTGGCAGGCCTGAGCTTACAGTATTTGGAAATTTCAAAGCTTTACTGTGTGACAGCATAACCAAGGCTCAAGGGGAGGCGTGGTTGTGCTGATGCTGTTGAAAAGGTCTGTATTTGGGATCTAAAACACAGATTATAGCAAATTCAGGGTGGGTGGGTCATGGAGTCAGGATTGTAGAGCTGGCAAGGACTTGAGAGCTCACCTGGTCTAGTTCTTTCCTCAAAGATGAGGAAATTGAGGTCCTGAGAGGTTAACTAACTTGCGTGTGGTTGTACAGCTAGCCAGCAGAAGACCCCATACCAGAAGAAAAGGTATGTCCCCCTGGGATTTCCACTACTCTAAATAGGTTATGAAAATTAAAAATTTGCTTTATTTGCTAGATCCTACATTTATGTACCTGCAATAGGTGTATCACTGACTATGCTTTATTTAGTTCATTTTTGCTATTCAACAATCCATGAAATAGGGTGGTGGGGAAGTCCTTCTCATCACTGGGAGTACGTACACAGCAATGCCAAGATAAAAAAACATCTGTAATATGGTACAAAAGAGGGAAAAGTGAGATCATGTATCAGAGGCATTAAATGGGACAAGAGTTTTAAAAAGTGTTTTGTAAGTGGTAAAGCTCTATGCCCATGTTAGAGCTAAGGATTATTTTAAGGAACACTTTGGCAGATTTCTATTTCATGAAGTACTTAGACAGTTGTTTATAATAGCTAGACTGTGAACACACTGAGGACAAGGAACAGTGTCTTTCATCTCTGTATCATCAGCAAATAGCATAGTGCTTGGCATGTAGTAGATGCTCAATAAATCTTTGTTGAATTTTGTATATCTAAACTCATATAATAAGCCTTGTATTCAAAGCATGGTCTGTGGTCCACTAGCATAGGCATCACCTGGGAGTTTGCAGAATCTTGAGCCCCTCTGGAGACTTACTGAATCAGAGTCTGCATTTGAACAAGATCCCCAGGTCTTTTGCAGACTCATGAAAGTTTGAGAAGTATTGTAATAAGCAATGCTGAACTACATTTCTAATCATTCAAACCCCAATGCGTTGAGTTTAGGTATACAGTCTACACATGAGGACAATTGTGTGTAGTCAAAATTATCCCTAAATGGCCTTGAAATCATCCACAAAAGCAGCCAGCTGCTTTTGCCATGGGAAGACTGTTGGTACTATGAACTGAGGGAATAGCAGGTTTACACCTCCTATCTCATTTGCAGTCTGGGCATGTATTCACACAGAATGCTGCCATTTAAAAATTATTTCTCTCTCTGTGAAATTTGCGTGAATTAAAATGCACTTAATGATGAGACTTCACTGTTCATGGAAAATACCTTCTTTTAAGCACAGTGCCATGGTTGTTAATGTTTTGACCTGACTATTTTACTCAGTCAAATTTAGTTATAACAGTTTGCACATTTACATGCAGGGTTTTTACCCAGATATACTGCACTTAACATGAGAACTTTGGAGTATTATGTCTTTGGGGTATTCTGGCTCTAAATGTCTTCTTTCAGTTGGAGTTTTGAAATAGGGTGATAAGTCATGAATCTTCAGTCTCTCTCTCAATGCCCTTAACACCAACAGGCTTTGTGGGTTATTTATGCCCTGAACAGCTCCCTGGATGCCAAATATATCTCAAAAGAGGCAGAGAGTGGCCTTGGCCCCCATTGCTCCAACTCTCCTATGCTCTTTTAAGTGCTCCACATGGAAGCACATGCATCTGTAAGCATATGCATCTGGATAAGCAGGCTTGGGCTTTGAAAAAGAGGTTTATCATGGAGTTTTTTTTGTTTTTTCCCTGATCTCACAACAAATCTGAGCACAAATCTACCTGAGGGGAGTGTTCCCCTACCCTTGCCTGCCCTGGGTCATCTGCTGCTCTGTGGGTGTTGGCTTCGTGATCTCTTCTGAAATAGTTTGAAAACACAGATACGTGGTTGATGGGGTGAGGGTTGCTGTCTCAGCTGGGTGATAGTCAGGATTTAGTCATTTAAAAGGAATGCCGTAGCATCAACCAGCTTACTTTTACTAGCTTTAAAATAAACTTCAGGGTGCTCTGGGCTTCTGCAGAGAGAGGTCAGTTTGTGCTGCAGACAAAGCACTGGAGAGATTGACCAGCAATAAAAGGGATTCTCCAAGGGCAAGTTTGATCTCTGTGGCTGCTGCCCCTGTGTTTCATCCCCTAGCCCCAGGCCTCCATCTCTGCCCCTCTGTCTGCTGTGCCTTTTCTTTTGCAGCTTCAGTCACTTTCTAAAGTCTTTCTCTTTTCTTACCTTCTCATGCCTGCCTCTTTAATTCTCTAATAAAAGATTTATGCGATCAGGGCTGAGCATGCTCAGTAGTCACAGGCAGGCTGTGTGTGTAAGGAGGTAGCTACAGCAGTATCTCTCTATGGTGTTTCTATTGTTTACATGAGAATAATTCACCAGATCAGCAAACAGATCAGCTGGAAACCTTTTGCCTTATGACAGATCAGATCAGTTTAAACTGAACGCTTGCTGCAACATATTGCCAGGGTGGCCTAGCTGCAGCTTCTCTTCCCACTGGTGATGACTATTTCATCTCAGTGACTTGCTTTTAAACATCAGCACTCATCCCCCAAAGAGGATTAAAATTAGAGGTGGCCTACCCTGTGCTGGCTTTTAACCAGCCATGACTCTGTGAGTGTACAGCTTGCTTTAGGAGAACAATTTCCCCCTAAGCAGAATTTGGACATTTTTTGACTGATTTGAAGGCAGCTGCATAATGACATAGCCACAGTCAACTTTTTAGGTGGTAGTTCCCATAAACAAAAACAATATCAATGCCATGATTTGCTTCTCTTTCCACATTCTGCTCTTGTGAAATTGTGGTTAAAAGAAAGCTGTTTAAGGTGGAGATAGGACTGTGTTCTTTAACTCCTCCAATCCCACATTCCCATGGAAAGGACCAAAGGAATCTAAAAATGGCTGGGGGAGGGGGAATCAATGCCAGAATTGGAACTAAGAGAAAGGTCAAAACTTTAAGAAGTTTCTTCAAAGCCGTAGCTGGTATTACTGGACTGAAGGGAAGGATGATCAATTTGCAATTGGCCTAGGATATAATAGGAAGGGACCTCCAGTGACTGCCACTGAAACATGCATTGAGAGGCAGGGAATGGAGATGAAGGTGAATCTTGAGGCAATTGTTAGGGGTTTTGATCCTAAGACTAACTTGGGAAAGGGCATGAGGTCCAGGGGTCCACACAGAGTCAGGATACTGTGGACTGGCCCATGCACACTTTATCTGGCCTTGTGGGGTGGAAACCAGCAGTGGCACTTTTAGAGGACTCTATAAAAAGGACAGGTATACCAAGGGAGAATGGGGACTGTGCTGGTTTGAATCTATTATGTACCCCAGGAAAGCCATATTCTTTTAATCCAATCTTATGGGGGCAGACCTACTGTGGGTGGGATCTTCTGATTGGGTTGCTTCTATGGAGATGTGACCCACTCAATTGTGGGTAGGACATTTTGGTTAGATTATTTCCATGGAGATATGACCTCTCCCATTCAAGATGGGTCTTCATTAGTTTACTGGTGTCTCTATGAGAGGATAAAAGGCAGAAACATTTTGAAAAGAGCTCAGAGATGCTTAGAGAGAAAACACCCATAGACGTCTTGGTGACAGCCATTGAAACCAGAACCAGGATAGAAGCTGAGAGATGAAATCCAGAGTTTGCCCCAGGGAAGCTAAGAGAGGACCCCTAGACACTTAGAGAGAAGTGCACTGGGAGAAACAAGTGAGGATGCACAGGAACTGAGAGAGAGACAGTAAGACAGAAGCCCAGAGACATTTTGGAGAAAGCAACAGAAACCAGAAGCTAACCCTGGGAGAGGACCAGCAGACTTTGGCCATGTGCCTTCCCTTGTGACAGAAAAACCCAAATTACCATTGGTCTTTCTTCAGAGAAGGTATCATCCTATTGATGCCTTAATTGGGACATTTTCATGGCCTTAGAATTGTAAATCTGTGAACTAATAAACTTCCAGTGTAAAAACCAATCCATTTCTGGTATTTTGCATTATGGCAGCTTAAGCAAACTGAGCAGGGACCCTGTACTAACTGCCTTCACACTTCCTTGACAAACACAGAGGAGACTCTTTGACTTAATTGTGAAGTATAGTTCAGTCTCTTCTTTCCATCGGCAACTGTACTGCTGACTTAGCAAAGTAAAATTACAGGATTTCTAAAGTTTCCCCATTCCTTCATCTGGGCCTGAAATATGTGAATAGAAGCCAGCATCATATTTGCAGGAATCTATGTCAACACTCAAGATTAGACAAGTTTGTATTCTTTTGTCTTAAGGATGAAGAAACATAGGGAATTATTATACACATTAAAAGATCTGGTAATATAATAGCTAATACTTACTGAGCACTAACTATTTAATAAGAATTTGATATGTTGCCTTTCTTCATCCTCAGAACAACCCCCAAATCTGGGAATTATATGCATGCTGCATTTAAGTAGAGGTCCTTTGAAGTTAAAGACTTTGTTCAAGTAAGTAGTAGAACAGAAATTTGAGCCCAGCTCTAATTCCAAAGCCCTTGCTCTTAAACAATAAATGACTGGACACAGGGCAATTATCTCCTCAATAAACAGAGCTTCTGAAAGAAATAAGAGAAAACATTAGAAAAACTCTATTTGTATCGTCAGTGAAATTTAACAATTACATCTTCAAAAATGGAATAATCTGAGATCCTGAAAGATTACTTTAAGATAATAAAAACTCAACCAAATGAAAATAAAAGGAAGATGTGAACTTCAGATTGGGTACAATAAAAAAATTATTTAATCAGTGAATATGAAGACAAGCTCAAGAAGTTTTCCAAGAATTCAGATGTAAGGATATAATTAAATTGGAACAGAGAATAGATAAATACATAGAGAATGAATCCCAGAGTTTCTCTATACATATAATTAGGATTCCAGTGGAATAGAACACATGCAGGAGATGCAATAAAAAATAATGGAAGAAAATATACTGAGCTGAAAGAGGACATGAATCTTTTGCCAAGTACCAGGCAAAATTCATGAAAGGAATCCCTTGGAGCTATACCCTCATTATGTTTTTTAGTTTAAAGGAAATGTTTCTACAAGACCCTAGGCATTAAAATTGGGCTATCTGTAAATGAAAGTCTGGCATCAGATTCGCCCATAGAAATGGTGCAATGTCCATAAGTTTTGAGTGAAAAAGACAATGATCTAGGAATTGTATGTCCAGCCATGCTCTCATTCACATGTGAAGGCAGGGAAAGATATTCTCAGAAGTATGGTGACCTTGCATTCTTTGTGATACAGTCACTTGAAGAAACACTGTAGCCAAATGAGAAAAAAAAATCAAGAACTGAGAAGATGTGTTATACTAAAAAGTGCCTTAATCAATGAAACCTGTAAAATTTAGCACTGTTCAAATAACCTTTTTTTGTGTCTTTAAAAAATAGTGAAAACATCAGAAATAATTCTCTAAAATGGTACTGTCCAATAGAACTTTCTGAAATAATGGAAATGCTCTCTGTGGCTTCTAACGGTAGCTACTAGCTGCACATGGCCGCTGAGCACTTGAAATGAGCTCTTGCAACTGAGGAGATGACTTTGTAATTGTACTTAACTTCAGTGAATTTAAATTCAAATACCTACACATGGCTAGTGGCTACTCTATTGGACAGTGCAGCTCTAAAAGCAGATACATATATAAAATAAAAATTGATGATAATCTACATCTAAAAATCATTGATTACTTGAATGTAAAATGAGGGCACTATGTGGGGAAAGGGGGAAGAAGGAAGTCAAACATGTTAAATCTTTCATTTTATGCATATCTAAAGTTAATAAATATTCTTTATGTTGAAAGAAAAATTTAGGTTTAAATATATTTTTAAGAACTTAAATGTAACCACTAATAGAATTAAAATAAGATGAATAAATTCTGAATCTCTGGAGTTAAAAAAACTAATAAAACCTGATGAAACAGATGGAATGAAAAAAGAAACAAGGAAGAATAAAAAAGATAACAAAACAAAGGTCAAACATCAGTTCTCACAGTATGTGAATAGGTTAAATTTGTTTAGAAAGCGAAAGGCTTTCATAGTAAGTTAAATCAGTACTCCATAAGCTATTTAGAAGAGAGATACCTAAAACAAAATGGCACAGAAAATTCAAAATAAAAGGCATACTAGGAAAATACAAGCTAAAGGAAAGGAGAGGTGACATTATTAATGCCATATAAAGGAAAATTCAAGGAAATAGGAAAAAAATAGGAAAAAAAGACACTTTTCCCAGTGAAAACACTGGCAAGACAAAAGTCATAAATCTTTTAGTATCAAACAAAATAGTCTCTAAGTTGACTAAACCACAAACAGTGGTAGACTTTAAAGTATCATTCTGAATTTTTAATAAAATATACAAAAATAGGGTAATGGAGAATTTTAGTGTATAATAAACTCATAAATATACATAATCAAATAAAATATCATATACACATGTAAAATTCTATATTAATATATATTATTTTAAAAGTTCCATGGAACATTTATTAAAGTTTATACTATCCCAGCCCTCAAAAACAACTTTAATAAATTGTATGACCAGAGTGCAAAGAAACTAGAAAGAACATTTTAAAAGGTTAAAGAATAATTCAAACCACTTGGAAATGAGAAAGAATAATTTGGGATATAGAAGAAATAAAATTACAATTATAATCTCTTAAGAAAATATCAAAATAAATATATTACATATAGAAATGTCTAAGAACCAGCTAAATGTGTAACTTAGAAGGAAATTCATAGTCCTGAAAACATTTATTATTTTTTACAATTAAGGAAGCACTCTACTTTATCCCTGTATCTATTGGTGAGCAGATCCAAAGATTTATTGGAGGTGCAAAGCACCTAGAATAGCCAAAACAATTTTGAAAAGAAAGGATAAATTTGGAAATCTTTCACTACTAATTTTAAAACTTACTATAAAGCTTCAGTTATCATGACAATGTGATACTGGGGTAAAGATAGATATAGACCAATAAAACAGAATTGTGAGTCCAGAAATAAATCCTTATATTTATAGTCATTTGATTTTTACAGAGGTGCCAAGAAAATTCATTGAGGGATAGTTTGACAAATGGTGCCGGGACAATGGGATATCCACATGTGAAAAAATGAACTTAGACCCTTACCTTACACTTTACACAAAAAACTAACTGAAATGGATGATAGACTTAAATGTAAGGTCCAAAACAATAAAACTTTTAGAAGAAAACAGAAGAAAATCTTTGAAACCTTGAGTTAGGCAAAGATTTCTTAGCTATAACACCAAAAGTATGGTACACACACACACACACACACACACACACACACACACGATAAATAGGATCTCATCAAAATTCAAAACTTTTGCACTTCAAAAGACACCATTAAGAAAATGAAAAGACAGGCAGCAAACCGGGAGTAAATATTTGCAAAACACCTATCTGATGAAGGGCTTGTATCCAGCATTTATAAAGAACTCTTAGAACTCAATAATAAGAAGATAAACAACCCAAACAAAAATGGGCAAAAGATAGGAAGAGACATTTCACCGAAGAAGATATATGGATAAGCACATGAAAAAATGTTCAACATGATTAATCATTAGGGAAGTGCAAATCAATTCCACAGTGAATTACCATTTCAACACCCACTAGAATTGTGATAATAAGAGAGAATAACACATGTTGGCAAAGATGTGAAGAAATAGGAAATTTTAAATATTGTTGGGGATGTAAAATGGTACATTCACTTTGGAAAATAGGTGGACATTTTCTTAAAGAACTAAACATAAACGTACCATATGACCAATAATTCAATTCCTACATTTATACCCAAGAGGAATGAAAACATATGTTCACATAGGCTGCTGTTCTCAGCAGCATTAATCATGATAGCCAAAAAAATGGAAATAGCCTAGGTGGATAAATGAAATGTGGAATATTCATACAATGGAATAGTATTCAGTCATAAGAAGGAGGAAACTACTGACAAATGCTACATCATGGATGACTCTGAAAACTATTATGATAAGTGAAAGATGCCAGGCACAAGAGACCACAAATTATATGATTTCATTTATGTGAAATGTCCAAAAAAGGCAAATTTATATATAGAGAGGGTATATTGGTGGTTGGTTGGTGCTGAGAGTGGGAATGAGGACTAACTATAAATAAGCATGAAGTATCTTATTGGAGTGCGTGTGTGTGCATGTGTATGTGTTTGAAAATGTTCTAAAACTGATTTATGGTGATGATTGCACACCTCGGTAAATTTATTAATAATCACTGAATTGTACACCTGGAATGGATGAATTTTATGATATGTAAAATATGCCTCAATAAAGTTGTTTTCATAAACATAAAAACTGCTTTACTCTGGATAGATGTGTGGTTCTAATCTGGGAAGTGGTGGAAATTGGAACTACCCCGGGATATGGCTGCATCTGTAAGGTCAATGAAAGAATGAAGTTCATCCAGCACCCACAAAGTCTTTGATTAGAACAAAAACCCATTTCTTGATAAAATCCAACCTAATAAATATATCCAAGAGCTCAGAAGTGACAAAATGATGGCAAAGGGTCTAGTAATGAGCTTTGAATCCACTTAAATTTAGAACCAAGATTAAATGGCTGTGGGAATTATGATTCCTGAACAGGAAGTCAATATTATAAATCATGAACAATGTACAATTATAACACAAATCAGATGTTTGGGCATTGCAAGGTGGGAGAAAGTGTAAGTGTGCTCATTTCCCCATCTTTCATAGCAAGAAGTCAGTAGTTACAGTGTAAATTTGAAACGTGATTAAAGAATGACTCCAAGTCCTTAAAATTGTAAAAAGTTCTTTAGAAGGTGTTGAAGAAGCACTTATTCATAATTCCATAATTTCCTTGATTTTACTTCAGGTTCATTTTCTTTGATTAAAGTCAAGTACAACTCTCTCTCTATCATCTATCATCATTGATCTATCATCTATCTATCAATGATTGTAATGTAGTTTCATTCAAGATTAATGATGTTTCTTGATGGTGAGATTTTAGGTGATTTTTTACTTAAAAAATTTGTTTTCCAGTATGACTTTTTTTTAATGGACCTTTTTAAAGGTCATTATATTAAAAACACACAAAAATGAAACAATACAAAAATGACTTCTAAGGATTCAGAGCTGTTCTTACAAAGGATTGTGATCCTTTCTTCTTTAATCCTTGTCGGGTTTAGTTGTATGCTATGACATTCTTCCCATTTTGCTTTGTACCATACTTAGTATTTATAAACATGTCTAATTTCCTATTACTAGATCTTGTGCTTTTTGAGAAGGAACTATATCTTATTCATCTTCACACCCTCCTAGCTCCTACCTCTGCCTGACATAGGTGGCCATAATTCATGCATCCACTTGCTTATGTACTTCTTTTGTTGCTTACTCTTGTGCTTTGATAATTATAGCCAAGAACATTAGGCATTGCTTCTTCTGAAATTTAAGCCAGTTTTTTCAGTAACCCTTAAAGTCAGCGATCTTGTCAGCATTGCCCAGGTGTATACAACTCATATTTAAGGTTTGCAACTCATTTTGAGAGTATACAATCAATACTTTTTTAGCTCTGCTACTGTAAGTATATATCTTTAGGTAAATTACTTAACCTAGGTCTCAGTTTCTCCATTTGTAAAATAGGGACAGTAATAGAACCTAATTTATTGTTGTTACGAGGATTAAAAGAGTGACTCCCTGGGAAGCCCTTGCAGTAGTTGTTGGCACATAGGGGGTTCTCAACAACTGTTTGTTGTTGCTTTCTTTTGGGGTAGTAGAACTGGAGCGTCATATAAAGAGCATTAGTCTTGAGAACTGGGCTATCCATAAGTAATATGGAAACCTTGGGGAAACCACTTCTCATTTGTCAAAAAATTGGAGTAAATGATCCCAAAGGTCCTTTCGGAATCCATCACTTTGTAAGTTTGTGATCTTGGAGAGTCAGTCCAGTTAGCTGATTAACAAAAAAATCAGATAGAATAATGATTGCTTTAAATTATTCTGATTGTGTTTATTATCTATAATATAATAATGGATGTCCCAGAATAATTGTTCTTCCCTATTTATTTTGACAGCATAAACTTAGACTAAAAACATATATTTTTCTTTCTCTGTTCCTTGTATCCTTCCTTAGCCCCCACCAGATTTTTCTGTTCTGTTCATTTCATGTTCTGATCTTCTCAATAAGGATGAAATTTTGTTATTTTAAACTAGTCTCTTTCTAATACAATTTACCACAGACTCCACCACTTTTAACAATCCCCAATTGGAATAAGATCCTCATAAACCCTACCTTCTTACAGTGTGTACATGGGATTCCAGTCTGTACATTTTCATTACTCCTTGTTGTAGTTTTATTATTATTATTATTATTATTAGTTTTTAACAAAACAGAAGGAGGAAGAAAAAATTGTTATCATCCCCTCAGTCATTTCCTGGTTGCTGGAATGGAAGTTTAACAATTGGTGGAGACCATGGGAATTTGAAATAGTTTTACTATTATCCAAACTATGTCTTATCAAAAAGATAACCTTTGCCACTGATTTAACAATAGTTGTTCAACTCAATTATGTAAACACTTGGTACTTTGAATTCTTCTGGAGTATTATTTAATTTTTTAAATGCTCTTTAGCATAAGGATAAAATTTCTCCTGTCTGCCTTTTCAGAAGAATAATATAATAGGAAGGTAAAAAATGTTAATAAAAGCTTTTTCTTGGACATAATATGTAAATTGTCTAATTTTGACCTTCAGTTATTAATTGCATGTAATTGTAGCCAAACCTATCTGCTTGCGATTGCATACCTGGCATTTATAAAATTTGCTATATTTGTTTTAAAGAATGGGATCTTACTCCACAGGAGTGAATTATGTATTCAGTTGTGGTTACCTGTCACTAGTGAACTGTGACACGTGGATTCTTGAGCGATACTATAGGTCCAGATAAGAAGAAGAAGGGCCAAAGTTCACTCATCTGCATTTATTTTCTACAAAAATATTAATTTTTAAATTGCAAAAATACCCTTATATACTTAGAATCACTGCGTAAACAAGAATTCCCAAACTGCAAGCTCCTTTGTATAAATTTATCTCTAATCATTGTAAAGATCGAATATTGCCTTCAGTTGTTTTCCTCCGTGTTTGAAGGAAGGCCATCCAGTTCCCAGTGGCCAGGAATGTCTTCTATTCTTCTTCCTTGTTCTTGAGTACTCAGACTGTCTTATTTCTTGTTCCACAAGCCTTGCTAATAGGGAAACCTTTGGGAGGAGAAATTAAAGCAGTCTGCATTGTCACTTTTTCAAGTGGCTTTGTTGCCTTTCTCAAAATATATACCTGGGTATTTTGGGTAACTTGCTTGTATTTTTCCCTTCTGCCTAAATCTGAATTTACCTACTCCTCTCTCCTGGTGCTTGATTCCTTCTCTTTTAGAAATTGAATTCTTAAAGAGCCTTGGACTTTTTTGTTATTATTATTGTTGGAAATCATAAAGTCACATTTGTAGGTTTACAACCTGGCTGTATAGGTTTTGTTTTTTTCTTTAAACTTTGCAGATTTTCTGTCATGAGGACACATGTTAAACTGAAAAGTTCTCTTGGATTTAATTTTTAACTCCCTTTCTTGTGAATTTTAAATTAGTGGTTCCCAATCAAGGTTGTATAATAGAATCCCCCATGCAGATTTTCAGAAATACAAATGCTAAGACATTACCATAAATGTACTAAATCAGAAACTCCGGGGTGGGTTGTATCTTGAGGTCACAGAATAATGTGACATGAATTGGACTAATGCAACCCAGGAAACAGGGACCCTAAGGCAGAGCCACTATAAAAATTATCAAAATAAGGGATTTATCAGAGGAATTGGACCTTACACAAACATGGGAAGATCTGGGGAAGTGAAAGTCTGGAAGGGAAAGTTGGAAAATTGGAAAGTCCGAGAAACCATCCCTAAACAGTCAGCTATAGAAGTGGGCTGTGGAGGGGAAGCTTGTGGAAAGGTGTATGGAAAAGCCACCCTGAGCAGCCACATCTGAGCAGCTACTGCCTCTGTGGATCCTCAGCCAAGTTGCTAGTGGTGAGCCTGGGACTACTGTTGGTCAGCAGGATCAGCAGGTGGGAAGAGAGATGTCTTGCAGAGGAGAGAGAGAGCAAGCTATATTCCACCAGGCACCTCTGAGTCCACTCAGTGTCTGACTGTGATGACTCTTTAAGAGTAATAATGCTACTTCACCTCTTCCTCACAATCTCATGCAAGTTCCTCTTTTGACCGACTCTAACCCAGACCTATGCAGGGAAGGGGACGCTGAGAAATGGGCTTCTAGCCTTACCAAAGTTGACATATAAAATCCAGCACAGTGGTTGTACATCAAAGTAAGAAGGGACTAAGACATCTGAGTAAGGAAAGGAATCAGGCCAATAGAGAATGGGCAATGGGTCACATTTATGAAGATATGGAGGATAATGTTGCTAATGAGAGATGGTAAGAACTATGGGTCCTGGGAGCCACCTCAGTTCTCAACAACTTTTCAGTTTCAGACCCTGTATATCCTTACAGTTAATCTTTTTTCCTGAAGTAATTTGAGTGCATTTTATCGAAACCAAAAGAGCCTAACTAACTAAAACGAGTCCTCCAAATAAAATTGGATAAGCAGTAAAGGGCATCCAATTAACTGCTCAGAGATTTGTCCAAAATAACTAGAAAATGTACAGTCAGGGTCTAGCATAGCATGTGGCACATTGTTTGTTAGTACTCAAAAAGTATTTGTAGAATGGTCAAATGAATGAATGAATGAATGAATGAACATAGGCCATGGGCTGTTCTGCCAACTTTTGCCTGCAGATCAACCAAACAGTGTATGTAAACCTAATGCTTTAAACCTTCCATCAAGCTAAGTGGGTGCTGTGAGTTGATTTGTTAGGGATAGTAGTAAATTTTGTTGAGTTGTCTTCGATATCCTTTGATCATCCAGTGGCATTCTTTAGGTAAGAAGGCTAGTCAGTTAGGTGAGCTGTGTGGGGCCCCAGAGTTTTGAAGATTGTGGGCAGATATGGTGGTTGAATTAAGGGCATTGCTTTCACTACCCTATAACTTGGAATAGTTGAGTAAACCAATTCTAGAAGTCTTCTCTAGAATATTATCAAGTTTGAAATGCCTTCTTAAGGTCTTTTGCTTAATTGGGAATATAGAATGTGAAATCATGTGAGTAATCACCTACTTCTATGTACATGTTTTGCATGTTCTTATAATTACCCGAAAGGAACAAACTTGAGTCTATATCTCACTTCATTCTCCTTTGTCATTCTGGTGTTTCGAAGGGTGAAAGAAATGAAAAATCTTCTCTGGCCTGGTGTAGAGAAAGACCTACTTAATACCTTCCCTTTCTTCATTAAAGTCTTGGTAAAGGCTGGTTGAAATTCCAGAGAAATGTTATCTCGTATCTAAGGCTGAAATAAAAACAGATTCAATTCTTCAGTGTTAGACCAAAGCCTGGTCTTGAGGTCATGAAGGTTTAGAGCAATACCAGCTTATCTCTTCTCACTCAGCTCTTGGTCTGGGAGCACAACAGTGCCTGGTTTTGTTAGGAATCATATTGGATTGTATGTGCCAGGGCTGCTGAAAGAAAATTTCAGATTCAACTCCTCATGGTGTATATTCTCTCCAGAAACAGTTCTTAAAATGTCTTCTGTGCTTTAAAGTGGCTTTCATAAGTATTAACTTATGTGGATCTCACAGAATTAAAATATAAAGAACATTTAATTACAATTATTTTCCCACAGCCAAGAAAAGGTTCTAAACAATCAATCACAAAGTTTCCTTATGAGTACAATACATTCATACAACCATTTAATAGCCTTGTTTTCCCTCCTTCTATTCAGGGTTTATGCCTTGTGTCATATTTGTGTATTCCAAGGATAATGGTGGAAGGCTGGAAGGCTGGAAGGACAAGCATAGGGCTTATGGCTTCCATTGCAAATGTCTACAAATGTTCTCAGGTGGAGCAAGCTAGGTCATTTGCTGCAAATTTGGGCTCCATGGGCTGGGGGTAGTGCTGGAGGGAGGGTGTGATAGTTAGGTTCATGTGTCAACTTGGCCAGGTGATGGTGTCCAGGTGTCTGGTCAAGCAAGCACTGGCCAAACCATTACTACAAGGACATTTGTGGCTCATTAATAAACCAGAAGGCTGGTTTATTAAATCATCAGTCAATTGACTGCATCTGTGACTGATTACATCAATGAAGGGTGTGTCTTCTGCAATGAGAGAATTTAATCAGCTGGCTGTAATCCAATCAGTTGAAGACTTTTAAGGGAAAAAGAGAGAGGACCATTACTTTATCTTCGGCTAGACAGCATCTTCTGAGGAGTTCATCAAACACCTTCATTGGAGTTGCCAGTTTGCTACCTGCCCTATGGAATTTGGACTCCTGCATCCCCACAGTTGCATGAGACACTTTTATAAAATCATATATTTACAGGTATCTCTTGTTAGTTCTGTTTCCCTAGCAAACCCTAACTAATACAGAGAGACTAGGACACAGGAGCAGGGCTTTCCAGGTTAAGTATCCTGCGTCTCTTAATTTCTCTTGTTTTAGTTCTCCAGTTTCCTCTTTGTTTTGGTTGTCCTTTCTCCTCCAGATGCACCATGGTTTGATAATGTTTCTCCTAGGGTGAGGTGTCCCAAAATGGATACAATATTTAAGATGTGATTTGATACAGAAACCAGAGGGGCTATTAGCAATTTTGATGTGGTTCCTGCAATTCTTTATGTGCATTAGGCGTTTAAAACAATTGCCATGCAGAGTGATGGGCTGTAGTGCACTTGTATTTAACTAGGCTCTTGGGCTATCGCCTTTTGAAATGCTTTATACATACATCTTAATTTTTATCAGTGCAATAAAGTTTAAATTTTTTAAAAATTGAAGTATTATGTACATATCAAAAAGTATATGATTCATAAATGTACTCTTTATAAATGGAATGAACTCTTTATAAATGGAATCATTTAGTAAGATCCTTAGTGGTTTGACTTCTTTCCTTTAACGTTTTGTGTATGAGATTCATCCATGTTATTTCAATGCATTTGATTTTGAACTCAAGGGATGTTGCTCTTTGTTATTGTCTCTTTAATTAATTTAATAAACATGCAATGGACATAACTGTTGGTGATGTATTTGGGGTGGATTAAGATTTGACAAATTCCCAGGAATCCCTGAATTCTTCCCTGCCTCAGCCAAACTTCCTGGAGAGGTCTCCAGACTCAAAAGACAAAGGAAGGCAGAATGACACTTCATTAGCTGTCTCTGACCCTAAACGGAATGAACTCGAGTGAATTTGGCAGAATATTTTGGAAAAATTTTTACTTTAGCTGGGTGGCCCAGATGGCTCACTCCACTTTTTCCCTTTAATTTTTTTTTAAAAATTCAATTTTGTTGAGATTGTTCACATACCATACAATCATCCAGAGTGCACAATCAATTGCCCATGGTACTATCACACGGCTGTGCATCCATCACCACAATTAATTTTTTTTTCAAATTTTTAGAACATTTTTGTTACTCCAGAAAAGAAATAAAAATAAAAAAGAAAACTCAAATCCTCCCATACCCTTAGCCCCCCCCCCAAACCTCCATTATTGACTCATAATATAGGTATAGTATATTTGTTACTGTTGATGAAAGAATGTTAAAATACTACTAACTTTTATACATAGTTTGCAATAGGTATTTTTTTTCTATATACTCCTCTATTATTAACTTCTAATTAAAGTGTCATACATTTGTTCTAGTTCATAAAAGAGATTTCTAATATTTGTAAGTTAATCACAGACATTGTCCACCACAAGATTCACTGTTCTATACATTCCCATTTTTAACTTCCAACTTTCCTTCCAGTGACATACATGACCCCAAGCTTCCCCCTTCCACCACATTCACACACCATTCAGCACTGTTAGTTATTCTCACAGTAATGTTCTACATTCACCTCTGTCCATTTCCAAACACTTAAGTTCAACCTAGTTGAACATTCTGCTTATTATAAGCAACTGCTCCCCATTCTATAGCATCATTCTATATCCTGGTAACCTATATTTCATGTCTATGAGTTTACATATTATAATTAGTTCATATCAGTGAGACCATACAATAGTTGTCCTTTTGTGTCTAACTTATTTCTCTCAATATAGTGCCCTCAAGGTTTCTTCATCAACCCATTTTTTTTAAGATGGTTTTGTTCACACACCATACATTCCATCCTAAGTAAACAATTGATGGTTCCCTGTATAATCACTTATTTATGCATTTACCACCATCACCACTATCTATATAAGGACATCTCCATTTCTTCCACAAGGAAGGAGGAAGAGTCAAAGAAGATAGAGAGACAAAAGAAAAAGAAAGAAAAAAATGACAGCTAAAAAGGAAAGATAGAATTAAACTAAAGTAGTAGAATAAAAGAGTCAGACAATATCACCAATGCCAAGAGTCCCGTACCCCTCCTTTGTATCCCTCTCTTACAGGCATTTGGCTTTGTGTATTGCCTTTGTTACATTAAAGGGAGCGTAAAACAATGGTTCTGTTAACTGTAGTCTCTAGTTTGCATTGATTGTATTTTTTCCCCAATACCACCCCATTTTTAACACCTTGCAAGGTTGACATTCATTTGTTCTCCCTCATGTAAAAACATATTTGAACATTTTATCACAGTTGTTGAGCACTCTAGGTTTCACTAACTTATACAGTCTCAGTCTTTATTTTCCTTCTTACCTTCTGGTGTCTCACATGCCCTTAACCTTCCTCTTTCAACCATGCTCACAGTCATCTTTGTTCAGTGTACTTACATTGCTGTGCTACCATCACCCAAAATTGTATTCCAAACCTCTCACTCCTGTATTTTCCTATCTGTCTGTTATGCTCCCTTTAGTATTTCCTGTAGCACAGTATCTTATTCAGAAACTCTCTCGTTGTCTGTTTGTCAGAGAATATTTTAAACTCTCCCTCATATTTGAAGGACAGTTTTGCCAGATACAGGATTCTTGTTTGGTGGTTTTTCTCTTTTAGTTTTGTAAATATATCACACCACTTCCTTCTTCCCTCCATGGTTTAAACTGAGAAATCCGCACATAGTCTTATCAAGCTTCCTATGTATGTGATGGATCACTTTTCTCTTCTGCTTTCAGGATTCTCTCTTTGTCTTTGACATTTGATAATCTGATTATTAAGGATTTTGGTATAGGTCTATTCAGACCTACTCTGTTTGGGGTACTCTGTGCTTCTTGGATTTGTAACTTTGTTTTCATAAGAGATGGGAAATTTTCACTGATTATTTCCTCTATTATTGCTTCTGCCCCTTTTTCCTTCTCTTCTCTTTCTGGGACACCCATGATACATACAGTCATGCGCTTCTTGTTGTCATTCAGTTCCCTGAGATGTTGCTCATATTTTTCCATTCTTTTCCCTATCTGTTCTTTTGTGTGTAGGATTTCAGGTGCCTTGTTCTCCGGTTCCTAAGTGTTTTCTTCTGCCTCTTGAGATCTGCTGTTGTATGTCTCCACTGTGTTTTTTATCTTTTGTTTTGTGCCTTCCATTTCCATAAATTCTGCCAGTTGTTTTTTCAAACTTTCAATTTCTACCTTATGTTCATTCAGTCTTTTCTTTATCTTTCATGGCTTTGTCATATCTTCCCCAAACTTGTTGAATTGATTTAGCATTAGTTGTTTCAATTCCCATATCTCAGTTGAAGTGTAAGTTTGTTCCTTTGAGTGAGCCACATCTTCATTTTTTCTAGTGTGATTTGTGGTTTTCTGTTGTCTAGGCATCTGGTTTCCTTGATTACCCCAATCAGATTTTCCCAGACCAGAATGGGCCCAGATCTCAGAAGGCGGCAATATTCAGTATCAGGTTTCCCTGAGGGTGTGTCTTAGAAGATTGATAGACATTCCTGTGAGGTCTCTACCTGCTGTGGTTTTCATAACCCGCCTAGCAGGTGGTACCTGTCAGCCTGTTGCTCCCCACTGGTGTAAAGAGGGTGGCCCCTTTAATTTTCAGGTTAAGTGTTTCTGGATTGATTGTTTTCCCTCAGGCCCTGGGGTCTGAGATCTGAAGGGAGGGTGGGCACTTGGGCTGGGCAACCTCCCTCCTCTTAGGGAAGATACATCCCTTGGGGAGTTATCTTCTGCATTTGAATTACTCCTTTGTCTCTCTGACTCTGTTAACTTCACCCCTGTATGGGTCAGTGCACTGCGAACTGAAAATGGCCGAGGCTCTCTCCACTGAGCCATTCAAGTTGAGAGAGAGAAAAAGGGAAAGAAAGCCCCTTTTCAGAGTCAATCCATGGCCCCCCAGTTTTGCCCATCAGCCAGAGAGAGCATACATTCTTCTGGGCTTCCTTTTCTGGGGCACAGGCACCTTCTGGCTCTCTAAGGTCAGTCTCTGAAAGTCTCTGTATTTTTTTTTTTTCTTTTTTTAATTGATTTTTTTTTTGTCAGCCCCACTTCCTCTCCACTGGGAGTGACCTCAGGGTACTTTGCTGCTTGTTAGGGGTTTGTTTTGTAGCTTGTGTTCAGCAGTCCACATTTGTTAGTTAAAAACCCATTGGAGCTAGGCTGAGCTGTATTCCTGGCTCTGGGAATGCTGCTTTCTCCTACAGTGAGGTCCTGCAGCCCAGCCTGCCATGGGGGGAGGGGGCTTCTGGTGCAGATCCACAGTTTTTACTTACAGACCCTATGCTGCAATCTCAGCCATTCCACCCAATCCAGGTTGGTGTGTGATGTGTGGACAGTCACGGTTGTCCCTCAGTAGTTGTTCCAGATTATTTACTACTTGTTCCTTGTTATTTATTAGTTGCTCCGGGGGACTAACTAAACTCCACACCTCTCTATGCTGCCATCTGGCCCCTCCCTCTTTTTAATTTTTAACTGAATTAGAAATTTACTCATGCCAAAGTGAGGGAAGACCACACCCCCCAACAGGGAAAGCAGAATTGAGGGCCTGTTGACCTGGACCAGGCTTTTTACAACCACACAGTTCCATTCCTGGATGACATACCCTTCAGCATCCTTGAGTTGTCCAACTGAGATCAGCTCTTCACTGACTTGGGATAGAGAAGGACAAAATAGAAAAGGGACAGGAAGTGTTGCCTTGAGGGCAACATCTATGCTTTGAGCAGAGGGGAATGCAAAAAGGAACATCACCAAGTAACTACATCAAGAAATGGGTAAACAAATCTGTTAACAATGAATAAAACAGGAGCACTGTATTGCATGCACATATATAGGGCCATAAAAAGCCAAGGAGGAAGGATTTATTTCTGCCTGGGGATTCTGAGGACAACTTCAATGAATGAGTTGCAATTATGTTATACCTTGAAGAATGAACCAAGTTTTGCTGGGGTGAAAGATAGTTTTCAAGGAGAAAAATGTGACATGTGGGAAAGAAGTGTGTGAGAAAGAGCCCATGGTATGTATGGTGAAGGAACTCTATAGTTAGTTACTACATTAAGTGAATCAAGATTTGGGTTGGAAGGAGAATGTGTTAGAAGGGGTATGTTGGGGAAAATTTAGCCTGGTTCAAGGCTGCTGAACAAAGGATTCAGGGCAGCCTATTGTGACATTTTTTAATTTTTCCTCCTCCAACACTTGTATCCCTCTGTTTTTTTTTATGCAATTTTATTGAGATATATTCACATACCATACAATCATCCAAAGTGTACAATCAGTTGTTAACAGTGTCATTACATAGTTGTGCTTTCATTACCACAATCAACTTTTTCAACATTTTCATTACTCCAAAAAATAATAAGAATAAAAATAAAAGTAAAAAAGAACACCCAAAACATCTGATACTCATTTTCCCCCCATATTATTCATTTACTTTTTGTCCCCTTTTTTCTACTTATTTGTCCATACACTGGATAAAGGGAGTGTGAGCCACCAGGTTTTCACAATCACACAGTCACATCATTTAAGCTATATAACTGACCCCGTCTTTTATATTTAATTTTATTGAGATTGTTCACACACCATACAATTACCCAAAGATCCAGTGTGTAATCAGTTGCCCATAGCACCACCATATAGCCATGTACCCATCACCACAATCAATGTTTTTTCAATTTTTAGAACATTTTCATCACTCCAGAAAAGAAACAAAGACAAAAAAAAGAAAACTCAATTCCTCCCATACTCTTAACCATCCCCCCAACATTATTGACTCATAGTATTGATACAGTACTTTAACTGTTGATGAAATAATGTTAAAAAATATTACATGTAGTACATAGTTTGCAAGAGGTATATATTTTTCCCTATATACCCCTTTATTATTAACTTCTAGTTATAGTGTCATACATTTGTTCTAGCTCATGAAAGAGATTTCTAATATTTGTACAGTCAATCATGGACACTGTCCACCACAAGATTCACTGTTTTATACATTCCCATCTTTTAACCTCCAACTTTCCTTCCAGTGACATACGTGACCCCAAGCTTCCCCCTTCCACCACATTCACACACCATTCAGCACTGTTAGTTATTCTCACAATAACTTGCTACAGTCACCTCTGTCCATTTCCAAACACTTAAGTTCAACCTAGTTGAACATTCTGCTCCTAATAAGCAACCACTCCCCATTCTTTAGCCTTGTTCTATATTTTGTTAACTTATATTTCATGTCTATGTGTTTATATATTAATGGGACCATGCAGCACCTGTCCCTATGTGTCTGGCTCATTTCACTCAATGTAGTGCCCTCAAGGTTTCTTCATCAACCTGTTTTTTTTTAAAGATGGTTTTGTTTACCCACCATACTTTCTGCCTTAAGTAAACAATTGATGATTCCCTGTATAGTCACATATTTATGTATTCAACACCGTCACCACTATCTATATAAGGACATCTCCATTTCTTCCACAAAGAAGGAAGAAAAGTCAAAGAAGGTAGAAAGACAAAAGAAAAAGAAAAAGAAAGAAAAAGAAACACATGACAGCTAAAAAGCAACAAAAGGAAAAATAGAATTAAACTCAAGAGAGTCAGAGAATATTACCAATGCCAAGAATCCCATGCCCCTTCCTTATGGTCCCCTCTGACAGGCTTTTAGCTTTGGTATATTGCCTTTGTTACATTAAAGGAAGCATAATACAATGTTTCTGTTAACTATAGTCTCTGGTTTTCATTGATTGTATTTTTTCCCCAATACCACCTATTTTGAACACCTTGCAAGGTTGACATTCATTTGTTCTACCTCATGTAAAAACATATTTGTACATTTATCACAATTGTTGAGCACTGTAGGTTTCACTGAGTTATACAGTCCCAGTCTTTATATGTCCTCTTTTCTTCTGGCATCCCACATGCTCCTAACCTTCCTCTTTCAACCATACTCACAGTCATCTTGTTCAGGGTACTTACATTGCTGGGCTACCATCACCCAAATTTTTGTTCCAAACTTATCATTCCTGTCTTTTCCTTTCTGTAGTGCTCCCTTTAATACTTCCTGTAGAGTAGGTATCTTTTTCACAAACTCTCTCATTGTCTTTGTCAGAGACTATTTTAAACTCTCCTTCATATTTGAAGGACAATTTTGCCAGATATAGGATTCTTGGTTGGCAGTTTTTCTCTTTCAGTATTTTCAATATATCACACCACTTCTTGCCTCCATAGTTTCAACTGAGAAATCCACACATAGTCTTATCAAGCTTCCTTTATATGTGATGGAGCACTTTTCTCTTGCTGCTTTCAGGATTCTCTCTTTGTCTTTGATGTTTGATAATCTGATTATTAAGTGTCTTGGCGTAGGTCTATTCAGATCTATTCTGTTTGGGATATGCCACACTTCCTGGATCTGTAATTTTATGTTTTTCATAAGAGATGGGAAATTTTCATTTATTATTTCCTCTATTAATGCTTCTGCTCCTTTTCCCTTCTCTTCTCCTTCTGGGACACCCATGACATGTACAGTCATGTGCTTCATGTTGTCATTCAATTCTCTGAATGACATTCTTTTCCCTATCTGTTCTTTTGTGTGTGGGATTTCAGGTTGCTTGTTCTCTAGTTCCTGAGTGTTTTCTTCTGCCTCTTGAGATCTGCTATTGTATGTCTGCATTGTGTTTTCATCTCTTGTGCTGTGCTTTTCATTTCCATAGATTCTGCCAGTTGTTTTTTCAAACTTTCAATTTCTACCTTATGTTTGCCCAGTGTTTTCTTTATATCCTCCATCTTTTTTGCCATATTTTCCCTGAACTCATTGATTTGGTTTTTGATTTGATTTATGATATTTCTTTGAAAATCTTTAATAGATTGTTTCATTAAAGTGAAATAATATCTCAACTGTATCTTGATTGAGGTGTAAGTTTGTTCCTTTGACTGGGCCATATCTTTGTTTTTCCTAGTGTAGATTGTGGTTTTCTGTTGTCTAGGTATGTGGTTTCTTTGGTTACCCTGATCAGATTTTCCCAGTCCAGAACGGGTTCAGGTCTCAGAATGGGTTTATATTCAGGGTGTATCTTAGAAGAATGATAGACTTTCCTGTGAGGTCTCTAGTCGCTGTGTTTTTCCCAACCTGCCCAGCAGGTGGCGCCTGTCAGCCTTTTGCTCCCGAGTAGTGTAAGGAGGTGTGGACCCTTTAGTTTCTGTTTTGGCTTTTTTCCCCCAGGTTCTGGGGTCTGGTTCTGAAGGGAAAGCTGGGCACCACCTTCTTACTCTTAGGGAAGACACACCCTCTAGGGAATTATCATCTACATTTGAATTGTTGTCTTTCTGATTGTTAACTCCACCCCTGTCTAGTTCAGAGTGCTGTGAACTGAAGATGGCTGAGACTCTCTCCATTGAGCCCCTCAGGTTGAGGGAGAGGAAAAGGGACAGAAAGCCCCCTTTCAGAGCCAGTACATGCCCCCCCCCCCCCCCCCCCCCCCCCCCCAGTTTCACTCATTGGCCAGAGGTAACATCTGGTCTTCTGGGCTTTCCCTCCCGGGACAGATGAGTCTTCTGGTTCTTTATGGTCAGTCATCACTAAAAGCCTCTGTCTGCTTGTTGGGGGTTTGTAGCTTGTATTCACCAGTCCACATTTCCCAATTAAAACCCCAGTTGGAGCTCAGCTGAGCTATATTCACCCACTCAGAGTGCTGCTTTCTACCCAAGCAAGGTTTTGCAGCTCAGCCTGCCATGGCATGAGGGGAGGGGGCTCCCAGCGCAGTTCTACAGTTTTTACTTACAGATTTTATGCTGCAATCTCAGGCATTCCTCCCAATCCAGGTTGGTGTACGATGTGTGGACAGTCACGGCTGTTCCCCAGCAGTTATTCCAAATTGTTTACTAGTTGTTCCTGTTGTTTATTAGTTGTTCTAGGGGATTAACTAAATTCCACTCTTCTCTGTGCTGACATCTTGCCCCCTCCATTCCCTCTGTAATTTTTAAAATAATAGTTTTATTCACACACAATACAATCCATCTGTGCCAGTTTGAATATATTGTGTCCCCCCAAAGCCATTATCTTTGATGTACTCTTGTGTGGGCAGATGTTATCAGTGTTGATTAGGTTGTAATTCTTTGAGTGTTTCTTTGGAATGCGCCCCACCCAGCTGTGGGTGATGACTCTGTTTGGATAATTTCCATGGAGGTGTTGCTCTGCCCATTCGGAGTGGGTCTAAGTTGATCAGTGGAGCCATATAAATGAACTGACATAACAGAAGAAACTCAGTGCAGCTGAGAGTGAACTTTTGAAGAGGAGCTACAGCCAAGAGAGACACTTTGAAGAACCCACTGGAACTGAGAGAGGAGCTTCAGCTTACAGAGAACATTTTGGAGATGGCCTTTGAAAGCAGACTTTTGCTCCAGAGAAGCTAAGAGAGAACAAACGACCCAAGAGCAACCAAGAGTGACATTTTGGAGAAAAGCTGAAACCTAGAGAGGAACATCCTGGGAGAAAGCCATTTTGAAACCAGAACTCTGGAGCAGACACCAGCCACATGCCTTCCCAGCTAACAGAGGTTTTCCGGACACCACTGGCCATCCTCCAGTGAAGGTACTTGATTGTTGATACATTACCTTGGACACTTTATGGCCCTAAGACTGTAACCGTGTAATCAAATAAACCCCCTTTTATAAAAGCCAATCCATTTCTGGTGTTTTGCATTCTGGCAGCATTAGCAAACTAGAACACCATCCTAAGTAAGCAATCAGTGATTCCTGGTATAATCATATAGTTATGCATTTACCACCACAATCTATATAAGCACATTTCCATTTCTTCTGCAATGAAAGAGGAAGAGGAGAAAAAAATAAAGAAGAAGAAAAGATAGAATTAAAAATAAAACAAAATAAAATACAAGGAAAATGTCACACAACAATGACACCACCAAGAATCCCATACCACTCCCTTATATCCCCCTCTATAGACATCTAGCTGTGGTATATTGCCTTTGTAACAATTAATGGGAAGCATATTACAATGTTACTATTAAATATAGACTCTAGTTTGCCTTGATCATATTTTTTCCCCTATTCCATCCAGTTTTCAACACCTTACAATGTTGACATTCATTTGTTCTCCCTCATGTAAAAACATTATTATATTAGTACACTTAATCATCATCATTGACCACTCTAGGCTTCACTAACTTACATAGTCCCTGTCTTTATCCTCTATCTTTATTTTTAGCATCATACATGACCCTAGCCTTCCTCTTTCACCTGTATTCACACTCATCTTTGTTCAGAGTATTACAATATTGTGCTACCATCACACGTTATTGTGCTATATATTTCTGGATCTATACAGTGACTCCTGTTGAACATTCTATACTCCTTTAGCATCAGATGCCTGATCTCTACCCTCTTTCTATCTCCTGATAACCTGTGTTCTCAACTTTAACTTTCACGGTTCACAGATTAATGTTAGTTCATATCAGTGAGACCATACAGTATTTGTCTTTTTGTTTCTGACTACTTTCACTCAAGGTAATGTCTTCTGTCTACCATTTTGTCTTTGGGATTTTATATGTCATATCTTGTTTTATTTTTATTTTTCTCTCTCTCTCTTTTTACCCTTGCTGATAATCTTCATTTCTACACTCTTCTCCAAACCTTTCTCTCCTGTCTTTTCCTATCTGCCTGTAGTGCTCCCTTTAGTATTTCTTGTAGAGCAGGTATCTTGTTCACAAACTCTCTCAGTGTCTGTGTGTCTGAAAATATTTTAAATTCTCCCTCAATTTTGAAGGACAGTTTTGCCAGATATAGAATTCTTGGTTGGCAGTTTTTCTCTTTCAATATCTTCAATATATCGTACCACTGACTTCTTGCCACCATGGTTTCTACTGAGAAATCCTCACATAGTCTTACGTTTCTCTTGCTGCTTTCAGAATTCTCTCTTTGTCTTTGACATTTAATAATCTGATTATTAAGTGTCTTGGAGTAGGTCTATTCAGAGCCACTCTATTTGGGGTATGCTGCACTTCTTGGATTTGCAGTTTTATGTCTTCCATAAGAGATGGGAAATTTTAAGTTATTATTTCCTCCATTATTGTTTCTGCCTCTTTTCCCTTCTCTTCTCCTTCTGGGACACCCATGACATGTATATTCATGTGCTTCTGTTGTCATTCAATTCCCTGAGGCCCTGTCATAATTTTGCATTCTTTTCCCTGTCTGTTGTTTTGTGTGTAGGATTTCAGATGTCCTGTTCTCCAGTTCATGAATCCTTTCTTCTGTCTCTTCAAACCTGCTGTTTTAAGTCTCCATTGTGTTTTTCATCTCTTCTACTGTGCCTTTCATTCCCATATATTCTGCTATTTGTTTTTGCAAGCTTATTAATTCTTCTTTATGGTCACCCAAGATCTTCTTTATATCCTTCATCTCTTTTGCCACATTTTCCTTCAGCTCATTGATTTTATTTAGAAGATTTGTTTGAACATCTTTAATTAATTGTTTCAACTCATGTATCTCATTTGAAGTTTGTTCCTTTGACTGGGTCATATCTTTGTTTTTCCTAATGTGACTTATAATTTTTTGTTGTCTAGGCATCTGGTTTCCTTGATTACCCCAATCAGATTTTCTCAGACCAGATGGGCCCAGTTTTCAGGAGGAGAGTGTAATTATCAGGTTTCCCTGAGAATGAGACTCAGCAGGTTATCAGACCCTCCTCTGAGGCCTCTAGACTTTGTGCTTTCCCTATCCTGATCAGCAGGTGGGGCTTGTCAGCCCACAGCTCCCCACTGGTGTAAAGTGGTGCAGGACCTTTAATTCTCAGCATACCGTGTCCCTGCCAGGGGCCGAGAGTGTCAGAAGCCAAGCTTAAGCTCTTTCTGTCTCCCCCCATCCCAGGCCCGGGGGTCTGAATTCTCTGAGGGAGGGCAGCCATTTGAGCTGGGACCTGCCTCTCATTTCTTAGGGAAGATAAGCCCATTAGGGAATTATCTTCTTCACTTGACTTCTTCATTTGTCTCTCTAGGGATATTAAGTCTACCCTTGCCTGGGTCAACACTGATAATTTTAAATGCCAGAGGCTTTCTCTAATGAGCTACTTGGAATATGAGAGGAAAAAAGATAGAAATCCCCTTTGCAGAGCCAGTCCCCAGACCCCAGTTTTGCCAGTCAACTGGAGTTGGTACCTAGTTGTATGTGCCTCTTTTCTTGGAACACAGCTGTTTTCCAGTATTCTGAGCTCAACTGTCTCGCAAAGCCTCTGTTTTTTAATTAATTAATTAATTAATTATTTTAATTATTTATTTATTCATTTATTTATTTTTTTCCCTTAAGTCCTTCCTTCTTTCTGCCGGGAGAGACCTCTGGGTTCCTTTTCTGCTTGTTCCAGGTTTATCTGTGCTTGTAGCATGTATTCAGTAGTCCAAATTTGTTAATTAAAAGCACAGTTGGAGTTTGGTTGAGATACTTTCCATTGCTCCTAGTAGATTGCTTCTTTTTTCCACAGGGGAGTGTTCCAACTTAGCCTGCCTTGCCAGTGAGGGAGGGATGCCAGCTCCATGGTTTGGGAAACTTCAGCCTTTCCACCCATTCCAGACTGGTGTACCATGTGTGTCCGGTCATGATTGTCCCCCAAAGGTTATTCCAGACTATTTACTAGTTGTTCCTGGCTATTTACTAGTTACTCTAGAGGACTAACTTGTGACCTTTTTTTAAAAAATAAGAACCCAGTTTTGTATATTGAACTTTCCTTTCAGTCTGTTACAGATTTGTTAAATATGTATTCATCCAAATTTTTGGTAAAAATATTGACTAAAACAGGGCCAAGGACACCATCTTAGGCCCCAAGGCTTATCATTAAAGATCTCTTTTCCAGTTGATTTTGATTCTGATGAACACTTCAGGAAAAGATGTTTGTTGAGCTATAGATTTTCCTTACTATACTGTCATAATCCATAATTTCTTTGTCTTTATCACAAAGATACATGAAAATCTATCAGATATCATGTGGAAATAAAGATAAATAATATCCTACACCTATCCTATGTCCCAGAAATTCCACTCCTAGGTATTTATCCAAAAGAAATGAAAACATGTCTACTAAAAGACTTGCATAAAATGTTCATAGCAGGTTTATTCATAATAGCCCCAAATTGGAAACAGCTCTGCTGTCCATTAATAAGAGAACGGATAACAAAGTGTGGTATATTCATACAATGGAATACTACTCAGCAACAAAAAGGAGCAACTACTGATATATGCAACATGGGTGAATCTAAAAATATTATACTGAGTGAAAGAAGCCTTATACAAAAAAGTGCATAGTGTATGAATCCATTTATGTGGAGTTCTAGAATGGGTGAAACTGATCTATGGTACAAAGAAATAAGAACAGTGGTTGCCTCTGAGCATGAATGGGGCTGGATATTGACTGGGATGGGGCACAAGGGAATTTTCTGGGTTGATGGTCATGTTCTGTATCTTGATAGGGGTTTGGGGGTAGACAGGAATGTGTGTAAACACATAAGGTAACCAGCACCCTGATCAGGAATTGGAACATAACATTGTACTTGTAGCATCTCTTTGTCCCTGCTTCATGTTACTACTTCCCATAGTAACCACTGTCAAATATCTAATACCATTAATAATCATAAGGCTTGCCTGCTTTGAGTTTCATAGAAATGGAAAACTACAGGAAAAAAGGGTAATATCCTAACACACAGAGTTGTTTTGAGGCTTGAATGAGGTAGCATGTTGTATCTAAAGGAGTAGTTGGCAGATGATGGATGTTGAAATAGATCTTTTCAACTAGCACTTTCTTCTTCATAGTCATAACAACTGAAGAAGATACTTTAATTCCTAATATGTCAAGTGGTTTAATGAAGCAAATTCTGTCTACATGGTCCCCATGAAGTGTGGGCAATCTAGCTCACTGACTGATCTGCACATCTGGATCTTTGAGTCTGATTGAAATTTCCACTCTCCATTCAGTTGTTTAGACTTTGGTTAGATACCCACTAAATGAGGCGTGTGTGTGCAAAAGCATTCCAAACCGAGCAGATACAAAGAAATATTACCCTTTAGGATCCATTTGATCCCCCCCTTTTTTTTAACCCAAGAAAACATAAATGCAACAATAGATCAATTTGACTGTAAATATTATCTAAGTATGTCCTTTAAAAGCCAAAGGAATGTCAGATACAATTTATTTTCCACCAGTGCAAGCTGAGACATTAAGTGGCAATTCTCCTTCCATTAGCTAAATCTGGCAAATATGCAACTGTTTAAAGGCATTGTCGATAGCCATTGCACAATTAAGTATTTGTTCTGAAGCTTTATTAAATTACCCTTTTCAAGTAGGCATAATAAACTAGGAGTTCACTGTACAGATTTTCACGAGGAAAGTCAGATGAGTATGGAATTTATTTAGAGAGAATTTAGTCCATGGATAATGAAGTAAATGTCAAATGTTTTTGACCAAATAAATTGTAATTTCCTTAAAACTTTTTTTGGTGGGGTCAGGAAATAGCAAAATAAAAATTCCTGTGAATATAGTTGTCATAATTTATAGTGTTACTGAAACAACTTTAAAATCATGATTGTCTTTTTAATAACAAAACCTATTTTGTTTTAAACAGAGAGAATGTCCCTACACTGGAGATTTCTATTCTTCCAGTAAAAAAGTTGATATTTCTCCCAAATTTTAAGATACCCACAGGGGTTGAATGATAAATGGGTGAATGGCAGGGGCAGGTGTGTGGAAGGAGGGTGGGGGGGGGTGGGAAAGGGGGAAGGTGAGGGGTAATTAATTAGGAAAGGAGGTTATGGAGGAGATTTTTTAGGCAACCAGCAAAAGATGGCTTTGAGCTCTCTGTGCTAAGCTTCTGGATAGGTCCTTCTGCATCTTGCCTGCAGAACAGTGTCAACTTGAACGTTCTCTATTTAGTGATGCATCAGTCTCTTGGACATAGTTCTCATCACACAATGCTTAAGCTGTGATTATGTCCTTCTGGGTCTGGTACTGCTTTAGTTTCTATATAAACATAGTTCTATTGCCTTTCCTTCTCTTGCCTCTGGGTTTTTAAGCTCTGGTTTGGCCTGTAGTTACTGGGTCGGCACAAAACTAAATTTTCTAGTACTATGATTTGTTCATAGTAAACACTCACTGATTATTTTTAATTCAATCTGGATGAAACAAGTCAAATAGCTAATTCTCTTCAAAGAGTAGATGTTGATATAATATATGCCAACTGTTGGATAGCTAGCTGAATTTTTGCAGTTTTCATCCAGTTTGATGTTACATAGGGATGGTGTCTGTGACATTTTTGTTGCTAAAATTGCCAAGAAGAATACACTTTGCCATAAGATAAAACATAATCTTGGAAATAGCTGCTCTAATGGAACATTTCTATAAAATAAATCACATTTGAGATATTACAGGAGAGCTTCTTCAAGGAGTTGTGGCAATTTTTTTTTTTTTTAATGGAGTCACTTCAATTTACCTCTCCTGAGAACTTTTGATTTTCATATAATGAGTTTGCTGAAAGTGAGGGAATGTTTATATTTTGAATTTTTAAATGTCGATTATAATCTTTGTTTTCACCATGTTATTTGGATTGTGGAAAGATAAGAAAGCTTAGGCACAGACAGATTTTAGTGACCCCCTACAAGATCATAAGGTAAAACCGGGATTAGATATCACAGTGGCTAGTTTTAAGCCATTAAATAGATACCTTTGTTATTTCTGAGTTATAATTCTAAAAAAGTTGTGATTTTTTGAATCAGGTGAAAATCTGTCCAGCCTTTTATAGAATTTTCTAATTTCAATAAATGGTATCTTTTGATATGTGATATTCAGGTTTCATTAGTCCTACACCTGTTATCTTATTCCAAATACATCAGATGAGGAAAGGGGGATATTACATAGTAGAGGAAAGAACTAGAAGATGAGGAATTTGTGCTATGGTCTAAGATCCACCAGTAACTTTGAAAGCTTGAACAAGTCACTTAACCTTTCTGGTCTCAGTTTCTCAAGGGTGTCGAGGTAGGTAAAGTATTGCAGTTAGTGTTTTGTTGTTGTTGTGTGTGTGTTTTCTTCTTCTTCTTTTTTTTGGTCTCTTCTGGGTCCCAGGATTACAGAGTCATTAGTCAGGGGCAAGTATTGAAGTGGAAACCAGGAAAAACCACAGAGCAGTCTTTCCGGAAGTGCAGTCAGTAGAGCATCTTTTAAATAATACTAATCCCTGGGCTCTATCATTTTGAATGAGAATTTCCTAGAAGAGGATGGAGGTGAGGTGGGTCTGTCATTTCAACAAGCCTCTAGTGGTTCTGATGTTCATTGAAATGTAAGAACCACTTTGCAACATAACATATCTGTTTCAGTTTCCCTGAAGACAATCTTTTAAAAGCCAGATTCAAAAATTAGTCTTTCTTACAGAAAGCGTGATCATTATCCCCAGCTCCTTTCAGAGTGATAATGGTTGGTGTGTGCCTGGTGTGGGTCATGAGCCCCAGCTGGCTGGTGTGGCCAGAGCCTCCATGGACCCCAGGAACTTCTTAGGAGGGTTCCTCCCAGGATTCTAATCAAATAACCAAGGGGGTGGATCTTACGTAGAAGGTGGTAGGCTTGAGGCTTGTCTTTAGGAGATGATCATTGAAGAGACTGTGCAGTCTCATAATATGCAATAAAAACGGAGAGTTACAAGGGACAGCAATATCAAGAGGGAGTTGGAGGGAGACATAATCTAGCCCAAAGCAAGGGAACACAGAGGGCCAGGCAATGACGGTGGCTGCTCTCGTCTTTCCTGCAGTTAGAGCTGAGAAACCTTTTTCCTGTAAGTAAGCCTCGGGTGGTCTCAGGGACTTGGCAGCCGGTAAGCCAAGATTAGATCCTGACGTTCTATTGCTGGAACACTCCAGAGCCCCAGCCAGGACCCATTGCTCCTCCTGTGCCTACATCATGTGTGATCAGATCTCTCTCCTCGTCCCACCTTTAACTGTATAAAGTTTCCCCTTAAATATTGCTGTAGACCTTCTCAACTAATTCTTTCTGTAGTTTTTATAGCATTCAGAGCAAGGGATGTCCTTTATATTATTATATAAATATAATAATCCCTAAACTAGTTGCTCCTAAAAATAACAAACATCTCTATAGGATGCCCAAATTGGGGGAACTTCAGAGTTGTCTTCTCATTAGAAACTGCCCTCAAATACCAAGAGAGCCCCTTATTGTGTACAGTCCATAGGAGCAGCTGCGGGTAGTGGTTAAGAGCCTGGGCTCAGGCCCCAGACTGCTTGGGGTTCAATTCCTGCCCCAAGACTCACAAGCTCTGTTGCTCTGGGTAGATTTTCCATTTGTAAATTGGGGATAAAGATAGTACTTACCTTGTAGAGATGTTATGAAGATTAGAAGAGGTATATGTGTGACGTGCTTAGAACAGCCCTTGGCTCTGTTAGCTGATATTATTATGTTAACCCTACTGTGCCCACAGGTAAGCAGGCAACTGCCTGTGATGTATGATTTGGAGGATAACCAAATATCATTCCTACTGACTAACAATGAAACCCAGAATTATTACTATTGGTACTCTGGGTTAAAGTGGCAGCAGTTCTAGAGCTGTCGATTGTTCAGGAAGTGAATACATTAAGCCATTATGCTATAATACATTTTGGCTTTGTCAGATGAGCCCACCAGGCACGGGAGGAATGGGCCTTAGAGTAGCACAAGTGTGAACAATTCACAAAAGATTCAGCAGACATACCAGGGTGAGGCTGGCTCTGGGCAGCCCCAGGTTGCATAAAGCAAGAGGCCACGAGTGGAGCATGCTTCTACTTCTGCATCCTCCAGCCGGCCTTGCCTATGAGAGAAATCAAGGAACAATGAAAGTGGTATTCTGGCACTTAACCAGAATCTAGATCAGTTCCAGTCCCCGTTGAATGCTCATGGTTTTTCTCCCTTGGTTAAGGGAGCTTGCAGTCCCTCTGTCTTTATTAGTAGCTCTGTAAAGCACTAGGCTGTCCTCTATTGATCTGCAGACAGCTCCGTCGGACTCCCAGCTGCCTTGACAGTTGGCCTCTGCTCAGAGCTGCAGGACCCTGCGAGCATTGCTACCTTGCTATTCACTGGGAAGGCGTCTGGCTCACAGATACTGTCCAATCCTAAGCAACGTGGGAGAGAAAAAATGGCTTCTGAACAAGAGCTTGTAGTTGTAGGAGGTGTGAGTGGAGGGCGGAACAGTGGCCATCCTATCCAAGGGCAAATGAATGTAGGATCTATTTGAACCACTTAGTCCACCTCTTGTCTGCATGATCTCCCTTCAAGTTGAAAGAAACCGCTGGTTATTAATTCCATCAATGAGCAGGATCTTGACTTTAAATTGGAGAATGCACAGAGAGCCTCTTTTCATTTATTTGGTGGCTTCATCCTATTATTTCAGACAACAGATCCTTGAGTATTTTAAGATCCATATCCATAAGCTGTATATTTATTTATTTAAAATTATGACTTGGTATATTTAGTTGATTTTACATGCAGCATTTAAGTGGAATTCATTTCATTGACATAGTATAATGCCCCCTGATATTCCTGTCATTGATTTTAGTATTCTAAGAGTATTATTCTTGGTGACACCTACTAGGAAGCAAATTTCAGTTATATCAATAGACCTAATTATAATATAGAAAACATTAATATTTGATAGTGACATAAATATGACACAGAGGCAATAAACTCATTAATAAACATACACATATCATTAATAAAGCATTACAGAATAGGAACTATGAATTTTCAGCTATTGTTCCTAAAGTTCACTATTCATTTACCAAGTGTATTTTGCATATTGCCAATTGTTCACAAAGTTGTTCTCAATAAAGGCTGACCTGCCTTTAATGTGATATAGAGCTTGAAAATAATCATAGTGATACAGGATGAAACCCATACCTTAAAAAAGAGAGGTTTATCAAAAACATAGCAATGCTTTCCTCCCTTTTTCTTTCCTTTTTTTTTTTACGTGTGTGTGTGTTGCTTGGCAACCCACATTGATCCGTCCAAAAAAAAAAAAAAAAGATCACATGACTTAGGAATTGCTAGTGGCAATATTACCCTGTCATTTTTCTTTCTTATACTAAGCTGAATAACTGGAACAGCTATTAATTGTTTTTTCTTTCTTTGAGGTTTAATTTCCATGTCCACCATGCATTGAGAATGTACTGCTAAAAACAGTGACCTAAGAGAGATGGCCTAAGAGAGCTGAGTAGGAAAGACTTCTTTTTGAGATTAAAGAGAGCAGCATCAAGTTCGCCTTTTTATTCATGATTCATCAGGTCAATCTTGCCTTCCCAAAATACCATTCATGGCAAAATCTGAACAGTCAGGCAACCTCCATTTTCCCTCACTTTTGCTTTGCAACTACAACCCAAGAAACTTGCTAATGGTCTCCATGAAGCTGATGGATGCACATATTGCTATGTGTTTATTAAAACCATCCTCCCAATCTGTTCCAGCTTCAATATAAACCACTTTGGATTTTCCTATTAGTCTGTTGTGTCTCCTGCCTACAGAGTCCAGCTTCCTTCTTAATGACACCCTTCTTTAAATGGGGTGCACTGCTATGAGATGAAATCTTTGATCTGCAGTTTTTTTTTTTTTGCTAAAAGCTGCTGCTCACAAAGCATCCAATATTTTGGGGCTAACCTTTTATCCTTTTATTGCTGCCAGAGTCTTGTAGGAATTAAACTAAAACCAAGGACATGAACAATGGGAATTTCACTGAACTCTGTAAGTTATTTTTTAAAAGTGTTTTTCCTTAAAACAATCAGCCTTGAAGCTTTGCCTGCAGGTAGGGGACAAGTGGCCACAGAAACATGCCAATCAAATTGTTAAAAATGTGTCACAAGTAAATATAATATTTGCCTTTCCAAATTCTCTTTTCCCTTTATCATTTGTTTATTTTCAAAGTCTTTGAAGCACATCCTCCATCTGAAGTATATCCAGTTTCACATTTCCTCTGTATTACATTCTCATGTTTATAAGAACTGATGCTGTTTTCTCATATTGCTTTTGTGGCTCCCCCACCAACCCCCTGTAAAAGCCTAACAAGGCAGAGGTTTCACAGACTCTTTACTGGCTAATACCTGACCCTTTTCTCTCACATTACAGCTCCGAGTGACCATTTTCAAGGCAAAAGGTCACCCCCATCCCCATCCCTTTGGAACCAATGCACATCAACCTTCTAACCTCTGCCTCAGCAAGATGATGGCTGTTTGGGCTGCAATCCCTTCATTACAGATGGTCCATATTTTATATTTAGTGTGAGAGGTCAAATTTAGGAAAGTAATTTCTCTTAAGGCTAAGAGTTACAATAATCCAATGTCTTCTATTGGCTTATGGGTGAGTGGGCAGTAATGGGTTTATGGGAAGCGCCCACTGGTCTGTCTTTTCCAGGGAGGGGATTATTCCTGTCAATCTAAATTTTTAGAATTGGTGGGCTCCCATTGTTTATTATTCAGCAAGCTTTTATTAGATTGTCTCTAAGCACAATGCAGCAAGTGGAGTATCCTTCTGAGCAGGCTAGCAGGCTGGATCAATATCTCCAGGCATTTAAAATCTTGGATAAAATAATGCTACATTTTCATCTCAGTTCCAGAAGAGGAGTCATGTGTGTAGTTCTGTCCTGAAGAGTAGGTATAGAAGCAAGCACGATGACATTAGCATGGACAATAATTGCCTAACAATGACGGAATCCATGGGTGAAATGGTGAATTTTTTCAGGTGAAGGGTATGTTTCAGGTAACATTGTACTCTTTTGTGACAGTTTAGCATAAATCTACACACATACAAAATAAATAGTACTACTGGGCTATACAACATGTATTTATTGTGCTAACTTCAAATGAAATATGAGAGTAAGATGGCATTAATTTAAAAACTAACTGTAAATGAATTTCTATTACTACATATATGTATGGAGCAAGACAGAGGGTAGATGAACTCATGTGGGTTTGGCAGATGAATCAAATCAAAAGCGGTGACTTGAGACCTATGAGAAGCCACATGACCCCAGGGCCTTTGGTTCTGCAAGCCCCAGAAGGCCAAACTATCCTGCGGAAATGTGGACCGGGTCAGATGGGTCATAACCTCCATGTCTAGATGGAGCATTCTCATCCTTAATGGACTCTAGAAACAAAGGAAAGAAAACACTCTGGGCTTTTGTCCTCAGACATCAGGCTTAAAAGTTCCTTATCCTGATTTTCCACTCCACCAGATTAGAAACTAGGCTGGAGGTAGAACACACTCTAGGAAGGAAAATCTCCTGAGACATGAGTGATGTTGAGATAACTCTCCCTCCCTCACCTGCCTGCCATTCCCTTTACTGGGACACGTGCCATGTACAAAAGTGAAACAGGCCATCAGGTTGTTGTGTCTCACAGACGTTTTTATTATAGAATAATAATAGGCAATGATGGTGATGGTAGCTGATAGTATTATTATTTTTATCATTGTTGAATATTTACTATGTTTTAGATATCCTCATAATATTTTCTAAAAAATCCCTTTGAGATAAAACATTGCTATTTCTTGGCTATTTTATAATCAAGAAGCTGAGTGGCAGGAAAGGAGTGTTTATTGAGTGCCCCTTAAGTGTCAGACAGTGTGTTTGTGATTTTCATATATGTTATTAAATTTTATTCCTAAAAGTCTTTTAGATACATGTTTTCTGTAATGTCACAGGTGAGGAATCTGAGACTCAGAATGGTGAAGTAATTTGCTAAAGGTCATAGAGCTTAGGACCTGGTGGAGCTGGGTTATGAGCCTTTGTTTTTTTCTTCAGAGGTGTTTGTCTCACCACTGCCTTATATACACTCAGACTTCCTTTAAGGTATTTTGCTCGGAGAGGTTTGGGTGACAGAGGTGTGAGGACCTGCGAGTTGAAGCCCAGTTATTACTCTCTGGCTCACTGAGGCCCACAACGCGTGGAAGTCTCCTGTGTCCTTTCAGTGACAGCCCAGGATGGTTCATGAGAGAGACTTGGGGCAACGTCTCCTCTTCTGGAGGAAGCGCTGCAATCTTGGAACCCTAATTGGTCTACAGATAAGCAAAAGAGGTGGCTGCCTCGCCTCATCATCTGGTATTTTCCAATGAATTTATTAAAGTACCAATTAATCTTGTTTCTTAAAAAGCCTTTCTTGGAATGCAAATACATCTGGGAGAGAAAATCTCCACTTTTATTATCAACTATGTTAGTTATTTGGTAATATCATAGAAAGGACAACATATTAAAGAGATATAGGAAAGCATGTGTATGTATGTGTATGTGTGAGAAGGCTTGATGGAGCAGGGGCAGACGGAGTGGTACTGAGGTGCTGGAATCAGGAGAGAGGAATGAGCAGAGGTCAAAGGAGAGTTTAATCCCAAAGAAACACAAACAAACAAACTCACTCTTTTTTTTTTTTTTTTTTTTTTTTTTAACCGTTTTATTCACACACCATACAATCTGGCCAATATGTACGATCAATGGCTCTTGGTATAACCACATAGACTAACTCATTCTTTAAAGTCTGAGCTGTTGACTCATCTACCTAAAGCTCCTATTCAACACTGAGTCAAATTCACTCTGTTTTTGTAGAACATTTCAAACAGTCTGTCCTGAAGTCCTGACTGTAATCCTTTAATTGGGCTCTGGGAGTTGCAAAAATCTACCCTGGAGATGAAAATGAGATTTTAACATGAGAACCCAGAAGCGGCATACCTAATGTTGCTGTTTTCTTTTTTTTCCCATTATTTTATTTTTTATTTTGAATTTCCTCCCTTCCCTTGCTTGAAGATCCTGAGAAGGCACCATCTCCACATTCCTGCAGGATCCTCACTTACGTGCAAAATAGGATGATGACATGGCTGTCACACAACCTTGTTGATTAAAGAATAACCTGCAAACAAAGCTGTGGGAGAAAATACTCAGGTGTCTGAAGAGAAACATTGTCCTCTTTGCTCAGACACTGTTTAGAATGTTCAGGAATAAAGAAAGGAAGCTAGCAAAAATAGGTGGTAAATGCTGATGCCACAGTACTTGGACATCTATTGAGCATGAACCCTGTACTAGGTACTAATGCTTAATAATCTATGTGAATGGAGAGGGCACAGAAACCCAAGCTAGGAAACTGTGACGAGCAATCTGGCTTCAGGAATTCAGTGTGTCTCCGCAGATTTTCCTCTTCTCTTTGTTGCCCACAAGAGCAAGTGCAGGAGACTGGGAGTTGAAATTCTACTTGTTAAACTCCATACTACCTTTCTTCAGAAGAGCATGAAAGAAGCCTCTCTCTGATTCCAATGTGCTTAAAGGAATCAGTGAGAGTAGCAAAAGACAGCAACACAGAAGGAAGTAGAAAATTTATTAGTCAATCAATACCTTCCTTTCTGATTAGGTCTAAGCAGGTAGTCAAAGAAGGAATCAGGAATTTGTTACTGTGTTTAAACAAATGTAGGGGCTATCAAGCTATGCAAGCCTCTGAGAGCAGAACATGTATCCAAGGCAGTCTTAGAGATGTGGAGGTGCCCCTTAACTGTTACGATGTGAGCCCTTGAATCCTGGAGACCTGGCCTGGAATTTAGGTTCTGCCACTTAGTTGGGTAAGCTATGACTAAGTCTCAGTTTCCTTAGCAATAGTTCCCAACTCATCAGGTTTGAGGAGTGAATGAAGGACTGCATTTCACGTGGTCCCTGGATCATATAAAAAACTCCGTATACGATAGCATTAATAATAATTATTATTCAGTCTAAGAAAAGATTTAGGGAGAATTTTGTTAATCAAAGGATAATTAACAAAAGTCAACAGTGGTCAGAAAATATTTATAGTACCTAGACATTTGTTTCTTTTTAAAGTTTTGAAGAATTTGTTTTGCAAAGGTTTCGTAATGAGAGATTCATGATATGTTGTGATAGTATTTATAGAAAAAGTATAAAAATGACTTCAGCATTACTCATATTTGCTTTCTTCCTTGCCTGTGTTTGGTAGTGTAATAAGAAAGATCAAGACAGTGGTATCATAAGGCAGCATTTCCCAAAATGTATGTTTAGAACACAAGTATCTTTGGAAATCTTTGTGAGATTTACAGTAATCCACAAAGTAAATAATCTGCTTAATTTTGTTAAACTCAATATTTTGCAACCTTATTTGACCATGGGATCCATTTTTCATATATAACTTGTTAATGTTTCTGAAACAATTTGGGAAAATTTAATCTGAGGCAATACTTTACTCCTGGGGGGGAGGGGGGCTGGGGTCGGGGGAGGGTGTTTCTGCTAGAATTGTAGGCAAAGAACCCAGGGGGAAATACTGAGTTTTGTAGATCTGAAAATAAAAACCCCAACCTTAAATTGCCATGAAAATCTTTGCTAATAACCCTGAAGGAGTGCTATATCCCTGGGACTTAGCCGGTTTTCTGTGTTGAGCAAATGAGCGACATCAATAAGGGCATCATTAAATGAGTTTATATATATTTATTAAACAGTCACAATTTGATGAACATTTCAGGGTGTGCAGAGTCAAAATTTGACAGCATCGTTGAAACCCTTGCTAAATATTGGTAAGTCATTTTGCTTAGAATTAATTATGATTCTGCAGAGGAAGACTTAAAAGGCAATGGAGAGTGGACTAGTATGACAGGAAAACAGAAATAGCTCCACCCAGCAGCCTCCTCTATTTTCCCTCTTACTGGACATAAGAAATGCTTGTAAGGAACATGAATCTCTTTATTTTGTCACTGAAAAAGCAGGAAATACTTTATGTTTTTTTCTTTGGGGTTTTGGAAATTTGAACCACAGCAAGCTAGTTCTAACTCCGTATATTTTTATTACAGGCAATGCCCAATTCATACACAAACTGTCTTGCAAATCAGATTTTTTTTTTCCTCTATAGAAACAATGTTTTAAAAAGCTGGTTCAGTTCCTATGCTAGACCACAAAAACATATTTCAGCTATATTTTTCTTGCACTGTCAGGACCCTTCCATCCTAACCCTGATAGTGGAAGTGACAATTTCTCCCATTTATTCAGTCAACAGATACTTAGTGAGCACCCACGACTTGTCAACTACTGGGTTACTGTGCTGGTTTGGATATATTATGTCCCCCAAAAGCCATGTTTTAATCCAATCCTGTGGGACATTTGGAGTAGGTTGTTGCCATGGAGATATGACTCACCCAACTGTAGGTGATACTTTTGATTAGATTATTTCCATGGATGTGTGGCCCCACCCATTCAGGGTGGGTCTTGATTAGTTTACTGGAGTCCTTTAAAAGGAGCAGACTCAGATGCTTGCTGATGCTTTGAGATGCTGGTCCAGCGTTTGCTCCAGAGAAGCTGAGAGAGAACAAAATGCCCCAAGAGCAGCTAAGAGAGACTTTTGGGGAGACACTTGGGAGCTGATGCTTAGAGATGCTTGGAGACATTGTGGAGAAAGCCATTTTGAAACCAGAACCCCGGAGCAGAGGATCAGTGGACTTGAGCCACGTGCCTTCCCAGCTAACAGAGCTTTTCTGGACACTATCAGCTGTTCTTCAGTGAAGGTATCCTCTTGTTGATGCCTTAGTTTGGACATTTTTATGGCCTTAGGACTGTAAATTTGTAAATTTGTAACCAAATAAACCCCCATTATAAAAGCGAATCCATTTCTGGTATTTTGCATAACTGCCACATTAGTAAACCAGAACAGTTCAAACTAGTTACAATCTAGTCCTTACTCTCCAGCTATTTATATGGTAGGTTATATAAAATATATAAGCAAATAATTACTATACAAGGCAGATTTTGGTAAGTGAAGTAGAAATAAAGTACACTGGAAACATTTCTGCCTGGGATGCTAAATAAGGCTTCATGGAGAAGATGGCTTTTAAGCTTAGCCTCAAAGAATGGGTAGGAATTTAATAGGCAGAGAAAAAGAAGTGGGCACTAAAGACAGAATGCTTTGAAATCACTTCTCAAGAACACACCATCAGTAGTTTGGCAAATTAGCTTAGTTCTCAGCCTCCATGGTTTTCTTAGGCCAGGGTCTATAGAGGGTTAAATTCTGAGGGTCTAACAGCAGCTCTCACCCTCACTGTGGGGGCGGGGGGGGGGAGGAGTAGCAGAACTAGTTAACAAAGTCTTTGTGGTCCCAGAGAGAAATTGATATTTGCTGATTGCACTGTGCTAAAATTACAAGAGTGCATTAAAATCCTTTGTAAAGCAGGTTGAAGGCATTACAAAAATGCATGGGCATCTTGGGCATTAATATTTGATTCAATATCTTTTAGTTGCATTTGGCATATTTTGATGGAAGAGGCATGTGTAGATATAAATACAAATTGGAGAACCACCAGGGCCAGTGCTAATTGTTAGTAAGACTCTTGGCTGGGGGTGGGGTGGGGGTGGGATGGGATCTGCTCGGCCTCACCCTACACACAGACTTTTTGAGGCTATACGCTTAAGTAAAAGCATAAAGGGAAGCTTTTTCTTTCTACTCCATTGTCAGTGAAAGAAAACTCACCACCCCTGAGGAGTAGCTGGGAGCATCTTGCAACCAACACCGTGACACTTGCCATAAGGATTGCTAGAGCACCTACTAAGTCCAAAGCATTGTGCTCAGATAATGATATAGGTGGTAAAAAGAGAAACACAGCTTCTATTCCTAAGGAGCTCAGAGTGTAGAGGAGAGGCAGACATATAAATAGCCAGTGAACATGAAAACAGCAAAATAAGTGCTTGGGGAGGAGAGGAGGAAAGGATGAGATCCTGTAAGTGCCTATCGTATGGCAAATTCTATTTCATTTCATTGAAAATGCTCTTCTCTATTTCCAATCATATACTGTCCACTTGGGACTTTGTTAGCCTTCACAAACACATTTTCTTTTTCTCTGTCTCTTGTCCTGCTCAGCCCTGATGGAGCAGCTTCCTTTGCTTGTGTGGAAGAGGCTTCCCTTGATCCCTTTCTACTGGGTTCAGCTGCAGTCCACAGAATCCACTCTAGTTAGATTAAGCAGAAAGGGATTTCTTACAGGGTGGTAGGCATCTTACAAATTTTGTGGGGCAGTCAGAAAACCCAGCTTGGGTGCCACCCAGCAGAAGAGAATATCCAGAAGGAATGTGCAATCATTCTGCAAGACCATTCCAGTAGAAAGTCCACTGCTGCTGCTACCTTGTCACTCAACACTCATGAAACCACCTGAACACCAGAACCTCTGCCACAGATGCTGCAGGAAAAGAAACACCTTCATGACCATGCTTGCTAGAAGGGGCATGTGACCTCTTATAATTTATTTTGGTCTTCCAAGTCTCACAGGGTGAGTCTGCTTGGTTGAAATTAGTCACACAGATCCACCCTAGTTGCAAGTGACATTTGAATGGAGGCTTTCAGATTCTCCTTGGGAAAGGCATAATTCATAATGCAGAAAACTACCAAAATGGGTAGATGAGTTAACAAAAATCATTGGCAGGCACAAATGACAGAAGTCCATTACATCATCCTTCAGAAATTTTGCCCTTAGAAAGTTTGAACATAGGGTATTTGTATTTAATGATATTCACAGATTGGATTGGCACAGAGTAACATTTCAGCATCTTCCAGGATATCAGTGTAACCTGAACTTTCCTGGAATGTGTTGAAGGGAAGTGAAGTTGGTGTTTTTGTTTGCTAAAGCTGCTGGAATGCAATATACCAGAAATGGGTTGGCTTTTACAATGGGGATTTATTTGTTCACAAATTTACAGATCTTAGGCCATGAAAATGTCCCAATTAAGGCATCAACAGGATGGTACCTTCTCTGAAGAAAGGCTGCTGGAATCCAGGGTTCCTCTGTCAGATAGCAAGGCACATGGCCAGCATCTGCTGGTCCTTCACTCCCAGGTTTTGTTGCTTTTAGTTCTCGGCTTCAGTGGCTCTCTCAGCTACTCTGGGGCTTTTCTCTAAGCTTCTCTGGGTGTTTCTCTCTGTTATCCTCCTAAAGGACTCCAGTAAAAGGATTAAGACTCACCTTGAATGGGCTGGGTCACATCTCAATTGAAATAAGCTAACCAAAAGGTCCCATCCACAATAGGTCTGTATCCACAGGGAAGGATTAAAAGAACATGGCCTTTTCTGGGGTACATAACAGCTCCATACTACCACAGATGGCCAGTAAGCACCTGAATTCTCCATTTGTTTTAGCTCTGACTGTCCCTTCTGATCCCTGCATTCAGAGACTCTATGCCAGCCAGACATTATATTCCTGAGTGACTTAAAAATTGTGCACATATTCTTACCTGCAGGTATGTGATGGGGTCACTTCCACTATGTTAAGATAGCACATTGCTCTTCTCTGTATGAACCAGGTAGACTGTAGACCAAAACTAAACATTTTAGGGATCATATCTCTACATGGTTGTTTTGAAAAGAATTTATTTGGTGTCGAGGAGCAAAAATCCAAAGGAAGTTGATTATAATGATGCTGATAGGCTTCATGGAAAAGTTCAAGCCTCTTAAAGGGTAGTAGGTCTATGGGTTTTCCACCAATAATATGACTCTACTGCATGTTTCTTTCTTTCTGTTCTGCCATCACTTATTTTCAGAATGAGTATCTAATTGGCTCAGCTTACTTTTTTGTACCAAGCCACAGGTTGATAACCAGCCTTGGGAAGCTCCTTTTTCAGGTCAGGTGTTCACCATTTGTCCTATCAACTGTGTCATGGGTTGAGGTTCACATGATCTACTGCCCACTTAATGAAAACTATGTGGCATCAGATTTCCAAGAAGGGGGCACAACCAGGGCAGTCACTCAAAGCCTGTCTGATAGAGAGAAAAACTCTCTAAGGATCTTCAGAATGGGCCATTGCACATATCTCGCAAGCTGGTAGGGATGGGCAGCTGGAGGTCTGCTTGCATGAAGATCTGAAGGGCCACCAGAGAGGAAACTTAAATTAAGGCAAGAGAGAGCCAAGCGTGTGGCTCTGGACCAAGTTCTGGCTGTTGGAGGGGTGAATTGTGTGGTGACAGTTGCCACATCAGTCTCTCAGCCCAGCTTCTTGTCAGGTCAAAGCCCTGTTAGAGAAGATTGAGCTGAAATTTTTTTGAAAGAGCTGTTTGAAAACTTGAGCAGCCATGTTTTGAATTCTCCTCAAGAGAACATATACACAGACAGATGACAGATATTCTCTCCCCTTACCCTCAGAACTCAGTGGCTTTTTGGTCTTCATGGGCAATGGCTACTGTCAGCAGAAGAGGCCTGATTAGGATAAGAAGTACATGCTGTGTCAACTAATTGTACTTATTCTTAGGAGAATCCCTGAGCTTCCACTCAAACTCTGAGGCCCCTGCCAGGAGGCTGCATCTTTGTGATGAGGTAGGAACAAGAGTTAATGATAAATGGTCATTATCATCAATGTGATCCCATTTGTATCTGTAGGCTAACAATGCTAGTGATACATGGAAAGATATATAATGCCAGAGTAATTAAATTACATTAATTAGGTTAAAATTAGGTATGTCCAATGTAAATCACTTGTTTATTTTGAATGAGGTTATTTTATTTTATAATTTTGCCTGTAGGCCCAAAGATAATATGCCTGGATCTCACTAGAGTGAGAGACTGTATATCTTAAATATTGCAAGAGGAGTTCAGTTTCATTAAAGCATAGGAATGGCATTCTCATACAAACTATATTCACACTACTAATTAGTGAACTTGCTAAAGCTTAGGATAGACAGTTTGGGTTTTATCTATCATAGTCATCTATACTTGCCTAAATTGCTTAAGAGATTCCCTAGTAGCTGCCCACAGAGCTGTCCAGAGCTCCCAAATGCCATTAACAACTGCCTCTGATCACAGACCTCCCACACTTATCCCAGTTAGGAATGGACTAAGCTCTAAATTCTTTCTCCTTAGCATTGAACATTAAAATAATAATTGGAAAACAAACAAACAAAACAAGCAAGCCAGCAAATAAACAAACGACAGAGTTGATGCAGATGGGCAAAGCCCTCTTTATTTCTGTTCCAACCATTGCCAGTCCGTTCCTCACAGGGGATTTTTTTTTTTTTTTTTTTTTTTTTTGCTGGGATTGGTTGATTTCTGACCTATGAGCCTATCAGAATCTGCTTCGTATTATTTCACTCAAAATGTCTTATGTATGTAAACTGATAAACTTGAGCCTTTTTTTCAGGGGGAGGAGGAGGCAGAGTTTAAGGACTTGTGCCACAAAATGTTCATCTTTGAAATTAGGGTTAGGTCTAGAGGATGGTTGATAAAGTTTTTCATACTTGGAATCAAGATCTAAGTTTCTTCCTATCCATACCCCCTTTTTTTCTTTCTTTATTTTTTTTCTCTTCTCATATTTTTTTCTTTATCTCTCTCTTTTCCCTTTTCTTTCCCCCTTTCTTCTCCTCATCCTTCCTTACTCTTTCCATTTTTTTCTTCCCTCTTTCTTTTTAAAATTTCCTTCTTTCTTTTTTCTGCCATAGGAGTTCTCAACCAGGGTGATTTTTGCCTTCCAGGAGACATTTGGCAATGTTTGGAAACCTTTTTAGTTGCTACAACTGTGGATAGAGGGGGCTTGGGTTGGGGGAAGATGCTACTGGCATCTCCCCAGTAGAAGACAGTGGGTAGAAGCCAGGGATGCTGCTAAGTATCTTACAATGCACAGGGCAACTCCCTACAATAAAAGATTGTCTAGTCCCAAATTTCAATAGTGCTAAGATTGAGAAATACTGTTTTAAATGAAACCAACTCTATCTTTATGAAGAACACAGAAGTAATTCCTAAGAAACCAAGATATGTTCTATATGTCTAAGATATTCTTTCTTTAAATTTTCAGGTTTGAGAGTCTGGGACATTTGGTCCAGGGTAAGCATAACTTAGTAACTTCTCTTTGTCTAGACAGAGAAAGGCAGAAAGAGGCAGCGACTCAGAACAGTGCAGAGGGGACCTCGTGGTAGGGTGACCCATTCATCTCGGGTAGAATAAAAATGCCCCAGAGAGTAGGAGTAGTGGAGAGGGGGCTTTGTAGAGTCTTGCTCCTTTCCTTCTACCCAGGACCAAATTGCTGGCTGGCCCTTTAATTTAACTCTTTCCGCAGCGAGTACAGGTTTTTGTGCATAGACCCACCTCTGCTGGCAGCAGTGATTATAGTAACAAATAAAAGGACAAAAACTCATTACACACTTATATGTAGGAAATATGAAAGCCAAATCTTTTTCTTGATTTTTTTTTCAAAATGTGTACATGGCAGAGAATATGCTAGGAAAAATCAGATGTGAATAAATACAATTATGATGGAAATTTTCATCTAGGCATTCTATGGGAAGATTCTGTATTCTCTAAGTTACTATGACAGTTGCAACAAATAGGTTTAAAGGATTAAAGATCAAATTTAAAAAAAGGAACAAGGAAGTCTATAAATATCTGGTCTTACTGTAATTGAGATGGTTAACCATAAAGCAATGAAAGACAACCCATAGAAAACATTTAGTTCAAAAGTGGCGAAAGTAGTTAAAATTTACATCAGTATAGGCAGGGAAATTAAGGTGATAAATACCTGTCGTGCCAGTTCTAATAACTCCTTGTAATTGTGGACCAAAAACCTAGATGCCATCACATTTAAGATATGAATATTAGTGGCCCAATTTACTGGGTCACTTAACCATAAGCAGACAGTGGAAGAGTGGAAACTGGCATCTAAAATTTATTGCTTTCCCAGATTGCAAAACAGAAGAACTACTAGCCAGGTTGTAACCTAACTAAATTGGTCAGTAAAACCAATCACAGTTTTATAGAGTCTACACTAAAGCCGGGAAAGATAAACTACAACTCAGCAGAAAATTTACCAACATGCCAGAGATAAGTAAGAAAAAAACAAAAGTTGCATGATACTGACTTGTAACACCTAGCTTAATAAAATTGCACATAGCTGTTGAGATGCTTAGTCCACTGGGCCAGATATTACCAGGGGAGGTATCTGCACAGGCCTGGAGTAAGGGGCAGCTGCAAGACCAGACCCCACATCTCTCTGACCCTTGGCCTTTTCTGACCCCTAACAACATTACCCAGAACTGGAAAATCTGAGCCCAGGCAATTCAATCTATGCTCTCCATCTTGGATTTTATAGATATGCTGACTCTTTAACAATCTTCCCTCATTCTTTTGCCTCCATATTTCTCTGGAGCATTCTCTCCCTTGGCGCATATCCCCACCCCAGGTCTTCCTCTCCAGCTTTTCCACTGTGTCCTGGGACTTCAACCTCTTCTCAGAATATTCTTTCAAACTTTTGGCCTTAACCATGACCTATAGGTCATCTGGAGACACTGCTCCACTTGCATCTCTCTAGAATGCATTCCTCCCCCTCTGTGGCAAGTCTTACTCCCTGCAGCCACTTTGATGTCATTTCTCTTTGTCCTCAAGCCATTCTCCCTATTTTGAAGCCCACACCAAGCTTGCGATAGTCCTCTTTATGCCCTCTGGCTGTTACCTCCCCACCCTCTGATTACTTCCCAGGTAAGAGACACACAGACTTTTCTACTCTCCAACTTTTGTCATCCCTGGGTGAATTCTTATATCACAGAGATATTGCATTTAGTGCTGAATTTTCAATTCTTTGATCTCCTCAATGCCAATGACCTTAATCTTGACTCCAAAGCAACAGTTCTTTTGTACAGCAAGACCTTGCCATCTTGCATACTGTCCCATACCTGAAATCTCAAGTAGGATGGCCCTTCTATATGATGACAACTTCCCGTCCTTTCGGCTTTATCACTCCAACAGTACTTGCTCCTCAAGCTTCTCAGTTTGTTATTCTGGCTTTCTCTTCTTTCTGCGTCTGCCTTAAATTGCTGCTGTTCATTGGAACTATTCTCTCACCAGTATCCTTTTCTCTCTCTCCTCATTTTTTTTTAACTTTTAATTTTTAAATAATTTCAAACTTACTGGACAGTTGCAAAAATAATACAAACCCAAAACAGAGAACTCCAACATACCTCCCACCCAGATACCCAAATCCACCAACTTTTAATGTTTGGCACATTTGCATGCTTCCTTTCTCTCTCTCTCTCTCTATCTGTCTCTATCTTTCTATCTTTCTATTTATCTACTTTCTAAACATCTGAGAGTAGCTTGTATATATCATGCTCCTTGAATGCTTAATACTTCTATGTACTTTTCCTAAGAACAAGGATATTCACTTATGTAACCGCTTTAAGTACACTTTTCAAGTTCAAGAGATTTAACATTGATATAATGCTTATAGTCTGTAGTCCAACTTTTTCATATGTCCCAATAATGCCCTTTGGGCATTTTCTTCCCCACTCTCTATGTTTTTGACATACTCCTAGCTGCACAGCCAATCTATTGAATACTTGTGCAAAAGTTCACAAATTGTACATATTAGTGTCAGTACAAATTCATGACTTCTAATGTCATTTGGGTTTCAAGATCCCTTACCACTTATCTTTCTTTCTATTTTGGTGAATTCCCCCTTTTCTCTTAACAGCTCTGTGCCCTCTCCAATGCCTTAAATCATGGAAGGAATGGGTTTGTCTGTCCACTGAGAGGGATTAGAACAGGCACCTTGGTTTCTACTGGCAATTAGACATTATTAATCAGGAACTCTTTAATTTCTTGCCTCCTTCTTGTCTACAAATTTATTTACCTCTGTAAATACCTTTCTGTAGCCTCAAAGGGGGCATTATTTTCCCTGTTCACCGCCTCCTGTTTCTATGTGTCTTCAGCTTCTTTCTCTCTTTTGGCTCCTCCCCATAGCCTAAAATATGGTCAAGTTCCCCCATTTTAGACAAAAAAACATAAAAGCTTTCATTCTATATTACTCTTGAATTATTAGACAATCTCTCTTCTTCCCATCATAGCCCATTCTTTTCATACCTCAACATCCCATTTACTCAAACCCCCACAACCTGGCCTTTGCCACCCCCACTCCACTGACACCATCCCCACCCAGGTTGCTGGTGACCTCTTAATCACCAGACACCATGTGGAATGTTCTGCCCTTGTCTTATGTCAGCCTCTCTGCAAAACTTAGCATTTGGGGCCCCACTACATTTTCAAAGCTCCCACATCCTCTTTTTCCTACATCAGTGGTGTGGTGTGATAATCTGAATATGCCAAGCGATGTTACATATCTCTGTCTTGCACATGTCAGTCCCTCTTCTTAGACTGCTGTTCTCTCCATTTTCCTGTTTTTTTTCTGTCTGGAACAATCTCATTCATCCCTAAAATTCCAGCTTAAACATCACCTCCTCTGTACTACCTTGCCAGATTTAAGTTTTTTTTTTTTTTGCACGGACTTCTTGCCACTAAGTCTACCTTAGCTGAAGACCTCTTTCTCCCAGTTGGGCGTCCAAGATAATCTTTCAGTCATGAATTTTCCTATTTTAAGTAAAAAATAGAACAATAGAGGAAAACTTAGATTGTTCTTCATAGCTAATAAAACTTCATCACTCATATCTTCCTATTTACTTATAATGGCAGTATTGACAGTACGATCACTCATTCCTATCTCTACATTCTCCACCTTCTTTATCTTTTCCCTCTATTTTAGTGCATTTTTAAATAAACATTGACTCTGGATAATTAGCACTGACTTCTGACATTGAAGCTGGCCCATTTGAAGTAATTTGCAATGTTTGTTTCAAAACTTACACTAAACCTCTAATTTTTTTCTTTCAACCTGAGTTTAAAAAGATCTTTTGCTTTTTTCCCAATGAGGAGAATGATTTTTGAAAGACATGGTTTTCCTTATAGCAAGGTTCATGCAAAAGATGTGGGTTTTGGCTCAAATACAGAGATGTAATTGTATTAGGCAAAAAATTAAAAAAGAAAAAAATAGAACAATGTTGCCCTTTTGAAGGCCAACAATTAGCTCTTCAATATGAATTACCATTTCACACAACCAAATGATATTTCATCAAGAACCTTATGTTAGATTTTAGTTTATAATTTTTCAGGGAAAAGTATTAGCTAAGAAAAAAAATGGACTCTGGTGACACTGAAGTCAATTGAATTGGAAAGAACCCTCCAGCTGTGGCTCAGGACTGGCCTGTGTCTTTTCTGTTGCTCATGTCTTAATGGCGCTGGTGTCACTGATACTTCTGAACCCCATTGCCAGGCAGATTGATGGAAAAAAACTGTTCTGACCAATCCAGCTTTTAGATGTCGCCTGTCTAGACACAGGCAGGATTACTGGAAACCTGTCTTTTTTCTTTATTTCATGGATACTTTACCCTTTTGCTCCTAAGCCTCAGTCTCTAAGGGGACAGACATATCTTTTCAGCTTTGATATTTCAGAGGGATGATAGGTTTTGTTTTATGTTTTCATAGTTTGCTACATTCGGCTCTTCTCTCTTCTCCCCATCTCATGAGCTAGTTGAACAGGTTTATCCAGGTGGCTTTGAGTATTTTGCACATTAACATGTGTAATGGGTATAACGCTTTTGAAATAGCTCCATATTTATACCCTCACCAGATTTCTTCCTCCTTATGCTACGTCACCTCACTGGAGCAGGTATGTGTAATTTGCCGCCTCTGAAAGGAGAGCAAGATGTTGGAGGGGTGCCTCTTGCAGTGAGGAACACCCAGGGTGGGTAGTGGGAGGATGCTGCATGGACCTAAAGCTGGTGCCTCCCCTCTGTAATTAGATCTTCGAAATGCTCAAATGCCATTTTGAAGAAGAGAAGGAAAAAATCTGAAATACTGAGTCTTTAAACCAAACCTGAATGGTACACCTAAAGCACCTGTTTAGTCTATTAGTCCTTCTAAGTTCACTCGATTGGACCACATTTAAACGCTCTTCTAACTCTGCTGCCTCAGATGCTGTGGGCTTGGGAGGAAGACTAGTTCAGATATGAAACCAAAGTAATTGCATTTTCTTGCACGTTTGAGTATAGTTCGAGTACATTTAGGTCCCTGTTATACACAGATAAGGAAGCATGCCTTTCTTTCCCTAAAGCATTGAGTCAGTGGTCATCAGTGTAGGGTTGGAGGTACGGAACAGGGAGGACCTTGCCCCAAGACAAAATTAGTTAACAAACCCTGAAAATGGAAATAGCCCTGTGATGTTAGGCCTGGGGAGAGTACTTGGTGGAGGCAATGCCTGTGAGTGACTCGGGATTAGCCCTGGCTGGGAGAAGGCAGGGCAGTTTCACTCACCATTTTTCCGTTCAGGCTGTAGTGGATACTGTAGTGGACACCCCCACATCCACTCCGTACCAGCTGATTATTGGGACAAGGTATGGAATTTTTAGTTCTGTCACCAGTTATTGTTTGAGGAATGGATAAACTTTAGCTTTCTGGCACCAATGAAAGGCAGAAAAAATCTTTCTAGGACTTTCTTGGAAAGAAGTTCTGCCCTGAAGAAAGAGAACTGAGAAGTTAGGCTAATGATTTGATGGCAAAGTGGAAGACGGTGAAACTAGGTCTCTAATGGCAGCATTGAACCATTGAATCAACCATCCCTGAAGCCTCTGTCACCTTTGAACTACTTCTAGGATGAGCTAATGTATTTCTTTATAGTTTAAGACACTTGAAAATGAAATTCAGTTATTTGAGGTGATTGAGACATAGGCCATTGGTATTTTTCTCCAAAACAAAGAATGGAATTATCCAGACAAATGAACAAGTTTGATTATTGCTTAGATGCCAAGTATATATTCTACTGGGCATTTTCTAAATATCTATTTTTGATGCTTCTAAGTAGATTAGAAATTTATTAGCTTGGGAATCTGGAGGTCTGATTCCATTCCTGATTCTTCTAGTATGTAGGTGGGACAAATATTTGGTTTCTCTAGCTCTGTTTACTCATTTGTGGAATGAAGATATTAGACATTAATCACACTGGTTCTTTTTTTAATGTAATTTTATTGAGATATATTCACACACCATACAGTCCATCCAAAGTACATAATCAGTGGTTCACAGTATCATTACATATTTGTGTATTCATCACCATGATCATTTTTAGAGCATTTGTATTACTCCAGAAAAAGAAGTAAAAAGAAAAAGAAGACCCCAAACATCCCATACCCTTACCCTTCCTTCTTATTGATCACTAGTATTGTACTCGATCCAATTAAGACTTACAATAGCGGTAGGTTAACCCACCTCCAGTGTAGTGTAGTATTGTCAGAGGTAGATATATAGAGTGTGGAACAGAACAAAATATCCAGAAGTAGATCCATACAAACATGGGCAACTGACTTTTTTTTTTTTTTTTTATTTTGCTGTAGAGTTGTACAATCATTACCAAAGATCAAGGCTACTGGATTACAGTTCAGCAACTTCAGATATTTCCTTCTGGATATCCTAAAACACTAGACACTAAAAAGAAATATCTATATAATGAGTCAGTATTGGCAGTCATTTGTTAAATCCAGATTTCTCAGTTACAGCTCCTCCCTGTCATTTTATCTTTCTCTCAATCTTCTCATTGGTTCTTAAAACTTAGTGTGAGGTTTGTTTTTTGTTGTTTTTTTAATGTGCAGGAAGATTAAAATGCAGATTCTTGGAGCCCTTTTTTAAAAGATTCTGATTAATTTCTAACAAGTACAGTATAAGAGACCATTCTAGTGTGAAGTAGCCCAAGGACAACATCGAGGAAATCTGAACTAGTGACACAATAGGATCCTTTCAAGTTAGCCTGGAGCCCAATTTTTCTTACCCATCAACAATTCTTACCTGGACCATTCCAGTACTTTATTCTTCTCAGTTGTGAAGACACCATGGTTTCTAACAATGAAGATTTATTGAGATGGATGGTCAAATGTAGGGGGTTATAGAATCATCAAGTAGTAAGGAGCCACAAGAGGTCAATGGAGTTCACCTCCTTACTTCTGGGACAGACTCACTAAAGTGCCCCAGACAAATGGGTGCCTGCTTCTATTCACAGAGATCTCAAGACAGTGATGCCACATCAATCCTGGGTTGTTGCTAAGCAGACAGGTGAAGGAATTATAGTGATACAGTCTGACTAATCATATATTCTTATTTGAGAATTTTCATACTAGCCTGGCATGGGTGTCTAATTGCCCAAGAACTGGGAAATAAAACAAAACATTTGAAACTAATATGATGCCGAGTGCCATTTAATCATTGGGGATTCAAAAGGAAATTCTTGGCCTCATTAGGAATAATACTTCAACCTTCAACTAGCAAATAAGGAGGGCTGGTAAGATTGAAATTCACAATTGAGAGAATGTTAACTAATGGAAGTTCTTTTTTATAGCTGGTTTAATTTCCTCCTGCTTCTGCCTAAGATGATTTTCCCTTGTATTCTTCTCTATCGATGGAGTAGGAATAAAATCTGATTACCATTCTCTCTATAATAACCCTTCATTCTTTTGAAAAGTTATTAACTTCCCCTTCAGAGTTCATTTTTTAAGGCTAAAAAATTCCACTCCTCTTTACCTTTCCTCATATGTTCCGTTTTTCAAACATTTTAATTTTCATTATGTGTTCCTGGACCTGTTCCAAATTTTCCACATCTCTAACTGGTGGTAGTGTAAATAGTAACAATTTTAGGGTGCAGTTTCCATGAACTTCTTTTGTATACAGAGGCAGAGTAGTGTAGTTGGAATGGAGCATGGACTCGAGTCTGTCTGCCTAGGTTCAAATCTCAGTTCTGCTATTTTGGCAGGTTAAAAAATCCACGCTCAGTTTCTTCACCTGTGAAATGGGTATAATAATAATGCCTTCCTCATAGGGTTGTTAAGAAAATTAAATACCACGTTATTATTATAGAGAGATAAGTCATATAAAAAGAAGGCAGAAAGAATATTAGTTTTCTAATAAAGCTAATTTTATTCTTACACAGGACAAGTTATAGGTAAATGGTTTAAGGTCCTCAGCTGTGAAGCAACAACTTTCCTTGTATGCAGTGAAATCTTTAATTCTGCTTATGCTGTTGGCTCTCAAGAGCAGGGAGCAGGACTTCTGCGCTTTAGGCTCTTCTCTGTTATTTGCTAGCTATTTGATTTAGAGAGGTTCTCTTACATGACTTGGGATTCAGTGGATGCATCCATAAAATAGAAATAACAACTTATCCACCTGCAGGCAAAGTCTGAACTACTTGAACTTTTCAGTTGCTTTTGGGGGGTGTAATACATGGGTTTCTAGTACTAAGATTTGTTCAATGGGCAGTGGGAGGTGGGGAGAATAAAGCCACAAATCATGACAAGTTACAATCTACTGAAAAAGAGAGGGATAAAAAAAGACAATAAATGAGCCTCCTTTTTAAATACCAAAATCCCAAAAGGGGTTAAGATAGCAGTGCCTGAAACTAGGTTGGTTTTAAGAGCATGGTTTTCCATCTTATTTGGAGACAATAGTGGTTTAGAGTATAGGCACTGGGGTTGACCTGAATTTAGATTCTGATCTACTAGCTCTCGGATACTGGTTTGTTACTTATTGTCCTTGTACCTCAAATGCCTTAACTGTAAAATGGGGATGTTTAGGCTTACCTTACAGGATTGTTTTAAAGATAAAAACAAGATAATATGTGTTAAGCACTTAGCAGAGTGCCTGGCACATCATATGTGCTCAACAACTGGTACCTTGTATGGTAGTTCTATTTTGAGGGTTCTAGAATTCAAAATAATTACATCTGCTTGGTCTTTCTGGACACAGGTCTATCTGAACACTGTGCCTGGAGTGCACCTAAGAGGGCCTAGAGGGTTAGGGAACAGTGAGAAAGTGAGTGGGATGGCAAAGCCTCCTTTCCAAATTTGACACTCTTGCTTACATGAAGTGTGGGTGGGGGCGGAGGGCAGGCACAGAGGAGAACCGAAGGGAGGGGTTAGACAAAATGTGAAGCCACATATGATAATGCAAACCACATTTCCTGGCTCCATCACTTAGTTCTTTCCCTTGGGAAAGTTTTACTGGTATTTTGCCTTACAGTGAGTCTTTGCACTTCCTGTTATGAACTGGTTAAGAAGATAATTATAACATGGTTATGGGAAATGGTAATGAAATATATCTTACTATACAGCAAGAGAGAAAGGGACTTCTGTCATTTGGGAGCAATGGTAAAAGTAAGTTATTATTATTTTTAAAATAACATTTATTAATTTTTTATTATGAAGTATTACTATCTCATTTTAGAAAGTTTGAAAAAATACAGAAAATAAGGGTAAGAATTAAAGTGATAGATGTTCCCATCACTCAGTGATAATTACTGTTCACATTTTGGTACTTTCTTTCTTTTTCTCAATCACTCTCTGTGATTGTATATTATATAATGCATATTATATAATATATGGTATTTGTACATTTAAATAATACTTTAACAAATCTGCATCATAATATACACACACATATATACACCTGTACCTACACATACAAAATTTTTCATTCTGCTTTTAGTAATATTGTATGGTAAACATTTCCTTGTGTGAGTAAATATTTTTAAAAGACTGCATAACATTTCATTTTATGTTTGTGATATAATTTTTGTAGCCAGGTTGTCATTTAGGTTATTTCCAGTTTTTTAATGTTACAAATGAAGCTGCAATAAGCATTTTTTTCCACAAAAAATTCCTATGCATATTCATGGTTATTTCTTTGGGATAATTTTCCTCCCAAATACGTTAAGATTAACTTCTAGTAAGATTGTGACAAGTTATGGTTCACCAACAATGTATGGGAGTTCTTATTTTGCTTCTCTGTCACCAAATTAATATTTTTTGAGTCTTTGTTAGTTTGCTACATCAAAAGTAGTTTCTCATTCCTTTTGTAATGTGTGCTTGTGTGTGTATGTGTGTTGCATGTATTGGCTTGTTTAAAATAGAATTTTGAAGGATTTTTGGCCATTTGTAATTCTTTTATTTGTGAATTGCTAATAATATCCTTTGACCATAAATCTGATATTTTTACTTATTTTCTTATGAGTTTATATGTGCACTTGTATGTATGTATGTGTGTGAGTGTATTAAGTTTTCTCATTGCCTGGCATAAAAGTTATAAACATTTTTCCCCAGCTTGTCATTTGCATTTACATTTGCATTTCACTTATGACATTATTTTTCAAATTTAATATGTTCCATTCTATCAATATTTCTCTTTGTGTTTTAATCCTGAGATCACAATCCATTTTTGTGGTTTATTTTTATTTGTAAAATAAAATCCTTTAATTCATTTAGAATTTATTTTGGTGTATGCTGGAAGATATTGTACAAATTAATAATCTCTTTTTGTATAAACCTCAAGTTTTTTTTTCCCTCTTTTTATTAAGAAACAACAATTTCTGTAAACCAAGCAAGACTGCAGAAGCAAAGCAATCTGACTCCTAGCTGCTGCAGGATATGTGAGGAGCGACAGGAAGGGTCCATCACTGGCCTTGGCTCTGCAGGAGTCTTAAACCATGGGCTGAGGTTGCTATCGCAGAGCACAGAACCGGCCAGTTTCTGTATTAAGAGAAAGGCATTTAGACGCTTATGCTCTCAAGGTTCCTAGTAAAGTCATAGAGGCAACAATCTTCTCTTGATTGAATTTTAACTTAATTTAATTTAATTTCCTTGGCAATCACAGATGGTGTCATCCAGCAGCTAAAGGCTAAATAGGGGCACTCTACAAACTGAATGAAAACATATTGAGTTATAATCAGAAGCAGAAGCAAATGGAAGCAAAAGTGTGACTTTCAACAGTGAGTTGCAGCATGGATTCTCCGTGCAGTAGAAGCCCACACTGGTTTCCACCAGTGCTTTGTGCAAGTTTAAACAGCAACAGTGATATAATCTGGAAAAACTATTCTCGGGGTAAATTTAACAGGGAGAGTAGGAAAACATTAAAAACGATGAAGGAGAGAGTATTAAATTGTTCTTTAATAAGTAGAAACAATATAGTTACATTATATTTAATCAGAAACAATGGAAGAGTTTCTAGCTGAGTGGAATTTTATCTCAGGCTAAAGCAGAGGGGACAAAACCCCATGGCTTCTTTGTGCTTTAGCTTTGTCAAAACTGAAATATTTATTGGAAAAAATGACCATAATTGCAGAATTTGTTAAAAGAAGAAAAATTACTTGCTTTTCCACCGCTCTTAAAAAAGTCCATTTAAGATATTCTCTTTTTCCTCTTCATCCCTGCCCAAATGTATACATAACTTTTACATTATTGTTATCCTTAAATAGATACTGATTTGCATTCTGCTTTAAGATTACACCATAAGCCATTTTCCAAGTTGTGGCATCATCTCTATAATGGTCACTTTAAATTATTTTCTTTTTCAAGGAAACGAATCGATATTACTTTAAACTAGCAAAAAGTGAATTTGGGTGTGATATTGCATTTACTGCTTTCAACTTAGGGACCCATTTTGTTCAACTGGGGAACAAAAGAAAAGAGATGTTCTTTGGAAAGAAAGACCAACAAACATATTTCCACAAGGGCCCTGATATTTTCATGTTGCCCCAAGTGATGAGGCTTTCTGTTTCTGATGAAAAGATAAGGGTAGGTGATATATGTTTCTTCCAAGGGGAGAAGGCACTCGTTCCATTGAGTTATGCAGGAGAGTCTGAGGGGAGGGGGATCTGAATTATCTTAGGACCTCTGCCTCCAGATGTGTTATTTATTCACCCAGTTAGCAGCCATTTCCTGTAATCAGTAAAAGCTGATCAATTGTTCCTGATGAAGATGGAGCCAAGAGGTTTCTGGCCAGAGATATGTCTGTGTCACTTCTAATCTACCCACACAGTGGATTGGAAGAGGAAGCAGCTACTTTCCCCTGTGCTGGAATGTGATACTGAACTATAACCCCCAACTCGCCTGGTCGTTTTTATTGCAGGGTGTAGAAGCTCAGGCCTGGGCCATTTTCTGAGGCAATGCTCTCTTTTTTGTCACTCTTTGCTGTATATGGATGCTTTAGTGGTATATGAACTCACCATTGTTCATTTTTCCAATTTTGGTGAATAAATGGTATGCTTTCACAAAAATTTGTGAAAAAGCAACCCAGATAAGCAAGTGGATCTAAGGGTGGCTGTCAAATATCCCCCCTTTTAATAGAAAACCGGCACTTTGAAATGATCAAATTGTACTATTTTCTATACCCTTGTAACAGGTGAGGTGCCAAAGCCTGATGAACGAGATAGAATCACACAATGGGATCAAAGGGACAGCCAGCCCAGTTTATTTCCAGAGGAAAAGCTTACCAAGTACACAAAGGAGAAAAAAGGACTTGGCTTGGAACCAATTCTTTCCTGAAGTACAAATGTAAGAGAAAGGACGTCATCAGGAATAGTTACTCCTATGATTACAGCAGTTCTGTGAGCCAGGCTTGCCCATGTAGAAGTAAATTATATGATGAACTGGGAAAATATAAGCAGTTCATGTAGATTGAAAAGAAACCCTCACCCAAATGATATCTTTCAAAATTATCTGGGTAATTCAGGTGAAAGCAGTCTTTTCTTCCTTTTGAATTATTTAGGTAATTGATTATGTCCATCTGCTCCTCGTCAGAGAACTCAAGGATCAAATGCTTTTTTGGTATCTCCTTTTCTATGCTCCCTTTTATGTAAGACTTACTCCTGTCTGAATGAGGAGTTTCTGTGAGTAACCACCCGCCAGCTGTCACATTGTCACCTGTTCTATTTGAAAATCTGAGCAACCGGGACCTCCTCTGTTAGCATTCCCCAACTGGCAGAGAGTACATAAGCGGTTCTTCAGCTCTGAGATTATCCCATCATTGGCCTCTTTAAATTTTGTGATTAGTCTGCCTTTTGGGTATGTGAAATCTAATTGGTGGTGCAGATAGGATTTTATTCACTGGGGAGAGCTTATTACAGGGCTTCTTGTCTCAACACTTGGAAATTCAGGATCCTTTTGTGTAAATCTCCATGTGGATGATTCAGGCCAGAATGATCTTAGTCCAGTTTGCCCATAACTGTTTTCTGTCTGCTGGCTTTGGTCCTATCCCAGGTGACTACCGAGCACATCAAGAGAGCAAATGGAAAAGGGATGGGATTCTGGCTTGTGCGAATGGCTGCTCTCTGACAGGGTGCTCTCAGCAAGTGAGTGCTAAGAACCCAGTGCAAATGTGTGAATCCATGTGATGGAAGGAATAATTCCCATGTAGAATGCATAGGTTGATGCAGGATTGCAATGAAAGTATTCATTTTATTTTAATTTAATTTTCTTTTGAAACCAAAATTATGAGTAGGCTGCGTGATATGTGACTTGAAATCAAAACCCCTGGGTTCAAGTCCCCCTCTGATAATTATTAGGTACATAGCCTCAGATAAACCACATCAGTTCTCAGAGCTACAGGTTCCCCACCTGTAAAATGGGAATAATAGTACTTGCCAGACCTCTCTGGGTATGTCACTAAATTTAAAGGAAGACCTGAGAGCACATAGTGTTCTGTGAGTAAGTTTTTATATTACAAAGGTGGGAGGGGAAAGTAATAATAATAATAATAATAATAGTAATAATAATAATAAGCCTTGAGCACTCATGTGTCAGGCACTGTTCTATTTTACATCTAGTCACTCATTTAATTGTCACCACAACCTCATAATGTGGATGCTATTATTGCTCGTTTTTCTTTTCAGGTGGACGAACTAAGGCAGAGAGTGAGATTCAGTAAATTGTCTTAGGGTCTCTGGCCTTGCTGCCACTCTTCTGGCTCTGTCAGGAAGTTATTGTGCAGCCATGGCAGGCCATGTGGGGCACGGAGAAAACAGACATAGAGCCCTACTTTACAGGTCCCTCCAGAATTAGTCTTTCCTCCTGACTTTCAGGGCTCAGCCATAAATACCGACCCCTGGGGGAGCAAGTAGGCAGTACATCCTCCTGTAGACTTATGTGAGCTTATCCCGCCCCTCTTTTGTCTTCTGGAGTTCTACAGCAATTCTTCCTGACCAAATCTATGCCTGCCTATTAGGAGCTTATCAGCTCAAATCCATGAGGTGCAATGATTGGCTCTCCCTGGTCCATCTTCCTCAGTGGGAACAGACAAACCATCAGGAATTTTGATCATGTGCCTTGTAAACCCACATCCCCTTGCTGCTTGCTATGCGTGATGAAATTTCACATGATGAACCATGAGATACTGGCAGGATTCTGCTTGTTTGCCAATGAATTTTGATTTGGCTTTAGAGCAGTGGGAAGTGCAAATACAATTAGCTTTGAAAATTATTCAAGAATCATTTTAATGCTCCCAGGAGATTGCTCTGCTAACCCACATGGATTTCGGCTCCCTATCAGAATTTAACCACTTCAGGGTGGCTTTCTATTAGGAAGAAGATGTAAAATCTTTAGATTGAGACCATTTGTGAACTGACATACATTGTTGAACAGTTGCTCATATTTGCTCAATGCTTTTTAGACAGATATAAATGGGTACTTGTGATTTTAAATTTCAGATAGGGTGACATCTGAAAATTTATTTTGGTTTTCTTTATGAAAGAGTTTTACTTCCTTTTAAAAAAAATAAGGAATAATGATAGCTACTATTTATAAGTCACTTTCTGTGTGCTAGGCACTTTGTACAATCTCTGCTATACCTCCCAGCCATCCATGCAAAGTAGAGATTATAATTCTCATTTTGCATATGATAAAACTTGATGTGTTTCCTCAGAGAAGATCATAGGGTCACAGAGTTGCTGATCAGTAGAGCTGGAATTGGAATTCTAGTCATTGTCACTCCAACCTCACAGCATCTCAGACCTGCTGATTCCTTAGAAGGGGCAAGAAGGCATGGAACTTTAGTTCCACCCCTTCTCTGAAATGACTAGTTACTGACTGAAATCACAGCGTCAGCCTGTGTTTGGCCAAGTGCAACCAGGAACAGCCAGGAATCTTGAAGGGCAAGTCTGGACTAGACTCCCTTTGCTCTGGGTTAGTTATAACATGAGCAGGTCTTAGCCCCTTTGAAGGGTGGGATAGTGGAGCATAAGCATTAAGAACCCAGTTCTGAGTTGCACAGATTGGGTTCAAATCCCAGCTTCAACAATCTGGGCAAGTTTCTTAACCTCTGTGAATTTCAGTTCTCCAGTTTTACTGTATATAGCTTATAAGGTTGTGGGTATTAAACAGGAGATTGTAAGTAAAGCATTTAAAATAATGCCTGTCCTGTGGTGGGCTCAAAATTGTCATTTGTTGTTATTATTATTATATATTTCTCTGGAGGGAAGAAAAGCTTACAGTTTGCAAAGGTCATCTCTCTTTCTCAGATTATAACTTTATTCACATCTTCTCCTTCTTTCTCCTGTGTGCCCAAATCCCTTAAATATTTAAATGTTAGAAAGCTGTGTACCTTTGAAAAAGAGTAGGGTAGATTTTAGCTTATGTCTGTGTATAATGTTTCCCAAATACTGTCAAATATATTATGCACATACCATTTCATATACTCTTAACAATGATGTCGGGAGCTCTATAAGCAGGCGGATTGTTCCGTTTTCCTAGTTCAGATCACTTATTTAAGGTTACATAGCTCATTAATGACAGAATCAAGACTTAATTTCAGGTTGTTGGGCTCTACTTCCAGTGTTCTCTTTAGCACACAAATGCAGGGTTTTGTGGAACCTTCTAGGCATCTGGTAATGATGTTCATAGAATGATAACAACCAATATTTTGCATTTGTTATCCTAAGCACTTTACACTCTGTTAGGGGTTGATTTGAGTCTCCCCCCTAGCAAAGAAGGTAGTTGAAGTCCTAACCCCTGGTACCTCAGAATGTGACCTTATTTGGAATCAGGGTCATTACAGATATGTTAGTTAAGATAATTAGTTAAGATGCAATAAATTAAGATGAGACCATGCTGGTATCCAATATGATTGGTATCCTCATAAGAGGAGAAGAGAGAGACTCAGAGACAGAGGCACACGGGAGAGAAGGCCATGAGAAGGCAGAGGCAGAGACAAGCTGTGCAGTGCTGAAGATTGTTGACAACTCCTAGAAACTAGGAAGAGGCAAGGGAATATTCTTCTTTGGAGCCACTTGAGAGACCTTGGCTCTGTCCAAACCTCAATGTGGGACTTCTAGCCTCCAGAACACTGAGGGAATACATTTCTGTTGTTTTAAGCCACTAGGTTTGTGGTAATTTTTTATGGCAGCCCTGAGAAATGAATGCACACATGTTATCTGGTTTAGTCCTCACCACAGCCTATGAGGTAGATACTATGGTACAAATGAGGAAACCCTTGGCCATGTGTTCCATGAATGGAGAGTCCAGATTCAAACTCTGTCTGCAATGTTGAGCTCTTACAAGTGCCATACCCTCTCAGGTGTCATTCCTTCTGGAATCAATAAACCTGTAGAGTTGAGTAATGGGTGGCTGGTGAAGTAACCATTGAGATTTTAGGCTTACTTTTTAGGCTTCTGGGGCCTGGGCTCTTCTCTTGGAGTGAGGCCCCTTTCTCAAACCGGGGTATGTAAAGCCCCAGGGGCCATTGTCTGGGCTAGGGCTCAGGAAATTACATGGAAAAATGAGGAAACATTCTTTTTCTATTAAAATGATTATGGGAATGTTATGGAATAAGATGCTAAATTTACATAAATATTAAAGAATAAACAGAGGGCTGCACTACTTTTTTTGTAGAGGTTTGTGGCTTGACTCAGGGACCCCTAGCAATACAAGTTTACTGACTACTGCTGTTAGGGCCCATTGGTGGAAAAGTTTTGGAAATCCTGACTCAGCCAGTGTTCAGAGTCCACTCCCTGCTCTTGCAAATGATGAACACTAAGATCAGTGAACTCTGTCTGTTTTTTTGCGACTCATTGCAACAAGAAGCTTTTGGCTATTGATTAGCAGTGGGCACATTTTTCACCAAAGACTTTGCCCTCCCCTTGCTCCACTAATCTTGTTTGCAAGCATTTCCCTACAGAGATCGCTACTTCCTAATAATGAATAAGCTCGCACTTGTGAGTTCAAGCTGGCAAATTGCCACCAGACATTTATTAGCTCTGGATTAATGGATCAAGACTCAAATTTTCTAGTTAAAAGAACAAGACAAGCCCTTAGGATTCAAGACTCTTAAAAAAAAAATCCCCGTTCATTTGGCACTACCATTTCTTGCAGTCCTGGGAGTTGGGTTTTTTACTCCCTTGTAGAGTTTGATTTGTAGGCAAAGCAGCGGGTAGACTTATTTTTCAACCATTTTGGAGCAGGGAAATTTGTTGGCCACAGAAAAGGTACATATTGTTGTCCTGGGAATTTTGAATGGGACTGGTGTATGGCAGAAGTTACTGCACACTGAGTAGGGCACTGGAATATATTAGGAGGAGAGAGACTAACCTGGCGACTACATCATGGGTTTGAAGAGGCTTGAGGAGTCAGTGTGGGAAGGATTGTCAGCCTTGAGAAGGCAAGACTCGAGGGTCTATGTGCATTGTCTGGGTATTCCTGGAAGGCTGACCTGGGGAAGAAAGGTCATTCTTATTCTTTTTGCTCCAGGTTGCTGAGCAGAGACTTCTGGGGGTGGAGGTGGGGATGGTGATCCCTGAGAGACAGGTTTTGGCTCAGCAGAATGGAGCTTCTAGAACAGTCAAAGAGGTTCAAAGTTGGAATGGACTGGCTTCAGGAAGTGTCAGCTCTTCATTCCTAGAGGGAAAGGGAAGAGAGAAGTTTACTTTAGTGAGCACATACTACGAGCTCAGCTTTTCCCAGATTATCTCATTTTATTCCCTCAATACCACTGCAAACTTCATGCTATCACTCTCATTGTAAACATAGAGGAAAGGTACTTCAAGAGGTGGGATGGTGGTGGAGCCTTTTTCTGCCTGACCCCAAAGCCCATCTTCTTCCCATAGCATCATAATGAAGAAATATCCTGCACACATATCAAGAGCTCTAGCTTTGGTTGTAAGACAGCTTGGTTTCAATCCCAACTGGGGTGCTGGGCAAGTTTACTGAACCTCACTAAGCCTTAATCTCTTCATCTGTCAAATAAAGATAATAAAATGGCCATCAAACACTTAGCACAGTGCCTGACACTTAGTAAAAGCTCATTAAAAATTGCCAAATAATGTTTTATTATTAGAAATTTTGTTATAAGTGCAAGCATAGGCTGAATGGCCAATGATGAGAACATATAGAGAGAACTAGAGCGTAGTATAGAACATAAGAATAGATGTTTTTTTTCCACAGGGTCTATCCAGTCCTGAAATTCTGAATCCCTGTTTGAAAAGTTCATCGGGACATTGTTTTTTAAATAAATTCAAAGAGAAAAACACCATCTGTTCTAGTTTGCTAATGCTGCTGGAATGCAAAACACCAGAAATGGATTGGCTTTTATAAAGGGGGTTTATTTGGTTACAAAGTTACAGTCTTAAGGCCATAAAGTGTCCAAGGTAAGTCATCAACAATCAGCTACCTTCACTGGAGGATGGACAATGGTGTCTGGAAAACCTTTGTTATCTGGGAAGGCATGTGGCTGGTGTCTGCCCCAGAGTTCTGGTTTCAAAATGGCTTTCTCCCAGGATGTTCCTCTCTAGGCTGCAATTCCTCAAAAATGTCACTCTTAATTGCTCTTGGGGTGTTTGTCCTCTCTTAGCTTCTCCGGAGCAAAAGTCTGCTTTCAAAGGCTGAATCCAAAATGTCTCTGTAAACTGCAGTTCCTCTCTCAGCTCCTGTGCATTCTTCAAAGTGTCCCTCTTGACTGTAGCAAGCTTGCTCCTTCTGTCTGAGCTTATATAGTGCTCCAGTAATTTAATTCAGACCCACTCTGAATGGGTGGGGCAACACCTCCATGGAAATTATCCAACCAAAGGTCTTGTCCACAGTTGATTGACTCACATCTCCATGGAAACACCCAAAGGATTCCAAAATCTAATCAACACTAATGTGTCTGCCCACACAAGATTTCATCATAGATAATGGTGTTTTGGGGGACATAATACATCGAACTGGCACACCATCCAAATGACCGGGAAATGTTATTGACTCAGATTGGTAACAATAATGAGAATAAAAGCTACCACAAATTGTTCTACAATCAGAAAAAAAGGTAATGAACAAAATGAAAGTTCAAAATCCAAACAACTTCAGAGTTCCTTGTGTGCTAGGCATGCTGTTTGACATGTGCTTGACATGCATTACTGATCATTTTTACCACACATTTGGGTATTGTCATCATTTTATAGAGGAAGAAATTGAAGTACAGGGAGGTCATAGAGTTAGTAAAGGGAATCTAGATCTGCCTAACGCTAGTGCTCATTGAAATCTCTTCATGTAGCATATTTACTTATAACTTATTTTAGACTATAGAAATATTTACTCTTTCAAGAAATATTTATTAATATTTATTAAGCATCTACTACATGCACCTCCTATTGAAAACTTACTCTGCTGAGAGCTGAGGAATATAATGATGAATAGTTATGCTTTATGCCTTAAAGGAACTCATGATCTATTAGGGATGAATAGCTATAGAAGACAAAACATTGGTAAGGATTGTTATAATTAATACTAGGGACATAAAAATTAGGGGAGATGATTCTTTTCCTCAATTGTCACTTGACATTTACAAGGATATCACAATGCAGGGACCAGTACTCATTTCTAACCTCAGTTTGGTATGGCATTTCAGGCAATGAGATAAGGAAAAAAAGTCAGTTTTACCTGCTTTTAAATTCATGGTGGGTTTTGTCTCTAGTTTGGCTATAGACTATGTAGCTAGTGAGTACCCACCTAAAAAAGTTCTCCAAAGGGATGACAGAATGGTTAAGTGAGGCCAGGAGGGGTCTGGCAGGATGGAAGGTGGGGGTGGGGAGGGTAAGGGAGAGGCAAGGGACTAGAGAGAGGATGAGGGAGATAAGCAGGTTCATTGGGAGAGAGGTGACTGAATGGGGAAGGGGAGACCCATGGGACATTTCAGCTTTTCAAATGTAGTTACTAGGGCTAAGTGATGATATATAGCCTTGCCCATTGGCAGCTTAAGTGAAATGGAGTTGAAGGTTGTTCAAATTGGAGTGATCAAATCGCCAAAGCCACCAAGGAAGGTGCAGAGAATTATGGGGAAGGAGCTAGAATCATAAGGAAAGAGGAGCAATCACTATTTTGAAGCCTCCAGGATGGAGGGAGATGAGTGTATGATTTGTCTTTAGAAGAAGAGATGCTATTGGTATTTGTTGGAGAACAATGACCTGGAAGATACCCCAGATGTTCAGAAATAAACTATTCCTTTCCCACCAAGATTCTAAACATTTATTGGCTAAAAATGTGCAGAGCTGTCATGCCTAGAGTCAGTGGGGGAATAGAAAGGGATCATAGAATAAGCAAAGAATATGACTTCTGTCCTCAAGGATTCTGTATTCTGATGGGGTAGACAAGATACGTACTCATGCAACAAGGAAGATCATTGTGGGTGTCAGGTTTAGAGGAATCTTTTGTACTTTTGAACTCAAGCCTTGAAGGAGATGACCAAGGAAAAGGCAGATCTCTCAAGGATTCTATTTCGGGGAAATGACTGAAGTAATATTTCTAATGGAGCAAACTGCACGATGCTCAGGGAACTATAGGTGAGTTTCCTTGGAGCAGAGGGTGCTGAGTTGGGAAATAATATGAGACCAAGGAAGGCCTTCACCCTACTGAAATGAGGCTGAGAAGTTTGAATTTAACCCTGATTCTGCAGTAATGGTCCCCAAATGAGGAAAAAAGGATGGAAAGTTCTTGATCAAAGGATTTTTTTTTTTTTTTAATTTAAGGTTCAATTTGAACATCTTCTTGGTCTTTCAGCTACTACTTTATGTCAGATGATGTGCAAATCTGCATTGTTAACATCCACATTTCTTTCTCAACCTTCCCCAAATGTTTCAGTGTTACCCACCTTACCAAGCCAAACACCAACCTTGCTATCATTCCCCATAACCACTCCTTCCATAGCCTTATCACTCTCAGAGGCACTGCTATGCACATTTAAGGGTAGGCACTCTTTTCCAGTGAGGTAATTTCCAAACTCCCTTCCTTTCTGTTTTCAACAAACATGTAAGGCTTGAATATTGCACTGTTGGGCTTTTGGGAAGTAAAATTGGATAAGTCTTGGGAGCTACCATATAGTAACTCATGCGAGAGACAGAAATGATGTGGAATGTGGCCGTGGTTAAGGTATACAAGACCCCTGGGGTCACATGGGAAGCCTGGATGATGGAGGGAGGAAAGGCCACCTGAGGTGATACCTGGAGCTAAGGGTGAAAAGTTGAGCAGGAGTTAACAGAGGGGAAGGGTCATTTGAAAAAGAGGGAAATACAGATGTAAAGCACAGAGATAAGAAAAGTGACTGTAATGCTGGACCATAAGGTGAATCAGGAAGTGTTCAGAAGTGTGGCTGGCAGGTACTCCTCATCCAGTGATTCCTGGCCAGATAATGTCTGTCCATTTTCCCAGATATTACCTTGACACAGCTGGATCATCTTATCATGAGGCCTCCCAGAAACATGTGTTTAGCCAGTTTTTAGGCCTGTAGCCCATTCTAATCTTTAATGCTTGCAGCACCATTAATGCCACTTGAAAGTGTTCTGCATCAGGTTTGATGTTCTTGTAACTTATTGTTTCAAGACTCTTTGCTGAAAAATACCCCTTCAACCCGACTGTGTGATAGCTGGCTGTTAGCATGACTCCTGCTGGTGGCCTGACCGCAGAGAGGCAGACTTCTTATCCCTGACTCCACATAATCTGCAGCATCCGCGTCTCAGCAATCGCAGAGAACACTGAGCTCCTTTCTGGCAAACCATGCCCGTCTCTTCCTTTACCAACTGCTTCTTCCTAGAATTGGTCATTGCTTTTGAATTTTCTTTTATTGAGGATTGATTAAGGAAAACATCCAAAACAAAGAATGTTTTTGTACTTTTTTAAACTACAGAGGAAGATATCCATATTATTCAATGTTACTTGTATAATATTCACACTGAAAACTTCTCCAGGAAAAACGTTTGTCAGGAAAATATTCAACTCTCTTGATATAGTGGTATATTTTTTTTTTCCATCAGACAATGATAATTATTTATAGTTTTCCTTTAGTTTCTTTCCTGGAAGCTCAGATGTGTCTTTAGTGTTTAACTGTAGTTACTATCTTAACTAAAATTTTTGATATAAATACTTCCTCCACGCTTCCTCTACATAAGGTGTTTTTAAATTTTAATGTTCCTATTTTACACATATTTGTTATTGTGAAATGTTTCAGCTTTATTCATTCATTCATTCAACAAATGTTTATTTGGCCATCACTATGTGCAGGTTCTGTGGTAGGTCTTAGGGGTCCACACTTGATTTCTATCACTAGGAATAGCAATAATAATAATTGTGGATAGAGATCATGTCTTAAATTTCTCATCTCTCTCCCAAACGTCAGGCCAGTGGCTGCTATATGATGGTAGCTCACATTTACTGAGCTCTTAATATGTGCCAGGCACTGTTCAAAATCCTTTGTATATATTAACCCATTTGATCTTCCCAATAGATCGAGGTAGATGCTATTATTATCCCTATTTTTAATTGAAGAAACAGAAGCAAGAGAAGTTAAATAGTTTGCCTAAGGACTCCCATTTCTTACAGGCTGGAGCTGGGATTTGAAGCCAGGAATCTGTTTCTCAGACTCCTTGTGCTTTCAAACTGATCTGCCTCTGCCACACAGGACCCATCAACTAGCTGGTTGTGAAGTCTGATGGGGACTATGCTGGAATTACGTCGACTGAACCTGAGTGGCAAATTATTGTGACTGCTGCCAAAGACATTCTTGCAGTGAGTAAGATGTTAAGTCTAAAAGAGAATGGCAAAAGCTTTAAGGGTGGAGCAATATATAATTTATTTTTGGAATTACATATGGAGAGACAAAAAAATAATTGCTGACTGAACTGTTAAGCAGGTGGGGAATAAAGTTGATAAATATATTTTTTAGAATAATGGACTTTTAGAGTTGGAAGGGTCCTAATTGTTGCAAGTGACATTACTATGGGATTGGGAAAGGGGTGGTAGGGAAAGGGAAGTGTTTGAAGGAAATTATCCCTAAGAGGGAAAACAGCCTCAAAGTAGCCTGTCTAAATGGTTTACTTGTGAGCAGAGAAAGGTGGTGTTGCTAGCTTATTATATAAGAGCATTGGGTTGTTTCCTGCTCCAGTGCATACACTAAGGGGTACAGGGTAAGGTCAGAGAAATGTCCCACCTTGTGCAACATGGGTTCAATGTCTGGAGCATAATAATGTGCAACATATTTTTCTGAATCCTATAGCATGTGTGAGACAAGGAAGGCATAACACTGGCAGTCATGAATAGAAGTTAAAAAAAAAAGGTTGTGGGAGAATTATTATGTGGAAGAGGAAGTCTGTATTCTCCAATGCTGGAAGGGCTACGAAGCTAGATTTTTAGCTCAATATTGTATAAAGAATTTTATAACACCTGGTGCTGTCCAGCAAAGGAACAGGCTACCCCAAGTAGTGAGCTTCCTGATATCAGAACTATACAAACTGGGTTAGAGAAAATGCCAGAAATTTTTTATACTAGAGTATCTTCAAAAACCTGCCTACTGTAAATTTAAGGTTCTTTCCAACTCAAAGAGTCTATGATTCTTGGATTCAGTGAAAAGGGGTTGAGAGCTGATAGACGGGGAAATTTTGGGATGGAGGCTAAGTAAGGAGTCTAAGATGTGAAAGGGGAAGGGAAAGTTAGGAAGGGCAGAAGACAATTGAAGTATAAAGTCTCAGATGTTAAAGAACGTGTCAGTAGTTAAAGAGTCAGGAAGTTGGGTACCAGGTTTGAGGAGTTTTCATTCATCATCTCCTTGACCACTGAGCCAAGCAAAGGCAACTAGAGGTGCTTATATTTTTTTATTTGACAAACATTTATATATAAGGTACTATGTGCCAGGCATTGTTCTATGTGCTTTATAAATAATAACTCATTTAATACTTGTAATAACTCTATGAGAATTTTACAGATGAGGAAACTGAGGTACAGAGAGGTTAAGTAACTGCTGAAGTAGTAAGCAGTAGAGTTGAGATTCAAACACAGGCAATATGGCAACACAATCCTTTCTCTTAACTTCTATGCCATGCTACTTTCCCAGATAATCAAAGAGAAGGATCCAAAAGTATTAATGAGATGGCATAAAAACCACAGAAAACAACTCTATATTGGAATGTGTACTTGAGTAAAGTTTTTAAAAAGACCATGATTCCCACCCCCTTCTGAATACCTGATGCTGCTAGTGAAGTACCAACCATGTAAAATGCCCCTAAGACCATATTTAGAGTATCTATAAAGTAAGTGGAATGCTCTGCTCTTGCAGAAAAATGAGAAAATCAGCCAGCTACTGTGTACGATAGTTATGGGTTCCATTCTAAAATCCATTCATAAGTCAAGGCATTCAGAATGCATTTTCTGCATTAATTCTTTCAATTTGCTTAGTAAATGTTTATTGAGAACCTCCTACATTCCAGGCAATATTCTAGACATCAGGTATATGTCAGTGTGCCGGTTTGAATGTATTTTGTCCCCCAAACGCCATTATCTTTGATGTAGTCTTGTGGGACAGACTTTTGGTGCTGGTTAGATTTGCTTGGAATGTGCCCCACCCAGCTGTGGGTGGTGACTTTGGTGGGATACTCCCATGGAGGTGTGACCCCACCCATTCAGGGTGGGCCTTGATCAGTGGAGCCATATAAAACATGCTGACTCAAAGAGACTGAAGGAGTGCAGCTGGGAGTGATGTTTTGAAGAGAAGCAAGCTTGCTAGAAAGGAACGTCCTGGGAGAAAGCCATTTTGAGGCCGGAGCTTTGGAGCAGATGCCAGCTGCCTTCCTAGCTAACAGAGGTTTTCCGGAGGCCATTGCCCATCCTCCGGTGAGGGTACCCGAGTGCTGATGTGTTACCTTGGATGCTTTGTGGCCTTAAGACTGTAATTGTAAATAAACCCCCGTTTTATAAAAGCCTATCCATCTCTGGTGTTTTGCATTCTGCAGCATTAGCAAACTAGGACAGATTTTGGTACCGAGAGTGGGGTGCTTTTGCTGCTGAGTCTGCAAATACCAAACATGTTGGAATGGCTTTTTAAATGGATAATGGGAAGTTTCTGGAAGAATTGTGATGAGCTTGATAGAAAAGGCCTAAACTGCTTTAAAGAGACTGTTTGTGGAAATATGGACTCTAAAGATACTTCTGATGAGGACTTGAACAGAAATGATGAATATGTTGTTGTAAACTGGAAGAAAGGCGATCCTTGTTTTAAAGTGGTAGAGAATTTGGCAAAATTGAGTCCTGGTGTCAGATGGAAGGAAGAATTTAAAAGCGACAGCCTGGAATACTTAGCTGAGGAGATCTCCAAACTACATGTGGAGGAGGTACACTGGCTTCTCCTTGCAGATTATAGTAAAATGCAAGCAGAGAGAGATAAACTTAGAACTGAACTCTTGGGTTCAAAGAAACCAGAAGTTGATGGCTTGGAAAATTACGAGCTTCCAGGGGGTGGAATCCCAGAAGCTACAGCCCAACATGAGGATGTAACCAAATGTGGAACCCAGCCGCCATTTCAGTACAAGCCAAGACTGGAGATGGAATTAAGCAGAAAGGATTTGTGGAAAGTCCTGTTGTCTGATGGCTTTGACCCCTGCGTGCTTCATGCAAAGCCAACAGAATTTTTGCGAGATCTTTATAGACAGAGCCATTGCCAGTCTGGACTGGAGGAGACAGACAAGGAAAAAATTAAAGGAAAAATCTCTTCAAAGACAGAGCCATGGAGGTTGAGGTCTGGAGTCAGGAGGTCTCGGGCTGGGAGAGCGGAGCAGCCCACACGCATGGAAAGGGTGAGTTTGCCCCAGAGGTCGAGGGTGGGCATTCCACCTCGATGCTCTGGAAAAGTTTTGCCACCTCAGGTCCCAAAGAGGGTGGAACACATTCCCAGGGAATTGGGGAGAGCCTGGCTGCCACCACACTGTTCTCAAGGGGTTGAGCTTGTGTCCCGGAGATGGAAGGGAATCCGGGAGCTGCCCCAATATTTGAGGAAGGTGGGGCCGAGAAGGTGGTCTCCCCAATGTGTGGAAATGTTGGAGCACTCACCCAAGCATTTGGAGAAGAAACAGCTGCCAAAAAGGCCCTTGGGAAGGGTTAGGCTCCCGCTCTCTCAAGCCCCAAGGATGCAACATTGTTTTGTTAATGACTGTCTGACTTTGAAATCTAATGGAGTTTGTCCTGCAGGTTTTAGGAACTGTTTTGGTCCTGTTAACCCTGTTTTCCTTACTGTTTCTCCTTATGGCAATGGAAATGTTTATCCTATGAATGTCCCTCCTTTGCGTATTGGAAGCATATAACTTGTTCTAAGTCCACAGATCCAAGCTAAAGGAAAAGTATGCCTTAGGACTGACCACGCCTATATTTGATTTTGATGGGATTTTGTACTTAACTTTTGTTACTGAAATGGTTTAAGTTTTTGTGATATTGTGATGAAATGAATGTATTTTGTATTTGGAAAGATAATGTCATTTTGGGGTCCAGGGGGTGGAATGTGCCGGTTTGAATGTATTTTGTCCCCCAAACGCCATTATCTTTGATGTAGTCTTGTGGGACAGACTTTTGGTGCTGGTTAGATTTGCTTGGAATGTGCCCCACCCAGCTGTGGGTGGTGACTTTGGTGGGATACTCCCATGGAGGTGTGACCCCACCCATTCAGGGTGGGCCTTGATCAGTGGAGCCATATAAAACATGCTGACTCAAAGAGACTGAAGGAGTGCAGCTGGGAGTGATGTTTTGAAGAGAAGCAAGCTTGCTAGAAAGGAACGTCCTGGGAGAAAGCCATTTTGAGGCCGGAGCTTTGGAGCAGATGCCAGCTGCCTTCCTAGCTAACAGAGGTTTTCCGGAGGCCATTGCCCATCCTCCGGTGAGGGTACCCGAGTGCTGATGTGTTACCTTGGATGCTTTGTGGCCTTAAGACTGTAATTGTAAATAAACCCCCGTTTTATAAAAGCCTATCCATCTCTGGTGTTTTGCATTCTGCAGCATTAGCAAACTAGGACAGTCAGTGAACAGAACAGGTAGATATCTTTGCCTGTGTAGAATGTATATACTGCAGGGAGATAGGCAAAAAACATTAAACACAACAAATAAAAAATCATATAACATATTAGAAGATAATCGGTGCTCTGGATCCTGGGGTAGTCAGCATAGGTTTCATTGAGGAGGTGATATTGGAGTAAAGACTTGAAGGAAGTCAGGGAGTTAGCTATGTGGATGGATATCTGAATGAAAAGCATGCCACACAGAGAACAGTCAGTGCAAAGGGCTTTGGGTGGAAACATGACAGGTGTGTTTGAGAAACAGCAAGGAGGCCAGTGTGGCTATAGCAGAGCAAATGAGAGGGACAATGTTAGGTGATGAGGTCAGAGAGATAACTGGGCCCGGTCCATTCAGAGTCATTGTAGGCCATTTTAGGGATGACTTTTACTCAGAGTGAAACAGGAAGCCACTAGAGGATTTTGAGCAGGAAAGTGTCAGGATTTCATTTGCTTTTTAAGAGGATCCCTCTGGCTCTTAGGTTGAGAATAGACTGTAGCGGGGGAGGGGGCAAGGATAGAAGCAGTTAGGGTATTATTATGAAGTAATTCAGGAAAGATAATATTGGCCCCCAAAGTGAGATGTTAGAAGTACTCAGATTCTGGGTATATTGTGGGGCCAACAGAATTTCCTGACAAACTAGACATGGGGTATGAGAGGAGAGGAGTCAAAGATGATGCCAGCCCGTGAGGAACTGGGGAAAAATGTAGAAATGTTGAACTTCTCCACCTGGTTTATTAATGATATTCTCACAAACATTGAGGACTAACAATTTAGTATGATGAGCCCTTGATCTTGGGGCTTGCCCTGAAGAAGCTTGTTACTGCAAAGGAGATGCTAAGCCTACTTATTGTGCCTAAGAGTCTCCCCCTGAGTACCTCTTTGTTGTTCAGATGTGGCCTCTCTCTCTCTAAGCCCACTCAGCAGATGAACTCAGTGTCCTCCCTCCTACATGGGACATGACTCCCAGGGGTATAAATCTCCCAGGTAGCATGGGACATGACTGGCGGGGATGGGCTTGGCCCTGGCATCGTGGGATTTAGAAAGCCTTCTTGACTAAAAGGGGGAAGAGAAATGAAGCAAAATAAAGTTACAGTGGCTGAGAGATTTCAAATGGAGTCAAGAGGTCATTCTGGAGGTTATTCTTATGCATTATATAGATATCCCTTTTTAGTTTTTAGTGTAGTGGAATAGCTAGAAGGAAATACCTGAAACTGTTGAACTGCAACCCAGTAGCCTTGATTCTTGAAGACGATTGTATAACTATGTAGCTTATATGGTGTGACTGTGTGACTGCAAAACCTTGTGGCTCATACTCCCTTTATCCAGTGTATACACTGGACAGATGAGTAGAAAAATGGGGACAAAAACTAAGTGACAAATAGGGTGGGATGGGGGGATAGAATGCTATGGGTGTTCTTTTTTACTTTTATTTTTATTCTGGTTTTTATTCTTTTTGGAGTAAGGAAAATGTTCAAAAATTGATTGGGGTGATGAATGCACAACTATATGATGGTACTGTGAATAGTTGATTATACACCATGGATGATTGTATGATATGTGACTATATCTCAATAAAACTGAATTGTAAAAACAAAGGTGGTGCCAAGGGGAATGGAGCCAACATAGACTTGGGTGGAAGAGGAATACCAGGAGTTTGTTTTTGAACATTTTGAATTTGAGATATCATTAGATGTCAAGTAGGCACTTGATCATGGAATTTAGAATTTGGGAGAGGACTGGGAATTTTGGTAAATAGATAGCATCTGAAGAGAAGAGATTTAATGAAATCACCAAGGAAGTAAGTACAAATAGACAACAGAAAAGAACCAGGCACTTTGACAATAAAGACTAGAGAGAATTGAGAAAGAGTGACCAGTGAGTAGGAGGAAAACCAAGAATATAGTATTCTGGAAGTCAAGTGAAGGAGGTGGGAGTAATCAACTACCAAGTAACAATGATAGCTCAAAATGATCACTGGATTTATCAACATGGAAATCATTGGTGACCTTGAAAAAATTACAGAGAGAAATTATGCATAATGCTAACAGGACCAGGCAAGACTTTAACCCTTAATGTTTTTGCATCATAGCACTTAACTACTTAACTACTGTATTTATCATGGCAAATATGCTTAGCCATACGATGAACAAGTATTTATTGACCATCTACTGTGTGTTCAATGTTCTGAGGTGTTCAGAAGTTGTGTCCTATTATATACCACACAATGGAGTCCATGGGGCATGGCTTAGTTGACCTTGGAAAGTTACAAGAATGGGAACTGTGGTGAGTCTGGATAAGGAAAGAAGCCAGCCTCAACTCTTCCAGGTGGGAAGAGCAATGCACTTGGGAAGATGAAGAAACCCAAAGATGTTTGCCAATGTTCCTGTTGTGCCCTTGTCCATCCAGGGAAGAATATTTTAGCAGTAAGTAAATAACCTTAATAAGACATTCAACCTCATGAAGTAAGTCATAGCCTGCCTGATTCTGTTTTCTTGGTGTGGCTGAGATCATGTGTCATGACTAGAGAGAGGGCAGTGGTTGGGCAGTCCAGAAGAAGAGACTGGGATGGATAAATGGGGCAGGCTCACAATGGAAGGTAAGTACCCACATAGCTATTCAGCAGGAGAAATTCTTAGGAGGTACCCCAGGCAGGCATTAGGTTATGACAGACGGTTTTGGTATTAGGTATATGCAGATGTTTCTGAAAAACTAAAGTGAAAATAGCAGCATATTGAACACTTCTGTAGTATGCCAACTTCAATCTTTGAATGCATTTAACACTCATAGCATTACTCCTTTGAAGGTATTAACATTCCAGTTTTCATATGAGGGAACCAAGAGTCAGATGACTTGTCCAAGGTCACAGGTCTATATGTGGTAGTGTCAAAATGCAAACCCAGGTGATCTGATTTCAGATGATCTGTGGTCTTACCACTGTCCATACAGCTTCCCACGAAGATACCTGTGTTTCAGGCAAAATACCAGCAAAATACTATCACAATATTACTTAAATATCCTAATACATCTTATCTCTTATTTACAAAAGAGGAAACTGAGTTTAAAGGCCTCATCCAAGGTCACACATCAGGTAAGGAGGCAAAGTGGACATTTGAGCCAATATCTGTCTTGTTTCATAAGAGTGGGCTGCTTCCAGCAGGGGAAGAATTGATTTCAGGGTCTCAGTCAGGGACAAGTCTGCAGGTGGACTTGCCTACAGAGATTATTGGCCAAGTGGGAAAGACAGAGCCTTTAGAATCACACTGACCTGAGCATGGATCCCTGATCTACCCCTCCATAGTGACCTGCCCATGAGCACTTTAACCTTGTTGGGCCTCCAGGGACTCCTCTTTAAAATGGGAATAAAAATGTCTATATCATAAATTTTTGTATAGATGAAGTGAGTTTTGGCACCATGTATATAGTGAAAGAGTCTTCTCAATAGTGGTGGGCATTCTTATTTTAGAGCCAAATTGTCATTTTAACACTGTAGAGGTAGTCACATCACCCAAGTTCCAGGCAATACCAAAGTTTCAGGATAAAACCTACAGTGCTTTCCAGAACATCCTTCTTTGTAACTGAACATGATGGAGTAATTGCTGTACTTTCTTGTGCCTTATGTCCGTTAATGTCAAACTTCAAATTCTAAGACTGGAAACATCTGCCACATTCTGTGAGAAAGGAAGACAGAAAAAGCATACCATTTGTTCTGCTTTTCCAAAGGCCTGTTGTGAATTTCAAAATATAGCAAATTATTTGCTGTGGGAGACTCCAAAGTGAAACTAGAATAATTACTGACTCAGTGAGTTAAACAACAATTGATTGTTTTTGCAACCAGCTTCTAATTGATCTAAAATTATGGGTTTCAATATCAGAATGGAGTATTACCTCCCTAGCATTAAGCAATATTAATATGGTCCATGTGGGAGACTGGGGAAATGGTAACTTCATGGAGAGAAAGTACCTCTGGAAGCCATGAGGTACTTGCATTGGAGTCAGTATGGACAAACAAGGGATTTATGGAAGGAGATAATATTCTTTAAGGGGTAAATTGGAAGACTGCATTCTCCTATTGTCACAATATTTACTGGAAGAGTCTGTTGTACTGTTCTCAACACAAAATATTGGACCAAAGCCATAGGATAAAGATCAGTAGTGTGGAAGTTGGCATGCTATGATGGCTTCATGAGCTTGAGAATGTCACTTTACTTCTGTGAACCTCAGTTTCCTCATCTGGAATAGGGTTTTCATAACACTATTAATAGCCAACATTTAATAACTGCTTATTGTGTACTAGGAGCTGTGCTAAACACTTTATATGCACTATCTTGTTCAATCTTCAAAATAACCCAATGAAATGTTTCTTACCCCCATTTTAGTCATGCCAATCCCAAACTTGATGTTCTCCTCTACAGTGTTAAAGAGCTCTTGGGAAACAGAACTGCTTAATCCAGTAAGGTTTCTAGGGACCACAAGTGATAATGTTTTTCCCATTTTAATATTGATGCCCTCCATCCTCACTTTGGTGCTGCTAGTGGACCATTCTTAGCAGGTTCTGCTTCTTTGCATTTTAGTTTTGCTATTTAGGCTGAGATAGTTCATCGTTGACTCAAAGTACATTTGAATGATGGCCATAGTGCTAATTCTTTTCAATGCATATTTTCTGCATAATCAGTAAATGAGCTGAATTTCAGAGATTATAACTTATATCTCAAATTGTTACCTTCCCTCTGCAGTTGCAGTGCTTACATTTTAACTTACACATTGAAAACTCTATTTCCCTAAATTAATAAATAGATTTGGTGAAATGTAGTTTATTTTTCACATTTAAATCTCTTTACCTAGAAATTGGGAGACTGAAAAGCTTGGGCTCTTATAATTGTTTCTGTGACCATTATGTTAATCATCCGTGTCTGAGTATATTCCAAGCATTCATTCATTCATTCATCACTTCTTTGTCAAGGGCCTATGGATAAATGCACAGAATCTGGAGCTTATTAAGGACCAATCACAAAATCATCATCATAATAAAGATGATAGTTAATATTAGTTGTGTGCTTACGGTGATCTGCGCTGTAGTAATTGTTCTACCCAAATTATCCAATTTAATTTAATCCCAATATTGATCTTCTGAGGTTCTATTATTACTTCCTTTTTACAGATGAGAAAATTGAGGCTCAGAGATTTGATGTGATGTGCTCAGGTTCATGCTTACATTCCTCCATCTGGGCCTGGCTTGAAATACAAGTTTTTGTTTCCTTTCATCAGCGCCAATCCACTCAGGAGTTCCCTAATATATTTTTAATCACCTGTAACTTTGCCCTAGATTTCTTTCCTATGCTTCAAACTCCACCAGAGTTTCCTTTTCCTCCTTACACAGTGTCTGTCCCTGCCCCTCCCCATATATCTTATACGTTCCTCTCTTTCCTTATTGCTTTCCCTCAGGAAGATTTCTTGATATTCATATCTATTTTAGCCCTGGGTTGGTGGGCTAGAAAAACACTTGGGCGACTCCTGGGCCATCTTTGACCTGGCAAGAGGGCATCCTCCGCCCCACTGTCTGGTTAGCATTTGAATGCTTTAGCTGCCCTTTTCTCCTCTGTCAAGCTGCTCCCTTCCCTCCCTTCCCCAATCATTATCTCCAACACTTCTGTGCTTGGGAAGGAGGCTTGCCTTGTGTTTCTTAGTAGATGTCCTTACTCCTGCTGTCATCTTACCTGGAAGGCCCTTCCTCTTCCTAACTATTAAAATTGTATCTATTTTTCAGGACCCACCTGAAATATCAATTTTTTTTGCCTAGAGCTTTCCTGGTTCTCCCATTGGGTGCAATTTCCCTTTCTTTTAAAGCCTTATGGTCCTTTTCCCACATAGTGATGATGATGATGATGACAATGAGAAGAAGGAGGAAGAGATAAAGATCTACATCATGCCATGCACTTCACATGTGTTTTCTCATTTAATCCTCATAGCCACCCTTGGGGTTACATAATATTATCATGTTTTACAGATGATAGAATTGAGGCTCAGAGAGGTCACATGTGTGTACATATCTTATTTCATTTAGTAGATGTTCCTTTTTCTGACTACAGCGACTGGGTCTTCTTTACCCCAGGGCTCTCTCAGTACCTCTCACAGTGCCTTGCATCCAGTAGGTTCTCAATGAATTTTTTTTTAATTGAGTGGGACAAAGGTAATTAACCAATTACCTAAACAGTTCTATACCTACTATATACCTAAGTGTAGGGGTTGCTTTTCCATGTTCTTTCTTCTGTCACTTCCCTTGATATTTCTCCATGGATATTCCCAGTGTGGCGAAGACAATGCCACACGTTCATGCAGAAAGGCTAATGTCTCAGCATTTCTCACGTTGAGTGAGGCCATGTGACTGAGTCCCGCCTGATGGCTTATGCGTGGGTGTGATGTGCACCATTTCCAGACCTGGCCTCGAAAACTCCACTTGATCCCTCCTGATCTCTCTCTTCCTGAATGTGGAGCATCTAGCAGACAATTCTGAGGTCTAACTGAAGGAGCCTGGGTCCTTGACTAAATGCATGAAGCAGAGCTGCTCTCCCTCTTATCCCAACTGACCTGCATTGGACTAGAACACAAGAGAGAAATACTCTTTTACTATGTTAAGCATTTACGATTTGGGGGTTATCATAGCAGCTACCATTACTTATCCTGATTAATACACTTGGTATGGAATCCAGTCACATTGGAAGGCAGGTCTACCCTGCACAGACCTATTGATTTGAGTGAATCCTCCTGGATCATGGGTGGACCGGGGGGGTAGATACTAGTATTCTTGAGGTGGCAATCAGCTTCATGCAGCCCTGCAAGGAGTATCTCTCATTATCTTAGGTTCTTTACTTAGAGAAGAGGCCCAATTGGGGATTTTCCAAGTGTCCCATTGGTATACATTTTTTTTTTTTTCAGATAAAAGAACAATAAAGACAGCAACAGTGACAAAAACAAAAACAAAAACAAAAAAAACCTTATCTAGGGCTTTATTTCTGTGTCCACCATTCTGCCCTTGTCTTCCCAAATTAGATCCTTTTCTTTCCAAACTGTTTATGATGCTGGAAAATTCTCTGTGGCTTCCCTGGATGGCTCCAATATCTAAAGATGTCCCTCACCTCTGGATTTATTACTGGGCCTCTCTGAGTGGGGTCAGAGGGCATCCCTAGTCCCATATTCTGAAACTCCTCCTTCTCTTATGTGCTCCATAACTCTCCTTTGCCATTTATTGACATCTGAGACACTTGATCTATGACTGCCTTTCCCTCCCTCCCCCCCTGTATCCATGCCTTGGTTTCCAGGGACAGCAGGAATATATTATTTCAAGAGTGAGGACAGGGCCAACTTGAGGCTCTGTGAACAATTTACTGGGTAGGATTTTACATAGGTTGGCATTACATTTAAGACAAGAATCAACATGGCATCAAACACATTGTTTAGATTCTGGATCCAGTATGTAAGACTGGAATCAGAAATTAATTGGTGATCCACATTGTGCTGTTCTCTCACTCTCAGCTAGCCTGTTCATCCTCTCAGTGGTCCTGTGTGGCGGGTGTCATCTCCAGGTTATGAGAAACCAAGACTTGGCGGCTGTTTGGCCATGATCAGGGGTAAAGTTGGATATGGGCCAGGCATTCGGGCTTCTTTCTCTGTACCACATGAGTTTCCCCTCTCTTTAAAGGATGCTTTTTTTTTAAAAAATTAACATTTATATAGAACATAAATTAGAGAATGCTTTGAAAAGCACACTGGACCTGATATGTCCCAGTTTCTTGGAAAATCAGCTTGGCCTGGCTGCCAGGAGTGTATCTGTAAGGCCACACTGTTTGGGTGGGCATCTTGCCTGATGGGGGCTCTGCTCCTCAGAGGCCATGGCCCTGGTCAGTTACATGCTGGACCAGAAGGGGCTGCTGTGGACTCACGTGCTTTAGAGGCTTCTGTTTCTTTATTCCTGTTCCAAACCAACCTTTAATTCTACAAAATGACTTAGATTATTGACTTGAAAAATCATGAACTCCCAGGCTTTAGGGAGCTGTGATGATATTGGGAGCAGGCTAGACCAGCTCCATGGCTGCCAAACTCTAATCCTTAGAGGGGTGCCTGTCCAAGAGGGATTTTCTATCAGTGCAGGGTAAATGAGAAAAATAAGGACAATAGCGAGTTTTCTTAATAAAGCTTTTTTAAATTCAATTTAAGGGCCTTTCCTTTACTCCAAGATTATGTTTTTCCTATCTTTTATGGTAAAATGACAGTGATGCCATATTTTTCTTTTAAATTCTTATTGGTAAAATAAAAAAATTTGAAATCCTACTTCTTTCCCTAAATTTAACCTCTCTATATTATGTATGTTAATATATTATTATGTATGTAGTAAACATATATGTTTAATATTGATCAATGAAATAAAAAATTTGGAAACTATGCGTTTTGCAGATATTTTTCCAGACACAGTAATCTCAGTCATTTGGAGTGTTTCCTTTTGCTTTGTTATCAGTCTTGGGCCATCAGTATTCATTTAATCTGAGCAAAGTAAAAATTTTATCTTTACCTTTATATCAGTCAATTTGTGTGTGGAAGAGCTTTGGTCTTCTTTGGCTATAGGGTCTTAAGCTCTCTCTCTCTCATCTCTCTGTTTTAGAGAACCAGGAAGAGGGAGGGAAAACTGGCCCTTGAAAGCTAGGCCCCAGGAACTGGCTTAGGGGAGTTTAGGTTTTTTGACCCACTGGAATAAATGAATTTCCTTACTCTCAGCTATGATGATATTGGATCAGTTTTATTTTTATACCTAATATGGTATGTTTAGTAAAGGGATTGAATCAATGATTATGAGACAGGAAAACAGGGTTTAAGGCCTCTATTACAGTTGGTAAAGCACCAATAGTTAACAATGCTACGTTAGTAAATATTAATCTATCAGGTCAGCTATGTTGAGTTAAATTATATTTACTTTAAATTACTTTTTTTTTTAATTTTAATAAAGGATTTAGGACTAATTGTTTAAGAATTGCCGGGGTCCCAGTTGGGAAGATCTGATCAGTTCTCTGTTAATTGTTGCAAATCTGAATAATAAAGTTGAGTTGGGAGCTGAATTCCGTAATCACCTGCTGTTGTTTAAATAAAACATAATGATGTGTACTTCTATAAGGCTCACTGTGGTCCTTCTCTGTGACATTCAGGAACAATCAGGAGCATTTTGGTCTTCATTTATTGGGGCTGCATAATCTAATTATCTCTCATTAGTCCAGAGCTGATTATTTCATTTATCTTTGTAAATGTGACAACAAAAGGCTCACTTTAATTAAGCAGATCAGCAATTAGCTCTTGTTTTATAGGAGTTTTAAACATCCCTGTACTAATAGCAGGCAGCATGATTATAGTTAGAAGTCCAGGGAAGAATGGTAGCAGAAGACAGATTGATTTAGAGCCCCATTTAAGTGAAAGCTATGTAGGCAAAGTGGCTTTCCAACGACAGAGGTCTGGAAAGAGCTGCCAAACCAGGGGACAGACTTGAGAGGGGCAAGCCCTTCACACCTCCCTTACACCAGAGGCAGTGGCTTCATTCTTTTTTTCCCCATTCATTTGTAATAGTAATTTTTATCATTTATTGACCATCTACTATACCCCAGGCTTTTTGTTTAGTACTTCAGTTATGTTTATCTTTTTAAAAACTTGCAATGGCCTTTTGAGGAGTGTGTTATTATCCCCATTTTACAGGTGAGTCAACTGAGGTCTAGAGAGGTTAAATCACTCATCCAAGTTCACACAGCTAAGGATTAAAACCATTATCTGATTTTGCTGCTTTGCAAATTCGTTTCTTCTCCTCCATCCTCTTCCTTGCTCCCTCCCACCTTCTTTTTTCCCTTCCCCCTCCTTTCTTTTCCCTGCCTTCTTTCACTCATTTCTTGCCTTATACCAGGCACTGTACACTGGGCTGGATGTATTAAGATAAGCAAGATGTGGCAAGGTCCCTTGAGAAACTTGCACTGTAATAGAGATGGACACATTAACTAACAATTGCAATGTCCTGAGACAACACTAGGACAAGGCTAGATAGAAAGAGCACAGTTGAGCATGATTGGCACATGTGAATACTAAATAAATATTTATTAGATTGAACTGGCCTAACCTCTTTCATTATTGCACATTAGAGTTTCTCCTCCTTTACCTAATGAGGAGCCACTTCTGACTGCCCAGAACTCTTCTGATTACCTACATTGGTTACACTATAATGCTTAATGTAAATGGTACTTACATTTGAACAAAAGTCTGGCATGTTCTGTTGTCTGCTAACCGGTCCAATTTGTTTTTTTCAGGAACAGTGGGAGGAAGAATGAGGTAAATATGGATTTTTCAGAGGAAGAGAGAAGGAAATGGGAAAATGAAAAGATGTACTGATGGAAGGAGAGAGAGCTCCGCTTGGAAAGGAGAAGGGGAAGAGTGAGATGGGGTGGGTGGGAAGTGGGGTCCTGCCTTCCTGGAAGACAAGTAGGTGACCAACAGTGCAGAGGAACAAGCCAGATAGGGCCAGAGCAGCTTCTCAGCTGGGTGATCAAACTGAAGGGCTCTGGTCCCTTGCAAGGTCCTCAAGAAGTCTCCCTGGAGATTCAGACCATGTCATCTCCTCTAACCCACACCTGTCATCAATAATCACCCAATCCTGATTATTGGGACTTCAGAAAATATTTTTAATTAGTGTGTGTTTTGAGTACTAATTTTGTACCAGGCACTATGCAAAACACTTGACATGGATGAGGATATTTAATTCTTACAATTAAATTGTGAGGTAGGTATCATTATCATCATTGAACAGATGAGGAAACTGAGGCACATACATTTACCTGGTTTACAAAGTAGTGGGGCCTAGACTTGAACCTATATTTTAACCACTATGTAACAACTGCCACTCTTCTTTGAATACTCTGACCAACAATGGCACAAAGAGATTGATTGGGATGAGTGTGTAAATATGCCCCAGTTCACCTGTAACATTATGTAGCACATAAGAGTGAGCTTGCTGGTAACAGCTAAACCAGAGGTGCTTAAATTCTGAAGTTGAAACTTGAAAGGAAAGGAAATACTAAATGTAAACACTGTCACTTTTCAAGCTCTTGAACAATAATTCTTACCTTGTTTTTGAAAAGAGAAAGTTATTAAATAGTATTTTTCCCATTAAAAGAATTTCTCCCTAAAGTGCAAAAATAGACAAAGGTAAAAAAAATACAGTCCAGGTGACTTTTGCCAATGGGTCAACCATGGTAATCCTGAGGTTGATTCAATGTCCATGTTTAAGTCAAAACATAAGGACATAGTTGGTTAAAAAAAAGGGGGGGGGGCTGATTTATGACCCCCTCCAAAACTGAGAACACTAGACTGTAAAGTCGATATAAAATGGATGGGGTAGTTAAATATGTAGATACATTAAGAACCAAATGTCTCCCAGACCAGAATAACAATCTAGCAGGGTTTGCCTGTTGCCTAATTGAGGAGAGTGATAAATGTAGTGGGTGAATGTGTTGGGTATAAGGTGGATTATCAGGTTGGAAGTAAGAATGCTTACTATGTGCCAGGAGATAGACATTTTAATTTAATCCTCATGACAATCACGTGAAGCCATTCCCAGATTTTAGGTGAGGTTTAAAGTGGTTAAGTAACTTGCATGAGGCCAGTGGCATCCGAATGGAGGAAGGAAGTTTAGCACATGGGTCTAGAGTTCCTGCTTTTCCTGCTGGATGGCTCTGTCCAGGCTTGTGGCCTGACCTCCAGGAACTTCAGAAACGCTTACTGGCTTTTCCCACTCACTTTTGTTCAGCTGGTTGCTTCTCTCCAGATTAGTTTTTCAGCTTAATTCGTTTTGGTTTTGGGACTTTTTATAAAATGATGTATTCTCCCTACCTTGCTTAAGAAATTGTATTCCATTTAGTATTTTCTGACCTTATTCTTGGGTGGAGGAATGATAGAGAATTTTACCCAGGCATGAATTGTGATGTCGTAGGTGAGCGTGTGGGAGCTCATAAATCAACAGTGCTCCCTGGGGAGCATAGAGAGCCTCCTGGCCCTGGTCAGTGCTCTTTAGACCTCTTTATGCTAATAAAACAGAGATTTCTCTCTGAAGGGCTCCACCTTTGCAAATGACACTCATAATAAGCTTAGAGCAGTGTTGCAGTGATAGGCTGTTTACCTGCTGGTAATTGGTAATTTAGCTAGTATAAAAGGGCTAATAGTCTATCTTCTCCTTTTGGAGAATTAAGAAGTAGAATTCTGTCCAAGTAAACTGCATTTATCTGTGGAAGGCCCTGGAGAGAGCCAAGAACAGGGAATATGTTTTCCATTGTTTTCCAAGGGCATCTCGCTGAAAATACAGATGTGTGAAGACATATAGGGTTATTCATTTCCAGATTTCTATGTGAGTTACTGAGTTTCTGTGAGGGGATTTTATTTATTTGGCAATCTTGGTAAGTAAGAAATGGGGCAGTTTATCAAAATGGAAAAGAATAGATTATCTTGATTGCTTGTTCTAATAATGATGGCATGGAGCAATGAATATTAGTAGAAGACTAGCATGATCATTTCAGACTACCTATTTTTAGGATATATAGGGTCAATGTGGATATTTTGCTATAGGGCCTAGGGGAAGGGGAGGAAAAAATGCTTCTTTTCTAAACTAAGTGATCACAAATAGGTACTTTTTTTTTCTTTTAGTAATTATGGCATGTTAACACAATGAAGAATCATGGCTCTATTAAAATGATAATTATGAAAATGCACATACTATGTAAATGTAGTGAAGAAGTGCAGGACACGGAATTATATGTGTTCTATGATGAGATTTATTAGTTAGCAGGTTGCCAAATCCTGGAGAGCAACATGTGAGAATGAAAATATTTAGGTGAATGTGGGTGTGTAATTCTTAGACAAGGTTTAAGGAATCATGTTTATCAGATTCATTTTGGCCAATGGTCTTCAGTGTACAAGCTGATCTGGTTTACTGCTAATAAGAATAAGCATATTTTTCTAGTCAAGCAATCTTGGTTTTAATTCATTCTAACAGTACTATTCCTAAAGATCAATGTAGTAACAGAATCATAGAATAGTTTGAAGCTTTGGACATTCAGAAAAGGGAGCATATCCTTCTTCTTGGGTCTCATATAATGTTTTCAAGGGAAGAATAGAATTCATACTTGATCCTGATGGGAATGAATTTTGTCAGGTCGTGATGGAGCTGAAAATATTTTGTATGCAGTAAGAATATGACTGAAGGCCCATGGTAGGAAAATGCCTGGTATGAAAATACACAGAGACAATGAAGTGCTCAGTTTGGCTGAAGTCTAGGCATGAAGGGAATTGGGGAGAGGGAACAGTTTTTAAAATCGACGGCAGATTATGGATGTCTTTAAATGTCTCACTAAGTGTGGTACAACAGCCTGTCTTTTGCAGTTTCCCTCTTTAGTAAAAGCTCTGTACCGTATCTCAAGATACAAATTTCTGAATATCCTCATCACTCAGTAGGCCAGACTCTTGCGATACATAAATTCTGCCCTGGCATTAAGCAAAGTACTCTTGGAAATTGCATTATCTCATTCCATTCACTTTTTTTTTTTTTTTTAAATCTTCATTTTATTGAGATATATTCACATACCACGCAGTCATACAAAACAAATAGTACTTTCGATTGTTTACAGTACCATTACATAAGTGGTACATTCATCACCCAAATCAATCCCTGACACCTTCATTAGCACACACACACAAATAACAAGAATAATAATTAGAGTGAAAAAGAGCAATTGAAGTAAAAAAGAACACTGGGTATCTTTGTCTGTTTGTTTCCTTCCCCTATTTTTCTACTCATCCATCCATAAACTAGACAGAGTGGAGTGTGGTCCTTATGGCTTTCCCAATCCCATTGTCACCCCTCATAAGCTACATTTTTATACAACTGTCTTCGAGATTCATGGGTTCTGGGTTGTAATTTGATAGTTTCAGGTATCCACCACCAGCTACCCCAATTCTTTAGAACCTAAAAAGGGTTGTCTAAAGTGTGCATAAGAGTGCCCACCAGAGTGACCTCTCGGCTCCTTTTGGAATCTCTCTGCCACTGAAGCTTATTTCATTTCCTTTCACATCCCCCTTTTGGTCAAGAAGATGTTCTCCGTCCCACGATGCCAGGTCTACCTTCCTCCCCGGGAGTCATATTCCACGTTGCCAGGGAGATTCACTCCCCTGGGTGTCTGATCCCATGTAGGGGGGAGGGCAGTGATTTCACCTTTCAAGTTGGCTTAGCTAGAGAGACAGGGCCACATCTGAGCAACAAAGAGGCATTCGGGAGGAGGCTCTTAGGCACAACCATAGGGAGGCCTAGCCTCTCCTTTGCAGCAACCATCTACCCAAGGGTAAAACCTGTGGTCCATTCACTTTTTTCAGCATATCTGGGTACTGAAACAGCACATGCTATATGGGTGGTGCATGATCTAGTGGTTAGAAAAGGTAATGAAAAGTAGTAATTTTAACTTGACTAACTTCTATTTTGGGCAAGTCACTTTTCCTGATGCTAATCTTGCTTTCTCAATTGGAGACTAGTACTTTTCCATTCCACTAGGTGCAGCAAGCCCTTCCCTCAGTTTTGCAGATAAGCCATGTATTGGGAATCTCCTTTCAAAGGTCCAGACACCATTAATTGTTCGAAGTCAAGTTGAAATTCCACCACGTTCCCAGATCTTCCTCCTTTCACCCATTTCTCCATTGTCTTCTCTTGCACAATGCTTTTTGCCTGTACCAGGCCCACAGTATAACTAAATTCTGTCTCACATTGCCCTCCGTCCTTCATAAGGATTAAGGATTTTTTTTGGACCTGGGTAGGCTGGAAGCATCCTTAGTTTAAGAATCATCCTATAGATGTCTTGTGTATTCTGGGCATATGGTAGGGTGTGTGATATGTACATATTAAATATTGGTGAATTCTATTGATTTCAAACAATCCATTGGTCCACAAAAACATTTCACTAGTCTTTGTAATTTTTAACTTTCTTTTTTACAATTCAGGTGCCCAGAATAGAGTTGATCTTATTAGAGTTTCTGACATACTATCTGCATTGGCTCATGCAAGACTCTTTTTAATTTTCTTTTGTGACTGATTTCTCTTATATGACTTACCCCTAGCCCTAAACACCAGACCATTCCAAAGACTTGAATTTTTAACATTTGCCATTCTAACCTACCTTCCATATGTTAATTTACATATAGTAGTAGATTTAGTATGCTATAAATATACATATTTATGCATATATATGTGTGTATATGCATTTAAAAATTTACAAAATTATATTGGGCTATACATTTCATTGTATTTCATGCTTGTTTTTATGTTTATGTTTTAGAACCATCCATGTTGTTAAATGTAACTCCAGCTTATTTCTTCTGCAGAGTATTCTCTATATATTTCCCTTCTCCTTCTCCTTTCTTTAGTGATGGACACTAAGTTGGCAACTGCTCTGAAATGAACATCTTCTGGGGTAGCACTATTTTTATAAAGGTAACTGGCAATTCCAAGTGTTTTAAGTCTTTAATATTTCCATTTTTCTTGTTTCTCTGAGTTTACTCAGTTGCTAATTTTTGGTCTAGATTTTTTAAGTTAAGTGATTCTCATTTATTTTCAATATATTTATTTATTTTTGATCCTTTTAGTCTTCTCTATATATATTATAAAAGCTCTGAATTCTGCTGCCAACACCTACATTGAGTTCTCTATTTTTAGCAAATATGTGTTCATACCAAAGTTCAAATCAGTTTTGCGTTTTCTTGCTTTAGGTTTCTGATAGTGTTCTCTAATCTTCCTGAGATTATTTATAATGTACATTTTAACATTATTCAGTTCCATTAGTTTTGCTTCTTCTAATACAAGTTATTCCATCCTTTGGTTGTCTCATTTTCATATTTCTCATGCTTTTCAGATTCTTGTAATGTTTCCATTTTAGCTCATTTTTATGCTCTCAGCTAACTTGATTGGTAATAACCCTCTGGGAGGAGTCCACAAACCTAGGCCTTGGCCTGGGCTTCTTGGTTGAGTTTAGGGAGTGGAGGGTGAGCTTCAGAGAGGAGAGCCTTGGGTGTTCCAATGTGGGTTCAAGCAATCCCTGTTTTTCTTCCAGGCATTGCTCTTTTTTTTTTTTTTTTTTTTAAATTCAGTTTTGTTGAAATATATTCATATACCATACAATCATCCATGGTATACAATCAACTGTTCACAATACGATCATATAGTTATGCATTCATCACCATAATATATTTCTGAACATTTTCCTTACATCAGAAAGAATCAGAATAAGAATAAAAAATAAAAGTAAAGAAAGAACAACCAAACTATCTGCCCATCCCACCCTATTTGTCATTTAGTTTTTGTCCCCATTTTTCTACTCATCCATCCATATACTAGATAAAGGGAGTGTGATCCACAAGGTTTTCACAATCACACTGTCTCCCCTTGTAATCTACATTATTATACAATCATCTTCAGGAGTCTAGACTACTGGGTTGGAGTTTGGTAGTTTCAGGTATTTACTTCTAGCTATTCCAACACATTAAAACCTAAGACGCGTTATCTATATAGTGCATAAGAATGTCCACCAGGAGTGACCTCTCGACTCCATTTGAAATCTCTCAGCCACTGAAAGTATTTTGTCTTATTTTTTGTCCCCCTTTTGGTCAAGGAGATGTTCTCAATCTCACGATGCCGGGTCCAGATTCATCCCCAGCAGTCATATTCCAGGCATTGCTCTTGTCTTCCAGTAGAGCACCATGGAGGAATGAGGCCCTGGTAGAGTGTGTGGTGATCTTGGGGTTTAGACAACATCTCAGTGAGTGCATCCCTGTGTGGTTTTTGTTTCATTTTCAGTAACTGCTTTTTGCCTGTCTAAAACTCTTCTTTTTATGCCCTGGACTTGCCCAATGCAAAATAATGAGACTGGAGCACAGTAGAGTAAAAAAAAAATAATGGTACTAAGAGTCAGAAGATCTGGGTTCTAGTTCTGTGTCTGCCATGGGCAAGCCACTTCGTATCTCTAGAGAATCATTTCTGTAACAATTATTCTTGTAAGATGCTGTGCACAAAGGGTCTGTGGTGTCTCTCTCTATTTCTTCCTTCCCTCCCTCCCAAGATTCACAAGGCACATCAGCACTGATAAGCCCTGCAGGAAAAAAACCTGTTGAACTTGTTTAATCTAGAGTTTCCCAGATATGCTTGAGCCCTGTAACCCAGCAAAGCTTATTAGCCTCCAGGCAACTATTGTCTGGGAATAAACTTCAGGAAGAACTACTTTACAAAGTTAAATAAAGTAAAATTTTCTCATGTATGAAAATTGGACTGAATGAACTATATATTGTTCCTAGTGGTTATTCTGTATCACCCTCTCCATGCCCATCCAATGTTCTTTTCTTTTGCCATGTCCTTGCTGTTTCCAGTGTTCCAGTCCTTTGGGGAGCAATTGCATCCCCTGCGTTAACAGCATTTACATGGGGTGGGCTCTGAGTACCAGAAAATTTTCAAGGCCCAAAAGAGCAATTTGCTAGTGACAGAATTTCAGGCATTGTGATAAGTGCTTAAGAAATGTTTTCCAGGTCCATGGGGCTTCCTCATTGTTCCTCCAGTAATGTCATCTATTTAGTCATCTCCTCATAGGATCAGGCTTACTGTGCCCTAAGCAAAGGGGCAGGGAGTTAGCAACCTCCAGTTGCAGATCCTTTCTTTGAACCACTTAATGGATGTAAAGCTCAACTACAGAAGAAGAACAGTTGTTATTCCCTCGCCTAGATAATGATTTCTTTATCCAAAATGTCCCCTTTGTATCTTCATGACAATAAAATGGGGAAAATGGATTTTTAAAAAATTACATAATTGAACATGTGATAAATCCACTTAATAGGCAAGAATTATTTGCTTTGGCTGCCTTCACAGCCCAAATTCATAAGGTAATTCACAACTCCTTCATTGAAATTCAGCTTTATCTTTAAAATGGGACTTGAATGAGACAAACGTAAAACAAGGTACACACCTTTTCTGTGAAAGACGGCTGTGGGGACTTATGGGAAATCAGGTACTCTGGTTACCTGACCAGGTACCACAGCAACATGAAGTGAGATCCACCCTCCCTGAGTATGACATCTCCAGTCCTTGGAAAGGGGTGAGTATCTGGGATCCAATGCTCCTGAAACCTGTCAGGTCAGGGAGATGCAGAGGGTCTTGGTAAATGGTCACGTGGATCTGATATCAGTCAATCAAACTTCCATTCAAAACCAATGTCTTTACATATTGACTGTTTGCATCCAACTGTTCGTAGGCAAAAGTAAATTTTCATTGTTATCATTACCATGACAGAGGAAAAGTTTATTCCTCTTGATGGTTATCACGAAACAACATGGCACAGGGAAAGCAAATAGATGTTGGATTCAGAAGGAAATGAACTTTTGAGACAGGAATACAATTTCTCGACTGAAGTTATACAGTAACAGCTAGGGACCACCAATTTGCTGCTCTGTTAAGGTGATTTGATCTTCATACATTGAATGCATGTTACTATAACATGTTCACAGTAAGTGGCAAAATGATTAAGAGGGTGGGCTTCGAAGTAAAGTAAAGCTGAGTGGGGGTTTAATCCTCATTCTGTCTGCTGTAGGTTGGGTTCTCCAGGAAGCAGGCTCTGAAACAGAGTTTAGCAAGCAGGATGTTCATTAGCAGGTACCTTTAGAGGGGGAGGCAAGAGTGGGCAAAGGGGGAAGTTAAGCTGTGGCCAATGTTGGTCAATCCACGAACACTTCTTGGGTAGAATGGTCCTTCAGAGTTGTGTGGAGTTGGGTCAAGAGGACCAGACCTTTATACTCCCAGACTGCATTGATGGGTCATGGGATGTGGCTGTCCTAGGAAGGCATGTGACCTTGAGCAAGGTGCTTCCCTGCAGCTGGAGCAATCCCTGAGGTTGTCTGCTATCCACAGAAAGGGGTTCTTGGAGGAATATCACAATATCCACCACACCATCATTTTCATGTTGAGGAAATCTGCAAGCTGTTAAACTTCTCTGAACTTTAGTATTCTTTTCAAGAAAATGGAGGTGATACTATCCATTATACCAGGGCTGTTGTAAGAATGCACTGATTTCTTGTTCATTAATGCATTTAATGTACAAAGCACTTAGCACAGAGTCTGTCACACAGGAGGTATTGAAGGAATGGTGATGATGGTTATACTAAACTGTTACATTTCTGAGATGATAGAACTTGGTCCTTGGTTTCTGTTTTGGTTTCTAATTGTTCTTTTGTCATTGTATCCATGTTTTCATATTAAGTTATTTCAAAATCCTTGTTTTGGAAACTGTCAGGGTATAAATCAGTCAATATAGAATATTATTACTAATAGAGTTACAGTAGAATAATACTTGATGTGTGTTTTTTATTCTCAATAATTCCTGTTGTTCTGCATCCCTCTTCCCATCCAAGCAGCAGCCAGAGCATTCCTGGCTTATTGCTTCAGGGAAGGGATGATACAGTTGAATAAAAGCCAGATTCTTGGGTTTTGAGATTCAAAAGCTGAGGTCCTGGCATAAATAATAGATTTAGGAGACTAAGTGATCAGTCAGTGCTCATTTGTCCCAGCCAAGAGGAAATGAAGGTTCTTGGGGGGAGGGGAGGGAGAAGACAGAGTGGAGTTCAGACATTGGTGGACCCTTGGGAAGGACTTGTATCCTGCCATTCCCCTCATGACTTGGCTAGGGGAGGGGAGGGGAGGCCAGGTATGGGGTCCAAGAGTGGGGTTGCATGTGCCTTCCTTCTTGGGCATAGCTCAGGAGGTAGATGAGCCTTGCAGAGCTCCCTGCATGTCCATCATGGTGTGGTGATAACAGAATAAAAATGACCACACGCAATACCTGGACCGATGGTGTTGAGGCAACCACAGCAGTTCTGTGTTCTCCAGTGTGGTTAGGTAGCAGCAGAATGGTTTTGCATGTGGCATAATGTGACCCAGAAAACTAGTGGATCCAAACAGGCTAGGATGAGGTGAATAGAGCAGCATTTGTATGTCCCATGTCTGGAAGCTGGACAGAACCAATGGTCTCCCAGTATATGCAGATGGGCAGCTGACAAGTGAGGGTCAGACATGTAATGATCCCCTCCCACCCTACCAGTGCTCACATATCCATGGGGATGAAGGAGATTGGATATCCTGATTTGACTAGCTTACCCTGAATGGACTAATAACAAACTGCAGCATTAACACAATGGGGGCTCCTGTTATAAGTTAAGTTTAGTTACAGACAAATATAGAAAGTCATGTTTCCTTTCCTACACACCAAAATTTATGAATTCATACCTATGAAGACAATAATAAGAAAGTATTTTCATCTGTGGAGCAAGTTCCTGTTTTTAGTCTTTTTGCCTAGGTTACTTCATGTAAGCATCACAGCAGTTTTCTGGAGGGCATGTATTATTATCTTCAGTTTAGAGATGAGAAATTTGAGAAGAGACATTAAGTGATTTGCTCAAAGTCACACAGGATAGAAAAATGTAAACCCTGTTAAATGAGAGATCTGAGATTAAAATTATTTTTCTGCTTGCAAGTGCAGAGATCTTTAAAAATAATAATATCCACTAACATTTCTTGAACATGTACTGTACATGAAATGTTTTCAGTGCATCGATAGGATTATTTTAATCCTCATGACAATGCTACAGTATAAGGATTATATTGTCTCCATTTTACAGATGAGAAAACTAAGGCATAAGCTTTATTTGGACAGTAAGAGTAGGTTCAGGTTTTGAACTCAAGCAGTCTAACTCCAGTGCCTACCCTCTCAATGACCACCTTCTCCAGTAGCAGGCATTTTTGTTTCTCCATTTCTGCCTTGCAGGTATCCATGCTACTCTAGTTTCAGGAATACTCTCATTCTCCTTCCCAGTGATTGGTTTTGAATCCAATTCATGCATGCCATTCCTCTGGCAACTCTTAACAATCTGAAGATGGGCATATAACCTAAGAAACCCAATTAGAAGAGGGAAAAACTTCTATATTCCAGGGGTGCAGGAAAGATTTCTCCTTTTCCTTGTATGTGAACAATAAAGCTGGTTGCTGCTGGTAGCCATCTTGGGGCTGTGGGTGGACGAGCTTCCACAGAGAAGAAACAAGAGCCTCTAGAATGCAAGAGAGCAGAAATGGAGCCCACCCTTCATCTGCCTCGCCCATTATATGGGATAATAAATGTCCTCCTCATCATTTACACCAGTTTCAGCAGGACTTTCAGTTACTTGTAGCTATACTGCCTCTACTGCAACTCTATTACTTTAACACATAGTTTAAGATGTCTGTGTAGAAATGAGATTCAATTCTATTCCATAGTTAAGTTAATTTAACTGCTGCTATTGGCCTAGGATATGATAGCAATATTCTCTTAATAACAGAATCTATGAAAGAGAGAATACTTGTGTCAAAGAATTGCTGTACTACCGAGGACTATTTTAAATTTCTAAGTCCATGACTATGTACTTAGAGTTGGCATTGTCCCTATGACCCACCATGGTAATAGTTCTAACTCTCTTGCTATGTTGGTTTATATAGGTTTTTCAGGGATGTAGCCACTGGTTCAGTTAAAGGAATGTGAAGAAATGTCCCTATTTCCATGTGCCTCAGTTTATGTAGTAGGTAGCTATTGAATTGTCCACTCAATATCTCTTCTCTAGGAACATTCTTCCTGCCTCATCTATATATCTGCTGCAGGGGCTGTCCCATCCATACAATAATACTCCTCTACCTGGCCACAATTGGTTGGTTCACTGTTAGTTTCTTCCATTGGAATTTTGGTATTCACATTGAGAGGAATAAAGAGAGAAAGAGAGAGAGAGAGAAAACCCATAATATATAATGGTGCCGAACCCATGTTTTCTACTGTGAGGACTAGAGAAGCAGAGGAATCCCTCTGGGGGAGAGAGAGAGTAAGAATCAAACTTTCAGAAGGAGCACAAAAAGGAAATATAAAGGCCTGATGCTTCTTTAATTTTTTTTTTATTTTGAAGTATTTTTAGATTTACACAAAAGTTGCAAAAATAGTACAGAGAATTCCCATATACCTTTCACCCAGCTTCCTCTAATGTTAATATCTTACAATCTTACATATACATGGTACATTTGATCAAAATTAAGAAATCAACATTGGTGTTAATTAAAGTACAGACTTTATTTGGATTTCACCACCATATCTACTAAGGCTTTTTTTTTTTTTTTCTTTTTTTAGTTTGTTCCAGGATCCAGTACAGGTCTCCATATTGCATTTTATTATCATGTCTCCTTAGTCTACTCCAAACCACGACAGTTTTTGGTTTTTCTCGAATTCATGGTCTTGATGCTTTAGAAGAATACTCATCAGGTGTTTTGTAGGATGCCCTGCAGTTTGGGTTTGCCTGATGTTTTTGTCATGATTTGACAAGTTGTGAATTTCAGGGAAGAATGCCCTAAAGGGAAGTGCCCTTCTCATTGTGTCATCTTGGGAGCACATGCGATCAACATGAATCAACACTGGTAGTGTTAACCTTGATCACGTGGTTAAGGCGATGTCTGCCAGGTTTCTCCACTGTAAATTACTAATTTTCTGTTTCCATACACTATTCGTTAGAAGTAAGTCACTAAGTCTAGCCTACTCTCAAGGGGAGAGGAATTTAAGCTTTACTTCCTGGAGTGGGGAGTATCAAAAAGGTTGCAGATGTATGTTAACACCACCAGAGTAATTAATACTGTTTTGGAAGAGATACTTTGAGGCTATGCACATGTCCTCTCCTGACGGCTTCTGAGCCCTGAATTTTGATTCATTGCTACAGCCTGCCTGCCTTCTTCTTTGTGCTAGGCATTTTCCATTTGCTCCTCCAGATGGTCACCCTTCTCCACCCTCCTTTCTGCCCTAGAAGACTTTTCTGAATTGTACCAACATGGCTGCGCCTTCTGATTCTTGGTTGAGTCAACCCCAGCAGGAGATATGAGAGTGAGAGGAGAGTGGGCTCAGGGAATTTTTTCCCTGACTCCCTTCATGAGGGATCACCTCAGGCTCTTTGTGTCCCTTAGATCTCCATGTCTCTCCCTTCTTCTGGCTCTGGTAGTCTTCCCTTCTCTCATCCTTCTAGCCTCTGGGTGGTGATAGCTGCTGCTAGACCAGAATCCTGCCTTCTCCCTTGCAGTTCCCCATATCCCACCTACACCTTCATTAGTCCTTTTGTAGATGCACCCTCCTTGCCTTATCCTAAATTGAGTGTGCCATGTATTTCCTGTTGGAACCCTAACTACATTGACCCTGACTTCTAGGAGACACACACCTCCGTTACTCTTTTAATCAACTCCACATTCCCCATACCACATTTTTTTTTTTTTTTGCTTAAGTTACTTTAAATCAGGTTTTTATTTCTTGCAACCCAAAATAGGCTGTCTCAGAGATTAAAACGTTCCCGTCTATGTAATTATAACAATTATAAGAGTGAACTAGTTTCTTTTAATGAGACTTCAGTCTTTTAAGGCTTTTTACATGTATGGGCCCATCTGAGACTTGCAGTGGTTTGGAGGTTATCAGGCAGGGATTTTTTTTTAATGCAATTTTATTGAAATATATTCACATACCATAAAATCCATCCAAAGTATACAATCAATGGCTCACTGTACCATCATATAGTTGTGCATTCATCACCACAATCAATTTTAGAACATTTTCATTACTCCAAAATAATGAAAAAAATAAAAATAAAAAAGAACACCCAGAACATCCCATACCCCTTACCCCCATTTTGTCTTTATTTTGTTACTCATCTGCCTATACACTGGATAAAGGGAACGTCCGTCACAAGGTTTTCACAATCACACAGTCACATGATAAAAACTATATGGTTATGGTCATACAATTATCACCCAGAATCAAGGCTGCTGGATTACAGTTCAACAGATTCAGGTATTTCCTTCTAGCTTTTCTAATACACTAGAAACTAAAAAGAAGTATCTGTATAATGCATAAGAATAACCTCCAGAATGACCTCTTGACTATTTGAAATTGCTTAGCCACTGAAACTTTATTTTGTTTCATTTTTTACCCCCTTTTGGTCAAGTAGGCATTCTCAATCCCACAGTGCCAGGGCCAGGCTCATCCCTGAGAGTCATGTCCCACATGGGGTGGGGGTGGGGAGGTGAGTAGCGAGTTTATTTGCAGGTAAGCAGGGATTTTTGTACCTACTTTACAGATTAAGAAACTGAAGCACAGAGAAGTTAAGCAATTTATTCAAGATCACAGAATTAATATCTGGTCGAACAGAGACTGGACACAGTTCATCTAATGAGAATTCTGTGCTCTTCTTAAAGCATCCCCATGCCTCCTGCTCTCATGTACATATTCTCTGTAGCTGTGCATGAGTCAATTACTGTCTACAAGCCATAGACCTGACGACCACATTCCCATCACTGCAAGAAGTGGTGGGATAGAATCCCAAGGCCTAAAGTAGTTCAGAGAAAGAGAGCTTTATATTTTATCATTATAAAGTAATACCAGACATTTGTCCTAATATGTACATTAGAGTTTCCCAATGTACGTCATGAGAAAAACTATTTCCTCAAAACATACCTAGTATGAAAGGGTCCTTTGAAGATTCATAATGCACATTGGCATATTAAAGCCTCTGAGAAAATCTACAGTTACTCAGATTGTTTCATTATGTTTCACAGTTCTTCCAAACTTCTTTTCAGTGGGGCCCTTTCATTGGGTACGCCCTTCAGGAAGTGCTGGTGTCAAATGAGACTATTAAATAGAAATGGAAATTGTGCATGAGAATATCATTCAAGTGGGATTTCCCTTCCAAGTAACTTGGATTTATAATAGCCAAAAAAAAAAAAAATTATCTAGCCCAAATCATTGAATCCACCCCCTGCCACTTTGGCAAAGGACAGGGAATGGGGAATTATCTAACTGGTTAAATCTATTGCCCAAATTCACTGGATAAGGGTCAACCCTAGACTTGACTTTGGCTCTATGTAGACCTGTCTTCAACATAATAACTTCCAAGTTGCAGAACGATTTAGAGGTAGATTGTTTCTTTTTATCCCATGACTGGGTGTTTCAACCTTGACCCAGTCAAGTTGCCCTTTTCCAGGATGAATTGGTAATGAAATCAGTGCCATCACTCAATTGCATATCCTTCAAAAAGCCATGGAAAAAATAAACAGGCCAGTTTCTATAAAAGAAATTTCAGTGTAACATCTTTTTGCTGCAACAAGCCAAGGAATTATACCATATTAAAAAAAAAAAATCACCATAGGAAACATGGACTCAATGAGCCTATGGAATTTTTCTTACTCCAAATTTCAAAGACAATGCTACAAATAGCTTAGAAAATTCCATTTTGAGATGAAATGAGTCTTTTTTAAGAATGCATCTCGGAATTGGAGCATAATGTGCAGGGAAAGCCTGTTGGTTCCTGGGCCACCTCTGAGGCATGGTGGTGGTTCTGCATTTTACGCTCAGATGCTACCAGCAGCCCAAATGAACACAGTGGGTCTTGTCCTTGTGTAACTTCCATTCAGAGAATTTAAGAAGCATTCAAAAAATTTCCTCAAAAACTTAAAAAAAAAAGATTTTTTTTCTTGATCAACAGATCTCAACCTGGAGAGATTTGCTTCCCAGGGGAGATTTGGTAACGTCTGAAGACGTTTTTGTTCATCACAACCTGACCATGGGGGTGGGGTTGAGAATGGTACTAGGGACCAGGGATGCTATTAAATATCCTGCAATGTACAGGACTGCTTCCCTCTTCTAAGAAGTAATTATTTGACCCAAAATTTCTATAGTGCTGAGGTTGAGATGCTCTGTTGTAAATAGTGTGTTGTTCAAATTGGTATCTCTTAAGACAGGTACTAGGCCTGAGAACTTGTTTGTTGATTAAAACAACTGTATCTTGATTTATAGTGTATGAAGACAAAGGACTTGGGATTTTATATGACTCAAGCTGTTCTGGAAATTTAAACTTAAAAGAATGAGCATAATATCACTCAGTGGTCAGTTCTTCAGGTATGTAAAATGTCCCTGAAGAAGGATGTAAAATAAAAGCCTAGTGTTATCTGACGTAGCTCATGACATGCTCATTAGGTTTGCTACCCCTACAGACTGAATAAAGAAAGCGATGGTTTCCGTGCACGGGACCTAATAATTTTAGTCTCCATTTCTCCCATAAAATTAATGTCTGGTAACAGTTTCAGGGGAGCCACACAAGCAAGCAAACGTGCTCGCAATCCTGCGTGTACACAACATCACCCACAACAGTGAAGCTCACGTGGTGCCTGAATTGTTTACAAAGTATGGGAAGCAATTACAGAACAAATTCCGGTTCTCAGTCTGACTCTGTAAAAGAAAAGGTCTGGTTCAGAGGTGTTCCGAGTTATTTATGGCTGGAGCAAACAGAACGCTTAACTATGCAGATAAACTTCTCCTCATTCTTTTATATGAGGCAGCAAAATAAACATCTTAACAGTTCATGATTCCCAGAGTACGTTAGTTAATAGGTCCAATAGCATTCTAATTCTCCTCGTAGCTCACTGAATTGGAGCCTATGAGCAGATAAAATGTGTCTTTAGCTACCATGCACTTATTCCAATGACTCTTTGGTTGATGGATGACTTTTTGATTTTTTGAAACAATGCCAGCCCAGGGCCTCGTGGTGGCTGCACACTGCCCGAGATCTCTTGTTGTGCTTTGGGGCGTGGGGTGGAAGGGAGGGAGGGAGGGAGGGAGGGAGGAGGCCCTGCAGTACGAGGTCTGGCTCAGTCATTTTTAAAATCAATACTTGCTCTCCAAGCCTTGGATAATTTAGAGAACATAATTCAGAATTTTCCCTTTCAGCATGTATCCTCCATCAAAGGGGTGTTTTCATTCAGAGTCAGCACAATGCTTGTGTGACCCAGGAATGCACAGATAAGGTTAAACAGACAAGAAAAAGTGTATAATCTCTCTTTCTCTTTCTTTCTCTGCCCCCCACCCCTCAGGCATCATTTTGCGTCTTTTTGACCTGCATATGTATGCTTGTGTGCCTCATTGTGAATATCTCTATTTGGAATAGTGAACCAAAATTATGGTTTCTCATACATTACTTCATATTTAAGGCTTTTGGGGGTGTTTCCATTATAAACCCTTAGCCTAAGGGATGTGGGCTTCAGATAATTTATTCCCCGCAGGTCAGATAGAGAATACAAAAATTTCAGGTTGAGGGCTGTTACATCCTGCTTTTTACCTCATTTCACAAAGTGTCATCAACAGTAGTATTTTGTTGCAGTGATAAATATTTGTGTTTCTGTGCACAGAAACAACAGGCTTCATTTGCTTAAAAACCAGCAAGACACTTATTATTTAATCCTTCAGACTCTATTCACTAGGTTGCTTGAAAAAAGGAGTCCTAGTGGAAAACATCTTGGTCATTTAAGTACAAAGAGCTTGAGATTTTATAGCAATTTTCCAATACTAATTACATTTCATACTATCTATCATATGCATGGCTTGCAAAACCCTATTGATTTTAATGGATACTAGTGCATTGGGGACAGGCTATTTTACGATGTGCTATGTTATAGGACCTCTATGAAATACCTAGATCTTAAAATGCGGGCACAGATATACTCTCAATTATCCACAAGTGGATTATCCACTTGGTCTATTACCCACACCATATTTTAAATTAAAGCTGCTGTCATTAGGAGACTCAATAGCTTTAGGCCAATTTCCATCATCAGTTTTCTGTGCTGCTGGAATGCAAACTCATTTTGATAAACTTTGCTAATATGAATAGTAGGGTTATACTATTAATGCAAATGTAAAAGACTTGTTTTGGCTTATCCTTGCCACAAATTCATCCCTTTAGCAAGAAAAAATCAAGAGATCAGTTACATACGTGGGCTTGTGGACATGTTGTAAATATAAAGTATCCCAAGAAATAACCATTGCTTTGCACTACCTGTAAATGACTGGCAAAATACTTTGTGTAGAAATGCCACCTGATTTTTGAAGCCTTTGCATTTTGACCTCCAGAATTTTTCACCTCTTCCTCTGAGTCAGCCTTGCTTAGTGAAATGGGAGCATGGGCTTCGGAATCAGAAAGATCTGAGTCTGAATTCTGATTCTACAACTTATTCACTGAGTGACCTGAAAAAATCACTTAACCTTGCTGAACCTAACTTTCTTTTACTGAAAAATGGCCATAATAATATCTACTAAAATAGTATAATATAAGTAAAGTTAATAGTTCAGCGTTTGGCAAAAGCCATGCACTCAATATATTCTTTTTTCTTCACCGTTTGCATCCCACAGCTATTTTTCATTAGATTCTGATTTCCCTGAAGGCAGTGGCAATATTTAATTCATTCGTGAGTCCCCCCCACCAACCCCCCAGTATATAACAAATTACCTTACACGTAAGGCTTTAATAATATTTGCTCAAAGTGTGAAGTAAAATTGTCTTTTTGGTTTTATATCTGTTAAGAAATTTTAAAGTTTTTGAATTTCCAAAACTTGATAAAATTATTTTGCTACTCATTTTGTAGAAAGAATGTAAGGCAGTTGAGTGCTTTCATATGTAAATATCAGCCGTCATAAGTTTTCTCTTAAGTAAACAAATGTTAACCTTAAGAATATTACTAACATTTATTTAGCTATATTTTGTGTGTATTTTATATCTATGAAGATTAAATACCAACTAACATTAGCAGCAGAAAAGACTCTTTAGCAAGGTAATGAATTGTTTTGTTGCTTCTAGAGCTATTCCCAAGGCTGCATGTTGAAGAGTTTTTGCCATAATTAAAAAAAAGTGTATTTGAAATTTATGAATTTTCGAAAATTTAAGTTCAAAACTCAATTAAAAACAACAAAGCTTCCTTAGACTTATAGTTTTAATGAAAGCAGAGGTCCTTAGTGTGATAAATTAAGGAAGTTAGAGATTATTTTTCATTATGTTTTTAGCCATGAACTGTAGGTTTCTCACTTCACATGTGTCCACTAGAAATACATATCATATTCATTCCTTAGTTTCTGCCTTCTCTGTCCATAGTGCTGAGTGGTTCCTTTGGCAGACATCAAATATAGTGATGAAACTAAGTTAGAATAATTATGCTTACATCCCTAGGTGTTGAGATTGGGTAACTGGCAAATAACAGCAATAACTGTCTTTTGAATGTATTGATTTGTTTAATTTTTGGACTGTATACTAATTTTGTTTAAAAATTATATTATAAAACTTATATATGCTTATAAAATATTACAGTTATAATCTAGAAAGTTTGTCACTCATTTAATCATACTTTTATTTAGGGCTCTTTGAAACTAAAAATAAAATGGACTGAGAGAATTCTTGGACATAGACTGTGTTTCTAATCTGTAACTTTATTGTGCAAACATTTGTAGGAACTTTTTGAGAAAGAAGCATTCATATTTGCACCTGTGTCTAACATCCGTGCACTTAAAAAACAAAATCAACAACAAAGAAACAAGCATTTGGACTTTCCCTACTAGAATGTTTCTGATGTATCTTGACAGCTTGGGTAATCCAATCAAAAGCATCCCTCTTTATTTCAGTTATGAGAGAGACTCCAAACATGTGAAACCTGTGTTACATTCATTCTCACCAACACAATACTAATGAAAGAACAAATAACTGGGATGTCTCTTGGTTGCCTGATTCTAACAGTTTAAATACATAAGTGCATAACAACAATATGTGACTAATATCAAAATAAATATGTTCAAGCAGGTTGGTGGGTTTTGTGAGGTCAGTGTTGTGAATGGAGGTTAATTTCTGTTCAGTCAGGTGAGATACAAATGCATCAACTTTGCTGGAAAATGGTTCCAATTGTGGCTGAATGGCCGAGTTTCATGTGGGATACAAGCAGCCTATTATTTCATGTTTTAAAAGGCTTGTTCAGGTTTGACCATTTGGATGGGAATCAATACAACAGAGGATAGGGATGAAAGTCAGAGATTGCATCAAGCTCACCATTGAAGTCAGGTCCATGGGTCTATAATTTGTCTCACAGTCCAGGGGACAAAACCTCTTTTGGGCTGGCAGCACCAGGAGCTGGACTGTCCAGGTCATTACTGCAGGCCTCACTCCATCATTGATAGATGATTCAGGATGGGAAGCAGAGCCGGCAGTCATTCAGCTACCCAACTTTTCTTAAGCTATGATTGAAGATCAAGCCAAGAGGATAACCAAGCCATGTGAATTTGGGCAGTCCATATGGAAAAGGCAAGCTGCTGTGTGTTTTATATAAATGACTTAGATTGTCTGCAAAATCTGCTCAAATCAGTCAGAACTGTGCTGGATCCTTTGATTGTGTGGAAGATGAGGTGGAGCTATAAATGAGTAAGGCAGATTTTTCCATTGTGGTTTGTGAAAATGATGTCTCACTCATATATATGTTTGTAAATTTACTTATACTGAATTATTTTAGCCTTAGGGGAATTTGCATACATTTATGGTTCACTCAAAATAGGAAACATTTCCTCAGATACCTAAGAAATAGTACGAAATCACAGGTACTGGATTACTGGGATTTTACTTGGTAAGGTGTATGTCTGAAACACCTGGTTCCAAAAATAGGCTTAAACTGATCAAGTTTTCTTTGAACAAAATAGGAGAGGGTCATGACAATTTTGCTAACGTGTTTGTTACTAAGATGAATATAACGTAGTAACAAATACTCTTAATGGTGTACTTTTTCCATACCCCAATTTTGCTAGGTAATTCCTTCATTCTCCACTTTGCCTGGCTTAGGATCTCACTTACATTTTCAATGCAGTAAAACCCACGAAACTTGAGACTGACTCCAGTGTGACTTGATTCTAAGTCCTAGGCTCCCTAGTTAGAATTTTGTTTCAAAAGTTGTGTGGAGTTGCACACCAAAGCAGCCACTCATGAGTCAGTCCTCCAGTTGTTGCCTATATTGAACTGAGTTTTGATGCAGTGGAGCTCTTTATCCGAATACACTAAGTGCCATTTTTGAATTGTAGCCCTATAGAAAATGAGTTTGTGTTCCTGATCCAGTCTTTGTCCTCTAGTACACATGCCCTATGGCTGTGGGCAACTACAAAAAAAAGAAATCTTGGCCATCTGGCCAAAAATTTACCTTAAAATGGAACCTGTGCGAGAAATATATCTGAGGGCAGTGACAGGAAGAAAGAGGGACGGACCATCCCTTCTTGACAATTGTGTTCTGCAGATTTCTAGAGGCACTCATCTCAGGATGTCACTCACCCCTGAGGATTCATTATCAAAGATTTTTTAAAAAGAAAGAATAAAAAAGCAGCCTTGTTTATTTTTGTGGTGCTTGTTTACTGAGATTCATGTAGCAGAGAGGCAAGACATGAAAAACCAATTTGTCTTTGTAAGAAATCATCAGTTTTGTGAGAAACTCTATGAGAAGCTGAGAAGTAAATAACTGCTAAGTTAAAATTGGTGATTTATTAAAATTTGCTGAATCGTCTGAAACATCTTTTAGATAGGCACTATAAAGGAAAAACAGTCCTTTTTTTAAAAAAATCTAGAGGTATCACATTTTTCTGTCTATTGTAATTGAATAGCATTTTCATTTCTACTTTTACCAAAATTCATCTGCAATGATGTATCACTTTAAATTATTTTAGAGAACTGGACATTTTATTTTCTTTTTTTGGAGGCAACTTTGCATCTTAGATATCCCCTTTATTTGTCCTTAAATAAATCTGTAATTCTTCTATATTCAAGTAGGAAACATTTTTAAGCCTCTCTATTTTGAGCTCTAGGAACATCTGAAATGCACTCTGGTGCCCACCCCACCCTCCCCCACAGCCCGAGTGATTTCTTGAACCTCGTATCTCTTAAACCACCTGCTAATCATAACAATTGCTAATTTGAGTCCTTTTTAGTCACTTCTGGTGACACTGACAATGCCATCCAGTTTGCAGTGGCCATGTGGTCAGTCCCCCACCCATCCTAGCAGACTGCTGCTGCTGTGCCTTTAGCTGGGATCTCCATTGTTCCCCAGGCCTTTGCTGACCATAAGCAATTCCTTCTTCCCTAATCTCGGGGGAAATACTTCCTTCGTAATGGGGGCAGGGCCGTTTGCTTTGTGTGCTAGAGAATCTTCCCCGGAATTGTTCACATACACATACAACACACACATAGAAAAACTGACCTCTCTGGATGTGTAAGCATATATGTATCTATATTTGGGTACACACACACAAATTTTATTATTAGCAAGTAACAATCACTTATCAGTCCTGCCTCATACCCAGACAATGGCCATAAAATTTTTGTAGCCAAGATATGTGCAAATCACTTAATATCAATTAATTTCGATTATTTGGGTTTCTTCTTGCCTTGTCTTTAAATATGACTCTTTTCTTCTTAGACATGACACTGGCTATTTTAAACATTGCAAACTTCTCCTTCACCTTAAGCTTCTGCAAGCCCCTGCATCCTCTGCCCATGCCTCAAGAAAACATTTTGGAAATGATTTAGAGAAGGAGGTAGATGCATGTCCCTGCACGTGATGAATGATTAGGAATTGAGGAATTGATCATCTAAACTCAGCAGGGCTGCGCTCTACTTGGAAGCATCACTTGGCTGAATAGCAGATAAAATTTACTGGATTTCCAAGTCTGAACCTTTGCAATCGCACTCTGTACTCCACTTTGATGGATTTAAAGCTGGTCATTACGTTACAGGGCAAGTTGTAGCAGAAATAAAAGCAGGTCGTTTCAACTAGCCTTTTTAATCAGGAGACCATGCTACTCTCTTATCATTAAAACTTGCCATATGCCATAGAAAGGGACAGAAATGTACACTTGACTTTAAGGGCAGATACTTTTTTAAATGTTTAATTTTGTAAGGAGGTAGGGAGGGTGTAATCCAATAATATATTTAAAAATATTTCTCTGCCTCAGTAAGCAGAGTGGATTTCCTAAGTGCCATTTGGAATTGTCTTTCTCCTTCCCCCTAAAATGTTGAAGTAAATTGAAAAGAAGACAATAAACAAGCAAACAAACAATTCTGTTCTGTCATTTCGGTTGTTTTCCTTGGAGCTGTGACGCTCCTGGACTGCCGAGCATGCCGAGAGCTCCCTCTAGGCCTTGGCACATGACACAGCAGGAGGAGGCTGTGGCCGATCGATAACCGGCTGCGTGTGTCTGTGTCCAAATCCACAAACAAAGCCCTGCAGCAGCCAGCAATGTGGCCTTTCTCCGTCCCCCGCGTCTGAGGATGGACTTGCAAGGGTCTTCATTTGCTTCAGAAATTTCAGATCATGACAGCTATGGGTGCCTTTGTGTTCTTATGACAAAATGCTGTGGAAAATGATGTTGAAATTAAAATTAAACATGCTGCCTCCAGCGGTTTAGGTTGGTGTCCTTACTAAGGCTTAGGGCACATGTTCTGTGATTTGTCCTTTGCCTCCTGATGCTCTGGAATTTCACTGGCTCTGTCTTTATCTGAGTGGAAGGGCGCCCTGTGGATGTCCTCCTGGTGGGCAAGGTTGTCTGTGCCCTACAGAAAGGATGGTTGCCTCCTTAGACTTGATGTCTAAGACCCAAGGAAGCCACATGGGAGTAAGGAAAAGGACACGGAGCATACGGACCGAAGGCTCTGGTTTTATTCCTGGCTCTGTTGCTTAAAGCTCTGTGACTTTGGGCAAATCACTCTACCTCTCTGAGCCTCAGGCTGGTTCCTTTGTAAAATGAAGGGATTTGATCAGATAAATCTCCTTGGTTATACCTAGTTATACAGTCTATCTTTCTTTGGACTCCATATTGAAGATTTCTGTCTTACAGCTTTCCAGTCAACATAACACTTCACGGAATTCCTGAAAATCCAAACTGGTCAGAAGAACAGAGTGTATTTTTTTTGGGGGGGGGCATATCTATCAGCTGTAGCCAGCAAAAAGTCAAATCACCTGACTCTGTGGCATCTTCACAACCAACACAGAATTGCCATTTGATGTTAGTCACTCTTCAAAGGAGGGCCAGTTGCCCAAATTGGGTGACTTTTCCCCCACTCTGGCTGTCACTGTCTGGCCACATTGATCTGCAGCTACTTTGATCTGAGTGGTGGTGCTCCCTTCCCCTTTCATCCCTGCTGGCCGGTTGCCTGATCATTGGTAGCTTCATCCAGAGGCTCACTTGTGGATAGCTTCCCTGGGCTGGCAGCCCCACGAGTCACTTTTCTTTGAGGCTGGTTGATCTGCATATGCTTCTTTGCAAAGGTGCCCAGAAACATGTATTTGTTTTTGTTTGTTTGTTTGTGAAAACTGCTCTAATGTGGACAGCTGAAGGAGAGGGGCCTGTGTTCCTGCCTGGGAGGAGATAGCAGGGCATTCACCGAGGGGTTGTTTGGAAAGGGTTTGAGGACATTGGCCATAGATGCTGGGATTCAGGTGCCAAGGTAAGAGCAGAGATGGGGGACGCCTGACGCCCCAGCTATATGAACAGTTTGTATTTTTGAAAAATCCACATACCCACTTCACTTATTCAGGAGTGGTGATTTGTCTACCTCTTTGGCAATAATAACAATGGTAATACTGAGCACTCTCCCTTTCTCAATTAAAACTCTTCCCCGCTTTCTTTAGCCTCAGTGCCTTTGCCCAAGCTGTTGTTCCCTTTCCCTGGAAGCCCTCCTTGAACTTGTTAGGCTGGCAAAGTCTCTGATTAAAAGTCTCTATGCCAACCATGTATTCTAAGCACTCACGTCATCCTCTGATACTGCAATAACAACTTTCTTATATAATCAGGACTGATATTAAGCTGGTATTCACTGGGTGTGGATCTACAGTTAAAATATTGACCTCTGCATGTGCCAATTGGTAAACAACTGCCCAGATTTTGCAGTCACACAGGCCTGGATTCAAATCCCTGCTCTGGCATATAGAAGCTCTGTGATCTTAGGCAAACTTTTTAATCTCTCTGTGCCTCATTTTCCTCATCTGTAAAATAAGGATAATGGTGACTCCCTCGCAGAGTTGTTGGGAGGGATAAGTGAGAGAATGTATACAAAGTACTTGATATTGTGCTTCATATGTAAGTGCTCATCCAAGGCAGCCACTCTTACTATTGTCATAGCAAGATTTTAGGTTTGCCATGGAATGAAACTGAGACTAGAAGTGTAAGGCACCCCTAGGTTATGGTGTGGTGATTACCAAAAATAAAAAGTTGAAAAAAAATAAAGAAGAAGAAAGGAAGGAAGGAAAGAAGGAAGTAAAAATATCCACAAACTATTCTCCAATCCTGTTTTCACCCTTTCATATACATAGAGAGATATAGATATAAATATAAATATTTCTATTGATATATATTGATAATTTAACGCCGAGTCTGTCCCCTTTACACTAGCTGGTGCTTTAGGCTGTTATGATCCCCATAGGAAATATGGTGGTGGGAATGGTTCTGTGATTCTATTTGACTTGGGCATGAGTTAGAATTTGCTGGGAGGGAAACTCCCTCCTTCATTGCAACTTTTGTCAGGCCAGATATCCAAAGGCATCCCTGGAGACCATAAATATGTTCTTTCAGATTTACAAAGCTCCTTTAAAATTCACAAAGCTGCCTGTGAAATAAGCAGGGGAAGCACTATCTCCATTTACGCATGAGAAAACTGATGCTTAAAAAGAATTAAGCATGTGAAAGTCCTTACGAAATTGCCTAGCACATAGTGGAGACTGATTTCCTTCCTAGTCATCTTGCCAAGTAATGGTGGAGCCAGCATTCATCCTTGAGTCCACTGGCTCCTGTCCATTCTCTGTCCACCCCCACAGCTGCCTCTGGAGAGGTATTAACTATGGATTGGGATAACACATTTTTGAACAGGTAGATCACTGAGACACAAGTCCCTTCTGGTGGTTTGGGTGGATTTGAACCCTTCCCAGGCACTTCGCCTGCCCAACAGCCCAAGCAGCCTGTGGAATGTAGCATCTTGGGTCCCTGCTAGAGCACTGTTGTCTTTTCTGTGTCCCATGCTTTTTGTAAGTTTGAGATTGCCATGAAGTTCAGGAGCTGACAGCCTAGAAACTCTGCACAAGTACCTTTAATGGAAGTGTAGTTTGGTCAGTCTTGTAATCTACTATGTACTAGAGGCTACGCAAGTGAATGAGCTGGATCCGTTTGACTTGGCTGTGTATTTGACTTAGTTGCTAGGGCAGCCATAACAAAGTACCACACACTGAGTGGCCTAAAATAATAAAAAATTATTGACTCACAGTTCTGGAGGCAGGCTAGAAGTCTGACATCGAGGTGTCAGAAGGACTCAGTTCCCTAGGAAGTCTGTAGGGAAGAATCTTTTCCATCAATCCATGGACTTCAATCTCTGCCCAGTTGTCACGTGGCGTTCTCCCCCTGTGTCTGTCTGTGGGTTCAAATTTCTCCTTCTTATAAGGACACCAGTCATGTTGGATTAGGTCTACCCTAATCCAGTTTGGCATTATCTTAACTAACCACATCTTCAAAGACCCTATTTCCAAATTCGGTCACATTCTGAAGTACTAGGGGTTAGAACCGTGACCTGCCTTTTGGGGAAACAATCCAACCCATAACAGTACAGTGCAAGTCAATGGGGCTTCCCCAGCAGATAAGGCTCTTATTTATTTGCATTATTTATTCTCCCTCACCCTCCACTCATGAATTGGATCCAAGAATTATGGTTCTTCTGCCCATGTGGAGAGTTTCATCGGCAAAAGAAAAAACATTGTGAGCAGCATACACCTGAGACAGCCATATTTATTTTGCTGTGAATAATTCTAAGTACTTCTCTGCACTTGGAAGTGTGCTGCTGAGAGAAAGGATTACCTAAAATAGACTTGTTCTTGGAAACCGACTTACAAGTTCTGTTGAGCTTCTTTTTTGCACAGATTGGGTTTCCATAACCAGGCAATTTTCCAGACAAGGCAGACGTCCCTCTCTTCACCCTGTGTTTTCTGTGGCGCTGTTATACAGAACTGCTTCTGTTCTCTGCATCCCTCTGGCTTCTGTCCTCCAGATTGTTTCAGGGACAAGCACTCATTTGGATAATAAGCCTTTGAAGATATTGAGGAGGAAGAGGGCATGGGTTTTTCCACTCACCCTTCACGGAATCTTAAACAGTGCTAAGGGCTGGTTCTACCCTAGCTCCAAAAGCCGTTGCTTCCCCCTTTAGCTTTTGAAAGAGTGATGGGACCTTTAATGAGTTTTCTATTCGGAGCATAATGTTTATTTATTTATTCATTAGCCCATACACTGGACATTCAAATATATATATATATATATATATATATATATATATTTTTTTTTTTTTTTTTTTTTTGAGCAACTACTTTGTGCTAGGGTTGAGAGGCAAAAAGTTGCCCAAAGCTAAATTCCTGGATTCAAGTTGCTCACTGTCCAGTGCATTATAGGATTCAGCAATTCCCTTTATTGTAGAGAAGAACAGTATCAAGAACCTCTATTCCTATTCTTAGGCCCTTATACCCCATTCCCAATTCTTCCTATCTTACATAACTATATCATATCCAATCTCCAAGACTAAGCTCTTAATTGTGCTTCTTTCATGAAGCTTTTCATATTCAGCCCCATTCTGCTCCCTTCTCTGAATACCTATGGTGTTTTTCTTTGTATAGCTTTTATTTCTACATACAGCAAATAGTTGTTTATGTATATGTCAATAATCCTGATGTATAATCAGGTTTATACTGAATAGGTGCTCAATAAATGTTTGTTGACTGCTGAACAAATGAACAATATTTCTATCTTCTATTTCTCTAAAAGCTACTTTCAGCAGAAGTGAGGTCGAATAGCTGCCGGAAAAAGACAGAAAAAGGTTATTTCAAGGCTAGTGAAACAAAAATCTCAGAAATTACAGCATCATGCCCCTTTGGGACTGTGCTGACAATCCTGGGAACAAAAATAACAGTGGTATGTTGTATCATGGCACCTGGGAAGGGGAAAGGAATGAGGGTGGGGGACTTTTTCAATATGTAAAATGACTTGCCCATCCACCTTAGAGTGGAGAATTGGGTCCATAAATACAATTAAAACCCAGTTAACCAAGCAGAAGGATATAGTCTTCTGGTAAACAGTTAAGCCAAAAATCCCTTTTTGTTTCATTTCTTATTAGAAAGTTTGTTACTGTGTCCTCTTTCATGGCTCATGGACTATGTTAGGGGGTAATGCTGATAACTGAGGTCTTTTTTGTACATTTACTCATCATTTTACACTGTTGTTATGATGATGCTTTATCACGGGCATAGATATAAAAGGTATAGGATATTTGGTTTCATATATATTGACCTCAGACTAAATCCTTTGGGTTTTATTTTTTTAAAATGAAAATCCCTGATGTCATCTTATTTTGTGTATGACTTGCTAGGAGAATGTTTGGTGTTAGAGAGAATTGGGTCTAAGGTGTAGCTCTTCCCTTTCTCTGAGACCTTGGGTATCTTTAAGAGACAGTTTCCTCATCCACAAATGGAATAATAATAACAGCATTTTTCTCCATAGGTTGTTGTACAGATTAGATAGCTTGTAGCGTGGCCTGGCAGATCATACATATTTGTTACGATAATAATGGTGATACTGAGAATACAGTCATAAAAAACAAAATGGTAAAAGTATCTAGTTGGTTTAGTACTCTAGTTAGATGTATTATGGTCAACATGGTTTTATTTGTAGAAGTCCTGGGAACTTTCCATTGACTGGGCTATATTTTATTGATAAGATCCTGTCTTCTATACAGTCCGAGACAAATAGATAATTCATGAGAAAAATCATGTTTTCCTGAATCACTCAAGTTAAGATTTAGTCTTCTTACTAATCACAATAGGCCTGTGCTGTATCTTTTATCATCAGAGAAATGGAGGGTTCTGGCTAATCAACATCTCTGGTTAATGGGCAGCATCCATGAATCCCCCACTTGTGACCAATTTGAGAAAAATTTTAAACACAGTGAAATTCATGATACATGAACACACTGAACATAACATGGTACTGTGCTTTGATGATTCAGAAGGACATCAGGGTTATGCTTTAAGTCATAATTCTGAGCAACAGTCATAACTGCAGTTGAAATATGTGCATGATGGCTAATAGAAAATTCCCATTAACTGAATGCCAGACTGGAAAGGAATACCATTCTTCTTTCCACTCATAAGTTAATAAATAAGTGAATTGGGATAGTAACTAGGCTTACCCTTTTTTTCTTTCTACTTCTGTATTTCTGCCCCTGCTGATGGTCCCTGGCCAAGGGTTGAGGACGCTTTATCAGAGACCAGGCAGGGATTCATCAGAGTGGCATAACTTGAGGTCCACACTGCCCTGGGAATGCTTTCCCTCTCTCCCCGTGATCTCCAAAGATGATACACTCATTCCAGAGGAAAAACATTCTCAGTTTCTACAAAGGGGTAAGGCTTAGAGCATTAATAAATATGCAGTGGCAAGGCTGCTTAGATGAAATGCAATACGGAAATGCAAAATAATACTTATTGGAATTTCAAGTCATCTTCCCCTCCCCCCCTTTTTAAACTACGTTATATTTATTAGCCAAGCCATATAGACCATGAGACCATTAGAGTTAAGGTCACATGGTGTTTCTATTTTAAATCTCCACTTTCAAGTACTTTTGACATACAGAATATGTTTTCAAGCCAGAGGGGATTTTATCTTAAACAAAATGTGAGCCAAAAAACAAACCAATTGAACATCTTTTACTTAAGGGAAGCAAATAAAATGAGTTAGTGTTTTCAGATAGTATTTGGTACCTACATAACTTAAAAATGAACTTTTCTTTCTTTTTTTTTTAAAGAGATGTTATTGATTTCAGATTATCACACATTAGTATTAGTATTGGGGGCCTTAAAGCAAGATGGAGATTAGTTATTCAGAGGGGGAAACAAAGTCAATAGAAATGATCAGTTTGGAATAATTAATATTGAAATGGGTTGTATTTATCACAGGGTTAGTATGTTGCAAACTTCTTAATGTTGTTCCTTAGAATTAATATCACTTAGTTACATAGGTTCTTGCTTATAGCTTTCCTTATGGCTATTTCACATCTTCTCATTTTAACTTCTTATTATTGAGGATATTGGCCTATGCTAAATAGTCCCAGCATAAATACAGAGATCTGCAAAATTTTAGTTTGAATTTAACCCCACCCCAAAGGAAAGGTAGAATATTCTCTTAAGATATTCTTCACACATTTAGGCCCAAATTTTCCTTCAAAAATGCATAGGAAATACAAAATAAATTTGTGAGAATCTAAAGGCAAGATTTCTTCTAAAAATGTCCAGACTCTCCATACCTTAAGGGCCATTCAATTGAGATATATGACTGGTGGGGTATGGAGGGCTTGCAAACTGGACTAGTAATAATTTGCCTATGTTTCTAATACCTTTGCCCCAAGTAATCCCATAGAGCTGAACTTACACACCCTTTAAATATGGGAGAAATAAGTTCATTAAATGTTAATCATCAACACACTGCATCTAATTATAATGTGTCTTGTCTTAACTCATAACTGCTGTATAATACAGTCAATTGTTTTGGTTTTCCATTTTAAGAACTGATTTCCAATAAAAGCAGAGTTGCAGATGCCTATGGACAAGGGGAATGAGTGACCCTTAATTTTCAAATCATGATCTCCTTAGAGTATGTGTGTGTGTGTGTAAAATTTGTTATTCTAAGGAGAAAGGCAAGACATTTATAATTAGTCACCCCCTGGGCCTTGAGGGTGTCCTAATAAAGAAAATTCCATACGTTGACGTGCCTCCCATCTCGTCGTTTCTTTGTTCTATCTCCCTTTTGTTAATAACACCCTGCAGCAAAAAAATGTTTGTGAAGCTAAGAGCTGTCCAGATAAGAGAAAAGGTCATGATCCCCCTCCTGCGTGTTCATCAGCGAGCGCACACCAATCTGAAAGTAAGAGGATGCCTGTCAATACGGAGTGGGCAGGCAGCAGCGCGCCATCAAATTGAAGGCAGCGAATGCTCACACGGTTGTACTGGGCTCCGACCTTAACCAAAAATCAATAATCAGCAAAGTATTACAATATGAAGTGGCTGAATCATAGGGGGCAGGGGTGGAGGGAGAGAACATATGTGTGAACCTTTATAAATGTTAAAAATAAGGAATGTGGGATATTTCTTGCCATCTTTGGATTTCTAAGATGAGTGTGCTATAGATGTGTAAGTGAATAAAACAGAGTTGGAGAGTCAAAGGCATGCCCCATTTTTATTAATGTACAGTGTGTGTGGCAGGTTTCTTAAATAAACTTCTCACTTCAGTACAATGGAGTATGTGAAGCTGTGAAGCCGCCTGTTTCATTTCAGGCCCTTAGTCTACGTCCAATGAATAATATTAATTCAGTGTATTTTCTTAACATTGCCTTAGGTAATTGCATAAATAGCAACTATGTCATAGGACAAATGGCATTCTCATGATGTGGTGGGAAAAAGATCCTTGTGGACTAGATTTCTTGAGAACTGAGTGGAGAGTCAGTTTTTTTTTCAAATTAGCTTAAACAAAGCCCCATTGCCTTTCTTCCTCTGAAGCAATTTTCTTCAATGTATTAATCATGTAGTGAGAAAACCCTCTTCTTCCAGGAAGACTTCTTAGATCCAGTAGAGATAAGAGAAGGCTTTCCCCATCTTCAGGCCTAATGATCAATTGCCCTCAGGCAACAGGGATTAATAGAGAAATTGAATAATAATGGATAATTATACAAAACTTCTTTATTTATGTATGTTTATAGACTGCTTCCTATAGGTATATCTGTCACTACTTTATTTAATAATTCTTTAATAATAATTCTTTTTTTGGGAAAACTGCAACAATAAAACTGTAAAACATGATAGATTAAATGTATTTGGCAATAATGAGAGTTTTATCTTGGCTTTGCCTGCATTTTCCTTTAAAATTGGAAATGTGTTTTGTCCTTTATAGGAATCTTCTTGATATTGTTCTTTTCTGTTTTGTCTGTCTCTCTATCTATATAATCTATATCATCTATCTATTTTTAGTTCCATTTACTTGTACTCCTGGCAGCCGGCCTGAGAACTCCTGTGTTGGGCCTCTTCCCTGACAGTCGTCTTATAAGCAAATCCTAGGTCCTTGCTTCTCCCAACATCCAGCCCAGATAAAAATCTAAGGACGCTGAATGCAATTAAATATTCAGGTTCTACAAGTCTCTGTCAGACAGCTTAGCTGAGCCGGAAAAACAGAACTGAAAGGAGGCTGTTTCCTTTTCTTTATGTTTTGACATGCTTGTCCACTCATGAATTTAGTCACTTGATGGCAAATCCAACCTTGAAATTCTCTCTTAATTACAACTTCTCTTATACCTGAAGATGTCTTGCATTTCCTTTGGTGATTTCCCTACCCCCCCAACACAGGTATACACAAACACATGCATGGACAACAAAAATACCTCCAAAACACCCATATCAAAAACAAACCTGCAGAGTAAATTAAAAAAAAAAAAAATAAAAAAGTAAAGAATCTATCTACTGAAAATTATTGTTCTTATTTCTTCGCTTAGTTTCCAAAATAAATTCAGAGGAAGAACTGATGATTAATTGTAATGAATGCAATTTGCTATAAAGGTGAATGTTAAGTGGGGAGAGGTGGGGGATAGGGAGTGAAGACCAACCAAACCAACACCTTGAGAGAGTGAGGGAGCTGGAGTGCAATGGGGACCTCCCTGGGTTGCTGCCAACTATTCTTTGAAGTGTATATGCTGCATTGATGTGTGGGTGCCTGGAGCTCAGCTGGAATGCCAAAATCATTCTCTCTCTCCCTGATAACACAAGAGACCTATTGTGGAAGCAGAGGCAAGGTAAAAATCATTGCAGCTCTCATATTGTGGACAAGGATGTTTACTGGAAAGTTTGCTATAATTTGTAGGAGAAGTAAAGGATATGATCTAAGAACTCTGGATGCAACTAAATATTCAAGTTTGAGGGTTAATAAATTTGAAAGCACATTGCATGAAAAAAGAACAATGGCTTATCTTCTTCTTAAACAGGTTTTCTTTATATTGCGGAGCATGGTTTCTTAGCCTATGCTTCAGGATCTAGGGTCATTCTCATATCTGGGGATAATCTACACTATGAGTACCTGTAAGGGATCTGCCGCAGCCTGGGGCACTCCCATGAGTGCCAGTGAAGAAGCAGGGTGAAGGGTGTTGGGAATGGAGTGCTTTCTTTGGATTAATAGTTGTTTAAGTAGCCATATGGAGAAAGCTTTTACAGAAAAATTCAGGTCAACCTATACCCAGCCACCTTCCATGCCTTGAAGAATAAGGATACAGCATCCCCATTCAGCACATAATACAGTGCTCTTCACACAGAAATAAATCAATGAATGCTGTTGACTGGTGACTGACTTTACTTGATAATGTCTACCCTTTGTGTGCCTCAGCCTCTTTTGAGAGTATTCATTCACTGATTTTTCGAGCAACCCACCATAAGGTACTAAATACTCCCCCTCTGCCCAAAATTTGAGCCAACCAGGCAGAGTCGGAAGATTGGTTGCTTTTCTAGTCTGCCCTCTGTCCCTAACATTGGCCAGGTCACATCACCTTTATGGACCATGCTTTCTTCCACTGTGAAACAATAAATTTCAACCAAGGAACTTCAAAGGTCAGAGTTTCTCCTGGTTCTAAAATAAAGTCGAGAGCCAATGGCAATGTGGTTGTTGCAAAAAAGCAACAACATCCCTCTGCAATGTTATTGTAATGCCATCGTCATCATCAAATGCAACTTTGTGCTAAGTCCTTTACATACATGACCCCATTTAATCTTCACACTAAGCATATAAGATAGGTGTTCCTCTATTTTACAGAGGAGGAAACAGGCACAGAGAAGCTAAGTAACGTATCCAAGGTCACATAGTTGGGAGTGGTGGGGCCATTTGTTATTGCCTGTTCAGTTAGATGGCAAATGCTCTTTAGAGTTATTTTCTTTCTTTTTGATATCCTCCTGCCCCCACCTTTCTCCCACTAACACACACACATGCATACACATGCACATGCCATACTATACAACCTTGCCCATAGGAGAGTTTTAATATGTTTTGGATACTTGAACCAATCAAACTCTAAATATAAAATCAAATCCAATCTATTAATTTACAGGAACAGTGAATCCAATCAGCTTCAATATTAATTTATCCTGAGATATAACCCATACCCAAAATTTTCTTTTTTCCTTTCAAAACACAGATCTGTTGTCTCAATTTGTGTAAGTGACAAGGTCCCAAGTTATATAAGTGACTGGTATTATATAAATGACAAGGTTGATTTTCATGTGTGACAAGTGGAATCAGTATCATTACTTTATAGTCACACCTCATGTTTTCCTAAATTACTGAACCAGGAGAAGATGAGAACATCAAATTATTCTCTAAAGGGAACCTCATCTGAGTTGATATTTTATTTTGGTGAAGTCTCTTAAGTATTGATTCATGGATTGATGGACATATTTGAATCTGAGCCTATACCCGACTTGTTAGAGCATACTTCTTAATTAAACTTTTGGGGGAGCAGAGGGGATTCTTTTTAAACTAATATTAATAATTGATTGTCAGAAAAGAAGACTCTTGGAAGCAGGATTTTTTTTTTTTTTTTTTTTTGAGATTCAGGCGTAACTTATGAGTTCTGTCCTCCACACCAATGCTCTATTAAACGTATAAGCAAATGCATCCCAGTGTATTTGCTTTTTATTACTAACCCCAAACACTGTATCAGTTATCTTTTGATTCGTGTTTACATCAAGTCTAAGTCTTCTGGCCTCACCTGTTCAGATTAATGTTCAGTGTGGGATCAGTGGTGTAGATGGAATTGACCTTCCCTGACCTCCTTTCCCTAACATAAACCTTGGAAAATGAAAATGGGAAGAACTGAGCAGACCATTCGGGCTCTCAGTAATCATGCAAAGCTAAAGCCTCTTGCTCACTACTTGAAGAAATTAGAGTCCGACATGCCAGAGGTCACATTGTTAGAAACACTGATTTCTTAGAGGCAGACAAAGAAATTTGGATAATCAATGTCTTTGAGCTTAACCTACTGGGTCCCTGAAGCTACAGCCTGAAGCAAAGAGGTAGAAGAGAGCAAGTGGCAGAGGATCCCAAGACTGAGTCTCCCTCTGATATAAAATATATCGACTGGGCCAATGAGAGCAGGTCTTCTTTCTCCTTAAAGCATGGTTAGGAGGTGGCAGGGCTCAAAGGAGACAGAAGGAATAGAACATACACCCTTTCCCAGTCCCCATCAATAGCCAGAGCCCTATTTTTTCATATGTTCTATTCTTCTAAGAATAATGCGTTTTCTTATTCTTTAGGAAAGGCTTACCTAGAAGAGATGACTTCTGAAAAATTGCCCCATCAGCAAGTCAGCAAGCTTATTACCTTGTTAATTAAGGTCACTGCTCACTAATAATTTAGCCAATAACATGATATTTTTTAACAAGGCATTTACTGCATTTATTATTTCTTTTGGCTAGAGCTATAATAAATAAAGTGAAATATATTAATTTATGAAGCTTTTATCTAATATAAATGCATTTGCCATGGTCCTAAATTTTCTGTGAGTCTTTCTATTCATAATCTATTGTTATAGTGTTTTCCCAAATTTGTGATACAAGCTTCCCCTGCCCCAAGTAACTTCATCCTATCTTACAAGACTCTTAAAGATAAAGGAGATAATATATATATATAACCCAAATTGAAAAAATTTTTAAAAATTAAAAATTTAAGAATAAAAATATGTTTAAAAAGAGAGAATTACATTTAAAGCTCTGATGAGTTAGTAGTTTTGCAATGTTGAAACAATTGTTATGTTTACTTTATGTTTTATGTTGTTATGTTATACTTTATCTATTGGTGGATGATAGATATGATCTATATAGATGTCTAGAGATATATATGGTTTAGGATCCTATAAACTGTCATACATTGCTTTTAATTGACATGCCTCTTTAGTCTCTTTTAATATAGAAAACTTCATCAGCTTTTTTTTTTTTTTGTCTTCCTTGACATTTTTGAAGAGCCTAGATTAATTTTCTTGTAGGATGTCCCATAAAAGTCAAATGTGTAAGAAGGCATACTCAGAGAATTCTCCTTCCTATCTTTGTCCTTTTCACCATGTTTCCACTGTGCCCATATGGAAGCGTTTTCATTATCTTTTGATGTACTCTTCCTGTTTCTTTTTTGGCAAAATAAGAATAGTTATGCAGAAATAAAGAGAAGATTGATATATATAGATATAATTCCTCTTCTTTCTTATACTCTTTTGCCCTTTGCTTTTTTATTTTAAGAATGTATCCATAACAGTTCACAGAGATCTTCCCTCATCCTTTTGGATATCTGCATAGTACTCCATTGTGTAGACTCATCATAGTTTATTAAACCATATTCTAGAGATAGACACATAGGTCATTTCCAATATTTTGCTGTTAATAATTCTGTAATGGATAGGCTTGTATTGTTGTGGAAGTAGATCTTCAGGGTAAACTATCATTTTTTTGAGGCATATTCATATTATTTTTCCATCAAGATGCTATTTGTATGTGTCACACTATGTTTTACAAGCTCTGGATACTGTTGGCAACCAGTGTATCTAAATAGCAGAAATAATAGTCACTCACAATGTGTCAGGCTATATACTAAGGTCTTTATATTATCTCTGGTAAAATATTATAGTTATTTTATTAGGCCATACGAGCATAAGTAAAGGTATAATTGCCCTATTTATTTTTTCAGCCTTTCTGTTAGTTTGATATTTGTGAAAAAGTTGAAAGTGATGTCAACACTTTTGATATGCTTAAAGCAAATGATGGTCACTATTTAGAAACAATATATAACACAGGCCACTCAAACATTAGGTTCATATCAAAGAAAAATCCAAGGACTTTGCCTCAGTGCAGATATTTAATATCAAATTCTCCACTGAGAATTTCCTTAAAGATCTACAGGGATGCTTTGTATTTTCTTCAATTTTATGAGAAGCCAGGAAGCTAAAAACACTTTGCAGTCAACTTGCTCTTTTTATCAAGTCATCTTACTTTTTAAGTGGTTGGTTCAGGCTGGTTCAAAAACATCAGAAGTAACAAATTTAACCTGAATTCCATTTATTTCCAGAAAATTGTGTTTGTATCCAGGGCTTGGCCTGGAGGCATTTTGTTGGTGCTCTGCACGTGTCTACTTTGTAAGGATGCAGAGGGTCTAGCTGGGATGATGGTGACAAGCAATGCTTGGCCTTTGGCCATGGGGTCTGCTCTGACTTTGACCCTATTTCTCATCTTGTCCTTCTTCAAGTCTTCTCTATTGTTCTCTACTGTTCACTCCCAGGGAGAGTCTGCTATGGAGCAGGGGGCTGCAGTTGCCACATTGAAGGAAAGGGAAGTAGAGATGTTAGAGGCCATGAGCAGCAAGTTGGAAGCCAGGGCCTCTATCTGCAGGACAGTCCCTAGATGCTGACTCCATTTCTGACTGCATGGTCACAGAAACTTCTTTAACTCATCCTCCCTTCTGTCTGTCAGTCCAGAGGATCCTGTCTAGAAACAAAATCTTTACTCTTATTTCGTATTCTCCCAAATTGCTTATCTATGCAATGTGAATTCTTATTGCTTCCCGAGGCTAAGGCTTTCCAGAATCAAATACCAAAAAGGGATCTGCCTTATGCTGTGTTATCCCTCCCTTGAGGCAGTGCATGCAGACTCACTGACTGATGGGCAAAAGGATGAAGGCGAAACATGTCTGTTAATATTTCTGTTAATATTAGGCATTTCTTCATGCCCCAATGCCCTGACTCTCTTGTTCTTCACTTGCTTCCCCTCAAAACTCTGGTAAGAAAAACAGTATCTGCCGAAATCAGAAGTGATCTTACTTATAGCATTATTACCTACTATAGGGATATGGGACAGCAGGAGCTTTATTTAAGAGTTTCCTAAGCCTCTAGTGTCCACCATCCATCTCTTTTCCTTGGTCATTCTTCATCTCAAAGCCCAAAGCCTGAGCTTTGGAAACAGATAAAGTTTGTATTAACCCTGGTTCTGCCAGAGAAACAAGAATCCACACTTACTTTCAGTATCTGTAAAATGGGACAACAATATCTATCTAATGGTTTTGTGATTAGGATTCAATAATATACATATGTATGCAATTCCTAGTACAGTATAGGTGATAAGAGCCTCCTTATTTCTGCTTTCTTGCTTCCTTTTGTTCTCTCCAGAATTGCATCTATTGCTCAAATTTTATTATTTATAATAATAAAGGAAATAAAAATAAGAACCAAAGATAATTTTCCACAGTTTTATCACCATTTTATGATTTCATTTTCCATGTTTTTTTCTTTTTCTGTCTAGCTCTGAAGGATCTCTGTATTCTTTAATGAAAAAGGTACTGTTCTTTGAATGAACTTTCATATTTAAGGCAATTCAGTATTCTTTCAGAGTGCCTGGAAGAATATTGTTTTTTTCATTTTTAAGTCTTGAGATCGAGGTTTTGGCTGGTTGAGTTGAAGGTGAGCAGAGAGGAAAGAAGAGGAAAAAAGATGAGGTGGTGGTGATAGAGATCAAAGGAAGAGAGTTGCAAGGAAAAAACGTGAGGATTATGAGTTGTCTTGCAAAATAGAACTGATGAAACATCCCCTCCAAGATAACTTTCTCCTTTTCTTATCCTCTGTGCTAAGATAAATTTTCTTTTGAGATTGTGATTATGGAATAATTTACGACTTTCCTTAATTGTCTGAGCAATGCAGGGTTAATGTCCTGGTAAGGACAAATCCTCTTTTACTTTATGAGAGCAATCACTTAACGAAAATTAGGCTATTACTTTTTATCTTCCTCTGCTTTGCAATGCCTGATACCGTGGGGCACTTCTGCAAATTTTCCTCCCTTTGTCCTGTGTTAGGGAATAGATTTTTATTTGGTTTTGACATTTTGAAGATTTCCTGATAGTTGATAACAAGATTGAACTCCAGAAATGTCATCTGGCAAATCAGGTTGGAGCAGTGTAACTTCCCTGGGCTGTAAAGGGTTTTTCCTGAGTCAGTGTTCTAGGAGAAACTACCATTTGAAGGGAATTTAGTACCAGAAGAGATCAAAGAACAGAACCAGGGCTGGGAGGGACATGGTGTTGGAAAGCACAGATTAGGAACGCAGATGGCCTGGAATTGGCTCCTGGCTCCCCCAAACACTAGCTGTGTGAGTTAGAGCAAGCTACTTCATTACATGACTTCAGTTTCCTCATCTGTAAAATCAGGATAAATATACCTATTTTGTTGGATACAGACACTAGTTTATTGAATAATTTTATAAATACTTGCTGTTTTTCTGTTCCATGTCAGACACTGTACTAGTTAGCCTGACCCTGAAGGAGAACCCTGGCGTTTAAGTTATACTCAGTGCTTGTGCTGACTTAACAGCAAAGAGAGCTGGAATTTCATACTCCAGCACCAATGGCTAAGGGCTGTCCCATAGATAAAGGGTGAAAATAAACTCCAGATACTTCTAGCTTTTTGTCCATGCGGGTGAAGTGGCTCCATTTGCTTGAGATTTGTTGGGGATTGAATCATGTCCCCCACAAAAGACATGTTCAGGTCCCAACTCCTGGTCCTGTCAGTGTGAACCCATTTGCAAATAGGACCTTTGAAGATGTTATTAGTTAAATAGTTAAAGTGTATCCAAACTGCATGAGGGTGGGCCTGAATCCAATGTGACTGAAGTCCTTATAAGCAAAGGAAATTGGGCACAGAAGAGAACCATGGGGAGCAGCCTGAAGCTGGAAGACAAAGAACACAGAAGGAGAAGGAGAAGACACTGCCATATACATTGCCATGTGAAGGAAAAGTAAAGGAACCCAAAGATGGCTGGCCAGCCAGAATATACTGACCCACGGAAGAAGCAAGCCTTCTGGTGTCTGAAACCATGAGCCAATCAATCCTATTGTTAAGCCAACCTATTGTAGAGTACTTGCGTTAGCAGCTAGGAAACTAAAACAAGATTAGTCCTCCAAATAGGGTTGTGGACACAAGCTATTAGAAACAGAAGTATAGAGAAAGCAGAGGAGGTAACCTAGAGATAGCACAAGGGATTCCGGAGGACCCAAGTGCTCTGTACAAGGGAATGCAGAGGTGACCAAAATAAACATGGCATCTCATCTGATGGGTTTTACACTCTTGAACAGGAAATACAGGTAAGTAAATAGGCAATATAATGGTATAAGTGTTATTACAGAGGAATCAAGATGCTATGGAAGCACAAAGACAGGCACAGGTTGAGGATCAAGGAGGTCTGCTCATAGGAAGTGATGTCTCCATGATGAGTAGGACTTACCCAGTCACAGTGGGGATGAGGGGTCTTCCAGGAAAAGGAACTGTATATGCATGTTTCAGAGCCAAGTGAGCATGACATATTGGGGGGCTGAAAGAAATTCACTGTTGCCCATAATGCACAGTGGAAGGTGGGGGAAAGAGGAGGTCTTGGGAAGTGAGGTTGTGACTCTGATCATGGAGCACTCATAGGGGCTGGGACAGAATTAGATGAATTATTGTAAGTCATCTACTTGGTTTTGAGTAGATGCTTTCTAAATAGTAACTGATGTTCCAAGCAAAAGTCCATGGTAGATGTAATAGTCATTAGCAATATTACTACTACTACTGACTCCACTATTGTTACTCTCTTGCAACTATTACCATTTACATGGGATCAAAATAAAGGCCTCCCCATGTTAGACTGCTTATTTACCTGTTTATTGCTGCCTGTCATAAGAGTCCATAAGTTCCACAAGGTCACATACTGTGTTTGTTTTATTCAACAATGAACGTCATCAGCATTATATATTCATTGAATGAGTAAAAAAATGTTTTTGAGCATCTGCATTCCACACACTGTCCTAAGTACTCTGAAGGAGGTGGTAGTGGAGGGATGATGTCCAAAGACGCATGAAACAGTCTCTTTTCTCTGGGACTGATCCATTTATTTACTCAATGGTTGTATCTTGAGTATGTAAAATGTACTAAACCTTTGCTGGGTGCTGAGGAAATAATTTTGAGCAAGACACAGAGACACAGGTCCCTGCCCTTATGGAACTTACCACCTAGTTTAACGATTCTTAGTGGGCATGGTTCTACTCCTTAGGTAGCATTTGGAAATTTGTGGGAATGTTTTAGGTTGTCACAATATTGGAGGATACTATTGGTACTGGGTGGGCAGGGGTGAATAACTAGGGTGTCCTACAACATACAGGACAGGCCCCCACAATGAAGAATTATTCTTTGTCCCATGTGACTTTCTAACGTCCTGAAGGATGAACATGTAGATAAAAAAGCTTTTTACAATTATCTGAGCTTAGAACCTAAGTCTGTTACATATAAACATCAAGTGTTTCTTGTATGATTTTGTTACATACTGATCTTTTTTTTTCTTCCCAAGACACAATTGTAAATCAAGGTATGTTGCATTTAATTTTGTTTGGAATCTTTACCAAGAGTTGTTCAACATTTGGGAAAAATCACGTTGCTGATGGGAACATCACTCATGGTGTTTAAGTCACCAGTTTAACCCACCTGGATAAGTTTACATTAGTAGCGTTTGTATTCATGGAAATTCTATGTATAACACAAACATCATACTGTTCAGTTTTGTCTTCTAGTGCACTTGTGCTCAAACACTTATGTAAAAATGTATGGTATGTATTATTTTGTTATAAACTATTTTCCTTTTATTTCTTCTTTATATTATGTAAAAGCATTATATCGATGTTTTTGGAGTTATGTATGTTTCTGGGATGGTAAAGAGGAACTAAAAAAATATTTCTTGTAAAAAAGAGACATTAGTTTTGACTGGCTTAAAGGTTCTCAATTTTTAAGACAAACCACACTTTAATGAGAGAGAACTTAATTTATAATGTATGTAGTAAGTCAGCAATAAAACTTTAAAACTGCCCTAGTATAGGCTGGCTGGAGCAGGACAGGCTTTTTCATATATGTATATATATATGTGTATATAAACAGTACATGTATTTGTCTTCATCGGGTAAACTCTATTTCCAACTGTCTTCAGTTTCTGTACCTTATCCAAGTGGCTGCAAATGATGGCTATGCCTTGGTTTTATACTTTAAAACATCTGCCATCATTAATTTTTCTGGGACCTCTCTATATAGGTAAATAACCATTGAATTTTATCAAGAAGAGTTTGCCATTTCAGTACATTATATCATTGATGGCCTCTTACAGTATCTGGGTCTTAATACAATGTTTCTATGTCACTGTGTATTTGTAAGTCTTCCTAAAGGGGCAAGCATCCAACTACTTCATTATGTCTTCTTCTGGTATAGTCATCCTAGAGCATTCAAATATTGAAATATATACTATTTTATTACAATTACTTTCCTTTTCTTTCTTTTTATATTACAGTTAGGGCATTATATTGATTTTTTAAAAATATATGTGTAACAGTTATGTTATCCATTAATTTCACTTTCAGTCCAGTAAAAGCAGGTGTTAGAAAATATTTGTCATAAAAAGGGGATTTGGACCTGATAGGGTTGAGAAACACCGGTCTCAAACAAATAATTGCACCAATTACAAGTCAATTAAATAATGATATGCACTCTACGGAAGGTACAGAGTGACATGAGCTTACAGTCCAATTTGGATCATGACATACACCCTGAAATGGTGATGTCTGGAAGTACTGTGGTTGGCTGCTGTGCCATGTGACTGGCACCATGTCGAAAGGATCTCCTCATCCTTGCAGAGGGAGTGGGTGGGGATAGACCATGTCCAGTTGGAGGGATAGATAAGAGTCTGGCTGTAGCTTTTGAGGTGACAAGGATCTAGGTTAAGTGTGGCACGATGAGGTAGGCAAGACTACAAAACACAACTCTTGACTTTAAAGGGCATACGATCTACATGGAGGAAGAAGGCATCATACCCTCAGTTAGACTTCATTTATTCATTCTTCTAACAACTATTTATTAAGTACCATCTATGTGCCAGGAATTTTTGGAGATAATGCAGAATCCCTGTCCTCCTGAAGCTTAACTTATCAGGGGAGACAGACAGCAAACAAATAAATGATAAGTATTTAGTAGTCAAATGGTGATAAAGGCTATGGAGAAAGATAAGGCAGCATCTGAGTGATAGGGGCTCTGGAAATGGGATGGGAGGACAGTTGATAATCAGGTGGTCAGGGATAGCATCTTAGATAAGATAGTATTGGAGCAAAAATGTGGAGTGCTTCACACACAAAACAAGAGCAAGCCAGGCCCTGATCTCTCACATAAGTTCCCTTCCAGTCTCCAACCTTTATTGCCATTCTCCCTGTGACTCTTTGGTTCTGGCTCCAGCATCTCATTCCCACTTGTTTCCTTTTATTCCACCACCCACTGCCCCTTACACATGCTGCTACTCATTGCTGCTAGATTGTTCTTCTGAAATCTGGTTCCAAATACGTCTCTGCTCAAAAATCTTTATGAGACTCTAATTTTCACAGAACAAATTCCTGTTTGCCAAGTGTGGCATTCAAAGTTTTCCAGGAACTGGCCCCCACTAGCTTTTCAGCTTGCTTCTTGCTGGGTTTCCTTTAATAGTTACTAGTGAAACTCTTGCTCATGGAACCAGAATGTGCTTTCCCATTTCACCTATTGAGCCTGTTTGCTGAATTAATCCTATCTGAGACAATAGAGGGTCAAGAGTCCATTGAGGGGTTTAGTATTGAGAGGGTTAGGTGATGTGGGGTAGATGTTAAGAAAAGGCCTCAGAGGGGAGATCGGGCTTGTACTGGGCTTAAATTAGCAACTGGGAGGAAGATGGTGAAGCAGCATGAACAGAGGCTCAGAGGTAAGTGATTGTGAGGGAGGGACCAATCTGGTCTCTTTAGTGGGCAGTTTTGTGAAGACATGAATACTGCTGGTGTGTAGGGTTGGATTGAAACAATTAATGGACTCCCATTGCTTTTAACCTAAGGGACAGATGCTCTTCCCTGGAACATTCAGTCAAGTCCTTGTGTGGACATAAGCACCGTTTCTCTCTCTCTCTCTCTCTCTCTCTGTGTGTGTGTGTGTGTGTCTGTCTGGTGTTTGTCTGTCAGCATGTAGGCTATTTCCTTTAAGCAGCATTTGATGAAGCTGGTATGTCCTAGGCTTGCTGGTATACGGATGTAGTTGGTAGAATAATGAGTCATTATTATTGAATACCAATGTAATTAATCTAGGAAAATCATGTCCTGATGTACTAGATTACTGAGCAGAGTGAATAGTGAAAGTCTCATGTTCTAGGGGAATGCAGACATTTTTCAAAGCATTTTTAAAATGTAGATTTCCTCTGCTCAGGTTTGCATTGCTCATTTTTCATCTGTCTGCTTCTCCACCCCAGCTGAGAACAATGTTCTTTTTACTCCAACAAAGAAATGGACATTTAAAGGTAGTAGATAAAGAAGGTAATTGTAAATATATATGCACAAGTGTATGTGTGTCTGTGTATGTAAAGCTTTCTATCTCTATCTTCTAATTTTATGAAAGACACTTGGCTAAATGAGAACAGAAACTTACTCTCAGTGAAAGGTGTAGACTGTGTTTACCATGAAAAGCAAAATGGACAACAAACAAAATTTTGCAAATAATTAGAGAAATTTAATACATTCATCATATGTAATATATACATATATGTAAGTGGACATACATTTCAAATGGATAAATATTCCAGCATGGTTTACCTAATACATAATAGTATTGAAGGTTTAAAATGTGTCAGGTAGAATAGTAAACATTTTATATACATTATCTCATTTAATCCTCATAAAAATGCTATGAGGTTAGAACTATTATTTAGATCACTTTACAGATGAGGAAACTGGAATATAGGAAGATTAGTAAAATTGTCTGAAATTTGTAAGTGACAGTAGTTTGGCTCCAGAGTCCATGTTTTTAATTCAATCCACTAATTTTATGAATTGACAGTTGGTTAAATGAAACTACTATTATTCTGATTCTGAGTGAGATGTACGAATTGTGTTTACCTAAAAAAACCAAAGCAGAGAGTTAAGGAAGTTTTGGTGGTAATCAAGTAATTGAATATATTCATCCTAAGTAATTGGATAATGAAGGCAAGAAGCTGACAAATGAACCTGACAGCCATTGATGTTTTCTTTCTTTCTTTTTTTCTTTTTTTTTAATTTCTGAAGATGCTTTTCAAATAACTTATTAACAATACACTCTAAATTTTTAAAAGAAGCAACAATCTGAGTAAGAAAAAAAATCTATGGATTATTACTTAAAAGCTGAAGAACATTATAAAAGAAAAGCAAAAACATATTATAAGAGATTTAAAAATTTGTAGCACCTAGCTGGTATAGGAATGGTTTTTATAAAAGCAAATAGAAAGAGTTTACAATGACTCACATTTTTTGGAAGCATACCATAATTGAGAAAACATAAACTCATAAATATATTCTGAAAACAATGTGGCTAGCCCATCTTTAAAAAAAGTTAGAGATGAAAATTTGAAATGTTTTATTACATAAACTGGGTTATTTTTTGTTACATGACAAAACTTGTTGAGTCAAAACCAGTTGGTTATGATATTATAGCTTTGCAATTGAAATTTTTCTGATGCATATACCTTTATACCTTTACATTCCAAGCAACTAAAGGCTGGTTTCCATATTTTATTGGTATTTCCATGTCAATATAGAAACATCTTTGAAAATAGTTTAAGTGAGATATTATTAAGACAGGTATTGTTCTGACTGAATTTTCAGGGTCTCTTTTAAAAGTCCCCATTGTTTGCTGTGAAACAAAAGCCCTGTCATAATGAATCAAACTGCAGTTACTAGAAATAATGATCCCCCTCCCCAAAAAATGACTACAGTTGACATAATATATTTGGTCTCATTGCTAATATTTAAATAATATTTAAGAAAATCATCTTTCAGAATTAGCATACGGACTTGACACGTGATTTATGGTTCAAGCATTCTGCACGCTTGGATTCTGTGACACCATTCACAGAGTTTGTCATTCACAGGCATCAGTGACTACTCAGAAAAATTCCATTTGGAAAACAAGACTTGAAAATGAAAAGCATTTTTTGTAGTCTTTGGATTTCTATACTATACTTTTAAAGATTGGATAAAATTGACAGCAAAAATGTTCACCTGTCTCCAAACAGAGCATAGTGGTAATTTCCAGAAAGTAGATTTCTCCCATCATTCCCCTTGGTCTACTGAACTTATTCAAGATGTAACTGTAAAACAAATATGGTAACACCATCATCAGGACAGACATGAGTTCTTGTCTTGGGAATGGGGTGTTGTATAATGTGATAATTTATTCCCACTGACATTCCTCATTCTTATCTAATAAAGCCCAATGCTACACCTTTTACAATCCTATCATAATTATTAAAGTACATACATTGCCATCTCATAAGATTCTAAGGAAATTTTAACAATTAAGTGCAAAAATGATACCAGTTCTGGAAGCAGATCCTGTTCATTACTGTAATTGAATGCTAATCTGTTTCATTCATGAACTAGTCAGAGGCAACAACAACAGCTTGGAATTTCAAATCTGAATTCTGAATCCTCCCTCTTTCCATAGAACTTACTTTTGGTAGGAAGTTCTTCATACATTGTTCTTCCTTGAAGCTCATTACAAACAAACAAAAACAAAAGCCTCATTAATCCGCAGTGAGAAGTGGGTTAAAGGGGAAAGTCCTGTTGGAGTCAGAGAAGTCTTATTTGGGCAGGATTTTAGGATGGACCTGCTTCTCTGTAAGCAGCAGACTGGAGGTGCTTGGGCTTAGATGTTGGAAAGAATTCAGCTTGGAATGCCAGGTTTGTCTTGGCTAAGTTACTCTTTGCACTGCAGTTTCCTCGTGTTGAAATGGGGCTAATAAGGCATCCTTCATAGGCATGTTGTGATTATAAATTGAGATAATGCAAGACAAGTGTTTAGCCATGTATCATTATAAAATATAGTCATTTGAAACTACCCATGTAGTATGCCAGGATCCCATAAAATTGAAAGAAACACAAACTATGCTTGTGACATTAGGGCTGTTTGTCTGCCAAAAGGTGCATCTTTTGTGTTCTAACAGTCTTTTATTGTGCACTGGTATTGCAGCAAAGAATCAAATGAGGCAGTAGAAAGCTGAATGAGAGTTCCCTCACCAAGGGACTGGAGGACACAGTGCTGTCCCAAGGCATCCAGTTTATGCAACAAAGCATGGATTAAGTATGTGCTGTGCACCAGGGTACCACACATGAGCTTAGCAGAGTGGAGTGCCTAGATGTAGTTAAGACAACTCTATTGTCGATTGTGGAGGATGGGGAAGACAGTTTTTGATTTAAATTTGGTGTGGTAAATGTTGTCATTAGCTCTTTGTTATGTGTTGGGAGCACTGGTCTGTCTGTGCATTGAGGAAAGCTTCATGAAGGAGTTGACATTTGAATTGAGCCTGGAACAGTAAGTGGAATTAAAGGAAAAAGACATTCCAGGAAGAGCATATGCAAAAGCTGGGAGGTACAAAACAACATTGTGTGATTGGGAGCTTGTTTAGAGTGGTTGAAACACAGACTATATTATTGGGAATAGAGGGAAATAAGACTGGAAAGACAAACTAGGGCCTGATTATAAGGAACTCCCTTTGCCCCTTACCTGGTAAGCAGTGTGAAGGAAGGTTTCCTTGCAGTGGAGATGGTGGCAGTAGAGGCAGGCTGCCTACTCATGAGGCTTTAAGAAAGAGTCAAGCGAGAAATAATGAGGGATCCAACCAAGACAGAGGGCAGCAGTATTTGCTGTAGGGAGTGAGGGAGAAGAAAGGATTCAAGGATGAACCTGAGATTTCTAGCTTGAGCTGTGGGATGGTGTGCTGGTTTGAACCTATCATGTCCCCAACAAAAGTCATGTTCTTTAATGCAATCTTCTAGGGGCAGACTTGTTAGTCTTTTGATTAGGGTGGGACATTTGATTAGGTTGTTTCCATGAAGGTATAACCCCCACCCATTCTGGGTGGGTCTTAATTAGATCACTGGAGTCCTTTAAGAGAAGCTGAGAGAGACATTTTGGAGAGAAGCTAAGATATGTAGTCCAGAGTTTGCCCCTCGGAGAAGCTTAGAGGTGACGCAGACCCAGATTCTTGGAGACACTGTGAGATGCTTTCAGAAGAATGTTTGGAGATGCTAAGCTAAGAAATGAAGCCCAGAGTTTGCCCCCAAGAAGCTAATAGAGGACTCCCAGATGCTTAGAAACACCCCAGGAGAACCAAGCAGAGGGGTGAGAGAAGCTAAGAGAGACAGAAGCCCAGAGACATTTTGGAGAAAGCCACTTTGAAATGTAATCCAGGAGCAAAGGACTACCAGAAGCCAGCCACGTGTCTTCCCAGCTGACAGAGTTGTTCCGGATGCCATTGGCCTTTCTTCAGTGAAGGTATCCTCTTGTAGATGCCTTAGTTTGGACGCTTCTATGGCCTTAGAACTGTAAATTTGTAACCTAATAAATCCCCTTTATAAAAGCCAATCCATAGCTAGTATTTTGCATAACAGCAGCTTTAGCAAACTGGAACAGATGATGTTGTAATTCATTAACCTTGACTGGCTAGCTGCCCATACCCTCAGGTTTTGAGGTTTTGCTACTTGCTGGAATACTCTACTGTTTCCTAAACAGCTCCAGTAGTCCATAGGTGTATCAGCAGCCTAGGGTCCTTCAGTGCCATTAAAAGGAAAGAACTGCAGTAGAATGACCCCCGCCATTATCTAAGAGGGCTCTATGGTTACCTGGGCTACTTGTTCTCAAAGTGTGACCTGTGGACCACTAGGGGTTCCTGAGATTCCTTTGGGGAGTCCACGAGCACAAAACTATTTTTATAATGTACTAAGATGTTATATGCTGTTTTCATTATCTCCTCTCACAGATACTCAGACATGTGAAGATGTCATTGCTCTGACAGCTTGTGTATTTTTGAGTTTTCTAGAATTTTCTAAGATAGTAGATTTAAGGTTAAGAAAGTGAACATTTTCAGAGATTAATTCAGTATGTTTTCAATACTTCTTCCGTACCCTTGTTAGCAGATTACGCCTGTTATAATATTGGCAATTTCATTATTGTCCACTCATTCATTTATTTTTTATCTTTTACTTTTTTCTTTATTAGAGAAAATGTGGGTTTACAGAACAATCATGCATAAAATACAGGATTGCCATATACCACCCTACCACCAACACTTTGCATTGATGTGGAACATTTGTTACAGTTAATGCTAGCACATTTTTGTAATTGTGTTATTAATTAAAGTTTAACATAGGGTTAATTTTTTTGTGTAGTTAGTTCTATGTATTTTTTAAAAAATAATTATTCTGTTACCCTATATGCAATCTAACATTTTTCCCTTTAATCACCCTCAGATGTATAAATTTCAGTGCTGTTAACTGCATTCACAATGTTGTGCTACCATCACCACCATGCATTACCAAAACATTTCCATCATTCCATATAGGAACCCTGTACATTTGACACCTTAACTTCCCATTCCCTAGCCCAACCCCATGCCCTGGTAACCTATATTCTAGATTCTGACTCAATGAGTGTGCTTATTCTGATTGTTTCAAATCAGTGAGATCATACAATATTTGTCCTTTTGTGTCTGGCTTATTTCACTCAACATGATGTCTTCCAGGTTCATCCATGTTGTCACAAGTATGAAGACTTCATTCCTTTTAATGGCTGAATAATATTCCATTGTATGTATATATCACATTTTATTCATCTATTCATTGGTTGATGGACACTTTGTTTGCTTCCATCTTTTGAAAATTGTGAATAATGCTGTTATGAACTTCAGTGTGCAAATATCTGTTCAAGCTCCTACTTGCAATTCTTTTGGGTATATACTTAGTATTGGGATTGCCAGGTCATATGATAGTTCTATACTTAGCTTTCTGAGGAACTGCCAAACTGTCTTCTACAGCAGCTGCACCATTTTATATTGCTACCAGCAACAAACAAGTATTCCTATTTCTCTGCATCTGTTCTGACACCTGTTATTTTCTGTTTTTCTAATAGCAGCCTTTCTAATAGGTGTGACGTGGTATCTCATTGTGGTTTTTCATTTGTTGTTGCTTGTGCTTTGTATGTAAAGTCTAAGAAACCACTGCCTAACACAAGGTCATGAAAATGCTTCCCTATGTTTTCTTCTATGAGTTTGATAGTTCAGCTTTTATATTAACGTCTTTGATCCATTTTGAGTTAATTTTGGTATGTGATGTGAGGTAGGGGTTCTCCTCCTTTTTTTTTTTTTTTTTTTTTTTTTGCTAATGGAGATCCAGTTCTCTTAGCACCATTTCTTGAAGAGACTATTATTTCCCAATTGAGTGGTCTTTGCCAACTTGTCAAAAATCAGCTGGCCATAAATGTGAGGGTTGATTTCTGAGCTCTCAGTTCTATTCCATTGCTCTATGTGTCTGTTCTTTTGCCAGTATCATGCTTTGTAATAAGTTTTAAGATCAGGAAATGTGAGTCCTCCAACTTCATTCTTCTTTTTCAAGATGGCTTTAGCTATTTGGGGCTCCTTACCCTTCCATATAAATTTGATGACTGACTTTTCTATTTCTGCAGATCAGGCTGTCAGAAGTTTTGATGGGATTGCATTGAATCTATAAATTGCTTTGGATAGTACTGACGTCTTAACAATATTTAGTCTTCTAATCCATGAACACAGAATGTCCTTCCATTTACTTATGTCTTCTCTGATTTCTTCTGGCAATGTTCTGTAGTTTTCTGTGTTCAAGTTCTTTACATACTTGGTTGGATTTATTCCTAGGTATTCCTAGATATTTCATTCTATTAGTTGCTATTGTAAATGGATTTTTTTTTCCAGATTTTTTCTTCTGATTGTCCATTGCTTCTGTAGAGAAACACAAATGATTTTGGGGTGTTGATCTTGAACCCCACCATTTTGTTGAATTCATTTATTAGCTCTAGGAGCTTTGTTGTGGATTTTTCAGAATTTTCTGTATATATGATCATATTATCTGCAAATAAGGAAAGTTTTACTTCTTCCTTTTCAGTTTGGGTGCTTTTTATTTCTTTTGCTGGACTATTTGCTCTGGCAAGATCTTACAGTACAGTGTTGAATAACAGTGGTGAAAGTGGGCATCCTTGTCTTGTTCCTGATCTTAGAGGGAAAGTTTCAGTTTTTCACATCAAGTAGGATATTAGTTGTGGGCCTTTCATATATGCCCTTTATCATGTTGAGGAAATTTCCTTCTATTCCTAGTGTTCTAAGATTTTTTACTCAAGGAAGGTGCTTTATTTTCTCAAATGCCTTTTTTGCATCAGTTGAGATGATCATGTGATTTTTTCTTTCATTCTGCTAATGTGGTGTATGACATTAATTGATCTTCTTACGTTGAATGAACCTTGCATACCAGGGATAAGTCCCACTTGATCGTGGTGCGTAATTCTTTTAATATGCATTGATTGGAGTAGCACACACAATAGCTGAGAGACTAATCAAGCTATGTATATTTCAAGACTGAATTAATATCTCATTTGAAGACTTGTATTTTTGACTTACAAATAGATGAATCTATGTTTGCTTTTTTCCATCCAGTATCAGCAACAATTAATCATCCAATAAAATGTTTTATGTGAAACCTTAGTAACAAGTACAAGTGTTACTGAAATATTCCAAAGTATTTAATACCTTTTTTTGAATCTCATGGTTTAACTTGGAACAACTGTGTTGAGATTTACATTGCCATAGCAATGCCTGGTAAAACTACACAATTGAGAGCAGCACTACCGAATGGTTGTAGTAGTAATTGTATTCACCACCATGCACTTGCAATTTAAAAAATAAGCCAATTTCGCTGAATCATGTCCTTAACAAAGCTGTAAAATTGTTGGTTTTATTAAATCTTAACCCTTGAGTACACATCTTTTTAATATTCTGTATGACAAAATTAGAAGTATGGATAAAGTATTTCTGCTGCATACTGAAGTACTCGAGTTGTCTCAAGGAAAAGCACTTGTAGGATTATTTGTGTTGGGAGCTCAACACTAGCCACTTTTTTTTTATAGAACATAATTTTTACTTGAAAGAATGACTGGCAGCCACACTATGGGAATTCAGGCTTCAATATTTGACAGATATTTTCTCCAAAATGAATGAAGTGAGCCTGTCACATCAAAGAGAAGTATGATGAAAGCTATCTTTCCCTTGGCTTTAGTGATTTCAATAATTTACCATATTGTGTCATGGGCAACAGAACATTTTTGAATAGTATTATGGTGCCAGTTATGGCATCATTTTGAGACCAATCTTTTGGAGTTTAAAGGAAAAGGAATTGAAGTGTTTAAATTGTTGATGTTAAAGCTGACACAGTGTTTGTTGCCATGGATAAAATTCAAGCTTTCAAGCAAAAATGAAAATTTTATAAAGCTTGAAACCACCACTATGAGCTTAAGATCTTCTTAATACTTTTCTGGTAAGATAGGTAATGCTTAAGGAATAGGATTTATTTTAAAGTCTAATATATTGAGGTAGAATTTATATATGGTGAAACTTACCTTTTTAGGGGTGCCATTCAATGAGTTTTGGCAAATATATACAGCTTGTGTTCACCGCAACAAATAGAATATAAAATACTTCCATCACACCAAAAAGTTCTTACATGTTCCTCTGTAGTCAGTTCTCACCACCCCCTATCCCCCAACCCCTGTCAACCCTGATCTGATTTCTATCCCTATAGTACTGTCTTTTCTAGAATATCATAATACATGGAGTCATACAGTGCATAGCCTTTTTGTCTGGCTTCTTACATTTAGCATAATGTTTTTGAGTCGACAGTGACTTTGATGTTATAGAATATAATGTATCAACATTCAATCTGTATAACTCGATGAACCAATATTTTCCAAATGATCAGTCATGAATGCTACAAAATGGGTAAAGGATCCATTCAGAAAACAAGATAAACCAATGGATTTTAATGTACCGGAGTATAAAAATTTCATTGATAAGGCTTCAGATTCTCCACTGCTGTACCACTTGTTGAATATGGGTATAGATAGTATCACAGAAGAATATCCATAATTATCTGAAAGGCTGTTCAAATGCTCCTCTCTTTTCCAATTACATACGTATCCATGAGAGACCAGATTTTCTTCATATGCTTCAACCGAAATGACATATTACAATGGATTGAAGGCAGAAACAGATATGAGAATACAATTGTCTTCTATTATGCCAGGCATTAAGAAGATATGAATTATCATAAAACAATGTCACTCTTCCTGCTATTTTTTTTGTTTTTCAAAACATGTTTTCACATTTTTCATAAGCATATGTCATTTAGGATAATATGTAATGGGTTTATCATTGTTATTTTAAATGAATTAATAAATATTTTTACATTTTCTCAGTTTTTTCCTAACACAGCAAATATCAATAATCTACATAAACAAATACTCTTTAAGTCCTCCATAGTTTTTAAGAGAGTAAAAGTTTGAGAACCACTGACCTAGGTGGATTGGCAGGTGCCGCTGGAGAATGAGAACAGCTGGGGAGGGAAGAAGTTAGGGAAACAATTGCATCTCTGATTCCTTGGCTCATAGTAAGGTTTCAACACATGGTTGTAGAATAAATGAAACTCAGGCCATACATCAATGTAGTCAGGCTAATCAATTCAAGAAAATGAATTTGCTGAAATGAATAGATTATTTTTTTGAGAGCCCATCAACCAAGGGTGGGTGGGGGGAGCATCCTGGTTGGTTTAGCTGCTGACATAGTTGATCTGAAAGAGACTGGGGTTGAGCTGGGATCTGAGCTGATCATTGGATTGAGAATCCAAGGAAATCCTTCATATATATGCAGAATAAAATGTCAAATGCTAGCAGAGGAGAAGAGCAAGGGTCTGTGGCAGAGGAGGCCAGGGTCAGGGAATCGATTGACTAGAAAAAGGTGTAAGGAGTTTGCGTGGTGAGAGGATGAGTGCTGTACTAACAGATCAGGGTTCCAGCTGGGTCAAATGGCTTCTTCTCCCGAGTCTGAGATGGTCTCAGCTCACGTCCTGTATGGAAGTGGACTAGTCCTGCTGTGGGTAGGAAGGTAGCTAATGGAGTTTGGTAGTCCTGATATTGGGGGAGGAGGTGGGCAGTGTTGGTTAGGTATTATAGGATATTGAACCCAGAATCTTTCTTCTGACATTCCTCCCCTCACTACCTTTGCATGAGTTTATAGAATGAGTTTTAGTCTTTGAACTTCACTAAACAGTCCTACATAGAGGCCAGGGGTTATATTTTATTGGGGCAGGTGGTGGGGTAGAGTGTGTCAGCACAAATTAACTGATCTGTCCCAGCCTCCTGACCTGCTTTCACATACACATTAATTGTTTGGCTATTATTCTACGAGATATCTGATTTATTTTTGTGAGAGAAAACTTTAAAATGTATGCCCCATGCTGCCGTCAAAATCTCATTGACATCTTATGGTTCTGAAAATGCATTGAACTTTCCTCCAAATTTGGCAGTCAGAGCTTTTTAATGTGTGTTTTTTTTAAATGTGTTTTAAAAGAAAAAGTTAGATTCTAAAAGATTAAACACAGGTTAACCTATATTCTTTATTAATATTGTATTTGTGGTAACAGTGCATTACACATGGTTCTATAGGAATTCTATTCTAATTAAGTAATAATTCATGTCCATTTATTCAACATGACAGTGTCATTAATTATATTGCAAGGAATATGGAAAGCATATAATCTGTGAGTGCTAAGTATTACTAGACGTATCAGATTTTGTACATTATGGAGAATAAATAGTAACATCAACAACTCACCTTTAATAAACCCAGGGAGCACCCTGACCTGACAGTTTTTTAAATAATGTGTGTTAACATTAATATAAATAAAATATAAATATAAAACTTAACATTTACTTTAAGAAATGCAAACAAAATAATTTGTCAAGAAGAATTTAGCTTTCTTAGCAGGAGCACATTTATTTGGTTACCTTCTGCGGTCGGCTTCCTGTCTGCAAAGTGGGATCTGCCCCCCTCCCCACTTCTGCCTAATATCCTGTGAAGGTGCCAATTACCCTGCTGCTTATCGGTTGAAAACTATGCTTGGTGCAAAGGGAGCATCAATTATTTGTGAGCAGAGAGCTAAGGCTGACGGAATCATAATAAAGGATTCTGGAGCTTCCAGCTAACAGAATATATCAAAAGGCAATGTGTAGACCAAAGAGAGCACATTTCCAAATTCTATGCCTTAAAGCTAAAATTAAAATAAGGTCAGATTTGCTGTGTAGATTACATGAGAATTTGCTGAAGTTAATAAGAAAACTGGTAGGGTATTTTCCTTTTATCCACATGGTCTTTAACACATTATATTCTGAATTTATTCATACTATTGACTTTTCCTCCCTAAATCTGGTATGTGTATTTTTTTTTTCTGTGCTTCAAAATGGTGGCCAATTATCAGGTGAAGTTATATCAAGCTTTCCTTCCTGTGATTGTTATTGCCTTGTAATATCAGGTTGGACTTCTTTCCATGTTAAAAGGAGGTTGAAAATGTTGGGCAGATGTGGATGTGTCACCAACAGTCACCTTGGATTGAGGCGTTTATTCCTGATTCTATGCATAGAGTTTACCACTACCAAGAGTAGCTTGCACTTCCCTCTCCTCAGCCCACCTAAGCTTTGATTAATGTTATAAGGATGTTTCACAAAAAATTTTAAAAATTAGAGTATTGCTTTTGAAAAAGAAGGTCTTTATGGACAGAATCATAAGCCTGAGTGTATCGTTCCCCTGGTATGTACAGATGGGAAAGAGTTGCCAATCTTTAATTTAGTAGATAGTTCTTTCTCATTTAGGTAGATGAGGATTTCCTATTGATTTTTTAAAAAATGGACCTTTATTTTAGAATAGTTTGGATTTACAGAAAAGTTGTAAAGATCATGCAGAGAATTCCCATATACCCTGCACCCTGTTCTGCTACTGTTAGCATCTTACATTATCTTAGTACATTTGTCACAACTCAGGAACCAATATTTATACCTTATTACCTATAGACTTTTAATTTGGCCTTGCTATTTATTATTTATAGGACACTGTTAGGAATTGTTCCAATATTCACTTATTTTTGTATCAATTTTTCCAAATCAATTATGTTTTACACACCAGTTTATTGCATCCAAAGTAGATAGCTTGTTTGTTCTTGATGGTACTTTACCTTTTGGGATGTTGCGTGTAACCAAGCCCCCTGTGTTTCTCCTGGTCCCTGAGCTTGGGGTTACATGCAGGGATGAAGGTCTGAGGCACTGAATGATGTTTCAGCTTCAAAATGAGGATGCCTACTAATCAGAGAAGGCACTTTAAAAATCACTCTGTTTAATGCATGCGTTTTGGAGAGGAGGAAACAGGGGCCATTGAGGTGAGGGGACTCCCCCAAGGTCACTCACAGCTCGTGGCAGGGTCTGGACTGAAGTGAAGCCTCTTAACTCCTTTACACTCTTGCATCTAATAAAATTTTCACAGTGATGCTTTTATTCTATTTATTATTTATACCCTGCCTAATTTAAAAAAGAATTGGAGCCATCTACCCTGTGATTTACTCTGCATTGAACACAGTATAGATCATAGGATCCTTCATGATTTAAGTGGATTTTTAAAATGAATAATATTTTCATCTATAATTATTCAATAAATAGTTCCTAACACATAATATCACAGGATTGATGCCTTGCACATAGTAGGCACTCAATAAATAAAGGTAAAATGAACAAATGAAAAATGCTAACTTGGGATTTATAAACCAAAGAGTCCACAACATAAGCAGGTAAATGTGGCATGGCCAAGTAAGCAGGGAAAATAAGATCTATTCTTGGCTCTGGAAAAGACAGGGCTGGGTGAGAAACTGTGGGTCTGACATAGTGGAATGAATAATGATTATTTTGGCTTGTGACTCTCTTTATACAATTAGATGAGCTGCAAAGATGGGACATATATCGGTGAAGGTCTGGTGTTGTGGGGAATGTTCCAGGCTCTAGACTGAATTCATCTCATGACTCTGGGCAAGTTGTTTGCCTTCTATGAGCCTTAGGTTCCTCACCTGTGATGATGTTAATACCTATTTCTTGAGGTTGTTGCCACTGTTAAATGAGATAGTGGAGAGAAGCAAAAGCAAATGTGAAATCTGACACAGGTGCTACTTATTAATCTGGCACAGGTGTTAATTATTAATCTGGCACAAGTGTTACTTATTAATCTATAGGCTTATTCAGAAGGAACTCTACATTTGAGTGCAGGGTTTCTATAAAGTATATGGAAACTCCTTTCCCATTTTGCAAGTTACCTAAGCAAAATGATAACATTAGAAAAATGAATATCGAGAACCGAAAAGGAAGATAAATAGATATCAGGTCAAAGTTAATGTTTCTGCAGCCGAGTCACATGAGAGAAAAAAACTGAGGCAAAATTCCAAGACTTGAAACTGAATATCTGCCTGAGAGGGAAAGGAGAACTGAGTCAGGCCAGGGTGTCCTGCTGATAATTTCTGCCCTGTTCTGGCTAAGGTTTTATCACACTGTTATTGGGGAGGGGTGAAGAAACCTTGGCAAGCATAGAGGTTCTTTGTAGATAAACTATGGCAGATATAGAATAGAAAATTATCCCCAAGTTTTCCAATCAAAATACTCGAAGTGACTATTTCTGAGCAACAATTTAAGAAGGCAGAGACAAAGCCCAAGATAAATTAGAACCAATGGCAGTTGTACAAAATGGCTGCCAACACAAAATACAGAGCATTGCCCTCTGTAAGATATCTTCCCTCTTGCTAGTTGGGACTTGGTTCATTCAATGCTGTGCTGCTCCGAGCAAGACTGAGGAGTGACCTTCGATTTGTCTTCCTGTGATTTCCCTTGATGCACCCATGTGTCATACACCAGAGATCTCAGCTGGAGAGTCCAGGCTCTATCAGCCCACCATGTAAAGGAAGTGCTAAAGCCCATCTTTTCTCCTCTATTCTCTCATTCAACATTCTCATCCTATTTAAATGTGGCCTGCCTGATACCTCATTTCATTAGGGTCTGCTCCATGTTAGATAACCTTAAAAGTTCAACCCATGTCCATATGGAAAAGAGGTAATGGGCCACCATCCTGGGTAATTGAATGTTCAAAGAGTTGATCTGGGGAAAAAGTGGAGTTTGGTTTTAGGTAAAGTTGGTACAAGTAGGACATCTGTATAGATCTGTCACTCAGTCATATAAAGACTAGAGATCAGGAAAGAAGCCTGGTGTGGTGGTTTGGAGATAGGTACCCCAGAAAAACATGTTCTTAAACTTAATCCATTCCTGTGGGTGTGAACTCCTGTAAACAGGACCTTTGATGAGGTAACTTCAGTTAAGATATGACCCAACTGAATCAAGATGAGCCTTAAGCCTATTACTGAAGTTCTTACAGGAAAGGTCACAGAGAGAGAAAAGAGCCATAGGAAGCAGCCAGAAACTGAACATCAACAGAACTGGAAGAGAAGGGAGAAACCAGGAGAGGCTGCTGCATGCGTTGCCATATGACAGAAAAGCCAAGGACCAAGGAATACCAACAGCCAGCCCCAAAGTGCCACAGTCTTCTGGGAGAAATCATCGCCTTGATGATACTTTGATTTTGGATTCCTAGCCTTAAAACTGTGAGCCAATAAACTTCCCAATTTTTAAGCCAACCCACTGCATGGTATTTGATTTAGCAGCTAGGAAATTAAAGCACCTGGGAAGCGACATACATTTTGGAAATATTTAGAAGGATTGGACTGTCTCTGTGGTCCCAGAGGGCAGAAGAGAGTAATATTTGCTAAGCCATGAGATTTTTGGCAGTACAGGTAATGTTCCTGCTTCTCCATTTGGGTCCCACAGTTTGATTGATATATTGCACTTCATTTTTAAAATTGCTTTTCATTCAATCATCTAAAAGGACTTAAAGTTAGAGTTTTTAAATATCTCATCATTTCCCTCTAACGTGATAGAAGGGAGAAATCCTTCTTGATTAACTACCTCTGTGTATTCATTCTCTCATTCATTCAACCAACAAATACTTACTATGTTCCCTGTTTGCCAGACACAGTTCTAGGAGCTGGAGATAAAGCCGTGAACAAAACAGATAAAGTCACTGACTTCATGGAACTTGCGCTAATAGAAGGAGACAGACAATCAACAGACAGTGGAATAACTAACTAAAAATATGTCAGAAGACAAGAAGTGCCATGGAGAACAATGAAGCAGCATAAGAAGAATGGTTGTGTTAGGAGAAGAGGCACTGTTTTACACAGGGTGATCAGGGACAGCCTTCTCTCCTCAGGAAATCATTGAGCAGGTGTCTGAATGAAATTAAGGCTGAGATTCTGCAGTCTCCTATTCCATTAGCAAGCCAGCCGATGGCATCTTTTCCAGTGGTATCTTTGCTACTGAGCTTTAGGATGCCAAGTCTAGAACCTGGGCTTCTTACTCCTTGGTTAGTACCTAAACTGTACTGCTGCTCGATGCTGCTCCCTTTCTCCCCGTTGGAGAAAGGTGGAGATTCCATCACTTTGAAGGCAATTGCTGCTTCATTCTGGAAAAGAGTAACATATAGTAGTGTTTTATTGTTCTGGGACAGTCAAGGAATGAGGAAGGAATTTTCTTCATTAGAACAGATTTTTCCAAGTAACTTATCCCTTTCATTCCTGAATTTAACTTTTTAAAATGTTTGGACTGATAGCTTTCTAAACTATATTGCACATATATCAGACTTCAAAACTAGTTTGCTGAGCATTTTAATTTATTTATACTGGATCTTCTTTCACAAAGAATTTGTGTCAGCTTATGCCATAAAATAAAATACCAGAATATAATTGAGAAATGTAAAATTCAGGCCAAAAAATAAAAATATAGAGTAGAAATCTGTGATCCAAGAAAAGGAACTAGAATGAAAGGCCCCTAAGGTCCTTCTTGGTTTTTTGGTTCTAGCTTCCTGGTAGTCAAAGTGACCTGGGGATAAGATCAGGCCCATCATTTTTATTTTTCAGAAAGGGAAAATTTATGCCAAATCCTTAAGAAAAGGAAAACATTTCCAAGCACTTACTCTACAAGAAATTTCCCATGGGGTTATGTCGAGCATGATTTAAGCTCTGTGTATTACGTTTATTATTTTGAATGGCAATTATTATATTCTACTGTTTTGAGGAACTATTGAAATGGTGTCTGTTACTTTCCCTGAAATGAAAAGGACCCAAAAGTGGCATTTTCCATTTCTTATGTCCTACTCTCATCTCCTTTTGTCTTTTCTCACACTTTTAAACTGTTGGTCATGGCCTTGCCCTGCTGCCGATGCCCCTGCTTCCAGCAGGATGGTCTCCTATTTGAATAATTTTGGCTTCTGATCTGCCCTGCATTGGAAGTCTGAAAATCATGCTTGCACATTTGTGTTTAGAGCAATAAATAATAGCAATAATAACAAAAACAATACCATCATTTATGAACATTTAATACATGACAGATAATGTTCTAAGCATATCGCACATATGGACCTCATTTAATCCTGTCTACAATCTGATGAGGGAGAAAAAATTACTCTCCTCATTTTATGGATTAAAAATATCAAGTCTCAGAAGGGTGACCTAACTTTCCCAATGTCTCACATCTGTAAGAGGTGGAGGTGGGATAAGAAGCCAGGCAGCCCGAATGCAATGTTAGGTTCTGAGAAACTCTCGTAAGGAGACTTGGGGTCACCTAGGTTTGTTTCTCAAATATTTTTTTTCCCTTGCCTTGTATTCTGGATGGTTGAGGTTTCCCGTTAGCAGGCCCCTGATAAGTGAGGCGTGACTGAACTGTTTAGTGTTGACTGGATAGAGGATTTTCTTTGATAAGGCACTGAACTCAGACAAGTTCTGAGAGGCCCGAACTTCTAAGGGCCGGCACTATCCGTTTGAATCACAATATTTGCATCCTAATCTCTAATTTCCTACTTAATCACTTCACTTCTTCAAAGTAAGTGTATTTATCTACAGATCATGGTTCTTCCAGTTGTAAAATTTAAGATTGTACAGCCTTGAGCAAAATTGAAATGAGAAAGAAATACAAAAACATTTAAAACATCTCAAGTATTTGAATATGGAACTCTGCATATACTCTTTGCAGAGGCTTCTATAAATGGAACCTTACATAGGTCTAATTTACTAAATGAATCCATTTATTCTTTAAATGTTACTCTTGCCATTTCATGTATTTTCTATTTTATAAAAAAATGTCTTTTGTGTATTAATATTTCCCCATCATAATGCTGGCATCCTTTCTGATATTGCACAGTGTCTGTTCAGACAGAATTGACAGGCAATTCAAGTGCACAGCAGAATCCTCCATCTAAATTTAGAAATTTGTAAATAAAACAAAGCTAGGAGCCTCAAAGTCTGCAGCAGTACAGCTGATAATCTTTTTGGCTTTTAAACAAACATAAATACTCTGAAACTTGCTCTTAGCAAGTAACTTCATAATTAGGTTAATATAATAGCACTTTGTCCTTTTGTATCACATTTCAGTTGAAGACCTAGAAGGGATTTTAACAAATGCAAGTGCTTTTTACCTTGGCCCCTGTAGAAAGGAGGCTTGATTCATTATACTCACATGGTGACCAGCCACACGAGGGCCATTAGGGCTGATGGGTTTAGCATGGATTACGACCACAGGCCAAACTTGCCTGGATTTAGCATGATGGATCATCTTGTGTTTTCTGGGTCAGTCCCAGTTTTACCTAACAAAAATGATCCACAGAATGTACCAGGATACAGGGGTTAATTTTAATACCTTTGAAAAGCTTATCCTCTATGTGAATGTGGTTCCATCTTGACCTTAGCAGGTGTCTGCTCTGAGAATTCAGGCATGTCTATGAATATAGGATGAACTGATGAGAGAAGGAATTCAGGTTTTCAATTAGTATAAGCTGATAATGTAAGGGAGAAAGGTGGCTGTGCAGTGAAGGAGGAGGGAGGAAATGAGGAGGGGAAGGACTACATGGTGTCTCTCGTTAATATTCATCTACTGTCTGGTCTTAGTTCTTTGAACCTTGCGATGAGTGAATCTGCACACAGAAACTGAGGAGCTATTTTTATAGGGAAGAAGGTAAAATGTAGGGGCATCAGGAATATTGCTTTGGTGCCAGATGATGACTCATAATGGAGAAAAGGTTCAACTTCTCCTTTTCTACACAAAATATACCTAGCACCTCAAGGGAGGTTGTCTCTGGAAGCTTAGGGAAACGTCCTTCATATGGAGTGTCTTGGCACAGGTGGCAGTGGCATTGATGACATCCATTCAAGGAACTTCTTAGGCCATGGACACTGGATCGCAATATCCAGAAAGACATTCTGGTAGCATCTGGGACTGACTGATTCTTAAACACCTGTGAGACATCTCTGGGGACTTCTAGTCATACTTGGGTGAGACTTTATAGGCAGCTAAACTCCCACATGAACAAGTAGGAGCAAGGGCTAGAGAAACTTGAGTCACAGCTATTATCCTTATCCTACTATCTGAATTCATGAGCTGGTGAGGTCTAGAGAAACTCAAGTCCCACTTAGTAAACTTCATAAACCAGAAAAAACTACTCTGATCATGTTTGACCCACCTTGTAAACATAGCAAAGCAAACCTTCTGTTAAGAGGATGGTGACTGGATGTGCCAGACTTACCAGAACAGAGGAGCACCAGGTTTCTCTTTCTTTCCTGGTGACATTCTCCCAAATCCTTGCAAGAAGTAAATCCCACTCTTGCATGTTCCATGCATCCCACCGTTACCAAATGAAGCCAAGTTTGCGAGGTTCTGCTTTGGCATTAGTGAGCTGGGGGCATCTTCTCTTCAGGAAGTAAATTGCAACACATGGGAGGGTTTCATAACACCCTGGCCAAGTATAAACACAGCTCCCAAGCCTGCAGGTGCCCTGCTCCTTAGACCTGCAACTGACAGCCAGGCAAAGGGCATGAATTTGAACCATGGGGGTCTGACCAAAGCTTAGCAGGAAATGTTTTTCAGGTTTCTACTTTCATGGTAAAAATGCTTGTAAAATTTTGATGCTATTTCATGATATATGTGTTTGTTTTCATATAAAGGTATTATTTTAAATTACTTACTTTTGAATAATATTGAGATTCCAGAAAGATATTCATTCAGTGCCTTAGCAGAGCTCCTGACACATCCCCATGTACCGCTGCTGTTTTATGTACATAAATGTGTATGTACATATATAAATACATGTGCATTTTTACATATGTATGCCAAATGTGTGTATATATGTAAATGTATGTATGTATTTTTCAGAACAAACATCTTAACAATAGCATGTGATGAAGTCATTGATGAGAGCATAGGTGATTTTTTCTTGGGGGGTGTTCCAGTTTGCTGGAACTGCCATTATGCAAAATACCAGAAATGGATTGGCATTTATAGAGGGAATTTGTCAGGTTACAAATAACCTAAGTTCTGAGGCCATAAAAATGTCCAAATGGAGGCATCAACAAGAGTATACCTTTGCTGAAGGAAGGCCAATGGTGCCCGGAACACCTCTGTCAGCTGGGAAGGCATGTGGCCAATGTTTGCTGGTCCTTTGCTCCAGGGTTGCATTTCAAAAATGACTTTCTCCAAAATGTCTCTGGGCTTCTGTCTCTCTTAGCTTTTCTCTCTCAGCTCCTGTGCATCTTTGCTTGTTCTCCCAGGGCATTTCTCTCTCAGCATCTGGAGGTCCTCTTTTAGCTTCTCCAGGGCAAACTCTGGGCTTCATCTCTTAGCTTAGCATCTCCAAACATCTTTCCGTTTGCATCTCCAAACATCAGCATCTGTGTTGGCTCTTGAACTCTCTTAAGTTCCAGTGAACTAATCAAGAACCACCCTAAGTGGGTGGGGTCCACACCTCCATGGAAATAATTTAATCAAAAGTCTCACCCCACAGTTGAGTGAGTCACATCTCTATGGAAACACTCTATCAAAAGGTTCCACCCTAATCAAAAGTCTAATAAGTCTGCCCCCACAAGATTACATTAAAGAACATGGCTTTTGTGGGGGACATAATAGATTCAGACCAGCATGGGGTTGGTGGGGGGCAGGGGATGATGTAGGTTGATGGGAACAGTCCTGGCTGCCCTTGATAGTGGGATGTGACAGTGTGGGTCTGGCCAAGCCATCATCCACATGGGAAGATGCCCTAGACATAAGGTTCTGGGAAATCTGCTGCTTGGCTGACAGGTGTCCCTATGGTTGACTTTCCAGTAACATTGGGCACCCAGGGAGCAGCAATGCATTTTATATGGCAATTTATAGTTTACCAAGTTCTTCAATGTTTGTCTGATCTTCATGTCTTTTCTGAGGTACTCAAAGCAGCCATTTGTTTGAAGATAAATTAAAAGGAGTTTGTAATATTTGATATGAATTAATGATTTCACTCATAAATGAGATTCTTAAAATTAATTTCCTAATCCATTCATAAGATTTATCAGGATTAGTGACCAAATTAGCTAGGATTAAAACAGTCAAGAATGATCATAAAACTGAATTTGTTTCTCTTCATGTCAGTCGACTTCTTACGTAATCTGAGTTGTGATCTTCTGCTAGAACGTCAGTGCCAGGATGGAAGTTTTCGTTCTCTTCTAACTCTCTCCAATGGAAACCTGCTGAAATATCAATGGAAAAGAGGAAAGTGTACTATTTCTAAGAATTTAAAAGCGCAACCATATGCTGGATCCTATGAGACATAAAATCAGCCCTGTCTTCTTTCTCCTTCAACCTGCATTGGTTTGAAAAGGAGAGATTTACCATATTTTTCTCTCTGCCATTTAGGTTTGAAAGGGAGAAAAAATTACCCTCAGAGCTAGATTATAAAGCCAGGAAAAATGATACAAAGGAATCTTAGCTTAGTGTTAACCACCCCACCCCTACCTCTGAACCACTCACACGCACTAAACACAGAACACACATACACACACACCAAACACAGACCACACATACACACACACCAAACACAGACCACACATACACATACACCAAAAACAGCACATATATACGCACTATGCCTTGGGGTAGGTTGGTGGACAGAGATGTATTTGGTTAAATATCCCAGTTCTACCACTTGCTATCTATTAACATTTCATGATAAATTGGAGCCCTTTGGGCCTGTTTTCTCATAGTGAAAACTGGGAGTAAACTACCTGCCTCAGGGGTTGTTGTGTGGATTATGTAAAATGATGTACTGGGAGCACTACAGGGGTGTTCATCTCTGACTGCGCAACCACAAACACTTGTAGAACTGTAAAATAACAACAGGATCAGCTCTGGCCCTTCCCAGACTTACTGAGTTACATCCTTGTGGGTGGGCTGGGATCGCAACAGTTTGACAAAGCTCTCCAGGTGGTTCTGATGCTCAGCCAGGATTGAGACTCCCTGGCATGTAGCGCGATGCCTCAGGGTCAGAGTTCATCCCATACCCACCCTGCCAGCAGGGATCCTCTCACAGGTGTGTGTCTTTCTTAGGAGGAAAGTATAAAGTGAACTCGTTCACATAAAAACACTGGGACAACTAATGTTACCTTTTCCATAAAAATGGCATTTTAAATAGGGTCCTTAGGAAATTGGCAGTTATAAAAATCAGGATCCTTGTGTGTGTGTGTGTGTAGATATTTTTGAGGGGATTCTATTGATAGCCCTAGATTCTTAGAAATTCTGCTTCTCAGAGGAAGGTATCACTGGTTCTTAGAATTTGCCCTCACTGTGTCTGTTTCTGTACTGGACCAGGCAGGTAGCGTCCATGAGAGTCCTCAACTCTAGACTCATTCGGTGTTTGAGGGAGTTCTCTCAAGAGCAGTCTGCTTTCCTCCCCCTCTTTAGGCAGAGTGCTGCTGCCCATTAGACCAAAGGAGTCTCATTTTCTTCCTTGTTTCCAGGGAAAGAGGTTACAAAACTGCCCTTAGTAAACTGCTCCTGAGTTGAAGACTTCTTATTGCCAGAAACACCTCCATTAGGATAATCTTGAATCCCTCCAAGTATTTTCATCTTGCTGTTCCTTTTGTCCAAGATCTGCTCTTAGATAAAAACTTGAGAGGTCAATCAAATACCTTGAAGTCCTTGGACCCACAGCAGTAGTATCACCAGGGAACTTATTAGAAATGCAAATTCTTAGGCCCTTCCCCAGACCAACTGAATCTGAAATTCTGGGGACTGGGGTCCAGCAATCTGGGCTTTAACCCACCCTCCAGGTGCTTTTCATGCATACTTAAGTTTGAGAATCACTATTCAAATCTAGGCTAATATGACAGGGACAAAAATATTAGCATTTTTATGGTATGCACAAACTGTTCTCCTTGCCCCTTCCTTCCTTCCACTGTTGTTCAGGCAGTTCTAGTGCGGCACACTCATTGTGCTCTTTGGATAATGGATAGAGTTACAGAAGCAATAGGAGCAAATAAGAGATGAGAGCAGGGTTTCTCAGCAGCAATAGCATCATGGCCCCCACAAAGACACACCCAAGTCCTAAGCCCTGGTCTTGTGGCTGTGAACCCATTTGTAAACATGATCTTTGAAGATGGTATTAGTTAGGTGAAGCCAAACTGAATCAGGGTGGCCATTATTCCAATATGACCAGAGTCCTTCTAAGCACAGGATATTTGGATACAGTAGGAGACAGATGTGATGGGAGATAGCTGTGTGACAGAGATAGAGTTTGGATTGTCAGTAAGCCACCACCAGAATGCTACAGACTTCAGAGAAAGCCTGGCCCTGCTGACACCTTGATTTTGGACTTCTAGCCTCCAAAACTGTGAGATAATAAATTCCTATCATTTAAGCCAACTAATCTTTGGTACTTGTTACACATGCCCTGGCAAACTAAGTCACAGCACTATTGACAGTTTGGACCAGATAATTCTTTGTTATGGGGGGCTGTCCTGGGCATTGCAGAATGTTTACTAGCATCCCTGGCTCCTACTCACTAGATACCAGTAGCAGCAGTCCACCCCAAGTTGTGACATCCAACAATGTCTCCAGACATTGCTAAATGTCCCTTGGAGGGTAAAATTGCTCCCTAGTTGAAAACCCATTGGCCTAAAACATTGGTTTTCTAAATTGGATGAGTACTAGAATCATCTGAGGAGCTAATAAAGAATACAGAAGTCTACGCTGGTGGAAATGCAAAAGGGCCTGGGCTTTTGTATTTTTACGAAGTTCTCCAGGTGGGTCTAATACAAACCAAAGGTTGAGAACCATTGGCTTAGACCAACTCATGGATGAATGGGATCAATCTCAAAATAAGAGTTAAAGGGCTGGAGAGAAGAGGAGGCAAGCCAAGCACATTGGCTGGAGTTTGTGGGGAACGGGCAAAAGAAGAGATTCTGAGAGAACAACCATTACATTGGATAAAACTTCAGGGAGATTGTAAAAAATCTGGGCTTTTTTTTTTTTTTTTTTTCCATTTGCAGCAAGTATGTGTGCCTCTTTGAGATACTTCACTAAAGATTTCCGTATGGCTGTTTTGGGAAGATGCTGGATTTGTATTTCTCTTTAATAAAACACCAGAGTGAGACTGGGCATGGGGTGAATCAGCTATTTTTATATTTCACTAAGCCATTTCAATATAGTCTTGCTAAACTTCCTTTGTTTAGGTTTTTACCCAGCTTCACAATTTCAGTGCTTACTACTGAGTGATTTCTATGTCTAATTGCACAAAGTCTGGAAGTTTGTTTTAGATCCCTTTGCTTCCATTCAAATTCCATTGCTGTTTCCTTCCTTCACCTGCTCTCCCACCCCACACTTGCAAAGCCTAGTTAATGGTAGACTTAAATTTATATTTAATTTGTCTAACGGAAAATTCTTGGCACTCTGACACTTTCATGCCGGCTGAGCAACACTTGCCTATTTTCTCTGGCTCTCCCAACTGCCATGCTCTTCCAATCCCCAATAACTGATAAACTTAAGGAATTCTCTCTTGTTCTAAATTCTTCTTGCTTTCTTTCCCTCTGCCCTTTCTTTTTTTTTTTTTTTTTTGCTTTTATAAAGGGGATTTATTAAGTTACAAATTTACAATTCTAAGGCCATAAAAGTGTCCGAACTAAGGTATCAACGAGAGGATACCTTCACTGGAGAAAGGCCGATGGCATCTGGAAAACCTCTGTTAGCTGGGAAGGCACATGGCTGGCGTCCATTAATCCTGGGTTCTGTTCCAGCTCCTCTCTCAGCTCCTGTGTGATCTTGGTTCTTTGTCCCAGCATGTTTCTCTCTAAGTGCCTAGGGGTCCTGTCTTAGCATATCCTGGGGCAAATTCTGGGCTTCATCTCTTAGCTTATGTCCTTCGGTCTGCATCTCCAAGCATCTCCAAGTGTCAGCATCAGCAAGCATCTGGGCCTATGCGGCTCTTTTTTTTTTTTTTTCTTTTTTTTTTTTAATAGGCTGCATCTGATATGATGAGTTTTTTTTTTTATCTTCATTTTATTGAGATATATTCACATACCACGCAGTCATACAAAACAAATCGTACTTTCGATTGTTTACAGTACCATTACATAGTTGTACATTCATCACCTAAATCAATCCCTGACACCTTCATTAGCACACACACACAAATAACAAGAATAATAATTAGAGTGAAAAAGAGCAATTGAAGTAAAAAAGAACACTGGGTACTTTTGTCTGTTTGTTTCCTTCCCCTATTTTTCTACTCATCCATCCATAAACTAGACAAAGTGGAGTGTGGTCCTTATGGCTTTCCCAATCCCATTGTCACCCCTCATAAGCTACATTTTTATACAATTGTCTTCAAGATTCATGGGTTCTGGGTTGTAGTTTGATAGTTTCAGGTATCTACCACCAGCTACCCCAATTCTTTAGAACCTAAAAAGGGTTGTCTAAAGTGTGCGTAAGAGTGCCCACCAGAGTGACCTCTCGGCTCCTTTTGGAATCTCTCTGCTACTGAAGCTTATTTCATTTCCTTTCACATCCCCCTTTTGGTCAAGAAGATGTTCTCCGTCCCACGATGCCAGGTCTACATTCCTCCCCGGGAGTCATATTCCACGTTGCCAGGGAGATTCAATCCCCTGGGTGTCTGATCCCACGTAGGGGGAAGGGCAGTGATTTCACCTTTCAAGTTGGCTTAGCTAGAGAGAGAGGGCCACATCTGAGCAACAAAGAGGCATTCGGGAGGAGGCTCTTAGGCACAACCATAGGGAGGCCTAGCCTCTCCTTTGCAGCAACCATCTTCCCAAGGGTAAAACCTATGGTAGAGGGCTCAACCCATCAAACCACCAGACCCCTATGTCTGTGGTCATGCAGGCCAATACCCCTGCATTCTCCACAGGCTTCTCAAGGGGGCACTGCATCTTTTTTTCCTTGTTTTTCTTTTTTTTTTAACTTTCCCTTCTTTTTTAAATCAACTGTATGAAAAAAAAAAGTTAAAAAGAAAACAAACATACAATAAAAGAACATTTCAAAGAGACCATAAGAAGGGAGCAAGAAAAAGACAACTAACCTAAGATAACTGCTTAAATTCCAACATGTTCCTACTTTACCCCAAGAAAGTTACCTAATATAGCAACATTTCTGTGAACTTGTTCCTACTATATCCATCAGAAATTAACAGACCATAGTCATTCCTGGGCATCCCCAGAACGTTAAATAGCTTATCTGTTCTTCTTGGATTATTGTTCCCCCTTCCTTAATTGCTCTCTATTGCTAGTTCCCCTACATTCTACATTATAAACCATTTGTTTTACATTTTTCAAAGTTCACATTAGTGGTAGCATATAATATTTCTCTTTTTGTGCCTGGCTTATTTTGCTCAGCATTATGTCTTCAAGGTTCATCCATGTTGTCATATGTTTCACGAGATCGTTCCTTCTTACTGCCGTGTAGTATTCCATCGTGTGTATATACCACATTTTATTTATCCACTCATCTGTTGAATGACATTTGGGTTGTTTCCATCTCTTGGCAATTGTGAATAATGCTGCTATGAACATTGGCGTGCAGATATCTGTTCGTGTCACTGCTTTCCGATCTTCCGGGTATATACCGAGAAGTGCAATCACTGGATCGAATGGTAACTGTATATCTAGTTTTCTAAGGAACTGCCAGACTGACTTCCAGAGTGGCTGAACCATTATACAGTCCCACCAACAATGAATAAGAGTTCCAATTTCTCCACATCCCCTCCAGCATTTGTAGTTTCCTGTTTGTTTAATGGCAGCCATTCTAATCGGTGTTAGATGGTATCTCATTGTGGTCTTAATTTGCATCTCTCTAATAGCTAGTGAAGCTGAACATTTTTTCATGTGTTTCTTGGCCATTTGTATTTCCTCTTCAGAGAACTGTCTTTTCATATCTTTTGCCCATTTTATAATTGGGCTGTCTGTACTACTGTCATTGAGTTGTAGGATTTCTTTCTATATGCAAGGTATCAGTCTTTTGTCAGATACATGGTTTCCAAAAATTTTTTCCCATTGAGTTGGCTGCCTCTTTACCTTTTTGAGAAATTCCTTTGAGGTGCAGAAACTTCTAAGCTTGAGGAGTTCCCATTTATCTATTTTTTCTTTTGTTGCTTGTGCTTTGGGTGTAAAGTCTAGGAAGTGGCCACCTAGTACAAGGTCTTGAAGATGTTTTCCTACATTATCTTCTAGGAGTTTTATGGTACTTTCTTTTATATTGAGATCTTTCATCCATTTTGAGTTAATTTTTGTGTAGGGGGTGAGGTAGGGGTCCTCTTTCATTCTTTTGGATATGGATATCCAACTCTCCCAGCCCCATTTGTTGAATAGACCATTATGACTCAGTTCAGTGACTTTGGGGGCCTTATCAAAGATCAGTCAGCCATAGATCTGAGGGTCTATCTCTGAATTCTCAATTCGATTCCATTGATCTATATGTCTATCTTTATGCCAGTACCATGCAGTTTTGGCAACTGTGGCTTTATAATAAGCTTCAAAGTCAGGGAGTGTAAGTCCTCCCACTTCGTTTTTCTTTTTTAGAGTGTCTTTAGCAATTCGAGGCATCTTCCCTTTCCAAATAAATTTGATAACTAGCTTTTCCAAGTCTGCAAAGTAGGTTGTTGGAATTTTGATTGGGATTGCATTGAATCTGTAGATGAGTTTGGGTAGAATTGACATCTTAATGACATTTAGCCTTCCTATCCATGAACATGGAATATTTTTCCATCTTTTAAGGTCCCCTTCTATTTCTTTTAGTAGAGTTACGTACTTTTCTTTGTATAGGTCTTTTACATCTTTGGTTAAGTTTATTCCCAGGTACTTTATTTTTTTAGTTGCTATTGAAAATGGTATCTTTTTCTTGAGTGTCTCTTCAGTTTGTTCATTTCTAGCATATAGAAACATTACTGACTTATGTGCATTAATCTTGTATCCCGCTACTTTGCTAAATTTGTTTATTAGCTCTAGTAGCTGTATCGTCGATTTCTCAGGGTTTTCTAGATATAAGATCATATCGTCTGCAAACAATGACAGTTTTACTTCTTCTTTTCCAATTTGGATGCCTTTTATTTCTTTGTCTTGCCGGATTGCCCTGGCTAGCACTTCCAGCACAATGTTGAATAACAGTGGTGACAGCGGGCATCCTTGTCTTGTTCCTGATCTTAGAGGGAAGGCTTTCAGTCTCTCACCATTGAGTACTATGCTGGCTGTGGGTTTTTCATATATGCTCTTTATCATGTTGAGGAAGTTTCCTTCAATTCCCACCTTTTGAAGTGTTTTTATCAAAAATGGATGTTGGATTTTGTCAAATGCTTTTTCAGCATCTATTGAGATGATCAATTGATTTTTCCCTTTTGACTTGTTAATGTGTTGTAATACATTGATTGATTTTCTTATGTTGAACCATCCTTGCATGCCTGGAATGAACCCCACTTGGTCATGGTGTATGATTTTTTTAATGTGTCTTTGGATTCGATTTGCAAGTATTTTGTTGAGGATTTTTGCATCTATATTCATTAGGTAGATTGGCTGGTAGTTTTCCTTTTTTGTAGCATCTTTGCCTGGTTTTGGTATTAGATTGATGTTAGCTTCATAAAATGAGTTAGGTAGTGTTCCATTTTCTTCGATGTTTTGAAAGAGTTTGAGTAAGATTGGTGTCAGTTCTTTCTAGAAAGTTTGGTAGAATTCCCCTGTGAAGCCATCTGGCCCTGGGCATTTATTTGTGGGAAGATTTTTGATGACTGATTGGATCTCTTTCCTTGTGATGGGTTGGTTGAGGTCTTCTATTTCTTCTCTGGTCAGTCTAGGTTGTTCATATGTTTCCAGGAAATTGTCCATTTCATCTACATTATCCAGTTTGTTGTCATACAGTTGTTCATAATATCCTCTTATAATTTTTTTTAATTTCTTCAGGATCTGCAGTTATGTCACCTTTTTCATTCATTATTTTGTTTAAATGGGTCTTCTCTTTTTTTGATTTTTTCAGTCTAGCTAGGGGCTTGTCAATCTTGTTGATCTTCTCAAAGAACCAACTTTTGGTGATATTTATCCTCTCTATTGTTTTTTTGTTCTCTATGTCATTTATTTATGCTTTAATCCTTGTTATTTCTTTCCTTCTACTTGGTTTAGGATTGGTTTGCTGTTCATTTTCTAGCTTCTTCAGTTGATCCATTAGTTCTTTGATTTTGGCTCTTTCTTCCTTTTTAATATATGCGTTTAGTGCTATAAATTTCCCCCTTAGCACTGCTTTTGCTGCATCCCATAAGTTTTGGTATGTTGTGTTCTCATTTTCATTGGTCTCCATATATTTAGCAATTTCTCTTGCTATTTCTTCGTTAACCCACTGATTGTTTAGGAGTGTGTTGTTTAACCTGCAGGTATTTGTGAATTTTCTAAGTCTCTGATGGTTGTTGACTTCTAATTGTATTCCATTGTGGTCAGAGAATGTGCTTTGAATAATTTCAATCTTTTTAAATTTATTGAGGCTTGTTTTATGTCCCAGCATATGATCTATTCTGGAGAAAGTTCCATGAGCACTAGAAAAGTATGTGTATCCTGGTGCTTTGGGATGTAATGTCCTGTATATGTCTGTTAAATCTAATTCATTTATCAGATTGTTTAGGTTTTCAATTTCCTTATTGGTCTTCTGTCTGGTTGATCTATCTATAGGAGAGAGTGATGTGTTGAAGTCTCCCACAATTATTGTGGAAACATCAATTGCTTCCTTTAGTTTTGCCAGTGTTTCTCTCATGTATTTTGTGGCACCTTGACTGGGTGCATAGACATTTACGATTGTTATTTCTTCTTGCTGAATTGCCCCTTTTATTAGTATGTAGTGGCCTTCTTTGTCTCTCAAAACATCCCTGCATTTAAAGTCTATTTTATCTGAGATTAATATTGCTACACCTGCTTTCTTTTGGCTGTAGCTTGCATGAAATATTTTTTTCCATCCTTTCACTTTCAGTTTCTTTGTGTCCCTGTGTCTAAGATGAGTCTCTTGTATGCAACATATTGATGGTTCATTTTTTTTGATCCATTCTGCGAATCTATATCTTTTAATTGGGGAGTTTAATCCATTTACATTCAACGTTATAACCGTGAAGGCATTTCTTGAATCAGCCATCTTATCCTTTGGTTTATGTTTGTCATATTTTCCCCCTCTCTCTATTAATATCCTTTATTGTACTCATACCAAATCTCTTTAGTACTGAACCTTTCTCCAAGTCTCTCTGTCCTTTCTTTGTTTCTCTGTCTGTAGGGCTCCCTTTAGTATCTCCAGTAGGGCAGGTCTCTTGTTAGCAGATTCGCTCAGCATTTGTTTGTCTGTGAAAAATTTAAGCTCTCCCTCAAATTTGAAGGATAGCTTTGCTGGATAAAGTATTCTTGGCTGGAAATTTTTCTCACTCAGAATTTGAAATATATCGTGCCACTGCCTTCTCGCCTCCATGGTGGCTGCTGAGCAGTCACTACTTAGTCTTATGCTGTTTGCTTTGTATGTGGTGAATTGCTTTTCTCTTGCTGCTTTCAGAACTTGCTCCTTCTCTTCTGTGTTTGACAGTGTGATCAGAATATGTCTCGGAGTGGGTTTATTTGGATTTATTCTATTTGGAGTTCGCTGAGCATTTATGATTTGTGTATTTTTGTTGTTTAGAAGATTTGGGAAGTTTTCCCCAACAATTTCTTTGAATACTCTTCCTAGACCTTTACCCTTTTCTTCCCCTTCTGGGACACCAATGAGTCTTATATTCGGACGTTTCATATGATCTATCATATCCCTGAGGTCCATTTCGATTTTTTCATTTTTTTTCCCCATTCTTTCTTTTATGCTTTCATTTTCCATTCTGTCATCTTCCAGGTCACTGGTTCCTTGTTCAACTTCCTCTAGTCTTGTACTATGAGTGTCCAGAATCTTTTTAATTTGGTCAACAGTTTCTTTAATTTCCATAAGATCATCCATTTTTTTATTTAGTCTTGCAATGTCTTCTTTATGCTCTTCTAGGGTCTTCTTGATATCCTTTATATCCCGTTCTATGGTCTCATTGTTCATGTTTAGTTCTTTGAGTAGCTGCTCTAGGTGCTGTGTCTCTTCTGATCTTTTGATTTGGGTGCTTGGGCTTGGGTTATCCATATCGTCTGGTTTTTTCATATGCTTTATAATTTTCTGTTGTTTTTGGCCTCGTGGCATTTGCTGAACTTGATAGGGTTCTTTTAGGATGTGTAGACCAATTGAAGTCCTTATCTCTAATTTATCAGATGTACAACTTCATGGAGTACACTTTCTCTAACTAACCAGCAGGCGGCGTCCACGAGCCACCTGTTCTCCACAAGCCAGTTCTCCCCTGCTTAGCCTTTGTGGTGAGTGGGGGAGTGAGTCTTGTGGTGTCCAATTGGTGTACCAAGCTTGCGTGTGTAGTTGGTGTTGCCTGCCCTGTATATGGGGCGTGTTTCTGTGCAGTCAGGTAGGTGGGGTGGCTCTAACAATCAAATCTCCCTGGTGATCCTAGAGTTTTAAAGCTGCTGCAATAGTCTAATCCTTCAGTTCAGTCCTGCCACAGTTTGTCTCTGCCACTGACCCACAAGTCCTTGGTATTGGCGTATGGCTCCTGAGACTTTCAAGTGGGCCCCTATTCCAGGCTGTGTACCCCGGGTCCTCTGTTGAGGGATGACTGTGCTATGTCACAGGTGAGTGACGTCCCCCAGGGCAGTTCTGGGCTGCTGGGCTGTGTAGGGACGCTCCCAGTCTGCTGAACTGATGGCTGAATGGGGCTTTGTTAATTCACACTGCTCCATGTTCCCAACTCTGGGACAATCAGCTCAGGTTGCAGGGAAGGCTAATGTCCACTCCCAGTTTTGTGGTGTGTGCCTGTTATTTGAAGCACTTCCATCACACTGGGTTGTCTGGGGCAGCTCTGGGCTATGGGGCTGGTGATGGGCAGGAGTGTTTCCTGTCCACCAGGATGATGGCTGTGAGCGGACACCCCCCTTTTCTTGGGGAGTTGTGGTGTTTAGTGAATTTTCTCAGCTAGTGGATTATTGCGTTTTGTCTCAGAGCTCTATTAGCTCTGCTCTTGTCTTGACCTGCCCAAATTGCAAGTCTTTGAAGCTTTCTGTATTGGGCTTCTTAGAGTAATTGTTTTAGAAAAAGAAAAAAGGATTAAAAAAAAGGGCCCTCCTCAGAGATCTAATGGGCTATTGAAATGCTAAGAGACAAAGCAATTAGGGCCATTAAGGAAAGGTCCACAGGGCAGAGAGATCAGTTTTTCTTCGGGATTTGCATATGAGCCTGAGGGCCTGAGCTCTGCCCTTCCCCTTTCTATGTTCACCAGAACTCCAAAAATCCTCCGCTTTTATTTTGGAGTTTTTCGTGTTGTTTTTTTCTATGCCTGTCTCCTCTTTGCTGGGCTGGCTGCTCTCAGATTCTCTGGTGTCTGGTCTCAGTCTATCTATGGTTGGAGTCTGGATCAGTAGAATGAGTTTCCGATAAGGGCTGCCACTGCAGTTCTCCCTTCTCCTTCCCGGAGCTGACAGCCCCTCCTCCCACGGGACTGAGCCTGGCAGGGAGGGGTGCGGGTCCCCTGGACACAAAAACTTACAGATTTCACTGATCTCAGCAGTTCCACGTTTTCATGAGTGTTGTATGAAGTATGCCCAAAGTCAGATTGCTCTGTGGTGTCCAGTCCACGCAGTTCCTGGCTTTCTACCTACTTTCCTGGAGGAGTAACTAAAACATACAGCTCACTAGTCTGCCATCTTGCCCCGCCCCTCTCCCTCTGCCCTTTCTTGACAGTCATTTCTGATGCAGCCTTTCTCAATCAACTTTTAGGGTTGACTCTGGCTGCTTTAAGTGGTACTTAACAAAGATAGCGTGGAAAGCAACATCACGACCACAAAAAGAGGTGTCATATACAGACACACTAACTTTTTTTTTTTTTTTGTAATCATAGGGAATGAGAGCCTATTCCATAATTTCAGCCAAAGCAATATTTTTTTTTGTGATTCTAGGCCTCAGTGCCTTAAATGGGTAAAAGACTGACTTTTCCAGCAGTGAACTATGTTATCATGAAGGTGAGAGAAGATTAAAAGAAAACTCAGCACTACAGTCCTACCCCTTACGTGTTTGTTGCTGGGGCCATCAAAGATTCCTGCTGCCAATTCTACTTAAGCATTCTCCACAGCTTGGCTCCCTTCCCTCACAGAAGCAGATGTTTTCCTCTGCCACTGCTGCCTTTGATACAGTCTTGATCCATGTCCTTTGACTGGTGGGGGGTGACAGCATCCAGAGCTTCCCTAGAGGTGAGAGTGCCTCCTCACAGAGATTTCCAGCTTTCCGCCCCTGGAGGTAAAGAGGAAAGCCCAATTTCTGAACATGTCTTAGATATGGCCCATCTAGGGAGTTTTAGATTATCATATCCGACTGAGTGTGGCGTTAAGTCACCACTGTGGCCTGGGTCACAGCACCCATTGAAGGAAACTGGCCCCAGGAAACAACTGGGAGAGTGACAATACAATGGAGCATAAGGCTATCAACTCCTAGTAGTCCTAGGCAAAATCTCTAATCTGTCTTATAGAGGCTGCACTAAATCCTAAGGCAGACTCAGGGTTTCCAGGACTGAAAAAGAACTTGCTTTTTCCTTCTTAGATGAGGGTTACCTCTTCTCTAAAGAGTCAGTTTCCTTTAAGACCAGACAGATCTCAACAACCCATGAAGTAAGCATCACCCCAAGTTTACTAGAAAAAACAGATGTAGGTAGGTTGTATTATTTGACCAAGTATGCAGAACTATTAAGTGGTGGAGCTAGCATGGAAAGGCCATTTGGTCAGACCCCAAAGTCCATGTACCTTTCCTTAACATGAAAATGAGATAGACTTTTCCAATAAAAATCTAAAATATTAATGTGAACCACCGTTTGTCTAGACCCTACATCAGTGTAGGGATTGAAGATAGAGCCATCGCTCTTACTACAGTTAAAACAAAACAAAACATTATACTCTGGATAAACCTTGACTCAGGCTCCATTAAAAGTACCTTTTTCCTTCACCTCCCCTAATTATTTCTGGGCATTCTCAGGAAGATTTTTAATTGCGACTACAAACACAGTCTTCTTGGTTCCCATTAGAGTCTACCATTTTCCATTCTCACACTTCAGTGATAATGTCTTCTTCTCAGGCTTTTGATTGGCACATAGCCATTGGAAGGATGCCACAAATCTATCACTGTCCTGGTGCATCAAGGCCACCATACTTGCTTAAAACAGAGTCTTCTTCTTCAGTCCAAGCATGGCTGATCCTGCCAGATGTTCAGGCTGTTGGGTATTTTCTGGACATCAGTGTGCTTGAGGAGACATCCCATTCAGAAAGTGCCTGGTACCCTCTAACTGAGACTATATGCTAAAAGATGAGCTAAAAAGTGACCTTTGTTTCCAATATTTGAGGTTTCTGTAAATAATGTCTTAGGAACTGATTCCTGACCCCAAAAAGACAGGTTCAATTCCTCACCCCCGGTCCTGTGGATATGAATCCATTTGTGAATAGAATCTTTGAAGATCCTATTACAGTGAGATCAAACTGACTCAAGGTGGGCCTTACTGCAATATGACTGGAGTCCTTATAAACACAGAGTCAATATAAGGAGGAGACAGAAGGAGGCAAATCACCATGTGACAAAGGTAGAGATTGAGATACGGATTGCCAGCAAGCCACCAACAGAATGCTACAGACTTTAGAGAAAGAATGGCCTGCTGACACCTTAGTTTTGAACTTCTAGCCTCCAAAACTGTGAGAAAACAAATTCCTGTTGTTAAGCCAACTAGTCTGTGGTATTTGCCATAGCAGCCCTGGACAACTAAGACATACCTCTTTTAGGTTTTTTGTTCCTTCTTTTTCTTAAGAATCTCTCCTAAGGACTCAGGCATAAGACCATGGATTCAGGCCCAAAGGGCAAGGCTTTAATGGTACCTTTGAGAAAATTAGAAAAATCACCCTTTTCTTAAGAAACTACTTTTGTTTGTTAGAAAATTGTCCTAATAAACTGATTTTGAAAGAGTCAATTTACTAAGATCTAAGTATACAAATCTATGCTTTCTGCACTATCAGTAGTGTCTTGTGTTTAGCTTACATGCCTGTAAAATGGATCTAGTACATTGAAAACAAAATTTAACCACAGGAACTAGCAGTCAAGAAATATGTGTTCTGCTATATAATTTAATTTGTATGGTCATTTTATTCAAACACCATAATTACATGGAACCTTGACTAGGGAGTGAGATCTGGTTGGTTTGTACAGGTTATCATGAAGCCCCAGTACAACCCAGAGTAATTTGGGCAGAGAATAAAAAGTATTTGCAAAGCCCCCTTCAGGGACTGGGGGAAAATGTGGAAATATTAAATTTACCCACCTGGGGAATTCCTTATATTCTTGCAAACATTGGGGACTACCAATTTAGTAGGCTGAGCCCTTGATCTTGGGGCTTGCCTTTATGAAGCCTGTTACTGCAAAGGAGAGGCTAAGCCTACTTATATTGTTAGTGTACCTAAGAGTCACCCCCAGAGAACCTCTTTTGTTGCTCAGATGTGGTCTGTTTCTCTCTAAGCCAACTTGGCACGTAAACTCACTGCCCTCCGTCCTATGTGGGACATGACTCCCAGGGGTGTAAATCTCCCTAGCAACATGGGACATGATCCCTGAGGATGAGTCTGGACCCGGCATTGTGGGATTGAGAAAGCCTTCTTGACCAAAAGTGGGAAGAGTAATGAAATAATGTAAAGTTTCAGTGGCTGAGAGATTTCAAATGGATTTGAGAGGTCATTCTGGAGGTTATTCTTATGCAGTACATAGATATCCCTTTGTGGTTTTAAGTGTATTGAATAGGGTTCAACAGCTGAACTGCATCCCAGTAGCCTTGATTCTTGAAGATGAGTGTATAACTATATAACATATATGGTGTGACCATGTGATTGTGAAAACCTTGTGGCTCACACTGCCTTTGTCCAGTGTATGGACAGATGAGTTGAAAAATGGGGACAAAAAAGTAAATGAATAATAGGAGGGAATGGGGAAAATGGAATGTTTTGGGTGTTCTTTTTTACATTTATTTTTATTTTTATTACTTTTTTTTTGAGTAATGAAAATCTTCAAAAATTGATTGTGGTGATGAATGCACAACTATATGATGATACTGTGAACAATTGATTGTACACTTTGGATGATTGTATGGTATGTGACTATATCTCAATAAAATTGCAAGGAAAGAAGAGAAATCTGTGTTCTAGGCCTAGCTTTGTCACCCACAGACTGAGTGGCATTGGATAGGTCATTTAATCCCTTTAATCCTCAAATTCTTCATGTGTAAATAGTAGTAATAGTATCAACCCTGTATTTCAGAGTTTCATGTAGATCAAATGAGAAGAAAGATGCTTAAGAGTATTGGATACATGCAAAGGAGCATTTTATTGACGATTATGGCAATGACAAATTTGGGCTTGGCAGAGAGTGGGTGCAGTATTTGATCATGAATGGAAATTATTCTTGTAGTTAAAAGCTTCTAGGTTTATTTAGGCTTAGTGATATGTTGAAGAGGGATCTTTCTGTATCTACCATACCACAGCCATCAGAAATTTTATTTCTGATCTAAGAAAGGCCAATATTTGAATATGTGAATGCTGGGGATGATCAGAAACCTAATAAGGGGGAGGTTAAACTGCAGGGAATAGATTGCAGTTTGCTTTCCCCATAGGCCAAAACTCAGGGTATTTTATTCCAACTTCTTGAAATTATTGTAATGAATTAAGTAGTGATAATATCAGCTTTTCCCTTTCCAAAAAAAAAAAAAAAAAAAAAAAAAAAGCATGATTTATGTTCACCAGTGATTTCCTAACTTTGGAGTTTGTATGTCTTTATTTTGTCCTGATTTTTAGAACTGCATTCCTCTTTTTAAAATACCCTCTGGAATATATTTCTCTTTTTTGATTAAAATGTACTAACAATTCTTTGTCTTAGAAAGCATTTTGAGATGATTCCTTGAGATAATTGAAGGTGCCCAGGGGTGACACAACCCCAGGCCTGGAAATGACTGTTGTAAAACAATGTCACTGACAATCAGCAAGTGCCAGGTCATGTTTCAAATGAAGGGAGACAAAGGGAGAACCTCAGAGAAAATAGCAACATGTTGAGGGCTGGTTTTCAATACTGTCCAGATCAGCCTGACCACTGGCTTCCACAGGCAGGAGCTGCTGACCCACAAGGAACAGGTCCAGCTCCATGGGACCAGGACAGTGTCCTTCAGTGAGAATTTTTCAATGGCTACTGGGCCTCGGGCTGTTGGAACAAGATGTCACCAAGGCTATATCATATTATTTCACCAGCAAGAAAGGCAAGAGCGCAGGGGATTAGGGTTTAATATATTATTGTTCAAACTCAGAGTTCTTTTTTTTTGCTCAGAAGCTACTGAAGTCGCCCTGATACTTGACATACATCTTTGCTTTAGGCACCACACTATGCAGTTTGGGATTCAAATCCTGGCTGAGACTCCTGAGTGACTTTGGACAAGTCCTGTGATTACTATGAATTTCATTTCCTCATCTGTGAAAAAGGCTTCATGAAAACCACCTTGCTGGCTGTTGTGAAGTTTAAATGAGATAATCTGTGCAAAGTGTCCAGTTTAGTGCTTGCTCAGAGTAGTCGTTTGAGGAATGAATGGGAATGATTATTGGGGGAAGAATAAGGGTCTAGGAGACAGGAAGTGTGGTATCTATGTCTAGTTCAGCCTCTAATGAGTTTTGTGAGTTCAGGCAAGTCACTTAGCTGCTCTATGCTTCAGTTTACCCATCTATCAAATTGTCAACTGGTATTTGAGTGTTTAACCTATCATGGTTGAGAGGATGAAATTGCCTAGCAAATATTAGGTACTTAGTACATACCTGTCAATAGGTTAACTAAGTACAGAAAATACTTTAAAAGTTAAAATAGCTCTACCAATATATATTTAAGCACTTTTAAAAAATAATGTGCCTACATCCACAAAGGTTTCCAAATTCTAAGGTAATTAAGAAAACATTTCAATTTTACAGATTTTTTTTTTCTTAATTTGGAAGATAGTGGGTCCATTCTGATTATGACAGCATATTCAAGGTGGTAGATTTCTTGGGCAAAAACTGCACAAGAACTTTAAGGAGTTTGTGGACAGCCCCTAGTGCATTCCACTAAGGATGCTAAGATAAATGCCAAGGAGGATTTTTTTTTTTTTTTTTTTATCTTTCCTTCTTCCCCTTCCTCCATTCTGAAACAATCATCAATTACCCTTATCCACTGGCACCATCTCATCTAAGTTCATTTTCAAGATGAAGTTTCCTCGTTGGATGGTGGCTGTCCAATCCTCCTTCTGTCCATCACTGACTGCCTCAGAGCTGTCCCCGGATTGACAGTTTGAGAGCGAATCAATAATAATTATCTGGCTGCAGCCATGGCGAGCTGTGTAATTCTGCCACAGGACAGCATTGTGCAAACAGAGCTGTAGCTCCAGCTGCAGGTTTAAATATGCAGGCTGGGGCTGTCCATTTAGGTGTGTTGATCATGTGATTATCAGGAGGTTGTACTTCTTCCCCCCTGCATTAAAACCCTTTCAAATGATACACACACCTTCGGGGATTCTGGCTGCTGGCGAGTATTGCGCTATGTAAAACGCTGTCTTCATGGCCCTAGAACATAAATCGGTGATTTAAAGGCTCAGTCCTGGGAGAGGAAGAACACTTTGCTTCAGTTCTTTATGTAGACTTTAGGAAGAACCGCTGATGAGGAATAAAATAATGGGATCTCAGATATGTTTGGATCCATATTTATTTCACCTGCTCCTAGCCAAGGAAGATAATTGCTCTCTGAAATTCTTTGTATCTCCAAGATCAGAGTCACTTCAGTATTGAAATTTTGTTGATTGGAGAGGTACAAGTTCATCATTTCCCACTTGAACAAAGAAATTCTGGCTTTATTGAATTGATTATAACTTTATTCTTTTTAAAGCAACTTTAGCAGTCAAATAGAAGATGTTGCTGGCTGCTGGTGTGGCTGCTTATATAAATAGGCAACAATGTTTTGTTGGTCATATTTATGGCATTTGAATATCGAAGGTGGTAGAATTTTCTTGGTGTTATTTTCTGGAATCTGTTCCTGTCAAGAAATTAGAAGACAGAAAAGTCTTGGGGGGAATAGCAATTTTCTAACAGCACCCAGTGAGAGCCCAAAGCAAGGCCATCATAAATCCCTGGGAGTGGAGATTTTACATTTGGAAAAGATAGGTTCAGAAAATGATCTATATGCCTTTAGCAAATGACAAGAAACAAATGAAAATGTTGTGACTCATAGATATATGAATTATGCTGTTTTAATTCATTAATATGTATTTGTATTGAACTAAACTTTTGAAGTAAAAATAACATAATATTAACATTTATTATATATTTCTGGGTGGAAGTTTCCTTCCATTATTTTTTATTATTCTCTCCAATGTAAAAATCTTAAATAAAACAAAGCAACATGCAGAAAAAAGTGGAAAGGGGTCCATTGTTAAGTAATAAATCCATTATCATAGATGTAATCAAATTGAAGCGGAGCTACAAATCAGTAAAGACTTTATGTAGGTCATCTAAATATTGACTGAGAAATTACTGGAAAACGTGAGATTTCTTCTAAAGCTAATAATCATAAGCATATTCTCTAGGTTTGTCAGTGGTTGGAGTGTATGGTGGACAAGTTGTGGAAGGCATGGGTAATGGGAGGGAAAATTAGAACAAAGACTTACACCTTAGTTGCATTGAACTTTGTAACTACTGAGTAGGCATCATTAACAGTTCTTTAACTCATCACTGCTTTATTTCTCCAATGTCTTTTAATTGGCTCCCTGGTTTCTTAACAGTGAATGAATTAATTGAAAAATAGCAGACATAAGCTTTGATCACAAGAAGCTTAGCCATAAATATGTCTCAGACTTAATAACAGGATCAAAGATTAATAGGGAATGGACACCCAGAGATAAAATGGAAAATATTCATTCATTCAGTCAGCCAACCAATCAACCAGATAGCCAACCAAACTGCTTACCTTTATTAACTACTTCTTACTTGCAGGAGACATATATAAACCAGATAGATATCTTGTCCTCAGAGAACTTTCAGACTATTAAGGGAGTTAAGACTCCAGGATACTAATTATATTCCCTATAACCTATTGTGGAAAGTACTAATTGTCAAACAAAAATGCAGAGAAAGTAGCAAAGGATTTGAGATCCTGGGTAGATGACTTCCAGCTAGGGGATCATATTTACAGCTAAGCCATCCTGTGATCAAAGCAGATACCTGCTATTTTGCAATGAATTAATTAGCTGTTAAGAAACCAGGGAGCCAATTAAAAGACTTAGAAAGAATAAAGCAGAGATGAGTTAAAAAATACATAAAAGCATAAACATTGGTGTAGTGGGAAAGATTTTAAATGACCTATAAAAAAGCTATAAAAATAGAAATCACATAATAAAATCTGGGTTTTAGAAGGCAATAAAGAAAATGATGTAATTCCAATAGAAAAATATTCTTTGAGATTTGCAGGGTCTCTGCTGTTGAGTTGAATGGCAAACCTACTATTCTATTCTAATTTGTGGAACTAAGACTGTTAATCCCCACCTCCTCCATGAAGACTTCCTGATTTCTCAAATTCACAGTGCTGACTTCCTCTGAACTTTCATAGCCTCCACTTTTGGCACCATTCATTTGACCACTAGCTCTTGCTGCCTTATATGGTGATAGGATCCCTTCAGGTGAACCAGATCTGCTGGTTCACTGGAGGACACCTTCCAGAGAGAGGTGTAGAGATGCCCACCATAACCATCCTCTTTAGGAAGATTAGCATATCCCCGGACTCAGTTTGGTAGTTTATTCAAAAAAAAAAAAAAAAAAAAAGTGAGAAACTTTTAACTGAGGTAGGTTCCTTTCTGGAATCCATAGTTTCTAGGCCAATTATCAGGAAATTTAATGCAAAAAATAACTTCTGCTCTAGTAAGAAAGTACCAAAGTAAAGTGTGACAGCTGTGATGGTAATAATGAGATTTAAACTGTCGGTGGCTCTTTCAGCTAGCTTCTTCTTACTCCTATCCTCACTTCTCCTGGGTTGGGAAAACAAAGCGACAGGTGGCCTGCAGATGGGAGGAAGGAGGTGGGATGGGCTTAGATTACTCTGAGCTCTGAGAAACAGAGAGCCAGGGCTGCCTATTCAAACCATTGGGAAAAGTTGAGATCCAGGCTCATTAGGAGGCCTGTGTGGCCTGTAGGAACTGTTAGGGCAGGCCTCTGGCCCAGGAAGAGGAGTCAGCCTAGGGATGTCAAATTATGTGATATAGCAGCAGAACCAACCTTGGTACAGAGCACAAAACAAGGACCTGATACCAGGGTCTCCTTCTGGTACCTATGACTTGGGCACTTCCTTAGAAGGGTCCCACACTTGCTTAAGGAGCTGCTGTCCCTGTCTTGAAATTCTTATTCATTTTTTAACAAAAGGCCCTGCATTTTCATTTTGCACTGTACACTGTAAATCAGGTAGCGGTCTCACCTGATACAGCTTTTATATTTTATACCGCACACAGACGTTTTGGGTGGGCAGTGACAAAGGGTGCTCATGATGGTTCAGGAAGGAAAGCTGGCTATCAAGACCAACAATATTTAAAACCCACATTGTTTGGGCCCAGTCACCCCCATAGAATTGAACGCTTTTTTTTAGCTGTATTTTTTTTAATTCATTTTTATTGAAATATATTCACATACCATGCAGTCATACAAAACAAAGCGTACATTCAGTTGTTCACAGTACCATTATATATAGTTGTGCATTCATCACCAAAATTAATTTTTGACATTTTCATTACCACACACACAAAAATAATAAGAATAAAAATTAAAGTGAAAAAGAACAATTAAAGTAAAAAAAGAACACTGGGTGCCTTTTTTTTTTTCTTCCCCCATTTTTCTACTTATCCATCCATAATCTAGACAAAGGAGAGTGTGGTTCACATGGCTTTCCCAATCACATTGTCACCCCTCATAAGCTACATTTTTATACAATTGTCTTCAAGATTCATGGGTTCTGGGTTGTAGTTTGATAGTTTCAGATATTTACTGCTAGCTACTCCAATTCGCTAGAACCTAAAAACGGTTGTCTATATTGTGCATAAGAGTGCCCACCAGAGTGACCTCTAGGTTCCTTGTGGAATCTCTCTGCCACTGAAGCTTATTTCATTTCCTTTCACATCCCCCTTTTGGTGAAGAAGATGTTCTCCATCCCATGATGCCAGGTCTACATTCCTCCCCGGAAGTCATATCCCACGTTGTCAGGGAGATTCACTCCCCTGGGTGTCAGATCCCACGTAGAGGGGAGGGCAGTGATTTCACTTTTCAAGTTGGCTTAGCTAGAGGGAGAGGGCCACATCTGAGCAACAAAGAGGCATTCGGGAGGAGGCCCTTAGGCACAACCATAGGGAGGCCTAGCCTCTCCTTTGCAGCAACAGTCTTCCCAAGGGCAAGTCCTGTGGTAGAGGGCTCAGCCCATCAAACCACCAGTCCCCTATGTCTATGAGCACATCAGCAACCATCGAGGTGGGGAAGCCCAACACCTCTGCATTCTCCACCAGCTCTTCAAGGGGGCTTTGCATATTTTTTTCAAAAATTTTTTTAACTCCTTTTTTTAAAAAAATCAACTATATCAAAAAAAAAAAAAAAAAAAACCACAATAATAAAAAAAAACCATTTCAAACAAACCCTAACAAGGGAGTAAGAAAAAGACAACTAACCTAAGATAACTACTTTACTTCCAACATATTCCTACTCTACCCCAAGAAAATAACCTAATATAGCAACATTAGAATTGAATGCTTTTAAGGGTAGGGACTGCTCCTGCATCATCCCCATAATTTCCACAATATACCCTGATGCTTGGTGCAGGGTACGATAAATATGTTGATTAATTGATCAAAGAACCAACTGGCAAAATTTGTTAATATTATTATTGTCATCAGAATGATGAAGCTTTGTTGTTCCTTATGGGGTTTAGTGTATTAATATATAGGAAACTCAAAGAGAATGTGCATGCTTTAAATGTTTTGCATGGGAGAAAGGAATGAATACAAGAAAAACACAAAGGAAACCACATTAAAAGGTAGCAATGTCGTGGAATGATATGTTTCTGTCTACTTTCAACACAGTTTACCCAATGTATTCCATATCCTCTTAGCATCTTTATATGACACTATTCTATGCAAATACACACAACATGAGTTCAATCTTCACATCTTGATGTTTACATAGTGAGGATTACTCTGAGCTTTCAGACCAGGACACTGGGTCTTGCATTCCTGAGAGGAGCGGAGAAGAGGACTGTTGGGGCCAATGGACAGGACTTTGGTGGCATATTTGGTGGTAATAAGTATTTACTGTGGTATCTGATAGACTGGCTTTTTTAAATGCAATTTTACTGAGATATGTTCACATACCAGATAATCATCCAAAGTGTACCATTGGGAAAAGTGTTTTCACAATTACACAGTCACATCTTAAGAGCTGTATAGCTTTATGATCCTCTTCAAGAATCAAGGATGCTGGATTTCAGTTCAACAGTTTCAGGTATTTCCTTGTAGCTATTCCAATACACTAAAAACTAAAAAGTGGTATCTGTATAATGCATAAGAATAACCTCCAGAATGACCTCTCGATTCTATTTGAAATCTCTCAGCCACCGAAACTCTATTTTTGTTTCATTCTCTTTCCCCTTTTGGTCAAGAAGGCTTTCTCAATCCCATGATGCCAGGGCCATAGGCTGGCTTTGAAATCTGGCTTTCCTGCTAACTCTGTGTATAAATTTGAATATGTTATTAATCACTCTATGCCTAAGATTCCTCATCTTTAATTTGCAAATAATCACTGTCACCATCTCAAAGGTTGTTGTAAAGTTAAATAAGATGATACATGTTTTACATTTTGTGTACTGCCCAAGACATAGAAGTATTCAATAAATTTTCATGATCATAATGATTATGGTTCTCAGGAAAAAAAAAAATAAGGGGAACCCTTGAGGTGTTTCCCAAGTGGACAGGCAATTCATGGAAGGAGAGAACGGTGATGCCTGGAATCAGTCCTGAGGCACTGCTCAAGGTCATGGGGACTCTTCCTCAAATGTCCTTTAGGACTTGTCCCATGTACCTTGAAGGAGGAAGGTACCATGAAACCAAAAGAACAATTTTGCCTTTTGGAGGCCAGATGCAGCAGCAGGAATGGCACCATTGTCAGGAGCCATGGTGATGGCCAAATTAGTGGTGGTGGCAGGGATATGGTGGTGAGGGGCTGCAGAAGCCATGGCATCTGCAATGACACTAGCCATGTGACCTTGGAAACGTTACATCTTTTTTGTGCATAATTTTCCTCTTCTGTAATATAGAGACCATAAAAGTACCTACCTGATAGAAATGATTAACTGAGTTGGGATAATTAAGTGAGATGACACATATCAAGCAGTTAGCACAGTGCCCTGGACTCAATGGACAGCAGCCATTGTTATCATTAGCACTTCTGGAGACAGTAACAGAGCCAGTCCTGTGAAAGCAGAGTGGCAATGGCAGCATTAACTCCAAAACTCGGCCGTCCATTGGACCCTGCTTGGAGGCTTACAGTCTCTCAAGACCAAGTTCTGGCTCAGGACTCTTCCCACAACCTCAGATGTCTCTGTCCAACATCTTCTGCAGCCCGAGTGACCAATTTATCATGAGGTTTAAAAAACAAGATGAATCTGAGGCATAGTTAAGTCCTCTATTCCTATAAAGAGCAAGAGTCAGGATTGAGAGCAAATCCTGGCTCAATCATTGTGACTTTAAGCATTTTACTGAACTTCTCTGAAATCACGTTTTTCATTCTGTAAAGTGGAGGTCAATGTTATGAAGATTAAAGGAGAAAATGTAAAGCAAAAGGCCCTTTCTGGGTTCCAAATAATAAAATCATCTTCCTGTATTTCATGCTACTTACTATTTTGGAGACAGTGGGTAGTAATTACTTCCTCCATTTTATAAAGCAGGAATTGAGACTAGGCTAGGGTCAAATCAGGGTCAATGACCAGTGAAGGACATGGCTTGACTTGAAATCCCTTTTTCTGAGTCCAAACCCCTATCTTCTTTTCATTTTTAAAGCCTTGGAACCTTTCCATCACATTAAATTGTCCCCTAAATCCCATATATAAAATAGATCAAGAAGAAGCTATTTGCCTTCCTCTTTACCCTGTCATTAGCCCCTAGGCCTCTGAAGAGTGAAGTTTAGAAACCTTTACCTTCTGCACAGAGAATTCTTAGGGAGCTGAGTCCTCCACTCTGCCATCCTTACTCACCCCCGAGCCTGTGGTCAGATACAATTTAGAATCTGATAGGAGGCTGAACCAGAAGGGAACCTCAAGCGCCTGATTCTGGTCCCATTCCCCTCAGGGGTTAAGATAACACCCAGAAGACATCTTGAAGGTTGTGGAAACGTGTAGTTGATATCCCAGCCGATGCAGGTGATGCTGTTTATGGCCTCCTGAAAGTCTCCTATGTTACTTCTCATTGGTACCACTTGTCCTCTTGACCTTCTGGTGAGCTGTGATTCTTTCCATTTCTAGGGCAAATGGAGAACCTGGAGAATTATTGCCTGGTAAGCAATCAGAAAGAAACCAGGTTTCAGAAATAGCTTTGTGCTTCCAAGGATGGCAGAAAAAAAATATCCATGTCAGGCAAGTAGCTCAAGGTCAGGATGTGGGCATCTAGCATTTCTCATTGCAGGGCTGGAGGCCTGTAGTCAGGAAGGTTTTGCAGACTCAGTGGTGGTTTTAATGACGGCAATGCTGTTAAAGTTTGGACCTTTACTGTAGGTTTATAAAAAGCAGATTTCTTTGTTTTTCAAACTATACCCAGCTGTGGAACCTAAATAGGCATAGCAAAAAGCATTCACTGAGATCAGCAACCTTCTGTCCCATAGTACACTATGGGGAGAGAAATTTTTGGAGAACCTGAGACATATCTGTCCCCTGAAATTTGTTGGTCTTAATTTAGAAATTGGTGTAGAGTGCTGGGAAGGTGCCCCTGCCAGAAAGTCAAAAGAAACAGTGTCTTACTGGGCTTCTGAATAATAAGGGAACAACCCTTGCTACAACCTGGTTCTCTATAGCCCGTGGAGGACAGAAGAGAACTGAATGGTGTCTCCTGATGTTCCACAATGCAGGAGCATGGAGTTGGAGGCAGGCGTCTTAGGGTTGCCCAGGTGGGCTCCAGGCCAAGTGATGGGACACCCAACCAGGAGAAACAACTGATATATGGGTAACCAGGGCAAGCTGCTGCTCCTCCAGAGGTCCTCAGTAAAGACAATGGCCCAGGGAAAGCAAGAACTTTTCCCTGTCCATAGACAATCACATGGAAACCACCACACAGCCGAGGCCCCATCCTCAGATAGAAACAGGCTGAGCAGGGCCAGGTCAAGGGTGCCAACTTTAAGAGGCACTCTTAAGGTCAGGCAAGTGCAGGGTCAGTGCCTCGCTTTCCTCCGCCTAGTCCTGGTCCTGTGAATCACAGTGTGACTGGGCAACCTCCTCGGCCCTGGTCAAATAAGAAAGAGATTTCTGCTTCTCCTACCCTCCTTCCTGCCCTGGTACGGTACCGGAGCCTAAATGAGAAAGAACAGGCCTTGAGAGCAAACCCATTCCCTTCCTCCATTCTCCTGGAGGTACAGATCCAGACTGTATATACTAGAGCTTTAAATTGGATATAAGAGTAAAAGTTGAAACTGTCTTAAACTAAATTTTTAATAACTGAAAGCTCCCGCATAACTGTGGACTTGCGTTAAGACATCATTAAAGGAATCACTATCATATAGAGAAGGGGACCTGATATCACACAATTGAAACATTGACATAAAAAAAGAAAGTTTATATAGCAAGTTGTTGAGACTCCTCAAGAAAGTGATTGAGTTAGCCAGTACCTCTGAAGAGGGAGAAAGGGAATTGGGAAGGAGACTCCAAATTACCCACTCTTTAAAAGAGATTAAAAGATGGTCCCATGAACCCTGTTTTCCTTCCAATTTCTTCCTATGGCAATGGGAATATTTATCCTATGACTGTCCCTCCTTTGTATATTGGTAGCAGATAACTTGTTCTGAGTTTCACAGGTCCACAGCCAGAGGAGAATTTTGCCTTAAGACAAATCATGCCTGTAACTGATTTTGTACTTTTCTATGTTGTGATGGAATGAATGTATTTTTGCATTTGGAAAGAACATGTCTTTCTGGGGTTCAGGGGGTGGAATGTGTGGTTTGAAGCTGTTAAGGACCCCAGAAGAGCCATGATCTTTTAATCCAGTCTTGTTGGGTGGAACCTTTTTGATTGAATGTTTCCATGGAGATGCGACTCACCTAACTGTGGGTGAGACCTTTGATTAAATTATTTCCATGGAGATGTGGACCCAGCCCATTCAGGGTGGGTCTTGATTGGTTCACTGGAGTACTTAAGAGAGCTCAGGAGCCAACACAGGCACTGACGCTTGAAGACACTTAGAGATGCAGGCAGAAGGACATTTGGAGATGCTAAGCTAAGAGATGAAGCCCAGAGTTTGCCCCTGAGAAGCTAAGAGAGAACACCCAGATGCTTAGAGAGAAATGCCTTGGGAGAAAGAAGCAAGATGCATAGGAGCTGAGAGAGAGGAGCAAAGACAGAAGACCAGTGACATTTTGGAGAAAGACATTTTGAAACTAGAACCTGGGAGCAAAGGACCAGCAGACACCAGCCACTTGCCTTCCCAGCTGATAGAGGTGTTCCGGATGCCCTTGCCCTTCCTTCAGTGAAGAGGATCAACAACATCCTCTTGTTGATGCCTTAAATTGGATTATCATGGTCTTCAAACTGTAAATTTGTAACCTAATAAACCCCCTTTAAAAAAGCCAATTCATTTCTGATATTTTGCATAACAGCAGCTCTAGCAAACTGGAACAGCCCAATATGGTATTTTTGAAAATATTTATGTGCCTAACAGATCTCTGGGTTTTCTTTGTTCTTTTTCCAGATGTCTGGAGGAAAGCATCTCCTACATTTAAACAATAGTATTCATTCCTTGTAAGGAAAGGACATGAGAAGAAACTAGTCAGAGGCATTGTAATAATACTGAGTATATTAGGAAGAATAACTGTATGCACAGTGGTGACTGATAAATAAAATGAATCATGTTTTTTGACATCAAGTTATGAAAAGAAAAATCATCTTGTTTATATGAATAGTGAAATTAATTTCCTTATCTTCAAGTTTAGGTTTAGAATTTTCCTTCTTTTCCTCTCCCAACATTTTCTTAGGGGAAAGGTTGTTACCATATAGGTCTTTCTTGGAAATCTAAAACTATTCTGATTATGATAATAATGGTATTTATGCTGTGGTGTCAATGAACTTTTTTTCCAGTGGATATTTCATTTTAAAGCTCTTTTTTATCAGATACTTTAAATCCAGCCAGAAGTATTTATCTGAAACAGGACATGGGAACTTAATTCTAGCCTTTTAAAAAAATAAGAAAGGGTTTAGAATTCTCTGTAGTCATACTGGAACACTGAAATGAAAGCCCATTAGAAAGATATTTGAAGAAAAAATTTAATGTTCATCTTAAGTAGAGTGTAGTGGTCATTTCTTTAAAGTAAGGCAAAATCAGATATACATATTGCTTCAGATTTAGTTGGAAAGTGGACATACCTATTTTATCTATTGTAAGATTTCCATTTCCCATATTTCATTTAAATGAATAATCGTATGGTTTAATTTATCCAGCATTTCCTTAATTACCATCAATTTACCTATATTATAATGAGAGAAGACATGTATGTTTTATATCAGTTATATACATGCAGCTAATTAACACCACACTCAAAACTGAATCAAAGGTAACAGCAGATCGATTAAGGCTCAGGACTCGGGACAAGATGGCGGCATAGAGAGGAGTGGAAGCTAAGTAGTCCCCCTGGAACAACTACAAAAAACCAGAAACAACTAGTAAATAACCCAGAATAACTGCGGGGGGACAAACGAGACCGTCCATTCATCATACACCAACCTGAATTGGGAGGAATGCCCAAGAACACAGCATAAAATCTGTAAATAAAACCTGTGGAACCAGGTCGGGAGACCCCCTCCCCCATAGCCCGAGCTGCAAAGCCTCGTGGTGCCAGAGAGAAGCTCTCTCCCAGCAAGCGAATATAGCTCAGCTGAGCTCCAACTGGGGTTTTAAGTAGCGAGTGTGAACTGCTCACTACAGGTACGCATCCCCAAAAAACAGACAGAGGCTTTGGGTGACGACTGACCTGGGAGAGCCGGAGGGTCGCCTTGGACTCCGTCTGAAGGGAACTATCTGTTTCTTTTTTGGCTCAGTGGAGAAAGCCCCAGTCATTTTTAGTTTCCAGGGCTGTGACTCTGGGAAGGGTGGAGACACCACAAGCAGAGGGTGAGACCATTGAAATGCTAATGACCTCCACCTGAGGGGTCTTTCTTCTCTAGGAGGAAAGGGGTGGGGCCCTTTCCATTCAGAACCAGACCCCAGAGCCTGGGGGAACACAGCCATACCTCCTCACACCAGGCAAGAATTATAGGCTAACAGGTGTCACCTGCTGGGCAGAAAAGCACAGTAACCCGAGGCATCAAAGGGTGGAGCAATTTTCTAAGACACACCCTCAGGGAAACTGGATACTGAATATTTCTTCCCTCTGGGACCTGAGCCTGTTCTGGTCTGGGAAAACCTGATTTGGATAACCAAGGAAACCATGCCCAGACAACAGAAAATTACAACCTACACTAAGAAAAACAAAGTTTTGGCCCAGTCAAAGGAACAAACGTACACTTCAACTGAGATACAGGAATTTAAACAACTAATGCTAAATCAATTCAAAAAGTTTAGAGAAGATATTGCAAAAGAGATAGAGGCTGTAAAGGAAGCACTGGACATGTATAAGGCAGAAATCAAAAGTTCAAAAAACCTACTAGTAGAATCTATGGAAATGAAAGGCACAACACAAGAGATGAAAGACACAATGGAAACATGCAACAGCAGATCTCAAGAGGCAGAAGAAAACACTCAGGAACTGGAGAACAAAACAACTGAAAGCCTACACACAAAGGAGCAGATGGAGAAAAGAATGAAAAAATATGAGCAATGTCTCCGGGAACTCAAGGATGAAACAAAGTACAATAATGTACGTATTATTGGTGTCCCAGAAGGAGAAGAGAAGGGAAAGGGGGCAGAAGCAATAATAGAGGAAATAATTAATGAAAATTTCCCATCTCTTATGAAAGACATAAAATTACAGATCCAAGAAGCGCAGCGTACTCCAAACAGAAGAGATATGAATACGCCTACGCCAAGACACTTAATAATCAGATTATCAAATGTCAAAGACAAAGAGAGAATCCTGAAAGCAGCAAGAGAAAAGCAATCCATTACATACAAAGGAAGCTTAATAAGACTATGTGTGGATCTCTCAGCAGAAACCATGGAGGCAAGAAGGAAGTGGTGTGATATATTTAAGATACTGAAAGAGAAAAACCGCCAACCAAGAATCCTGTATCCAGCAAAGCTGTCCTTCAAATATGAGGGAGAGCTCAAAATATTCTCTGACAAACAGACAATGAGAGACTATGTGAACAAGATACCTGCCCTACAGGAAATACTAAAGGGAGCACTACAGGGTGATAGAAGACAGGAGTGTGTGGTTTGGAACACAATTTTGGGAGATGGTAGCACAACAATGGAAGTACACTGAACAAAGGTAACTATGAATACGGTTGAGAGAGGAAGGTGGGGAGCATGTGAGACACCAGAAGAAAGGAGGAAAGATAACGACTGGGACTGTGTAACTTGGTGAAATGTAGAGTATTCAACAATTGTGATAAAATGTACAAATGTGTTCTTTTACGAGGGAGAACAAGCAAATGTCAACCTTGCAAGGTGTTAAAAATGGGGAGGCATTGGGGGAGGGATGCAATCAGCATAAACTAGAGACTGTAACTAATAGAATCATTGTATTATGCTTCCTTTAATGTAACAAAGGTGATATACCAAGGTGAATGCAGATAAGAGGGGGGATAGGGGAGGCATGTTAGACACTTGACACTGGTGGTATTGTCTAGATTCTTTATTCTACTTTGATTTAAGGTTATTTTTCCTTTTGCTGCTTCCTAGCTGTCATTTTTTTGCTTCCTCTTTCTTTTGCCTCTCTACCTTCTTTGACTCTCCCTCCTGCCTTGTGGAAGAAATGTAGATGCTCTTGGTTAGTATGAGCAGAATGTTCAATTAGGATGAACTTAAATGTTTGGAAATGAACAGGGGTGTTGGTAGCAAGATGTGAGAATAACTAACAGTGCCGAATGGTGTGTGAATGAGGTGGAAAGGGGAAGCTCAGAGTCATATATGTCACCAGAAGGAAAGTTGGAGGTCAAAAGATGGAAATGTATAAAACTGAATCCTATGGTGGGCAATGTCCATGATCAACTGTACAAATACTAGAAATCACTTCATGAACCAGAACAAATGTATGACAATACAATTAGAAGTTAATAATAGAGGGGCATATAGGGAAGAACTATATACCTATTACAAACTATATACTACAGTTAGTAGTATTTCAACATTTTTTCATAAACAGTAACAAGCGTACTATATCAATACTAGGAGTCAACAATTGAGGGGGGTTGGTTAGGGATAGGGGAGGTTTAGAGTTTCCTTTTCTTTTTTTCTTTTTTCCTCTTTCACTTTATTTCTTGTCTGGAGTAATTAAAAGTTTCTGAAAATTGAACAAAAATTAAGTGTGATGGATGCACAGCTGTATGAGGGTACCCAGGGGCAAGTGATTGTACACTTTGGATCTTCGGATAATTGTATGGTATCTGAACAATCTCAATAAAAATGAAAAAAAAAAAAAAGATAACAGCAGATCTAGTGAATGCATAAGAGACATTGAAAGCATTCTTTATACTATTTCTTTCCTGGAATATGACTGACAGTGAGTCTCTTGGCTTCATACACAAACAGTAGAGATGGGGAAGAGAAGTGTTGGCATTTTATACAGTTGATATCTTCCATTACTGTATTTAATTTTTTAAAGGACATAGGAATCCTTTGGGAATTCTATCCCTGCCTGAAATTCTGCTATCAATTCTGCTATTATTTCAAGTTGATATAGGGATAAATTTAATATGCCTTAACATAAAATAAAGTTGAAATCTTGCAAGGACAAGCATCCTTTGATAAACAGAAGAGATGCATTCCTGAAAAGGAATGTCTATATATTTAATGCCATTATTTTAGTAACAATAAATACAATTCCAGAGGTCAGAGATGGAGGGAATTTCCAAGCATTAATGGTCTGTATGTGTGGGATAGGTCACATGAACTGGTGTGGAGAAGCAAACTGGTAACTGGTATAGACAGGAGTGGAGCACGGGAGAGGCTTCTAAAGATTGTCTCAATCTTAAGAACTTGGAACCAGCAGAGTCCTTCCACATGTCTCCTAGGCAGCAAATATTTACCCCCAATTCATACGCTGATTCACACCTTGTGCTTCCAGTGCCCAATACTCCTGGGATAAAGAGAATTATGGAAAGAAATTTTGGCACAGTTATTCATCTACTTGGTTCAGTGTGATTAAGAGGAAAGATGCCTCATAATACTAAGTAGTTGTTTTTCCATGAAACTGAATTTCAGAGCAGACCGTAGCAAAGCATGGTTCTCTTGGCACTTTTTATCCACTTCTTAGAAACTTTCTCCCTAACAGGCCCAAATGTATTTTTAAACTTTTGTAAGATCCAACTGAAAAATTCCCTGCACTCTCTTCAAACTCCACTTCCCTCTTTTGCAAATAAATCCCACCACTGATTATCAATTGTCAAAACTTTTATCTGATTGCTGTTGGGTCCTAATACAAAAAGCTGATGGGCATAAGCACGTAGGTTACATGCTAGCATGAAGCACAACACTCATAAATGAGAACAGACCTTCCAGGGTTCCCTGGACCCTGTGTCTTAAGCTGGGCATCAGCATCTTGACTGTGGCTTTTGTTCTTCTAGGTTTTGATTTGATAAAACTTACCAGGGAATAAGGAAACCATTAATACGTCTGGCTTAGTGTAATTATATATTGTGTAAGAGGAATGATGTAAGACAGCACACAAGAATTTATGATATTTCTGTCCTGTTACAGCTTTCCTTTTGTTTCAGATCACTTAGATGTGAGATGCTCTGGGCTGTTACAATCCAGAAATGAAGCAAGCAGGTTAGCAGACTTAGGTGTTCATGCATAATCATTAGAGGTGCAGTGGAAGTTCTGCTGACCTAGAGGAGGCCTGTTTTCTGTATCTCTTTGGTATGATGATCTCATATTGATGTAGACTGTAGTCTTCTCTTCAGTGCAGACCCAGTAATCCTTTTGGCTATAACTCACTTGATGAGCCTTTTCAAAATTGAATGTTCTTCAGGGGAAGAACTTACTAACAGATGGTTTGAATCCTATTCTCTTTCTCGGGCTTTTCTCTTTCCTGAAATGCTCATAGAAACTAACCCCTCAGAAACCAAATACCTTGGAAGGTCTGAAAGTGTGTTTTACCCCATGTAGGGAAAAAATTAGTCTTCTACTCTCTAAACTATAGAAATACTAGTCTGCTGTATATTCTGTTGTAACAGCATGGTAATTCTCCTTTGTAATAAATTAAATTTATTGTTTATTCTTTATATCTTATGGAAAAGTCACATAAGATTGTAATTTTTATTGACCTTTCATTAGGTATAGTTGTATAAAGTCTAACAGAGATCCCCAGCTATCAGTGCTCATACAGATTTTATACTTTGAAAATTCTACCAGAATCAGTGACTGCAGGAATGACCTTTTGAAAGGCTATCAATAATCTAAAGTATTGCAAAGTCTGGTTGCATTTTAGCTGCTAATCTTTTCAATTTATACATGATGATTTATGTCCTACCTTAATGAATAGAATTCACGATTCATATCAGCATATTTTAGGCTCTTGAAAGTCCTACAGTAAAGAAACCTATTAAATTCTGTTTGTCCCAGTGCTTTCCAACTGACCTATGGAATGTCTTTGGCTCATTTGACTCATATTTAGATTCTAGGAATTGGATATTCCACAAAGCCCAATGTGAGAAATACCAATCTGGAGTGATTATTGGTAAAAACAGTAATAACAACAATAACATCAGATATGCCTGATGCCTTATATCTGAATGGCATGATACTGCTTTTAGCTGAAACTGCCATCTTAATTAAAAAACAGTACAGAATAGCTTCACTGCAAGTCCTCAATAAAACTTCTAACTCTCTAATGTTTGTCTCTATAAAAACACAAATAAATTATTTTTAGACAAGACAGGTTTCTGGGTAATCTGTATCCTTAGACAGGTGGTATTCTAGTCACCATATAACTATCAATTCACTTCATCTTCATAACTGTCCTATGAAGTAGATACTACCCATTTTATAGTTGAAAAACCAAAACACAAAGAGGTTAAGTAACTTGCCCAAGTCAACACAGTAGGTGGTAAAGCTGGGTTTTGACTTCATGCAGCTGAGGAAGAGAATCTGTTCCTCCCCACTAAAATATACAGGTACTCTTTGGCCTTTTCACTGGATTAATAAAGATTTCATACAACTTTTCCTTCTTGCACATATTAGTTAATCTGGGTCTCTGAGGTTGGAGGAGCAAGTCAGCAATCCTGTGTAAGAGGAAGTAGGTCAGTGAATGGAGTTCAGCACAAACCTTATCCTGCTCACTTTCACTGAGTTGAATTATAGTAGTATGATGGTAACTTTTACCAAATTACCATTTTTTCATTCCATATTTTTCCCTGGAGCTTAAATAGAGATCATTCTCAGCCTCTTTAAGTTCAACTAATAAGAGAAGAAGAGAGGCAGAGTGGTTGGGAATAAGATTCTTTGAGCTGAGTTCTAATTCTTGATCTGTCACTAATTAGGTGGGTGATCTGAGACACACCATTTATCTTCTCTGAGCCTCAGTTCTCTCATCTGTAGAATAAGAGCTAAGTGACTTTAAAGACACTGCCCAACTCTATAATTATACACATGGAATTTATTTTTAAATTGCTTTTTACATTAAAGGCAATGAGAACTAGAAGACTGGAGACACTGAGTTAAGTGCTGTTTCCTGTGAGTTACTGCTCCTACTCCTTGGAGTGGATTGCAGAATTCCATGATTAAGGACATGCCCTGAATGAGGAGGTTATCATGAGGTGCCTCTGAAGGTCCTTGCCTTCTGTTTTCTTACAAGCAAGCTTCTCCATGGCTTTGTATCTGTTCAAGAGAACCAACAACCTAGGATAAGTCAAGATAAATACTAATCTAGGATCCTCAAGTTATGAGCCTATGAACAAAGGACTGTATCTTATTCATCAATAAATTGCCAATAGTACATGGCACGGTGGACTGCACATAGTAGGGACATAAAAATAATGTCTAAATGAAATTGAACTGAATTTGGGAGAATTGCTTGATAAAGCATTTAGTCAGTTGTTAATATTTATTGGCACTCCAACAGTGGGGCAGCAACAAGCAGCCTGAGAGGTGATATAAAAGAGTGTCATAACTATTGAGATCCTTAGTTTAGTGGTCATTTTAGTGAAGAGGATATTACTGTCTGATGTAATATTTATTGAACATGTGATTTGCTCTCATTTTCTCATTTTAAAAAATCCACTCAAAATCAAAATCTTGGTAAGACTGTCAAGCCAAAAGAAAAAAATATAACTCCAAACAGGAAATTAGAATTCAGAGTGGATTTCTAAGTATGAACATGTTTGATGGAGGCCTTAAGACTCTTGCTCCAGTATATGACAGAATGACAGGATAAAGTCCCCAAATATTCCTGCACTTCACAACAAACAACTGCAAATGGTGTACTTCCTCCACCATCAGACACTAATGAGATTGAAGGGACTGTAGCCTATTAAGAGGATCTCATGGTAACCCAGCGGAAAAAAAATGCTGTTGTTAGAGGCATACAACCTAAGCTTCTTGGTCATATTCCATCAGAAAATTTAGGTTGGCCATATCCTCTGAAAATAAGAAATGAGCTTAGATAATTTTGCAAATGGTAGAAGTATCTCATTCAGATGTCAAGGAATTGAATGTAAATCTACATTTTCTTTGTGAAAATTGGAGTTTATTAGTATAATTCATCAAATTAGGAAGCAAAGTTGATTAGAGATATTTGATTGAGATTGTATTGATTAACCACATGGAAAATGCTATAAATCTAATGAAGGAAAACATCCTTCCACATGGGAAAAGCCCCAGCTGACATTTAGAAGAGAGCTGCTTCTTATAGAAGCTCTCATTTAACATCCAGAATTATAACTCACTGATATTTGACTTACTTAAGCATAAAATTTGGTAAATATATCTTAACAGTGTCTGAAGAAGATTATTAGTAGTTTCCTAGTAAAATATAAATAGCAAGATCTTCCTCCTTTTAGGTGAAGTGAAGGTAGAACAATAATAATAGGTACTTAAATTAGACATTTAATCTGAATAATTCAGACAAGAATCATCCCACTGTGATCTCAATAATACTATGGTTCTCCCTCCTTTCTTCACCTCCTACATGCACATTGCTTGGGTAATTATTTCAGCTTTCCTTTTCATTTCTTTGTGTGTGGATACAGGCTTTATGGATGAAGGAAGATGAAGCATTTGTTTTTAGAAAATAAAATGCTGCCCTTTCACTCAAAACATTTTCCCCTAGAGAGGCTTTACAGATCAAAGATATTCTTTTTCACAGTTGAACCAATCCTTGCAAAAGCAGTGACTGGAGTTTTTGATTTATTTTGGCCTGTGATGAAAGGCAAGCACTTTCCAAACAATTCCCCCAATGGTCTCACTAGGTAGAGCACCCTGGGTAGAAACATGGAAAACATTTTGAAGGCTGGAAAGGTGCAAATATTTTCTCTGTTAAAATGCACTTTCTATTGGGATTCTATCATTTGAAAATATTTACAAAGTCTTGCAGGATTCTTAAATATATACAGCCATGATGTGCCTAGCCATACTATATAGTCAGCTACTTTCTGAAATTTTGAAATCTACTTAGATTTGTGTCCTAGTTTGCCAATGCTGCAGAATGCAAAACACCAGAGATGGATAGGCTTTTATAAAATGGGGGTTTATTTTGCTACATAGTTACAGTCTTAAGGCCACAAAGCATCCAAGGTAACACCTCAGCAATTGGGTGCCTTCACCGGAAGATGGCCAATGGCATCTGGAAAACCTCTGCCAGCTAGGAAGGCAGCTGGCTTCTGCTCCAAAGCTCTGGCCTCAAAACGGCTTTCTCCCAGGACGTTCCTTTCCAGCAAGCTTGCTCCTCTTCAAAACATCACTCCCAGCTGCACTCCGTTTTCTCTGAGTCAGCTCATTTATATAGCTCCACTGATCAAGGCCCACCCCTGAATGGGCGTGGCCATGCGTCCATGGGAACAGCTCATTAAAATCCTCACCCACAGCTGGGTGGGGCACACTCCAAGCAAATCTCTGCCTCACAAGACTACAAAGATAATGGCGTTTGGGGGACACAACACATTCAAACCGGCACAATTTGTTATCTTCTAGCTCAGGCTGGAAATTATGTACATCAAGGCAGAGACTTTCTACTTGCCCACACACATACATCTATCTTTTGCTGTCAGTAATTCTGTCCAAATACATCCTGTTTACGACCACTTCTGCTCTCACCTTAATCCAAGATAATATCATCTCTGCTTGAACAACTGCGGAGGCTCCAAAAAAATCTTCCTCCTTCCACACTTCACCTACTTTAAAAAGTTTAACCTTCCCATGGCACTCAGATTTTAAAACTTAAATAATTGCTCTTTACCCCTCCGTTGCTTCCTACCACACATAGAATAAAAGTCCAAGTCCTTACAAAGTGCTGTGTGACCTTGCCCTGGCCTTTCAGACTTCATTTCCTATTATTTTTCCATGCTCTCAGCGCTCTCGCCCCTAGCCACTTGGATCTTCTTTCCATTTCTCAAAATCTGGCAAGCAGGGTTCTTCCCCAAGACTATTGCTGCTCCTGCTCCCTCTGCTTGGAATCCTATCCAACCAAATGTTCACCTGGCTCCTGCCCTCATTCTCATCAGGTTTCTTCCCAAGGCACTTCCTTGGATTAGGCTTTCCCCACAGCCTACCCTTCTCTAGTCCCGTGTCCTGCTTTATTCTTCTTCAAAGAGCGTGAGGATACTTGGCATTAAATTTATTCATTTGTTTTGTTGTCTGTCTCCCAAACTAGGATAAAGCCCCTTGAGGCCAGGACCTTCATAACTATTTCACTTCATGTAGTAGGTTCTCAAAATGTTTTCAAGAGACAAGTAAATGAATCTACTTCTTTGACTGCCTCCATGTCCCTCCCTAGGAGTATGACCTGGCCTGGGAAACTATCTGATAATTAACTCTTGCTTAGGAAACAAATATTGAAGACAAAACCTGTGGGTAAATTGGAGATTCTGGTTGTAATTTGGTTTCTTCAGTGTCTTAGTTGGAGAAGGAGATTATTTTCTCTTCTAATCTGAGATGTTTACCATGCATGAGGATGGAATTACTGTGATCCAACTTCACTCTGATGCAGACAGGTCCCTGACAGGGTGGGTACATTTAGAAAGTAGTTGGCCAAGCAGTGACCCTGAAATGAAGCACTGATAAGAGGCTGCTGCAGACTGACCCGCAAGCTGAGACTTCACTTGGCACCAAGTTCTAAGGGGCACAATAATAGCTTATAACATACAAGCTGTCAAGTGGAGCTAATTCGTGTAAAGCATGTAGTACAATTGCCTAGCATATATTAAGTATATGTCAGCTGTTATTTATAGTTTTCAAAGTGTCTTCACTTAATTCATTTTTTCTAAGGAGTTGCTTGGGTGATCATTGATGACTTCATTTGTCTCATATATGAGCTAGATGTGAGCTCCTTGAAGAAGGGGATTCAATCTTACTCATGTTTTTACCCTAGCACATTGTGGTGTTTCATAGGAATTCTTGAACTGAATTGCTATGGCTAAATAATTAGGTAGTTAAAAATGGTGCCAATAGGGTTCCTGTGTCAATCATCATCTGACCATTCAGTTGTATCCTGCTCCACAACTACTTAAGAATCCCTTAAACTTCCTACAGTAGTGTTTGGCCCATTGTAGGCACTCAAACATTTGCTGAATAAATTGAACTAATAAATTGAGTGAATGCTTTGTCCTAAAGAGGTAGAGTAGAGTTAAATGAACTATATGAATGAAGTGGTATAAATTCACCATGGATATTGGAAAGACATTTCAAAATCATATCCTAGAGATGATGAATCACCTTTGGGGCAATAAAAGTCTATCTTTGTGAACTACGGAAAATAACTAGAAAACTAGGACTTGTGTTTTCTACTTCATAGTACAACTCTTGCAATTATTCCAACACACCTAGGATCTTTCCCTCCTTCCCCTCTGAGTTCTCTTTGACTCAGCCCATCTTTCAAAATCAAATTTCCTTCAAGGTCAAGCCCTTTGCCTTCTCTTTCTCTGCCTTTTCTCATGAGACAGTGTAGTCATTCTCAAGACCTCAGCTATCATCTTTACAGTGATTTACTAAAGCATGTTTCAATTCTTATTTCTAATCCAGATGCCATCATTTTACCTGCTAATTAAACCTCTCTAAATGGATGTAACTTCATCCTCTGAAATTCAACAAATACTGAACCAAATATTTAACCTCTTAACTTCCCAGCTTATTTCCCCACCTCCTCCCTATCTCTAAATCAGTCCTCTTTGCTGGGACCCCCGTTTTCCTGTTGGCAGTCCCTCATTCTCCTGGGCTGCTGGTCTCACAGACTTTGGATTCCTCTTTGATAATTTTCTGCTTATCTCTACCTGCCAATTCTCACAATGAAATAATCACATTTTTTCCTCTGACCTGTCTTTATTATTCATTTCTCTGCACTTTTCTGGTTTAGACCCTTTTTGCCTTATTGTGGATTGCTGCCACGTTATACTAAATGTGTCCTTGGCCTCCATTCTCTCTCCCACCCAAATCCTGGTCCCTTACCTGCTCCCAGCTGCCAAGCATGCACAGTAGATAAATCTTCCTGAAAAATAGCTTTTATCACATCACTTCTCAGTTTTAAGAATCTATAATAGTTCAATATCATTTTGTGGATCAAATCCAAATGCCTTATATTTTAGAATTCAGGGCCTTCTGTCTAGTCAACCAGTGTCATTTTTACTATGCTGATTGGGGTCACTTTAAAGTCTACTTTTCTGAGCTCCTCCCCACTTCTAGCACCCCATCTCATAAACACACACACATTATATGGAGGCTTATAAGTGCATCAATAATTATTGCTGACTGGCTCAATTATTGAAAAAAAAAACCAGCTTCAATTATCCATTTACTAAGTGTGTGTAGACATGGGCCTAATGAGGTTTTCTTTTGTTGGACTGGCACAGTGGTGAGAATATGATTGTTTGTTTTAAAGAATACTGTACAAAGAAAACAGTAGATTCCATAACGTAGAATCTCTTGCTTTCAAGTGAGGAACATATAAGCTTGGTAATTAGATTTAGATTTTGATGCCTACATGTATTTGATGGATGATTTAGGAAATCTTCTCCTAAACATACTGATGTGCTGTTTAAATGAAAAATGGATGAATGGAATGATTCTCAAATGGAGAGCCTCTTAAACTTTTATTTTTGTTCATTTAAATGAAGATTGCACACCAAGAAGGAGAATGTCAAAGATTATTTGAAACCTGTCAAAAAAAATTACTGGCTGTTGGAGACTTTAGTTTTCTGGATGACTTAGAGCGAGGGCATAGGGCCTGGTGTTAAATCTTGGCTTGTTTGATAACTTGATTCTTTACATGTTATGCCAGATGTCTAGTGTGTATTTTATATACAGAGGGATGGAGAGAGAAAGCAGTGATGAGACAACATGGAATTGTTTAGATAGAAAGAATTCCATTTAAGTGTAATTCCCCCGATAGCATTAATTTGGTAAAAACCGTGATACACGACCTGTTCCTAACCTTATATTGAGCAGTCAAAGCTAGCTTTTAAAAAAAGCATTGTCAATTCTAAGCTGCAACAGCTCTCGTTTGCCACCAACAATGGTACCTCGTATCCTGTGTGCAAAGTAACTAATAAGGGCCTGATTGAAGTTTTGACTTCTATTACTCCAGCCACGGTGGAGTCCCCTGAGGATGAGTAGGAAATGCTACTAGACCCTAGATGCTCTGTGCTGATTCACAGCCATTCCACCGTTTCAGCTGCTACTGCTGCTCAGATTCTAATAATGTTTGTGTGTGTCAGTGCTGGTCTCCAACAAGGCTCAGGCTTTTCACAGAGGTGGCATGCGAAAAGTTCACATGAATCACCACAGGACCATGCTAGCAAACATTTGCAACTCATCTATTTCCTGCTTCCTTCCTTCCTTCCTTCCTTCCTTCTTTCTGATCCATTCTCTGTTTCAAGAAGAGGTATTCAAAGGATGGTACATCTTGCCTAAATTGGCTGCCCCACAGTGATTAAAAATGGGCTATTTTTCCCTTTTTTTGCCTTCACTCTTTCCTCTTTTAAACTTCTCTAGAGAGTGTAAGGGTGATCAGATGAAGAAGAAAGGGGAAAAACAGAGGAGGGTGGAGGAGGGAGGAAATGAGGGTATGCAGATGGTAACACAAAGGTTAATTGAGAGGAGTAACAGCCAAATATGTGAAGGGAAAAGTAAATTGAAGTTGTAAAGAAAGAAATAGAAATGATAAATGAGTGAGAGTTCACCCAGTGATTGATGGTGAGACCTCTTAATATCCTGATATTTCAGTTTGGTTTTCTATAAAATGGGAATGTCATCCCTTCTTGGTAAAATACTCGATGAAATCTTTCTTTACCAGCAAATCATTAAGCTTCCTCAAAAAAAAAGAAAAAAAAATCCAGGTTTCTAGTGATTGCCGGAATCAGTTATTTTCTGTTTTAAAGCTGTAGCATATATTGGAAAATATTGATTATTTAAAAATCACCCTGGGCCTTTCTGGCCGATTCTAGATAATACATTTCCCTCTTTTACCTCTTAGGTTATAAAATTAATAAGTAGACAAATCCTAACAATTGTGCCCTTTGCCATTTAACTTTGCGATGCATGCAAATGCTCAAAAACACACATGTAAATCATTTTATAATCATTTAACTTTTAGAAAATCATTAGATACTCTTAAAAATCCATCATTTTCCTTTGATAAACCAACCTGAAAGGACAAGGTTTGGACCATCAACTTGAAGGTCAGCCTTCTGATCTTATAAACTGATTTATTTATTTTGTCTTTCCAGTTGTAGCCCAATTCTGTCTCACTAAATTTGCTAAGAAACAAAACAAGTTCTGTAAAGGACCTTTTTGTGGCCCAGCTCTGGAGCACTGCCTCTCCTTCTTATTGTCTTATATTAGGTGAAGAAAAGATTCTTACAGAGGGATGAGTTATTCTTGTACAGCTGCTTTTCTGTTAATATATTCCATATTCAACCTCTTGGCCTATACATTACTGCATTTTACATTACTTCATTACTGTACATTTTGTTATTGATTTTGATTAAATCCATTTGGAAGTCAATATTTGCAACAGTAAAAACAGAGGGTATGTTAGCCTATTATATACAGTACATTTATCCTCCTCTATTATACCCTGAATGTGCATTAAAGATCTGGGAGTCTTTTCTGCCTCTTCGATAAATCTTATCAGGAGGTGCTTCCAAAGCAAGAAATCATCCCAGCCCTTATCAGGACATTTCCAAGTATGTAGAGCTGAAAGATGTTCCATGTTTATAAGGTGCTAAAAGACTTCCAAGCTCCACACCCCCACACCCCAGCCAATCCTGTCACCAGCTGGCAGAGTTTGGTTTAGTATTTACCATGGGCTAGAAGCGCTCTGTTTATGGGAAAGCACTTTTGTTGGTCTTGCTCTTGCTTAGGCAGAGGAAGGCTTCAATAATCACAGGGAAAGTGACACCTTTGCTATCACCCTCAGTTTTGTGAGAGGTACAGGGCCAAAGAAACCTGCCAGCTGAGATCAATCAGCTGTGATTAAGACAGAGTAACCCACCAATAGTGAAAATAGCCAATCAGCTGGAAATTGCCTCCCAGAGCTTTCAGAACATCGTCACCTGCCAGCTGAGCAGCTACTGCTCACCATCTATTGTTGGTGAAGAGAACTAAGATCAACTTCTCAAGTGCTCTTAAAAAGCTGCAAATGATTACCTCCCTCCCATGCTTCTAGTTCTACCCCTGCTCATTCTATCATAAGAAGCTGCTTGAGTACTAATTTGTCAAAAGTGGAAAACCCTTTTACAAATAGAATCCTACCTTTATTTAAAATTTTGATAGTTAACTTAGTATGAAATGTTTGTATTAATTTTGATTTTGTAAAATATAGTGCATTCAAATACTATTTTTTTTTTTTGACAGAACCAATTGCCTTTATTTATATTTGAAGCCCAATACACACACACACCCCTACACACAGAGAAACATTTATGAGACAATTACGGAAATATGGACACTGACTGAATGTTTGATGATATTAAAGAATTACTGTTACTAATTTCAGGTGTGATGATGGTAATGGAGTTGTGTTTTTTAAAAATATTCCTTTGGTTTTAGAGATAGACACTAAAATAGTTATGGATAAAATATGATATCTGGATAAAAATCTAGTGGGAGGGCAGGGAGCAAATGACTGGGGGTATAGATGAAACAAACAAACAAGACTGGCTGTGAGTTGGTAACTGTTGACGCTGGATCACGGGTACATGGGGGCTCAGGATACTATTCTCTTGGCTCTTGTATATGTTGAAATTTTTCCTAATGAAATATTTCAGTTCCAGAATATTTTCTTCAGGTTAGAATGCTAGCTCATATTATTCCTAAATGGATATTTTCATCATTCCCCTTTCTTTTATAGAAATTAAACTAAGTATAAATGTCAGTCTATTTATCAAGATTCTACTGGTGTTTACCATGAGTAAAACAATCTTTTCTGTCTGAAAACTAGACTCAGCCCTCGTTGTGACCACCAGTATTCAGGAGAATCTATTGTAAAAATAATTGTAGCGCTTCAGCCTGACTCTGTAGCAAATCTACATAACATAGCCAAGGATCTATCACAACAGAGAAGGAATGTCCAAAAAAATAAATCAATAGAAGGAGAAAGACCAACACTGGCCTTTCTCTCTTCTCGTACCTCCACCCCCACCCCCCACTAGTCCGTTGAGTTCCTCCTCTTTAAGCCAAACCATTACATCTATTTCTGTTCCTTCCACATCTTCAGTGATAAAGATCTCATACTTTCCAGCCCATACCCAAGGCTGTCCTATCTAGCCTACCTTTGACAGCAGCCTCTTACTGCTTTCATAGCACTAATCTCAGGGTTTTGGAATCCAGACACATCTGTCTTCTCCACTAGATGATGATGTCTTTGAGCCAAAGACTATCACTTTGGGAAAGGTAGCAGGGGGGTGGGGGAGGTTTTAGAGTGTAAAGTCTGGAGCCAGGTTGCATGGGTTCAAATCCTCCATTTCCTAGCTGCTTCTTGGACAAGTTACTCTATATCTAAATTGCCTTCTCTGTAAAGTGTAAATATCAATTATACTTCTCTCATAGACTGTTCTGAGTAATGAAAGCTATATATATAGTTTAGAATCATTCCTGGCACACAGTAAATGTTAAAGAATGTTATGGAGAAGAATTGTTATGGTTGTTATGATATTAATATTAGGCTTTATACACCCAGGGTCTGACATAGTGATGGATATATAGTCATTCAAGAAATATTCATGGAAGAGATGAATCATCACCACCAATGCAGCTTACCCCCATCTATTCTGTTACTTAACTACCTGCCAAAACTTCCTCCAGCAATATACTTAATATCTCTGAAAATATAATATCAAGGTAGCTCTTTGAGACCATAATGCCACCTTGAATTCTGTCATGAAACTCAATCAGATATGAGCACTACACAGTGTAGAAGATGGCCAATGGGTACTTTTCTTTTTCACATTTGTGAAAATTGTATTAATTTTTGAAATAAGGAATCCCCAAAGAGTTCCTTCAATTAGATGCCTCCTGTTGTGCTTTTTTTTTTTTTTTTTTTTTTTTTTTTTTTTTGCAGTGGCTGATGGTGTATTAGTTAGGGTTCTCTAGGGAAACAGAATCAACAAGAGATATCTAAATATAAGATTTTATAAAAGTGTCTCATACAACTGTGGGGATGCACGAGTCCAAATTCTGTAAGGCAGGCAGCAAACTGGCAACTCCAATGAAGGTGTTCAATGAATTCCTCAGGCAGCGAACTGGCAACTCTGATGAAGGTGTCTGATGAACTCCTCAGGAAACGCTTCGCTGGCTCCCCAGAGAGAAGTGAAGGTCCTCTCTATCTCGCTTAAAAGTTTTCAACTGATTGGATTAAAGCCAGTGATTGCATTCTGTCATTGTGGAAGACTTGCCCTTCTTGATGTAATCAGTCACAGTTGCAGCCAATTGACTGATGATTTAATAAACCAGCCTTCTGGTCATTCAAATACTATTTATCTTTGATTACTGAAGGTTTTTTTTTTTTTTTTTTGGTCTCTCCCCACCTTAAATTTTGCACCCAAGGTGAATGCCTCACTTGCCTCACCCTAATCCCCACCCTTTTTATTAAACATCACCATATGCTCACAGCCACACTGTGAGACTGATGTGGTACCATTTCACAGATGATAAACTGAGGCTGATGAAGGTCAAAATTCTTGTCTAAGTATATTCAGGAGGTAATGGCAAAAATGGTCTAGAATGCTGTGTTTCTGAATCCTGTTCTGGTATTCTTTACATTTTAGAAATTCCCAGCCATCCCACTTGACACAAAAACTAATCTTAATCATTTTTACAACTAACATTCATATAGCACTTTACATATAAAACCATGGTCACACTTAATCTGCATCCAGGTGAGTATATAGACATCATGATAGTTTCTGTTTACAAAAGAAGAATTTATTAGAGGGCCACATTAATTAAATTACTTGACTAGAACTACACAGAAAATAAATGGCAGAATATGGATACAAACCTAGATTTTCTGATAGGGAAGATTTTTTGAACAATAAAACACAAATGTTATTGACTATGAAATAAAATACTTATAAAGTTGACCACATTAAAATTGGCAACTTAAGTAATTGAACCTTAAACAAAGTATACAGACAATTAACAAACTGGGAGAAAATATTTGTAAATATACAAAACTGAAAGTCTGGAATGAAGAATATTGAAGAACCTGTAAAAATAAATAGGGAAAATGTATATTAGAAAAATGGACAAAGGCATGAATAAACATATAAAGAGATGTTCAGCATCATGAGTTATCAACAAAATGAAAATTAAGTCCACAAAGAGATACCATTTTTTACCCATTTGTGTGTGAAATAGTAACATGACTGACAATACCAGGGGTTAGAGAGGAAATGGATCCACAGGAATGTTTATGCAGTGCTGGTGTCTGTAAAAACTGGTGCAACTACTTGGGAAAACAGTTTAGCATTTTCTCTTATAGCTGATCTATTTGTACCCTATCACTTGGCCATTCCACTCTTTGGTATATTCTCAAGAGAAACTCTTTTATGTGAACAGTAGGACTCATGTACACAAATTACATACACAGACACAGACATACACACCTTTAGAGAATCATTTATTATTTTATTCAACAATTTTTTATCAAGCACCTCCTATAAATCAGGGTTTGTTATGGGTTCTTGAGTTACAAAAATGAACAAGATACAAGAAATGAAGAACATATGATACAGTCAGAAAGGCAGACACACAAGCAATATTTGCAGTGCAATATGGTGTTTTACATAATTATAAGCAAAGTGCTTTGAAAATCTAGATGAGGGAGTGGCTAATTCTGTCCTAGAAGAGAGAACTTTTGAGCAGGAATTTCATTCAAGAATGGAAGACATACATGGGACCAAAGAGGTGGCCCAAAGCTCCTTTGCAAAGGTGGGATTTGAACTTGGCCTGAAAAGCTAGGTTTGGGATAATGAGCAGGACGGTCAGCCAGCACATGGGAGGGTGGGACAGGGTGCAAAGAAGAGCAAGAATATGGAGCACAAACCTAAATGGAGAGAAGGCTATAAATAAGTGAGTAGTGACTGTTGGGTTATATTCAACCAGACCATAGATCTTGATACATCTATAGTGTTGGGGTCATGACTTGATGTGATAAAAAAACAAAAATAAAAAAAAATTAAGGAAAGCATTTTAGGTTCCTGAGCAAAGGGCACAACACAATTAAAGGAGGTTGTTTTTAGATCTTTGCTAGTGAGTAGTCTTCTTCAGAAGTTCTTCTTGCCCTGGAGGATTGCCAAGCTAGGTAAGTGGAACTCAATAAACACGGGTCTTGCTCAGCTCCCTGTGAGAAGAATGACTTGGCTCTCTCTCCATGGTGTGCCTGGAGAAGGGTTAGCCCAGTTCACAGAAGTCAGAAATGGGTGAAACAAAGAACAGCAGTTTCAGTTTTCAGAAAATGAGAGAGATTTTAAACCCTCAAAAATGATAGCGCATAAAACAGAGCAGATGAGGGAGAGGTGGAGGACAAAAGTCATCACTGTGAGAAATAGCTGTATAATAATAATTATAACACTCAATTAAGACCTTATACTTGCAGAACACTTTTGACATTTTATCATTAAAAATGATTTCACATTTGAGGGTCAATGTCACAAATTCTGAGCCTGATTTTGATCTGAGAGCTGAACTGCAAAGAGGAGAAAGAAGATTGGGCAAGCAATTGACAAGGCCTTTTTCTGAGAAGACAGATAGCAGCACATGCTTGATGATTAATTATGAAAGCATAAAGATGAGCATGGAAGTGCCCCAAATTATTAAGAATTAAACCAAGGCCATGTAATTTAACAGTGTTCCTTTATTTCATTAAGGAAAGACCTGGGTAGGTCAGGGGACACTGATCCTACAATCAAGGAATTCTAGGGTCATAAAGAACCTTTGATCATATCTTCCAAACCCTTCTTATGGTCCTACAGAACATTAGTGGCTTTTTCTACAGTTATTTTTCAGTGCCTATTCATAACACATATAAAGCATTGCATTTGCTTTTTAAATTCCTTGGAGTATTTGATAAACCTGGGTAATGCAGTCCTGCTTAAAATCGACAGTTATAGATGGTTTCGTCTTTAGCCCAAGTCTTCCATGACCTCAATTACCGCATTAAAATATTGTTAGCAAATTAAGATTCAAATAGCATTTATTATACAAGATCAAGTTCACTTTACAAGTAATTTACATATTGTCACGATGACTCTGTGCCAATTGCTTACAATTTTGACATTGTTTGTGGGAGAGTGGCCAGCACTAATGCACCATACTGAGACATAATTTATTATGAGACTCTTTCAGCTCTAGGATATTTAGGGAATAATGCAACATAACAGAAGTCAGTGCACATAATCAGTGTAGCTCTTTGGATTATCCTAATTTAGGAAATAGTAGTGCAGTAATGATTCTACCTATTCAGCTTCTGGAGCAGAAAAAGTCTGGTACCACCAAGATGAACCCAGGGATACAGGAAGGAAGGGGTGTGGGTTTCTAGTTGACAATCTGAACCATTCTTATAAAGCACCCTTCATGTCCATCCATATTTCTTAATTTTTCCTCCCCATACAATGCTTCAGATAATGAAAGACAGCATAATGGTTAAGAGCAAAGGTGTTGAGTGGGGCTGCCTGGGTCCAAATCCTAACTTGCTACATTTTAGCTGTGTGACTTTAGGCAACCCATTTAACCATTCTGTGCCTCAGTTTCTTCTCATGTAAAATGGTAATAAATTGCTTACCTCGTGGGGTTGTTGTGAGGATGCAATGAGTTAATATACGAAAGTGCTTAGAACAGTGCCTCACTTATTGTAAGACCATTACAAGTATTGTTAATTATTATTAGTCTTTCTGTTATGTGTTTCTATATTACCTTTAACTTTTTTCTTTCTATGGTGGTACTTATGTTAAACTTCCAATTTTTTTTTTAGCATGCCTGCCAGGATTCCTAATTCTGAGCTCCTCCAGGATGCAAACTGGACCTATTTCTATTTGATTCTGCCCCATCATATATACTGGTCTATAGCAGCACAAGGCTGGGACAGGTAGACATTCAGAACACATAATGTCCAAAGTCGCTCATTTTTTTTTCAGATAGAGTCAGCAAAAGAGACCTTTTTGAAAATCTCAGAACTTGGGAGGTTGGGGGACTTGAGAATTCCTGTCTTTTGCCCTCCAACCCTTCATCACCTCTCAGCCCACTCGGTGGTGGTTTCGCCATTGAAAACCACTGGCAAACCCCAATATTTTCAGTCTTGCCCTTTGTAGGGATAGCAGGTGAAAGAGCTCCATTCCTGGGAGACCCTCAGACATATCCCTACCCAACAACCCATACTATCTTTTTTTCCTGCTGTAATTCTCGTTATAGCAGAAGCAATTACTAAAAAAGTAGTGATTCCCTAAGTGCAGTGTCAGGACTGCAGCATCAGCCTCATCTGGGAATTTAGATATACCAGAGTTGGGCCCCAGTAATCTGTGTCCCAGCAACCCCTCCAGGGGATTCTGTTGCAAGCTAGTTTGAGAAAACTTGCTAAGAAGGGCCATGGTTCTCTAGTTGCCCATCATGAATAGCAACAACTATTCCAGGAAAGGCAAAGAATTGCATAGGTAGTCAGCAGGGCCAACTGAGGGCAGCCATAATAAACCATATGGATTGACTGGTCTGTGCCAGGTCATATGGTAGATGATTTCAGATGTATCATCTTACTTAATTTCACCACAGTCTGTTAAGAAGATGGCATTAACCACTATTGCTGGTGAAGGAAATTGAGGCACAAACCTATACTCAAGGCCACTGAGCAAGTAAGTTTCAGAGCTAGAAATTGAGCCCTTGTCTGGCTGATCTAACTCTTGCCTCTTTCACTCTTCCACTTGATTGCCAAACCTTTAAAATGCATACCTTTTTCTTTGTGCTTGGTTTACATTATTTCTATTTCTGGTAAATATTATTTCTCCATTTCTACAAATATGTATCTTTGTGTGTATCTGCATGTGAGTATTGTAGCTAAATCCTGCACCTTGATAATATAGGTTAGCTATTTCATTTCAGCAACATTTGCTGAGCACCTGTTGTGTGCTGGGTATTGCAAAAGTGTATGCAAAGGTGTTCAAGTTGGCATCCTTTGACCTCACAGTGATTACTTAAAGAAGGGATCTGAATTTTATGGAGAAAAATGTCTTTAAAAGAGCCCAGATATTTAAGATAGATAAGTAAATCAAGTTTGAGATATTAAGGTAATTAAAAGCTTCTCAATAAGTAATTATTGTAGCTAATGTTGAGATTAAGTTACATTGTTGACTAATTTTTGCATTATCTTAAATCATGGTATGAGGCATTGGAAAGTAGCATAGGGCTTTATCTTCATGTTTATATCACTATTCATTCTCTCCACAAGCATTTATTGAGGGTATGCTATGTGTCCCATATTTTACAAGGTACTGCATGGGATAGGAAAGAACTAGGAAATAGAGTCCCCACTCTCAAAGAACTAGCAAAGGGACTTTGTCCTTTGGTTTTCCCTGCTGTTATCAAGATCAATTGCTTGCTTTAAAGTAAAATGTTCTACTCTGCTTAAGGCTGTTAGTGATCATCCTCATATAAAAATGATTTGATTTCTCACTGGCATCTTTGCATTTCATCTAATATCCAGGGTTTCCAGCTCAACCTTTCTTATTATAACATCAAATCTGTAATCAAAGCATATAGTCTTAACTAATGTAACAAATGCTTGTCTTTTATTCTTTCTGCAAATTGTTGAGTGCTTTGGGATTCACAGATGAAAAAGATGGTCCTTGCACTCAATGAAGTCACAGTCAAGCATGGAAACAAATAATTACGATGAAAAGAGATACACACTACCACTAGTATGTACGAATAGGTAAGGGTCATTAAGAATAGAGCAGTGAATGTGTGTGGCAAATTGCTTCATGGAGGTGGTGATAATTGAAAAGAGTCTTGAGGAATGATTAGACACTGTTTAGGTGGATGTGGAAGAAGGAAATTCCAAGTCTAGGGAACAATATTTATGAAGGTATGGGTACATGACCCAATGTGGCATATTAAGGAAAACATGGTTAGAGTCTGGGAGTATTTAGGGAAAGGAGGTGGGGAGGAGGAATTTCAGGGAAAGAAAATGTTTGAATATCATTTTCAGGAACTTGGAGCTTATTTGGTGGGCAATAAAGACTCTGTCAGATAGTAAACAAGGCTAGATGACCCTTAAGCAAGAGAATCAGAAGTTCAGATTTGTGCATTAAGAGGTTCTTTATGGCTGGAATGTGAATTATTATGAAGTTAAAGTGGATATTGAGGATATTACTCCCCCTCCCCACTTAATACACCCAAGCTCTTACCATGACAAATTTTAGAAAGACTTAGGAGTTGAATTGATAGGATTCAGTGATTGAATGTGGGAGGTATTCAGCCCCTGAATGTACAAATCAGCTTTTCATATGGTAGTTTTCATAAGGCCAAGGTTGTGTTTGGCCTTTTCCTGTTAGAAATTGATAGTATTTGCACTATTTTTGAGTGTGACTCCAAAGACTGATGTGAGATCTGTTATCCTTTCAAAGCAAGAACTTGAAAAGAATATCCCTTGCTTTGGAGGTCTTACTTGAGTTTTAAAGAGCCTGTTTGCAGCTTAGACTTTGAAGCTGAGTCTATAATATTGCCCAGAGCCACTATTTCCACATTGATCATGAAACAATCAATCAAACACCAAATGATTAATCTAATTCTGCAGGCTTGTTGCTCATGCAACCTAACTGCTTAGCTACTGCCTGGTTGGGTAGAAACAACTGATACAGACCCAAATAAGCTCAGTTTTTCTTGGCATCTAAATATAATCTTGGACCCAAACCATCCCTGATTCTAGCATCCCCCCCTCAACCCATTGTAAGTATTCTCCTCCTATAAATTTTCTGCAATGCTTTACTGCTAACGGTCTTGTTACAGCTACTGTAATATGTATATATGTCTGGATATTACACTTCAGGAACACATGATATTTTTCATAATCATCTTTCTTTTACCCTCATTATTTTAAACAGGGCATGGAACATACTTATGATGGCTGAAATTTCCATCACCATACTTTCTAGTCTGTCTCATAAATAAGACCCTCATTCCCCATCCCCACCATAATAAACAAAACTTGTAACCTAACAGCTATGACCTATGTCACAAACTGACTAATTCAGTGATGAGTCAGTTGGGGCCATGTTAATGCAATCAGTGGAGATAAGAAAAACATGGCAAACTTACTCTTGAGATGGAAAAACTTTTAACCATATGGAAGCATGATCAGCAGTAGTGAATTCTTGTATCTCTGAGCCATGCTTTTGGCAAATGCATCATCACTCTTCACAATATTAATAATGGCCCAGTGAGATATAAAAGTTAGATAGTCTCAGCACAATAAAGGGATGATTCATACCTTCTGGAAAAGCAGTGATTGGCATGCCATCAGAGCTTGGGACAAACCTTTAAATGCCCCATAGGAGACCTCTGACCTAACACGGCTGGATTTTCATCTCCTTCTGAAGCATATTATGTCCTACATTAGAAGTTTTCCATAATAAGCACTACTGAGTTATTTTTGAATGTAAATTGCTTGTATGTTATCAAAAGAGAAATATCAAATTGGGAGTTTGAAAGCCTTTGTCACATCCCCGTCTCATGCTGACTGGCTGGCTGCCCTTTGGCAAATCATTTCCCATTGCTGGGTCTCATTTTCTTTATTGAGTGGGTTGAGCCAGATAATCCTAAGATCTTTTCAGGTCTAACTCTATGACTCTATGATACTGTAAAAGTCAGTTTACAAATCCCCTAATGGAACACTGTCTTGGCTAGATAATTCAGAAAATCTCAAAAAAAAAAAAGACAAAAAACAAAAAAAACAAAAAATATTCCCATGATATTCTTAATTGTATTTTGTAATTTTGAATGAGTGATAAGTCTGTGAATGTGACACATGACAAAATGTAAAAAATGACTGTAGAGAGCACCTACTAATATTGAGACTTTTTTTATACCTAGTTGTACCACCTTGCGCTATGTTTCTCTTTAAGAAATTGATTTCATATATATGCCAGGGATGGGTCTTGTATGTAGAAAAGAGTCAGTTTTCTGAGTAAAGTGAAAGGCAGAAAGATCAGTTATTTAAAGTGGCTTGTGATGGGAAGTTCATCAGCTTCTGGGAGTTCATCCCAGTTTTGAGAGCAGACGTTAAGTCCAGCTTGGTTTGGCATTCCTGCTATCAAGAAAGTGTTTCCTGTACATTTTCATTTTATTCTAAGTAAAAACCTGCAGGAGGCTAGATATTGGTAAATAACATGGTAAAAACATCATTTAGGTCCTCAGATCATTCAGAATATAGGAAAGATAAGATAGATTAGGAAGCAGTCAAGATAGTAAACACATACAAATTACATATATTTCTAGGTTTATATATATTTAAAATCAAAATCCTAAAATAATAGCATAGGAGAAATAGCAAGGAAAAAGGCAACCACTCACAATGAAATACCTTCCTTTTCTTACTCAAATGATTGGTTCAGGTTTTAGATTCCACTGTGAGTACTTTCTGGTAGGAAGATCAGGAAGTCCAAAAGAGGAATTAGTGAAGTAGAATGGGAAAATCTCAGGGCCAGGAAATAAAAGGGCCTGGATGCTAATTATGGCTGTACCACTAACAGTGTGGGAAAGTCATGTCCCTTCTTAGGTCTCAGTTTCCTCATCTGTAAAGTAAGGTTATCATGCTTGACCAGTATTTTTTTCCATCTTGAGAATTTGTAGAACTCTGAACATTTCTGTAGTCCCCTGGGGGTCCATGGACCTCAGTTTGGCACCAGTGTGGTCATAAATAGAAGCCCAAAAGCTGGCACTGAATTCATGGACTGTTCTTAGTTGTATGATGGTCATCCTATTGATTCAAAATTTGCCCATCTGAATTAGATCATGCAAAAAATAAGTCTTTGAAGTGACCCTGTTCTAGCCATTTGGGGATATGTTGGATCATGTAATAAATAAGATCCTTGTGCTCAGGGAGCTTACATTGTAGCAGGGAGAGACAGACTATAAACAATAGTGATAACAAATAAGGAAATTAATTTTGAATTAAAAATATTTTTAAACATTTTCATAGAGAATTCAAGGACCCCTGAAAATATATCCATGGATTCCAGTTTGAGAAAAACAAGCCCTTGAAATTAGTGGTTCAGTGACTCCTCAATGATCACTTTCAGGTTGGGCAGCAAGCAGAGAACTTCCCCACCAAGCAGGCTAACTGATTGGAAACTGTTTTAATATAAGTCCCATCAGATACTAGAAGCAGTGAGAAATTTTTCTTGCCATCACTCTTGTTTGTGCCTTACCCTGTTCTGAAAAAACATGGAGGTGTTTCTAGGCACAGGGCCAAAACCTCAGTGCAGGGCTCAGAGAGAGCACAACTCCAGAGACAAATCGTTAAATTAGGCAAAGATCCAATAGACTTAAATTTTCTAGTTTTGATTGCTTACTGTGAGGAACACTATGACATGATTTAAAATGATGATTTAATGTAGCAAGAGGAGAGGGACTCTAAAAAACAAATTGTGCAGTCACACACTTCTAATAAAATTAGTCTATTATGTGCAAATGGATTGCTGGGTGCCTAGATTTACATGATGTTTATGATATCAGAATATCTGACAAAAATTGATGTCAATATTTATGCCTCCATAAATTACTCACCCAGCACTATTATGATGGCTTCTAATTAAAGTGGAACCAAACTAATTGACTTTTAAATCCAAAGGACTTTGTAACCCAAACCTCATCCACGCAGCTGCACTAGTGTGGGGGACAAAGAGAACTTTTGGGTGGGGCAATGTCTTAACATGCACAAATAATTATATATTTTGCAAAAGCTAGTTCCACTAAAAATGTTTACATTTGATTCAACCCACACTGAACTGCTGCCTTGCAGGTTCATGACAAACCAGGCCTGTGGCTTTATACCTAGGGTGTTTGAACGATTGACTTTTTAGAGAAGAAATACCTACTCTCTGTTTTTCAGAGATAGCTCACATGAGAGATTTTATCACAGCAAAGACTCTCTTTTTTTGATTGGTTTCTTTCAAACTTTTTGTTTTGAGATAATTTAATATTTACAGAGAAGTTGCAAAGATAGTACACAGAAACCCTATGAGTTGCTCACCTAACTTTCCCTGATGTTAACATCTTACATAACTGCAGCACATTTGTCAAAACTGAGAAATTAACATTGGTACAATATAGTTCTAGTTTGCTGATGCTGCCATTTTGCAAAACACCAGAAATGGATTGGCTTTTAAAAAAAAGGGGTTTATTTGGTTGCAAAGTTACAGTCTTAAGGCCATAAAGTGTCCAAGGTAAGGCATCAACAGGGTATATACCTTCACCGGAGGAAGGCCAATGGTGCCCGGAAAGCCTTGTGAGCTGGGAAGGCACATGACTGGCATCTGCTTGCTCCCAGGTTGTGTTTCAAAATGGTGTTCTCCAAAGTGTCAGTTTCAGCTTTCAACAACCATCTTCAAAATCTGTCCCTCAGCTACAGCAAGCATCTGGGCCTGTGTGGCTCTTTTTAAAGTACTCCAGTAACCAATCAAGATCCATTCTGAATGGGTGGGGCCACACCTCCATGGAAATAGTCCAATCAAATGTATTACTCACAGTTGGGTGGGTCACGTCTCCATGGAGACAACCTAATCCAAAGAATCCAGCCTAATCAACACCATACATCTGCCCTCACAAGATTGCATTAAAGAACATGGCTTTTTCTGGGGGACATAATATATCCAAACTGGCACAAATACTATTCGCAAAATTAAGTTATCATTTGGATTTTACCAGTTTTCCCACAAATTTCCTTAACTGTGATTCATTTGTCAAAACTAACAGATTAGCATTGGTACAATACTATTAAACTAGTCTTTATTCAGATTTCATCAGCTTTTCCATTAATGTCCTTTTTCTGTTCCAGGATCCAATCTAGAATCCCATGTTGCATTTACTTGTCATCTCCTTAGTTTACTCTGATCTGTGATAGTTTCTCAGTCTTTCCATGTTTTTCATGACCTTGACAGTTTCTAGGAGTACTGGTTTCATATTTTAGAATGTCCTTCAATTTGGCTTTTCCTGATGTATTCTTAAGATTAGCCTGGGCTTATAGTTTTTTGGGGATGAATAGCAAAGAGATAACGTATACTTCCTACCATGTCATATAAGCAAGTACATGCTATCAACATGCCTTATCACTGGTGATGGTGACCTTGATCACTAGCTTAAGAGGGTGCCTGTTCAGGTTTCCCCACTGTAAAGTTACTATTTTTATCTTTTTCTCATCTTTGGAAGCAAGTCACCAAGTCTAATCCACATTCAAGGGGAAGAGATTAAGCTCCTCTTTCTGGGGCATAGTATCTACATAAAATATTTGAGATTTCTCTGTAAGCACAAATTATCCTTTAACCTCCATTTATTTCTTTATTTAATTTCCTGTTTTTATTAGCATGAGCATTTGGATATTTACTGTTATTGTTTGGGTTATAATCCAACAACATTGCTACTTACTTTGTTAACTCATTCTAGCTTTGGCCATTGGGAGCTCTTTAAGTTGATTCTGTGGCCTTTTGACATTGCTGTCTTTTTTTTTGGGAGGGGGTACTTCCTTTTTTTCTGGCATTACAAGATCAATGTGCTCCAGGCTTATCTTGTATTTTCTATGCTTCAGCTTTAGAATCAGCCATTTCTTTAAAAAGCCCAAGGTTTGTTTGCTTTTTATTAGAGAATGATATTTAGAAACCAGGTTCTGGACACTGGATGTGCTCACAGCTATTGGGATATCACTGCTTCCAAGCCCTCTCAGGGAACAGAGCTAGAAAATATTATATGTATACTAACCCATGCATACACACATATTTTTATTTCTGTATCTATCGGAATATATGTGTGTGTGTATATATATATATATGCACACATATAAACATGAGTTCACATTGATGACTGACTCTAATCCATTCTATTCCATCTGAGAGAGCTTATCCTAGCCCTCCTCCCTTGCTCATTAGTCATTTCTTATTGACAGTGAGAAGCCTCATTTCCATGACTTATCATTTATTTGTTCAACCCTAGCATCTGTGTAAAGAAGTTTCAGAATTGCTAAACCATAGCCCTATGAGAAACAAATTTACCAACTGAAGTGAAATATTTTTCTATATTTCATTTTGTTTATATCCTAACAAAGTCCAGACAAAACACCATTTTCCAAAGTTACTTCAATCAGCTCTTTTTTCACGCCCCCTTCAGTGAGGTTTTGCCATATATTTGTAATAGATTATTTTTCATTCCCAGCTGGTATCTATCAACATCCTGGTTGATATTTTAAAATTTGTAAAACCTATATACAGTTATATGGATTTTTAAAAATGCATACGATCGTTATCTACCATCCCAGTACCACACAGAACAGTTCTGTCATCCTAGAATTTCTGTGTGTGGCCCCTTTGTCATCCATTTCTCTTCCTTCCCCAAGCCATGGCAAACACTAATGTTTTCTATCCTTATAGTTTTGTCTTTCCCATAATGTTATATAAATGAAATCATACAGTATGTAGTCTTTGGGTCTGGTTTCTTTCACTTATCAATTCATCCGAGTTGCTGTGTGAATAGATAGCTTGTTCCTCTTTATTGTTGCGAGTATCCCATTGTATGTTTTGTCCCACCATTTGTTTGTCCATTCATCTATTGAAGGACATCTTGGTTGTGTTCAGCATTTGGCAATTATGAATCACACTGCTATAAACCTCTTTGTACAGATTTTTTTGTGAACATAAGTTTTAAATTCACTTGGTATGCTGGTTTGGATATATTATGTCCCCCAGAAAAGCCAAATTCTTTAATGCAATCTTGTGGGGGCAGACTGATTAGTCTGTTGATTAGGGTGGAAACTCCGATTGAATTATTTCCATGGAGGTGTGGACCCACCCATTCAGGGTGGGTCTTGATTAGTTCACTGAAGTATTTAAGAGAGAAGCTTAGAGCCAACACAGACCCAGATGCTTGCTGACACAGATGCTTAGAGGTGCTTGGAGATGGGGACAGAAGGATGTTTGGAGAAGCTAAGACATGAAGCCCAGAGTTTGCCCCTGAGAAGCTAAGAGACGATTCCCAGACACTTAGAGAGAAAGCCACTGGAATCAGAAGCTGAAAGCAATGCAACCTGAGAGCAAAGGACAGCAGATGCCAGCCACATGCCTTCCCAGATAACAGAGGTATTCCAGATGCCATTGGCCATTCTTCAGTGAAGGTATCCTCTTGTTGATGCCTTAGTCTGGACTCTTCTATGGCCTTAGAACTGTTAATTTGTAACTTAATAAATCCCCTTTATAAAAGCCAACCCATTTCTGGTATTTTGCATAATGGCAGCATTAGCAAACCGGAACACTTGGGTAAATACCTGGGAGTGGGATTGCTGAGTTGTATAAGTGTACGTTTAATTTGATAAACTCGAAGGTCCTCTTTTTTTAAAAATTCAGTTTTATTGAGATATATTCACATATCATACAATAATCCACAGTGTACAATCAGTTGTTCACAATACCATCATATAGCTATGCATTCTCACCACAATCATTTTTTGAACATTTTCATTACTGGTTCTTCTTTGTAATCTCCAGCCATTCCACCCATTCCAGACTGGTGTATGATGTGTGTCTGGTCACAAAAGTTCCCCAAACAGTTATTCCAGAATAACTAAATTCCACACCTCACCAACCTTCCATCTTGCCCCACCCCATCAGTGAGCTTTTTAATTTGAAAAAAATTGGTTCACTTACTTATGGAAATCTTCCAAATTTTGACATGTCATTATTTACAATATCAAAGGTCCTCTTCTGTATAAAGTTCTTGGAGATTTCAAATTTATGTTTGCCCTATGATAACTTCCAAAGGAGTTGACCAATTTTGTTAAGATTTAACACAGAATGAAAGAGTGATAAGATATATTTTGATATCAAATTTGATTTGGGTTTTTAGGCTACCTTTGTGAAACAAAAAATAATCTATTACAGACTTACAAAATATTTTGATATATAAATGCATCTTCTGATGAATAAATGAATGAATGAGAGTGGTGGTCTGGGGATATGGGAATGGACTTGAAAAAAAAGATGTGAGTAAAGGGTGAAATTAAAATCTAAGGTTTGATGTATCTGCTAAGGCATGAAATGTATGAATAAAAGAAGAGAGGAGAGTCCAGGATGTCCATGATGGTACCAGCCTCAGGAATAGGAAATTAAGGGTGAGGGGATGAAGCAACTGCCTTCCCAGTCTTTTCTATCACTGCTGCATTTCCCTCCACAAGCCTTCTTTTCCTAGCGAAACTAGTGGACTTGCTGTATTCTGAGTTTAGACTTCCCATCTACCATTCCTCATCTTCTTAGCCCTGTCTGGATAGATCTCTACCATCTCTTCCACCTACTTAAATCCCACCAAACCATCAAAACACAACTAAAACCATTTCCATGCTTAAAATTCTTCTATGACTTTGCATTATATATGGAATAATATTCAAATTCTATAGTGTACCCAAAAAAGCTTTGCCCAATCAGATACTAATGCACTTAGCAGCTATGAAGGCATTCTCCCTTTGATCGCATTGTCTTACCCTCCCTCTGGCCATTCTTTGACTATAGCTGTTCTTCTAAAAGAAAATCAAAATGTTTCACAGAATATGGGTTATAGGACTCAATCTAGTACTATGAGATGGATGAATATTTCCTTTGATGGGATCACCAAGACATGATGATCTCTCAAATTATCTGGCAACCATCTTCAGCTGCTGCCTGGGCGTTACCCTGTTAATTAACTCATTATAAGCTTTAAATTCATTTACGTATTCTTGCCTCTCCAACTAGACTTTATGCTCCCTGAGGGCAGGCATTATGTTTTATTCTTTTTTTTAGTAATCTTCTTCAGCACCTGGCATAGGGCCTGACAAAAGCAGAGTGCAACAAGATTTGTTTGTTTTTTAGGAAGAAGGCAAAAAGAATGATAATAAGCAAAGCTCCTGTCACTTTATAACATAAAATGCTCCCTGGTCATCCCTGATAAAGCTTGACTTTGGCTTTCTTCTCCCTTCTGTTAATAGCAATGCCAATTATGTTTTGACTACATATAAACTCAAACATTTTACTTTGAATACATATTATTAAAAACCAAAATATTAATAAAAACAATGAATTTAGGGGAATTTAAGCCACCATAGGAGACAAAACTTGGTTGTTAGCTTGGGTCAGAATAGCTGGATTCTCATCTTGTTTCTGATATAAACTTGCTGTGTGTCCTCTTCTGGAGGAAGGTGAACTCTGTTCTTTAAGGTCCTTTCCAGCTTGAAAATGCTATTACTTCTGATACAAGTGTGGAAGTGTGCGTATTTCCACAGAACCACACCTTCTCCTCTTCTCTCTACTCTTGTTTCACATTGCAAGTGGGAAAAGGCAATGAGGTGCAGTTATTACACTACAGCATATTTTGATTAATGTACTTAACTAAAGATTTGTTGCATATTTAAAGTTCATCACTCATGGTTTTCATGCTTGAGTGCATCTTCAGTGTTCAATTGCAAATCCTTCTTGTCTTTGCACTGAAAAGCTTGTATCTGCATTTCAGAGAAGCCTTTTCAGTTTTGTTATAAAACCTCATTACTTTTTTATTACAGACTTAGTGGAGCCTTCTCTGTTGAATTGAATCATATGATTCACTATTAGCTGGACATTTAATACTATATCGTCTTTATATTGTTCAGTAGTATTCTCGGTTCTTTTATTTGCACTTTGGAAACATCTCAGGAGAAGAAATTGAAAGATGATATTCCTTTCAAATAATTTACTCCTGTCCCAGGAAGGCAGTGGTTTAAAGATAATTATTTAAACAAAATATACTATCTTTTTCTAATTCTCATTAATTTAAGTCCCCTACAATAATGAAAGAGAGAATGAATAAATAATCCAGAAAATAATGTACTTTTTTCCACAAAAAATTTTCATAAAAAAAATTCTTCAAGGTCATCATTACATGTCACATATTTTGCAGACTTATTCTGAATCCTCCAAGGTGTTCACCTCTGTTATTGTGCTTATTAAGGTCTTTCCTACTAGGTTGTAAGTTCCTTAAGGACAAGGAATGCTCTTGATCAACTACGAGGCACCCTAAGTTTATGAAATGAAATGAAAGACCTCAAATACAAATTATACAATTATCTAACAAAACTGCCTGGGAAACAGATGTAACATGGGTAAACATTATTTTAAAGTTAAATTTGCTTTTTGAATGTATGCCGTATTTCAAAATTCCTGTGGTCTTCGTAGCTACCTCACAATTTAGAATCCCTGGTTCCTATTGCTGGGTTACAAATTATCCCTACATGTAGTAGTTTAAAACAATAATCATTTTATTTTATTTTAGTAGTTCTTTTTTTAACTTTATATTTTAAAATATTTTCAAACTTATAAGACAGTTGCAAAAAATAATACAAATCTCATAGCAAGAATTCCAATGTATTCCCCATGCAGATACCTGGATCCACCAATGTTTTTGTTTGCTAAAGCTGCCAAAATGCAGTATACCAGAAACAGGCTAACTTTTAACAGTGGGAATTTATTAGTTTACAAGCTTACTGTTCTGAGGCTATGAAAATGGCCAAATCAAGGCATCATCAAGATGATACCTTATTCCTGAAGACAGGCTGCTGGTAATCCTGGACTCCTCTGTCAGATGGCAAGACACATCGCAGTGTCTGCTGGTCGCTCCCTTCTCTTCCGGGTTTTGTTGCTTCCAGCTTCAGGCTTCAGTGGCTTCCTCTGCTTCTGTGGCTTTCTCTCTCTGCTTCTGTGGCTTTCTCTCTGCGTCTTTCTCTCTGTACTTCATCTTCTTATAAAGGACTCTTATAAAGGACTCACCTTGAATGAAGTATGCCCCTGCTCAAGTGCCACCCCATCTAATATGGCAGCCCTCACCAGTTCTCTCTATAATAAACTTTATTTCCTTCTTAACACTTATCTCTATCTGAAATTACATTTTGCATTTGTTTACTTGTTATTGTCTCTAATTTCTTCTGCTGTATGTACAGGTCCTAGTACCTAGTAGCAAGCATTGGGGTAGGTGATTAGTAGTTATTTGTTGAATAAATTAACCAAAAAGATAAATGAAAATACACTTGCCGTTGCTTTTTTGGTGCCATGGTGACAAAATCTAAGAAAATTTGAAACGTCAAAATTACCCAAATAACATTTAAAAATCCAATTTCAGCAGTGGAGAAGAAAACTTTCTGTTGAGGAACTAAAATAAACTGCATATTTACTGTCTATACTAACAGGGTACAATGACTAGAGAAACTTCACAATCAAGAACTGAAACATTTAACAGCACTTGAGATGATGTTTCATGTTGAATAGGTATTTTTACAAACTATTGGTGATAGTATAATTTAGTTAAAATTCTTTGCTTATATGTTTCCAGAACTTAAAAAAGTCATTTCCTTTACTCAATAATTCTATTTCTGAGGCTTTGTCAAAAGGAAAACTCTGAGACGAGAAAAATAGAATACATAACAATGTTCTTAGCAATTTTGGATATAAAACTCTAATACAACTACATAATGAAGAATTATCTTCTCTATAAAATGATGTTTGCCAAAGTATAGTGGAAGCTACTTACGATATGATTTCCAGATGTAAAAAGGCCAAGTTCAAAATTGCATGTACAATTTCACTTCAACTATGCCCAAACATAAATGTAGGCTAAAGTCGGAAATGATATATACCAAGAGGTTCGCATTGGCTGTCACTGGATGGTGGAACAAGGGTGAGTTATCTTCTTCTTCTTTATTTCTTTATGTATTTCTCAAATATCTTAAAATGAGCATGTATTACCTTCCTAAGCAGAAAAATAAAGTATTTAAAATTTAAAACAAAGGTTTGTAGTAGGTTAGTACAATATTATTAAGCAGGACACATTCAGTAATTGTGACTTGTTATATGGCTTCATTATCTAAAGGACTTAAATTATAGTTCAGACTACTAGACATAGCTGCTGAAGGAGGGTAGACAGTAAAATGTTGTTAGTGACTAGTGTTTCAGTCTATGGAGATGTTTTGTTTTTTATTTTCCCTTGTGTATTTTTTTATGTGTGTGGGGGGGAGGTGGTTATGACAATTAGTAATCCTTTATTTCATTTAAATATGTTCTGCCTCCTTTTTTTTTTATTTCAATAGCTAATAAGTTGAACCATATAGAATTGCTGTTATTATGCTATTTTTGACCTACAAAAATGGCATTTTCATGGGTTCGACTTAATCTTTCTACATCAAATATTGAGTTAGTAACAATGTCCAATGATTTTTGTAATGGCATATATTGCACTTTTTTTAAAACTAATGTTGACACATGTCCACTCACATAAATGATGGTTCATATTTAGATTCATTTGGCAGAAACAATAAGTTTTCATGCCAATTCAGAAATGGGTAGAGGAGGACAAAAGGGTTGAGAGAGACTTTTATAATACATCAAATATGAGTAATGATATTTCAGTTTTTACTTTAAATCTTTTTATAACACTTTATCGTTCACAAAGCATGTTCTCATTCATTATCCAATTTAATCCTCAAAACCTAAGAGGGAGATAATTTTATCCTCATTTTACTGTTTCTGAGTGATTGTGATTTACAAGGTCACATAGCAAGAAAGAGGAAGGGCTGGGTTTGCACCCAGGTTATCAACCTATATGACAGAAAAAACATTTGCTGCTCAATTTATCCAGGGAAGGAAATCTTCATTTTTATAATGAATTATAGCCAGGATTGAAGTTCAGAAATCTAGTAATTTCTGAAGATAATTGTAGCCAAAAGTTGCCTTGTATTTGTCTTAAATTATACTCATTTTCTTCATAATTATCTAAATATTTTCAGTTTTTTAAATTGATGTTTTAAATATTCTGTGATTGTGTTTCCCTTACACACACACACACACACACACACACACACACACACCACTCTGAATTAACAAAAAAGAAGAAAGTCCATTTTTAGGACCACTCTTTCTGGCAAATGTAGGAATTGATTAGAAATTGAGATGTGATTGAAAATCTATACAGCAGCCTGTGAAGTATGGATTTTTAAAATGACTATTTTCCAAAATGCATATTAATATTTGAGGGAAGTGGGAGAGGATCTTTTATTATTAGAAGTTTTTGGACAAGATCCGTTGAGAACTGTTTCCTCTCTTTGAATCTAGCAAATATGTCATTTTAAATGAAATAACAAATCAGGGTAACAGAGAACATCTTTTGTAGCTATTGTAGGCAGAGCAATCCTTGGAGTCAGATTAAACCATTTGCTTCTTGCCTAGAGAAAGAGCATTTGTAAACAGAGTATGCAGAACACAGCAAAATTCCGATGGAGGTTTTCTATTTCTCTAGTCAGTAGAGTTCCCTTTTACCTGATATATAAGGAACTGCATTCCTCCTGGTCAAGGATTTAAGAAAAACCCCACTAGTCCTGCCCACTTCATATTTATGGAATGACTCTGCCAGTTTCCTGTTTGTTTGGTCCATGTAAATAGCAAATAAATAACAGCAACCCTCTTTTATAATGCAATTTACTGCACCTTAGATAAGGGGGATTAAAATTACACTTAAACTGGATTTTTCTGCATATAATTCATTAAGAATCACATGCCTTTAAGGAAATTTTAAAAAATCTTTCACACTCATCCCTTGGTCTCATAAGTGTTTACAAAAGGAAATTTTTCTATGGTAAAATAATTTGCTCCCCTCCCCCCCACATAGCCTGGATTTTCTTTGTTAAAAAACAAAATAACAAAACAACAACAAAGAGCACCAGATACTGTATTTCAAAATGATCTTCCTGTGTAATTCAGTGCTCCTTTTAAAACTGTTGGGAAAAATGGCCCTTTGTAAATCATCATTTAAAAGAAATGCATGAGAATGTTCCTGGGTCAAAAGGAAAATGTACAGTCCTCCATTTAGGATTATAATTTTGAGTGATCTGCTTAATTTTTGCAGTTTTGAAAGCTCCTATTCTGTTGCTCCATTTGCTAGTTTTGGGGATGTATATTCATTCTTGTGGAAAATCTGTCATTGTGAAGGTTCATTTTAAAAACAGACACTTAGTGTCCTGGTTTCATGTGTGGCTAAAGCAAACACAATCTGTGAGCTCAAATTCATTGGACATTGTTTCCAGTAGGTCAATAAAATGACAGATGGATTCAAGCCAAGTTGTAGCAGAGGACACACATCCTCTGTTGAAGTAGTTGAAAAGATAAATTAATATTGAAGTGTGGAATACTGAATTGGACTGTCTTTCATTATACAGAAATAGACTAAAGTAGATTAACAAAATAAAGCATGTGTGTTTCAAGCAACTAAAACAGACTTGCTATGCAAACACAAGGTGGTAGATAAAGACTTGGATGTGATGTCCTGAAAAGCAGTAAAAATTCTGCCTTTGTAATATGCAGGAGGGGGTCACAGAGACACCTTAAATTTTAGGGCCTATGCAAAGACCATTTAGCACAGATAAGACCTATTGATTGGAAGCATGTCTCTGTGGTTCAGTTCCCATATTTGCAACTCACAACTAAAATCGTCTTTGTCATTTTTATTGCATCTTTATACACTGTATAAGTAGTATATATTTTAAAATGGTATTTTCCGAAATACTTAGGGTAAGACAATCCATTTCACTGCTTCTCTTGCTGGGTGTGGTCATGTGAGTACGTTCTCTCCGGTGAGAAGTGAAAACAGCAGTGATGTGTACCACTTTCAGGCATGGCCTATGAACCCTCTCATGTTCATTCCTCCATGCTCTCCTCCTTTCCCTTCCTCCTGGAAGGGAAACCAACAGAATTATCTAGAAACTACCCATTGAAGATGACAGAGCCACCATCAGCTTGAGTCCTTGAAAAATTATAAAGAGCTGAGCATTCTATCCCCAAATCTCCTTCACTGGACTTGACACTTGTGTGAAAGAAATAAGCTTCAGTATTTGTTAAGCTTCTGAATGCTGAGGTCTCTTTGTTATAGTGGATTAGCTTACTCTAAAACAGGGAACAGAACATTCCCCACATTTTTGCTCAGAATAGAACTTAGTATGGTGAGGAATGAAGAGGGTGGGAGGGTCATGAAAGTGGGATTTGAGATGGGCAAGTAGCATCATCACAAAAGCATTGGCAGGAGTGGTAGTGGCAGGATTTCAGTCTTGGGCCTGCAGGCAGTAGACATCAACAAAGAATCTGGAGCAGAAAAATACGAGACATCTCCTAGAGGCTTTCAAAAATAAATGTGGGTTAGTAGGTAAAGGCTAAAAGGTAGGAATTTCGAAATATTAATGACTCCTGATTTTTACCTTATTTGTATCAGTTAGAATGCTTTGGGCTGCAAGAAACTACAAAATGACATAAGATGGCTTAAACTATGTGTTCATTTTCTATTTTATATAGTAAGAAGCCCCAAAGAGAAATGGGCTCCAGGAAATGCACAATCAGGGTTCTGCTTCTGTTTCTCTGTGATGCTACCAACTCTATCTTCCTACAGGTGGCTGTTTTGTCTTCCGGGCAGTTTTCCAGTCATCACATGAATAGTATCAGTAGCAATTGTTGCAATAAGCTTACTTGTTCACATCTAGTAAGAGAGAGGAAAGAAAGAGGTAGCGAAAGAGAATGAGACAGAGAGAGAGAGAGAGAGGGAATGAGAACTACTCTCCCAATCATAGGATAAGGTTCTTCCCTTAGGTCTTATTGGGTCAAGTCATGTGCCCATCCCTAGACCAATAACTGTCCTCAGGGAAATGCTGAGCTCTGATTGGCTTAAGCAGAGGCTCCTGAACCATTATTGACAAAGAGCATGAGATTGTCATGATGGCCCAGACCAGGAGGCAGAAAACTATGACGTGCAGGTCAAATCCAGCCAGCCACCTTTTCATTATGGCTGGAGAGGGAAGCATGATGATTTACAGTTTGAAATGGTTACATTTAAATGGATATATAAAGTATTTACATAATACCCTCAATTTTGCCTCTAGTTTGTTCTAGTTTGCTAATGCTGCCAGAATGCAAAACAGCAGAGTTGGATTGGCTTTTATAAAAGGGGGTTTATTTGGTTACACAGTTACAGTCTTAAGGCCATAAAGTGTCCAAGGCAACACATCAGCAATCGGATACCTTCACTGGAGGATGGCCAATGGTGTCTGGAAAACCTCTCTTAGCTGGGAAGGTACGTGGCTGGCATCTGCTCCAAAGTTCTGATTTCAAAATGGCTTTCTCCCAGGATGTTCCTCTCTAGGCTGCAGTTCCTCAAAAATGTCACTCAGTTGCACTTGGAGTATTTGTCCTCTCTTAGCTTCTCTGGAGCAAGAGTCTGCTTTCAAAGGCCGTCTTCAAAATGTCTCTCATCTGCAGCTCCTGTGCTTTCTTCAAAGTGTCCCTCTTGGCTGTAGCTCCTCTTCAAAAGCTCACTCTCAGCTGCACTGCATTCCCTCTGCCTGTCAGCTCATTTATATAGCGCCACTGATCAAGGCCCACCCTGAATGGGTGGGGCCATGCCTCCATGGAAATATCTAATCAGAGTCATCACCCACAGCTGGGTGGGGCACATCTCCAAAGAAACACTCAAAGAAATCTAATCAACACTGATAATATCTGCCCACACAAGATTACGTCAAAGATAATGGCATTTGGGGGACATAATACATTCAAACTGGCACAAGCCCACAAAGCCTAAAATATTTACTATCTCAGACCTTTAAGAAAAGTTTGCTGACCTTTAGCATAGACTAATCAGGATCTCTGGAGGTAGTATGATGGGCCACCTTCCCCTGAGGTACAAAGGACTGTATTGGGGTGAATTCCCAATCTTCTATGGAGGTTCACATGAAAATGTGAGGTAGATGTAAGTAATGTGGCCAAGTCAAATACTCATAAACTTTGGTTAGTCGTGTCTCAGCTCTCCTCCATTAGTGCATATTATCCTTATTATTAATCAATATTTATGTCTAGTCTGTGCTGAACTCTGTTCTAGGCACCAAGATAATAATCATTATTATTATTGAACCATGTCTCATCCTTAATCTTGCCCAAACACACAAGATTATTTTTCTCCCTCTCCCCCAATTTTGTTTTGGTGTGGTGTAGGGAATGGGGGAAAGTAGAGCCTCAAGTAATGCATATGTAAAGTGGACAGTCTAGTTCCTAGAGCACCATATAAAATGATGTAAAGCACTAAAAGTAATAAAATCTCTCTCAGTGTAGACTGGGGTCACCCATAAATGCTGTTCGCTTAAACCATTCAATAGGCATATATAATAATATAAAACTTGGTTCAGTGTTTTGAATGTAGTTAGAGGAAGGTACAATTTAGATTTTTAAAATCAATGTAAATTAGTCTTAATCTGAATTCTCTTCAAGAGAAAGGCAATAGTCCAGGAGATAATATAATGATTAGGAATCAATTTTTACTGGTCTTATTTTTTAACATCTCACATATTCAACATCCGGGGCCAGCTCTGTAACAAGGTTAAAAAAAGGCAAAATCCCAGTAGGGCATGGTGGGTAAAATGGCTGCTAGCTATTCACTTAGGAGATTTTGAGATTGCAGCTTACTTTAGGATTTACTGGGTGAAGCTGATAGTTGGAATGGAAGTCCAGTGGTACCAACTGTAATCCTTTTCCACCTGTCTGGGGACTCAGAGGAATTAAGCAAGGAGCTGGGAGAGGAACTTCATGAAATTGCCTATGTTCTGCCATTTAGGGGCCTTGCTTGAGGTGCTGATGTCGGGCATTGCTTAAAACATGACCGGAGGCAATTTTGGTGAAAACATCTTGTAAACCTCAGAGTGGATTATAAACTGTAAAGTGCAACGTGATCATTAGGATTTGTTGTTATTCTTCTATTTTTCCCTTCCAAGTTACATCTTTCCTCACTGCTCTTAAAAGTAACAGTTAGACCAATTCCTTGCCAAAAGAAGACCACACCCAAAGCAGCAAGGCAATTACAGAGAGGGGTCCTGAGAGGGTAATGTGTGAGTATGAGTGTGTGTGTGTGTGTGTGTGTGTGTGAGCATGCTTCTGTGTCGTGAGACATAGGACTAGTCATTGATCAGATAGAATAATAATCAAAATAATAGCTACAATTTGTTGAGAGACTACCATGAGCTAGGCCCCATAAAGGCTATTTGCAAATATTATTTCTGATCCTCACAACTGCATTTTGAGTCACTTAAGGTTCCTGGCTTACCATTGAGGAAAGGGGGCTTGGAGGGGTTAAATAGCTCGCTCAAGCTCACACAGGTGATGAGCAGCAGACACAAAATTCAAACCTTGGGTACAAAGGACCAAGCTCTTCCCCTATGCCACAAGCCTTCTATGGGGCAGCTGATGTGTCCTATTGCGATCTGTCTCTTGCCAGGCAGGGAGAACAGCTACAAATAAGCTGCTAGTGTCCCTCTGTGCTTTCTCTGGGGGTGGGAGGTCATTTAGACATTGGAATAATCCCAAAATATTAATAAAAATAATAATAGTAGTTAACACTTATTGAGAGATCTCCACAATTTATCCTGGGAAGTAGGTAGTATTATTATCATCTCCATTTCAGGTCCTACCCTGAACTGCATCACCCTGAGATATTTACCCAAGGTCACATGGATATGAGAGGCAGGTGCAGGATTCACACCCAAGCCAGGGCAGGTGCTGAACAAGTTGGGGGCATTGAAGAGTTGAAGGGGCAGATTCCTCAGCAAGGAGATCAGGTCGAGCCCCAGCTCTGCAGATAACTGGTCATGTGAGCGAGGTCCCCATTTGAAGCCCCTGAGCCTTGGCTGGATCAACCCCTTCTGTGTTTCTATTTTAATGAAAAATATTATCTTTGTGGATTTCATTTCTAATAATAGTACTTACTTGTGAAAATACAAACAATAAAAATTGAGAGAGAAAAAGTGAAAGTCCTTCTGCAGTTAATAGTTTATTTTGTTTCTGTGTATGTACAAACACATATAAAGAAATAAATATATGCACACATATGTATATATACACATACACTTTGGTATACACTATTCTGCACTTGTTCTTTTCACATAAAAATATATGGAGAGATCTTTCCATGTCAATATACATCAATTCACCCTTTATTTTCAGACTAAGAAATAGTCCATTTATTTTATGGACTTACAGATATTTATTTAGTTCATCCTACTGATGAACATTTAAGTTGTTAACAGTTTTCACTGTTACAGACTGTGCTTCAATGCATAGTCTTTTATAAATATCTATGTACACATTTTTAGATTTTTTTAAATGTCAGAACTATGGCATTTAAAACAATTTAAAACATTTTGTAAGTAATAAAGCTACTGTTTTAAAAAATCAAATCACACTATTAAGTTTATAATGCAAAAGAGCAGTACCTGCCCCTCCTATTTGACAGTCCCAATTTTGACTCTTTTACCTGTACAATGATTTTGTTTTTTTCTTGTACAATTTATTAATTTTCTTGATTTTCCATGTATGTATGACTGATTTATCCCCAAACACATCAACAGAGCTGAAAATTTGCTTTCTATACTTTCAAACTCTTTGGTCACCTTACAAGATACTTTATTTGATGATTTTTCCTGGAGACATCTTCTTCTAGAGATCTCTGTCCTGTTTTCTCATCATGAATCATTTTTTTCCCCTAGAATTGCTGCACAACTATCAGCTGTGATCTTGGGACTTTCATTCACATCAACCCGGGTATTCCTCTTTCTGGGATTATGTCTTCCTTTTTCTTGTTTCTTTTCCCCCCTTTTATTTGGTTAGAACACATCCTCCTGTAGTTTCTTGAAGAATGGTGCATAAAATATTAAATTTTTGGAGAACTTGCTGCCTTAAAATATCTTTATTTTGCCCTAATGGTTTAATATTTTTCAACAAGATATAGAATTTTAGGGTGGAATCAATGTCCTTCTGAATTTTGAAAGCATAACTTCATTACCCTCTAGCTATCAATGTCGCTATTGAGAAGTCCAATGCCATTCTAATTCTTTGTCCTTTTTTTGTATGACCTGGTTTTCCCTCTCTTTCTGTAATCTTCTACAATCTTTATTTCAGGCATTTCTGAAATTTTCATGATTTTGTCTGGTGTATGGGTCTTTGTTGTTCTTGTTGTTGTTTTTACCCATCATGCTCAGTCCTTTCAGTCTGGAAACCCATGTTTCTCCCATGATGTGTGTCCCCCTCCCCCCGATATTGTTTCTTTTATATTTTCCTTTTTTCTGTTTTCTCTTTCTGGATCTTCTCGTTTTGAAGATCTCGGGAGCTGTTCCTCCAATTTTGTTATCTTTTTAGTTGTACCCTGCTCCCCCCCCCCCCCCACACACACATTTTGTTATCTGTTTATTTTGCTTTTTGGGAGAGTTCCTCAATTTTATGTTTGTACCTTTCTGCAGATTTTTAAAATACTCTCTATCACATTTTTAAATTTCAGGAGATTTTCCTTCATAGAATGTTTCTTGTTTATAGATAGCTATTGTTTCATGAATGAAATGTTTTCTCTTACCTCTCTGAGAATATTAATTAAATTTTTCTGGACATTTTCTACTGTCTTCATTGTTTCTGTCTCCCCCAAGTTCCTATTTTTTCCTTTTGTTTGGTGGGGGTTGCAGGGAGATCTCTCCTTTTAGAAGCTTAAATGTCTGGTGATTCTCCGTTGACATCAGTGAGGCATTAACTGTGGATTTTATTGAGGTTTGTCAACTAGATGGCTCCACTATCAGTGCTCAGGTGAGACGGTGGATATATAATTGAGGCACCACCCACAAGTAAGCCTCTGCAGGCCTTTTCTCTTGGGTTGATCAGCTTTCCCAGAGATGAATCCTTCAGTGTCTGCCTGGAGGAATAAACATGGTTGCCAGCATTTTAGGAGACAAGTTGAGGGAAGATGGTCTCAGCATTCAGCATATTTCATTTAACCTTATTCCTGCTTTCAATCGTGCAATTTATCTTCATTTTTAACTATGTCTGGTATACCAGGAACCAGTATGACTGAGTTTATATCTCCCGAGAGAAAATTTTCTGACTCCTGCCAGCATTCTGGAAAAGTAGTCACCAGGCTGCTCATTCTGATCTAGTTTCTCTTTATTAAATACTTTTGCCCCATTTTCAGATACACAGTATATTTCCATCTTTTTAGGTACCTCGTATCTACTAAGTAGGTTGCCACTGGTACATCTATTTTCCAAAAATTTCTTGACTCTTTTTTTTGTCTTCTGTCCTTGGGCAATTTGCCTTTTTGATACCCTTTTACTTTTGTTTTAGTGAGATTTCAGATGTGGCATTCTACGGTTGGCTACTGCCATGTCATGATTATGTACGTCTTTTCTCAACTCTGCATTTAGTGACATTGCAAGCTTGAAATCAGCTGTGGTGGAGTATTTACACCACAGAAATTGGCAAATGTTTCAAACCAAAGCTTTGTTTTTATCCTTGAAATCTTGAAAGCTGATTGCTAGACATTTACCAGGATATCACTGGGTTTTAGGAAGCAGAAACTTAAATTTGTATAAGTTTAATCTGCAGTATTTAATAGGAAGCTTAGGTCTTCTTTTTAATGATAGCCCCTGGATCCTTGTCCACAGGATAAAGAGCAAATACTTCCCGTCCTCCCATATATGTCTTATATTCCTCTCAGAATTAATATTGTTATTTCCCACAAGCTGGGTCCTTTCATATCTCTAGTCCCTTTTAAAATGTCCTTTCTCTGATTCTCCAGGTGCCGCATTCCCACTTATCCTTTAAGACACAATTCAAATGTAAGGAACTCAGTGAATACTTTCCTGACACCTACTACATCGTATCTGGCAGAGTTGTCTCCTTTGAAGTGCTTCTACAATGCTCTGCTCATACATCCCTTAACCCTTACATAGTTTAATGCAAGAATTGGTTGTTTAGGTCTCATTCCATGGTGTACTCCTCTTTTGCAGGAATTGTGTCTTATTCATTTTTATATTGCGAGCACTCAACTGAGTTTCTGGCTCATAGTATGTACTTAAATATTTGTTGATGGATATTTCTTCTGCCCGGAATGTTCTTATCTTCCACTTCTGCCATCTCTTTACTACTCTTCTTCACATGCTAAAACTGACTGGCTCGCTCTCATTCTTTAGGCACCAACTTATATCAGATTTTCAGAACATCCATCTCCAAATCAGCCAATCTAAGATAGCTTCTCATTATTTTCCTTCATAGAACCTTGTTTTCCCTTTTTAATTGCACTTGAACCAGGCTGTAATTATTATTTATTTAGCACATATATATCTGTGTAATGTCAGTCTCCACTACCACTAAAGTATAAGCTCCATTAGGGGAAGACTATAACTTTTTTGTTTACAACTGCATCCATAATATCTAGCACAATATTTCCACAGAGTTAGCACTCAATTATTTGTTGACTGAATGAACAAAGAAGTGATTGAATTAAAGTTTTACTACTGGCTTAGTCCATTGGTTGAGCGTATATAAAAAAGCATATTTCCACATTTGCTAAGAATTCAGTGAAATCCCCAGAGGGTAAACTTGGGCCATCAGTAACAAGTAAACACACATGTGTGAGCTACATGGTCGGGCTTAGTGGTGGAATCCATGATAGTGGAAAAATGTAAAGCTAGCTGGCCTTTGCAGGAATTCAGCCTCCTGCCCTTGACCTCCTCACTTTTTCCAACTGAGCCCACCAGCCTCAGGCAGGCAGCTCTTGAAATAGCCTGGTAAGCTGCTCCCCATATCATAGCCCCTGACTTTTCATGGCCCTAATGAGGATTGCTATTGTCCTTGAATTTAGCCCAATTCTTCCCAGCAGGCTGCCCTTTAAGGAGGTGTCTTATCAGCATCACAGCCCCAACAAGGTGAGGAGGGCTTTCTCCTCTCCTAAGGACTCTCTATATGTGTTGTTCAGACCAATTTACTATTGCAACCCACCTTCACTCAGTGGAGCTTTTCTCTAAGCTCCACAGGTCAAGGTCAAGTTCTCATCAAAAGTCTTTCTTCCAAAACGTTAAATCATTTATTTGTTTGCCTTCCACTGCACTTTTTCAAACCTAGTCAGCACTACCCTTTCCTTGCCCACAGTTGGGAATTTTAGGGACTTTGCTGAACACAGGCTGTTAATGCCGCCTGTGCCACCTTTGACTCTCAGATTTTCACGAAGGCAGGCAGCCTCCAAGTAAAAGCTGTTATCTTCTAGATGCCACTGTGCATTTCAGAAATCCTGGTTGTCCGGGGGCTGTTGCTTCCATCAGAATGCACAGATGTGGAGATGATCTGATGAGCAGGTAAAAGTGAGAGACACCTTTAATAAGGGGGTAAAAGGGCAGGATGTGAGGAGATAGGAAGCTGTCTGGAGTGCGAGCTGCTTGAGGCAATTTTCTCTCCCATTTTCCAAGATGGGAGATTTTTCCCTCAAAAATAATATTGGCTTAACCTTACAGTTAAACTATTCTGTGCCGATACTAAATATATATATAATCTCTATCTTTAAAATAATGTCACAAGATAGGAAACTGCAGCTTCAGGGATGACTTGCCCAGGGTCATATAACTAATGAGTGGCCTATACAGAATTTAAACTGAGGTCTGAAAATCTCCAAAAGTTCATTCTTCTGCTATTGGCCATTCAAACATGGCAGGTAAACCAGAGGCAGAAGAAAGAAAGGAAGAGAGTCAGGCTGGACGGGACTGGGGCATAGTGTACTACCTTGCTGTGGTGGAAGCAGGAAGGCACCGCTCAGGCTCCTTCTTGCAAGAACTCACTGCCCTGCCATGTGATGGGGTTGGTGGACAAAGTCCTCCTGCAGCTCCTTCAGGGTCAGTGAGACAGGAAGCCCGATATGGGACAAGTGCTAGGGTGACCAGCTGTTCTGGTTTGCCCAGGAGTGAGGAGAGTTCTAGAAAAGTTCCAGGAAAGTCTGGGCAAAAGAGGACAAGTTTTGGTGGATTTTGGTGAGGGTGTATGTTCCAGTTTGCTAATGCTGCCATCATACGAAATACCAGAAATGGACTGGTATTTATAAAGGGATTTAGTAGTTACAAATTTACAGCTCTAAGGCCATAAAAGTGTCCAAACAAGGCATCAGCAAGAGGAGACTGTCACTGAAGAACAGCTGATGGGTGTCCAAAACAACTCTGTCATTTGGGAAGGCATGTGGCTGGTGTCTGCTGGTCCTGGGTTGTGTTTCAGCTCCTCTCTCAGCTACTGTGTGTCCTTAGCTTAGCATCTCCAAATGCCCTTCTGTCTGCAACTCCAAGCATCTCTGAGCATCTCTATCAGCTCCCAAGTGTCTCTCCAAAAGTCTTTCTTAGCTGCTCTTGTGTGTGAGCTCCTTTCAAGGATTCCAGTAAACTAATCAAGACCTACCCTGAATGGGTGAGGTCAAATCTCCATGGAAACATTCAACCAAGAGGTCACACCCTAATCAAAAAGATTAAAAACTCTACCCCCACAAAGATTGGGTTAAACATGGCTTTTAGGGGAACATAATATATCCAAATCGGCATAGTGTACTTCTTTTGTTGAAAGAAAATCCTACTCCTAGAGATTAACTTAGCCTTAACTATAGGCCAGAGGTGTTCTCCTTCTAGGAAAATCTGCCTGTATGGCTACTTATGGTCAAATGTATCCACTCTACTCAGGTGAGTGTTAAGGTGGCTCATGTCTCATTGTCACTTTTCCTAAGTCTCCCAAAGTTGCCAAGACAGGATGGTTTGGGACAGGTGTTTGGACAAGGAGATAGATAATATTTGAGGAGACATTTTCTCTGATAGTCAAGAGTCCTCTCTGACAGCTCTGCTACATCCACGTCACACGCCTCTGTACACTTCATCACACCTGTTCACACTTAGGAGCATCAACGAATCAATTAACAGCATCCTCTTGGTGTTCACACATCACTTTGCATCAAGCAGGCCATTCTTTTGACAAAGGCTAACACTTACCATCCTTATTGGAAACATTCCAAGGAATGAATCAAAATACAATCAGACTTGACTGCAAAATCATTGAGATGATTAGTCAGGGCACAAACTTTTCAAATTATAAGTGGAAGTGAAAGCTCCATTGTTTAATGTGACAGGATGTTGCAATGTGTGCAGTACTGACTGTAACTTGTTAAGCATTTGATCTTGGGAAAAGGAGATCCCTCTGAATTGAGTTTCATCATTGGCAAAATGAAGATAATAATACCTAATGCAGTATTTACCTTACAGGATTACTGTGGATCTAATGAAATACAGGGAATGAAAATGCTCTTACAAAACAGCAAAGAGCTATATCAATGCAAGGTATTTTAGTATGTTGCAAAAACATGAACTATAAAACAGCAAAACAAACAACCCAACAATAATTGATTGACATCAAGCCACTCACCTGGAAGATTGGTAAATTCTTTTAAAAAACAGTAGGTAGGGCCATTATGTATAGCAACTCAGCCAGAATTAAGACTTACGAAGATTATTTTGTAGAGGATGCTTCTTCCTGGTTTTGTACAGTTCAGACACCAAAAGCTTGACTGAAATATTCATGCAGGAAGTTGTTCTTAAAGGCTGGTCCACAGACTAACAGCATGCTAGTGCTTCATAGAAATCCTTAGGAGAGTTATTATTTTAACACAATTATGAAAAATCTCATAACATGATTATGTATTTCAAGCATACAGAAAGGATAAGAGAATACTTACCACCTAGATTTTGCCATTGATTTATAACATATCTATCCATTTATCTATCCCTTTTTTCATCCATCAATTCATCTTAGTTCTTGACACATTCCATAATAAGTTGCAAACATCAGTACAATTTTCCCGAGAACTAAGAATCTAGAAATCGGCCCATATTCACTTGGCATCTGATGTGTAGCAAAGGTACAAGGTCTATTTATTGGAGAAAAGATAGTCTTTTCATCAGTGGTGCTGGGACAACTGGATATCCATATGCAACAAATGAACTTTGATCCATACCTCACACCATATACAAAAATTATCTCAGAATGGATCATAATCCTAAATGTAAATCATAAAACTCTAAATCTTCTAAAATAAAACATAGGAGAAAATCTCTGTGACCTTTGGTTAGGCAAAGATTTTTTTAGATACAATATTAAAAGTATGATCCATAAAATAAATTGATAAATAGGCCTTAATGAAAATCAAAAACTTCTGGTCTTTGAAAGACACTGTTAGAGAATGAAAAGACAAGCTACGGACCAGAAGAAAATATTTGTAAATCATGTATCTGATAAAGGATTTTATCCAGAATGTAAAGATCTCTTAACACTCAACCAAAAGAAAACAACACAATTAAAAACTGGGCAAAAGATCTGAGCATGTAGTTCCCTGAAGAAGATATATAGATGGCAAATAAGCATATGAAAAGATGCTCAACATCATTTGTCATTAGGAAAATGCAATTTAGAAAACAATGAGTCTTTTCCTGGAGTAATGAAATTGTTCTAAAACTGATCATGGTGATGAATGCACAACTATGTGATGACATGGTGAGCCATTGATTATATACTTTGGATTGTATGGTGTGTGACTATATCTCAATAAAATTGCATTTAAAAAAAGTAAAAAAATAAAGCTATGCTATTAGGTGCAAAAAAAAAAAAGTGAGATATTACAAACCTATTAGAACGACTAACATAAAAAAAACAAAAAACAAAACAAAACTGACAATACCAAATACTGATTGAGGATGTGGAGCAGCAAGAACTCTCATTCATTGCATGTGAGAATGCCAAATGATACGGCCACTCTGGAAGACAGTTTGGCATTTTCTTATAAAGTTAAATAATGACTTACGATATTTTACAACAATCACACTCCTAGGTATTTACCCAAATGATGTGAAATCTATGTCCTCACAAAAACTGGCACATGAATATTTATGACATATCTATCCTTTATTGCTCCCAACTGGAGGTAACCAAGATATCCTTCAGTAGATGAATGATAAACAAATGGCAGAACATCCATATAATGGAATATTATTCAGTTATAAAAAGGAGTGAGCTGCTAATTCTCACAACAACATAAATAAATCTTAAGTCATATTGCTAATTGAAAGAAACCAATCTGAAAAGTCTACATACTGTATGATTCTATTCATTTTGACATTCTGGAAAAGGCACAGAGAGGATAAGTAACTTATTTAAGGTCACACGTGTAGTAAGTGTCGGAACTGGGATTCAGTCTATGCAATCAGGCTCCAAAATCCATGCATGTAACCATTCAGTATATTGCATCTCAGAGAGAGGAGAAGAGACGGTGAAAATAGGGTGTGAAAGTAGGGTGTGTGAATGACAGCCCGTGAATGGGACAAGGAGAAAAAAAAGCAGTCAGGGCAGAATGTACTGTGATGCACATCTCTGAGTACTGGCAGGAAGCTGTGGGTAAGGGGAGAACAGGGAAGCCACCAGCCCAATTTGGCAGGCAGTGGAGCAGAGAGGTGTGGCTTATTTTTAGCAAGGGCAGCTCAACAGAGCACAGGCAGCCTGGGAAATGCAGAAGTTAGTCCGCAGTGACAAGGCCTACATGTGGCTGGTGGAGTGACTGGCTGAGGTCATGGATATCTAGAAGCAAAATGGCCTCTGGACACACTTGAGATTTTCAGACACAGCCTCCCACGCATGTGAGGGCAGGGACGCCCACAACAGTGTCACCAAACAGGAGGCACCAGCAAACTTGCATCAGCATTCCTGTGTAAAATCTAAGGCTTTCTAGAGAGCTATGTGTGCTGAAAAGACCAGAGAGAATTAAAGCCACTCATGTGCAGTAAAATGCCTTCCCCCACATACCATGTGTACACTTCATAGAACTGAATCCTTTGCCTGAGTCTGAGAGGAATATGCTAATGGATCCTTCATTCTGTTGCCTGCTTTGGGGTTTCCTTGTCTGCCTGTTTTTCACCTAGAGAATTTGCTTCGGAGTCAGGGTGTGGACTGTCTATCATTTTACTCCAAGAATGAATTTCTGGGATGGGGAGGTGTTCCCTCTGTCAACATAAACTCTTCTCCAGAATTAGTGCTCTTGTTAGGCCTGTGGCGCAGGCATTTTAGCCAGCAGTATGATTTAACTTTCCAACAACCTGCAATCCCATTTTGAAGAGGGGTGCCCCTGTTCTGGTTGGTGGGAGGAATTCTGGATACTTAGGTGAGCTACCATCTACCTCCCCTAAGTCCTTGTGCTTTGTAATATCTACCCCACAATCAGCATGTATTCCTACCTCCTCTTCAAACTGTCTTTTCTCTTGGCTTCCTTGATCCTACTTGGCCCCGGCTCTCTTCTTAGCTCCCTGGCTGAGGCTGCTCCACTTCCTTTGTGCCCTTTTCCTTCCCATAACTGGGTCTCAGGCACAAGGCTCAGCTCTCAGCTGAGCATTGGGCTCTGCTGGGAAAGGCTGAGCTAAAGGGGCTGCTTCAGGGAGGCTTTCTGGATATCTGGGGCTTTCTGGAATTGGGGTAGGAGATCCTAAGCAGAGATAAAGGGATAAGACAAATAATTTTGACCTCTGGTACAATTTTACATTTAATTGAGGGATCAGGTTCATTAAAGAGCAATTTTATTTTTGCTTATTTTTCAAAAGAGAAACTGCATGTTCTGATAGTCTGATACTTCAATACAGCATATGAGAGCTGATTTATCTTGTCTTACAGATCTGGCACCTGAAGTTCTATCATGCTTATATTTTAAAATATAAATATATCATAGCAAAGCCTCTTTAAATCACTGGTGTCAAGGGACAGAAAAGCCTCCATCCTTATTGGGTGACCACTTTATAGGAAGTTATGTTTTAAGAGATGGTGCTGCCCTATGGTAAATCTGAATCAACATAATAACAGTGTGTCTTATAACACCGTTCAGCTGGAAAATAAAATATGGTTCATTGGGTTTAAGATACACAAGGGTGATCTAATGTATCATTTTCTCCATGAATGCTGTTAACATTAACTATTACCATCCCTCTCTGTATTTTGAATGAGGTTCCTGTGGTTGCATCAAGAATGAAAGCAAATGAAATTTGTGTTAAGACTCAATAACCTTTTAATTCACTGAATTAAGAATTTCCCAATTAGAGGCAAAAGGCAGATCTAGGAAAGGAAATGTGCGAGTATTTACTTTCTGTTTAAAGACTTTTTGGATTAAAAGATATTGGAACTGATAACACCACAAAATTAGTTTTTGCTGTGATGGCAAGGTTAAGACTTCTGCTGTTGCTAGGATATACCACCCTATCACAGCTGATCTTGACGGTGAAAATTGGTGCCTTAATTTCCCAGTGGTCCGTGCCACTTCTGACTTAGGCCTCATTCTGGTTAATCACGCTGTCATTCTCACTGCAGACTGCCTTTTGACATCTTCATCTGCAAAAGGCTCCTGCAGCCAACACTCAGTGTGTGGAGTCAGCTCAACATCTCTTCAGTAGCAAACACTGCCCCAGTGGTCTCTGGGACTTGGTGCTGAAGGGGAATGAAAGGAGCCTGTGCCATAGTTGGAAGCAAGGTTAGAGGGAAAACAGTATTTCTCTTTGTCTACATGGGGCTCTGTTTAGAAGCCATATGTGAATGAAATGATGAAGGGAATTTTAATATACAATTTTAAAGTCTGCAATAATTAGAGTCAGTGGTTTCTAGTGAGGTAATAATAATAATAAAAAAACTATTATTTACATTTTTGAATATAGAATGCTCCAAGAAAGATTGGGAAATCTGGTGTTTTGTGTTTCAACGTCTAGGTTTTATCAACTCTATTTTATATCTTTAACCCCAGCACATAATTAAGACTTTGAGCCAGTTCCTCATTTACTAAGCCTGAAATGGCTCATCCAAAGCATTTCTAGGTTGCCAGGTATTTGTTCTAATGTTCAAAAATGTCAAGGATAGATATTTTTTTCATCACAGTGTACTCTCAATAGAAAGCCCTAAGTTTAATTATTACTGGTATTTATTCCACATCCAATTTTAGGACTGATGTGTAACATGCAAATCTTCAAAACTCACACAACTCTACAAGGTAGGTATGCTTTACAGACGAAAGATTGAGGTTTGGCAATGTTATTTGCTCAGAGACACAGAGCTGCTAAGTGGCAGAGCAGATTTAAATCCTTGACTCTCTGGCCCCAAGCCCATAGTCTTTTCATTCCAATACATTATACTGCCTCTTGACCACATTGGAAATTGTTCCATAGATTTTGAAGAAGCACATGATTTATAAATTATAAGTTATAAATAGTAATTATAGTAAAAATAGACTCAGGTGTGTTTATGCCTGTTTTTTTTCATTGCAACTTTTTCCCTAATGATTATGTTATATGTAGAATCCTGGGCTAGGGTCCCCAAGAACCCAAGAGGTAGTAAGTAAGGACAGGTAGTTAGGAGGTAATTTTACAGCTTTGTCATCACCAAAATTAGGGCTGTAGACGACATCCCTTCTCCAGATGCAAAACTCCTACCTGGACATCGCTTGTTGGAGCAGTTTTCCTTTCAGGGAATACTCACTAGAGCCTGAATGCTCTGCTGCCTGACTGTAATGATGTCCAGTGCTTAGTGGTCAACCAGAGTTTCTAGGGGTGACCCACAGTGCTATTATGCACAGGCAACTTGGGGTATTTGGCAGCATCTGTCACCCTGACATGAACCCCACAGCAGTTTCACCAGATGTAAAGGAATCACTGTGGACAAACCCCAAACCCAGGAAATACTGTGGCTGCAAGTCAGATAAAGGATAGAATGCAGAAATATAGGACTCCAGCTAGAGTGTTTGGGGGAGAATTCTAATGGTTTCTTGGCCATATTCCTCAAATGAGGAACTGCATTTTTCCATAGGGCATTTGAATATTCCTGTAGTTGCTTAAAAGACCATTTAATTTCTTCTTAATATTGATATACTGTTTATAAAGCGTTCTGGGAAATTATCTCGATGGCTTGTGTGGTGGTCCGAAGCTATACATACCCCAGAAAAACGTTCTTAAATTTAATCCATTCCTGTGGGTGTGAACGGGACCTTTTGATAAGCCTACTTCAGTTAAGGTGTGGCACACCTTATTCAGGATGGGTCTTAATCCTATTACTGGAGTCCTTTGTAAGAGAATGAAATTCAGTCAGAGAGAAAAAGCCATGGAAGCAAGAAGCTGAAACAACAAAACCTGGAAGAGAAGGGAGAGACCAGCAGATGCCAGCATGTGCCTTGCCATGTGACAGAGGAGCCAAGGATCACCGGCAGCCAGACCTTGGGAAGAAAGCATTGTCTTGATGATGAATTGATTTATATATTTTCCTGATCTCAAAACTGTAGATGAATAAATTCCCATTATTTAAACCAAACCCATTTCATGAGATGTGCTTTGAGTAGCATAGAAAACTGAAACAGAATGAGAGAGAAAAAGGACTCAACCCACTAAGTCAATATGTGAACCTGGGGAAATCATTTAACTTCCCTCAAGCCTTCCACAAAACAAATACATGGGACTGTGTGCACTCTAATAAAAATACTGTGATCAAAAACACTGGAGATTAGCAATGGTGATACTTAGTATCTCCACATATTGGGATGCCATACCTGTCCAAGTCATACTTCATCTCTTGATGACTAGGGAAACCTCACAGTTAAGGAAATGGTTCCTCCTTAAAGAAACTGCAGATTTCCACATATGATAGAATAGTCCCAACTGGGCCTTATGGGTTCCTGTGGGGTTGCCTGTTTCCTCTTCCCAAACTTTTACCACTTCGGTTTCCTTAACAGTAGTACTCATAAGAACTCAGTACTTTTGAGCACTTAACTAGTTATATCCATTCCATGAAATACTTTGACACAAATTATCTTATATCATCCCCCCAAAGTTCCTGAGATAGGTACTGTTATCATTCTAATCTACAGAAGAGGAAACAAATATCCAGAGAAACAAAGTAACTGAACAAGTTGACAAAGCTGAGAAGTGGTGAAGCCCGGATTTAAAACCCAAAGCTGCCTGACCCCCTGATCCATAATCTGTCCCCTCCACAACACTGCCTCCTAACAGATGGGCAATGTACATTTTACTGACTCCGCATGCTAAACTGATGTGTACTTTTACTCTACAGATGCCAGCAATGAAAATATTCACCATAACCTTCTTGTTCTGTTTAATACAAACCCGGTTTTTCTCCCTGGAATGCTAATGAGCTGCACCTCTGGGATGGAGTGTGCATGGGGTGCTGGCTGTGAATAAACCTCTCCACTCAGTGGGTCCCTCCCAGCTGCTTGTCCTCCTTCCTTATTTGCCCTATTGATTGGCCTCTTTCATTTACAAAGAATGCGGCACATGAAGAAGAAGATAAATGGCTGCCAGTGTGTTCCCTGATCCTCTTCCTTCCCGCTAATGACTGAAGGAAACTGAAATACTGGGTTTAAGGGGCCAGTGGGTAGACACAACTTCTGACACGCAAAAACTAGGAGTCAAGGAGTGAAAATCAGCAGTGGAGGAAAAACAAGGGCAAATCCAGAGCAGCCACCTCCTCTCCCTTGCCCGTAGCTGAAATACCTCCTTGTAGCTTTTTCATTGTTGTAGGGCAAATGGATTTCTCAGATAGAAAGGTAGAGACAGATAAGGTGCTTGTTCAACTTCTTTGTTAAAATTAGCAGATCAGCAAGTCAAAAAAGCACTACACGACATAATCCTTGTTGAATGAAAGACAGTATTTCCCTGGAACATACCTTTCCTGACTTCTTTTGGTTTCTGGAAGTCTGTTAGGTTCAGAACATGTAAAGGGAATTGACCCTTTCTTTTGCAGGGCCCAGTGCAGCATTTAGCTTGTGCAGTTCAGAGATCATTGTTAACTCACCTGTGAAAACCCCCAAATAACCCCCACATCGCACTGACAAGGATTTGCAAACAGTGAGGAAGAGGCCATTTTAAAAGCTGCTGTGCAAACAGCACATGGGGCCGATACAGCTAGGATCATTAAAGTCATTAAAGAAATCTGAGAAGGGAATGCATATCACTTCTCAAGTCCGGTGCTTAGTTCACTTTCCTTTGGTTGTTGAGTCTGTCTTTGCTTTGGCACTATGACAAAATACCCCACCCAAAATGAATATGTTTTTCACTGACACTCATTTTGTAAACTAGATTCAATCCCTTTTGGCTCTGGCACGTTTCAAGGGCTGCTTCCAGCTAACCATGTGTTTCCATGATCAATGCCAGTCATTTGGACAGAATTTGTTTTTCCAGTACATCCCACCCATATGGTCTCCAGTTCCTAGTCCATGGATCCCCCATCCCACCACACACAGAACAAGCTCCTTTAACTATTAACAAGCCAGACATCCTGAACAGATGTAAAACTCAGCATTGATTTTTGTTTTAAACTTAGAGAGGGTTCACTTTTCTTTCTAAAACAGATGCTGCCAATAACTACACTTGTGTAGAATTGCGCCAAGTATTCTGTATAAACCAAGGCACCCGAAGGAGCAGGAATCATCTAGAATGGAGACGAGCAGTTTATTTTGGTGTGTGTATATATGTGTGTGTATAGAAACATAGTTTCTGGGTTTTTAACAACCTTGTAAGGTAGAGAGTAGTTATTTTCTTCCCACCTGCAGAGGAAAAAACTGAAATTCAGAGAGGTTAAGTGATTTACACAAGGTCACACAGCTAGAAGGGCAGACCTGAAATATGAAGTCAGGCCACTCAATTTCAGAGTCAAGGCTCTTTCCATTATTTTATGCTGCCTCCTTGATAACACCTTCAAGGAACAAATTTTTTTTCTCTAAAACCCTGTTATGGCCTTTTCAACATGCCAAAGCGCAGGTCAGCAGATCTGGGGCATATACAGCTCAGGCCACCTTCACAAAAATCAGACAGTCACAGAGGGACACTGTGCATACAAACAGCTGCTCTAAAGCCTAGCCATCAATATGGATTACTGCACAGCTGAGGGTGTCTGAGGAGAGCAGCATCAATTCAGCAACAGGCAGTGAGGAACAGCGTGGACTCTGCTGTCATCCATTTTGCACACGCGTAGAGAAGGGCAAACCTGCCACTTGAAAAATAGTGGGGTAGGCAACCCAGACAGCTCCCCTATAGCACACAGAAACCTCCGTTTCGGTCTTTTTCCACTGTTGCAGAGTGTTTAGAAAACTTGCAAAGTCTCTGTGAGAGGGTCTGGACAAGGTTGGGATCATCGTCTACGCCCCTTGGAAGGGAATGTGGCCCAGCAGAAGCGGCTCCGCAAAGGCAAGCCTCCATTGGCCAGTCCTGTATCATTCCTGCGCTCTTCTCCTTTTCCCTCCCCCTCTTCCACAGCTGCCATGGAGCTGGCAATAAAAAACGATGCCCTAGGCTGTCCTGTTTTTTATTATTAGTTATATGGCATCATAAATGTACATAGAGATGTTCAGTAAATGAAATTGTGCCAAACACCAAACAGGGCCACTGCCCCAAAGATCTTTTGGCCTTAGGGCAATGGCAGAACAATATAAAAGAAACAAAGGGAGCTGAGAGCCAGATGAGGTGAGGTTTTAGCACTGTTGGGCCTTTCAGAGGGGGAGGAACAGGCGGCCCAGCAGGCTGATGGAGAGGCACAGCATACAAAATGCATCGCAGCCACAAAGGGACTTTGAGGCCAGCCGCTCAGGCTCCCGGGGACAGACAGCAGATGATTTTGTAAAGTCAAGGGATTCAGGCCCTACTGTTATTTAATAAGATAAATACTGGAGAGGGGGAAAAAGGTAGAGATTATTTGCTTTTGATCATGAACAATCCTACTCTGTTAGGAGAAGCATAAGCAGTAGGCTCACCCTCCTTGTAAGTGTCCCTTTGGATTCTGCACAGTATTAAATTGCATATAGACCTCTCCGGCAGATGCAATGTGTAAATATAGGACAATAACTGGAAATTTATGAGGTTAAATACTGAGGAATTGCTGAGTAGTAAAATGAAGAGACATAAATTACAGGAAATGCTGCCTACAATGAATACATTATGCATAATAATGAAACTTTTAAAAGGCAACAGAAACCAAATATCAGAAACCAGGGTCTGAAAGGAGAAAAGCCAAGAAGAGAACTAGGACACTCCAAAGTCAGAGCTGCTTTGTCACTCTTAAACAGTCATATCAATTCCCTTAGACTCCTGAGGCTCTCCTGGGAGGGAAAAGTAGGATAATTCTTTAAAAGAGGTGACCTGCTATAGTGAAAAGGACACAGGGACTGTAATCTGACGACTGATTGTGCCTCACTGCCCATATTACCTTGGTCAACTTACTTAGTCTATATGAGCCTCAGTTTCCCCATCTGTAAAATGGATTTAATAAAACCCATTTTATAGAATTATTATGAGACGCAAAAAGAACAGACATGTAAACCACCTAGCCCAATTCTCAGCACATAGGGATGTTTCAAAACAACAAAATGTTAAAGCGTTAGTAAAATTCAAAGGAGTGGGATGGGAAAAGACTTCTTAGGTAGGGAAGCATTTGTGTTGTACTTTGAAAACCAGGTCACATTTTGATGAAGGGATGGTGATGGTGGGAAGGAACTGAATCCAGGCAAGGGCGTGAGAAAGGATAAGGAGTTTTGGGGACCTGAAGGCAGAGGAAACAGAGGGAGTAGTGAGAAAGAAGTTGGATCTAAATCCTGGGAGGTCTTGACGCACTTGCTAAATCACCTGGTCACTGTGCTGTAGGCATTAGGGAGGCATCAAAGGAATCAAACCAGGACACAGTATGATCAGAGAGAGATTTCAGGAAGAAGAGCTGGCATAGTGAGAAAAATCCATTGAAATGGGAAAGACCTGAAGCAGGAGGCCGATGAGGCTGTGGCAACAGTTCAGATGGGCATAAATGAGGGCCTGAGTTAGAACAAAGGCAGTGGTAGTGGAAATCAGGGGACAAATGTGGGACACTGAAGAGGCTGATCTAGTAGGATGTGGCTATTGATCCACTGTGGGGTGAGGGACAGCAGAGTAGAAGAGGGCTCTGAAGTTCCAAGTCTAGGGACAAAGGATCTGGTGATGTCATTAACACGAATGAAGAAGGCAGGGCAAGGGAGTAAATGAGCTATTTTTAGATCTATTGAGTCTGGGGTTCCCATAGCCCTTCCAAGAAGAACTGTTGAAGAGGCCCCCGGCCATGCAGGTTTGTGACTTGAGTCTGGACTAACCACCCAGATTTGGGAGTCATTGAGACTACAGTCCAAGCTGAAGCCAGAGCAGTGATTGGCTCACCAAGGGAGATAGACTAGAGTGGGGACTGGAGGAACAGGGCAAACAGAAGAGGAGAGGACAAAGGCAATTGTCAAAAAATGTGTCTGTTTGGAGGCAGGAAGAGGATACAGCAAAGGAGGTGGCCACAGAGCATGACAGAGGCAGGGCCAAGGAGGGAGTTTCTAGGAGACAGATCCATCAACAGAATCAAAAGTCAACAAAGTACTGAGTTGGGTAAGGGCTGAGAAGACGCCATAGGATTTGGTGACTTTATAAACTAGCATTTATTCCCTGCCTTCTTCCAAAAGGCATTTGATGAGACTTAATGATCACAACACACTTCAAATAGTACAAATGAAATAAACATTTTAAGAAGATAACCCAAAAGCTAGGTAGAAGGAGGCAGTAAGGGGCATTAAGTACTATTGCTGAGCACTATATTTAGCCCCAAGCCTCTTGGCAGGTGAGAGATTTAGAAGTTGTGGTGTGCCTTTAAGGGTTCCATCAAGGGGCTGTGAGACACAATTTAGGATGCAAAGGGGAAAGGGGTGAGGGGGTGAGGAAGGAAGTGGAAAAGCAAGTTCAGACAATCCTAAGAGTGGTTTTGTGGTACAGAGAAGGAGAAAGGAGGAAATATTGATGTTTAGGATAGGATGTGGTGACAAGAGATAGAGAAAGGATAAACAGATGCATTGTGCTAAGCACATGAGTTAGACAAAAGCAGCCTCTTGATACCCTGTCTGCAGAAATATGTGCATATGTGCAATAGATAGTCAGGAAGATGAGTGTAAGAAAACTTCATAGAGAAGGTGGCCTGTCACTTAGACTCAGATAGAAATACAGGGAAATTACATTCCATTGGAGATGGAGTGGGGGGGGGACAGCTGGAAAAATGGAGCTGAGTGAAAAAAGCATGGAACTCCTTGAGTGACAAAGAGTTTGTTTCTCTTATCATATTCAACAGTTTTCCTCCTGAATTCCACTCAACCTGAAGGTTTTCTAAATGGGTGGCAAACATTTGAGCACAGACACCTCCCCAGTGCATCACTGGGAGAACTTGTCCAGAGGTCCCGAAGATGGAGGATCCCAACATCTATAACTTGTTAGGAAATGGGATACCTTGGAAGACCCAGAGAAAGGGCAATATTAGGGCTCTTCCCCAGAACCAGCAACCCCCCTACCCCAGGTCTCAGGCCAGCTTCCCTCCTCTCTCCTAGGCTTTCCTGTCAGGAGGTCTGGGGTGGGGGGTAGGGGGTGGACACAAGAACACATTCTCCCTGGGCCTGCAGCTCCGTTTTCCCATTCCTCAAAGCTTTATCTGTATTAGTGGTTTTCAACCTTTTAAGAACCACAGAACGCTTTCAGCTTCTCTTCTGACTTTGTATTACCCCCGGATGACCTGACCTAAAAGTATTGTCACTGTTACTGTTTTTTTAAATTTGAAAATAAAGTTAAATCATAGAAACCCAAGCAAAATTGTTCACATTTAATGGATCAGCAATGGCCATTTTTGGAAATATTTGTAAATTCTTTACTATCATTTTATTGGATGCTTTTGTTTAAATGTTTGATACTCGGGAGAAAAATGTTTTAGTACATAAACCAGAATAGTTACTGTTACTTCTGTCTTTCAACTGGAGCCAGTGATAATGTTATAAAAGAAAAAAGGTAATAGGAAATTGAGGGATAACAGAACCAACGGTTTTTAGAATATCTTCCCTATGTTGGGCACTTTGCATCTATTAATATTATTTAATCTTCCAACAACCCTTAAGGTAGGTTATTTCAGTGTGAGGCTCAAAGAGGTTAAATGACTTGCTCCAAACCTAATCCAATGGAGTCAGGAGTTGAATCCAGAAACATCTGGCTCAAAAATCTATCTTCTTTCCACTACACCACACTGCCTCTCATGGCAGAAGATGAATAAAAGTGATGGAACCAGGACCTGGGCTCCTTCTCCCCTAAGTTCCCAGCATGGTTTCTAGTCTACTCTGAGTACCTGCTGGCATGCCTACTCCTCAAATGAACTATATATATACATCCCAAATTGGTATTTTTGTCAACAAAAAGCATTACATAGAAGTTGGATTGGACGTGCTCTCTGTTGTTCAATGGTAGACCTTGGACTAATGGATGGCACTAGAAGGGACAGATTTTGGCTCAATACAAGGAAGAACTTTCTGATAGAATAGTCCAATGTGCATGGAGATGGAAGATAAAAACCACAAGTAGGGTAGTAAGATGTATCCAGAAATGAAGTAAATACTGATAGGTAATATAATAATCCCCTTATTCATGAGGACACTGCAATGTGGTGCAGTTAAGTAACTTGCCCAAGATGGAACAGAAATTTCCCCCTATTTGGCTATAAACTTCTTATAGGAAGAGAAAATAGGGGTAGTGAGATGGGGTAGAGGAGCTGTTATATATAAGTCTATTTTCTCCCATACAAACAAAAGGAGAGGCTGGTATAAAAGGGCAAATAGTCAAGGGTAACTTTCTCTACTTTTTCAAAAAAAGTCCTTTCACCAAGAATTGCATGGAGGTCCTATGGACCATCCATTCATCTAATTATTCACCTAACAAACATTACTGAGTATCCTTCATCTAGAAATGATGTTAAACCATGGAGATACAATGATGACCAATGGTTCCTGCCCTCAGAGGGCTCCCTGTTCCTACAAAAGGAATATAGCAAGATTGCTTATAATTATCACAAACCAGACTGGGATAAAAATACCCTAAAAGGAGAATAAGCAGAGTTAAGGGAATTTGGAAAATGGAATCTATAATGATTTTTAATGGAGATGGGAATCAGAAAAGCTTCATGAAAACAAAACCACAAAGAACAAGTTTTAGAAAATGGGTCAAATATCAATAGAGACAGACAGGGAATATCCAAGCTGAGGTCCCTATGCATGAAAAGCAAGAGGAAGTGGTGGGAAGCAAACAGTAAATGATACTTACCTAGCTATCCAGGGGGAAAGGCTGGAAAGTTGTGCTAAGACCAAAATATGAGCCACCTTGAATATCATTGACTTTTAACTTGATTTGGAGCATGAAGGGAGGAATTCACAAATACGATCATACAGGCTGAGAGACATATAGATTGTTGAACGCCATACAGATGGATGGCTTGGAAAAAGGTGGAGTCAGGAGGCCACAGCCCCAGGGAGTGATTTTTAACGTGGGCTTGGGAGCCAGCCAGAACCCCTGCTCTGAATCCTGACTCCTTACCTGGAGCAGCTTGCAGCTCTGAGCAAGCTCTGGGACTCAGTTTTGTCATCTGTAAAATAGGAAAAATAATATCTACTTTGAAAGTGTTTTGCAAGGACTGAATGAAATACTGCATATGATGCCCTCAGCAGATAACAAGCTCGCCATAAATGGTAGCTAACCCATAATGAGGAATGGCCTGCTCAATCAATGTGATTCACCTGCTCACCAGTTTTTCCGGCAAATCTGCTACCTGCTCTGTGCCTGGATTTTTACAGTCTCCCCTATGTTTGGTGTACTCTAGGGCAAAACATATCATGTTAGGTTCTTTGTTACTGCTTTGCTGTGGCGAGCATCAGGGTACTGGCATAGTCCTTGAGACGGAACTCGCTCTTTGAGCTCTCTTTGAATTTCTGCCCAGCAAAACCATGTTGATTACACAGGACTGATCCCAAGGCCTTGCCTGGGGCCCAAAACAGACGCTGAGGGAGGGGAAAGAGCAATTAACTGCTCTGTGTCTACAGGGCAAAAATAATGGGAAAGAAAGCCATCTCAAGAGACTGTTCACGGAGGCGGCCTTAGACACACTGACCAAGGTGTCAGGCCTTTGCGAGTGAGGCGGTGACACCTCCATGAGGTTCATGCCTTTTTCAGATTTGATGTGGCTCATAAATGCATAGCACAACCTATTACTTGTACTTTCCTTCATATGCTGTGATTATGTGTTCAGTAAATAGCATTGAGACTATAAAGACTTTGTTGTGAAATCAAGCAACATTAACTCATTAAGTCAATAATTCATGGACTCTTTTATCTAAAGTGGCAACATCACACCATCAATTCACAAAACAGCCACTTCTCTGAAGTGTATGTGATGATAATAATGGATTTTCTAACAATACTCTCTCAAAGCAAGGTCACTGCGCCCAGATGCTGTGGACACGTCGATCTGACCTAGGTCAGCAAAACAAGCTTTATTATTGAACCTAATTATGAACTATCAAGATAATGGTCTAGACTAAACTGTTTCCTAGGGGATTATTTAGAAACTAGTAAGCCATTTTAGTTTTAAATCTACTGTACTTGGCAGTACCTGCAATCATGCAGGAGATACCTTTGCTGTGCTGAATGAGCTACAATTGGTGCAAATACTTTGGAAAATTTCTGACATTAATACAATGTTATACTTAATACACAATTTTCTGGCAATTGTGTTTATTCACAATTTTCAGATAACTTGTCTAATGTATATATATACAAATGGCTATATGGCTATAGCTCAAATAATCAAAGCCAATAGGCAGTTATGAGTAATTTTACTCAGTTCTGCAGTGTGGCCCATGGGGACACATGGTTTGCTGTGGCAACCTTTGTGTCTTAACTTGGGAAATGGCTGTAAAGATATTTATTTTGATATCACTGAGAAGTCCTTTTCCTGCTCACAGGTTGGCTGTTAATGCATTTCTCCTCTTCAGATGCACCGACTAGCTCTTCATGTTTGTGTGACATTGGGTAATACCTCTGTGCTGGCTTACCTTTGCCAGGTTAGGGTTGAGGGTTAATGTTGGGGATGGGTACTGAAAGGAAGAACCAAAGAATAGACTCTTTTCTGGACAGCAAACTGCAACATCAGTTTTATTACAGCTTTGGAAAAAAAAAAACCCAGCTAAAGGTATGCATTTATTATAAGATGAACCACCATATCAGAAACGTTCTAAGAAAAAATGCATCTTAGAATTGCGGAAATAAGGTATTTTCTATTTGACTGTTGAAAGCCTGGGAAAACTATTCATCTCACATGAATGAAGAACTACATTTTCAGGAATAACAATAATACCATAACTAGTGAAACCAGTGCTTGGAGATTTCAGCCCAATATCTTCATCTCTTTGCCAATTAACTAAAACTGAGGTCATTCAGAGCCGTCTTTGGTGATATGCAATTCGGCATAGGGTATATATTCTTCTTGCCTTTCTGGTATTTTAAATGCACGTTTCAAAGATTACCTGAGAAAAAAGTTTCACACGTTACTGCCACTGAGAGCAGTATCAACCTATAGAGTTTCTGTTTTGTTAACTTTTGCCTGGAATTTTGCAGTTATTTGCAGTCATCTTTGAAACTGGCATAAGTTCATTCTAAAGCAAATAATATGGTGGTTGATAACATGAGCTCATTAGTCAGAATTTGCATCCTGCCTTTACCACTTTCTGGTAACAACCATGAAGTTGTTTTAAGGCTTGTAAGCCTTAATGGTGAGAATAATAGCCTTACATTGTATACTGGTTGGGAAAATAAAATCAAGTAATATCCATAACATACCTGACAGTAAGCACTCATTAAATATAAATTAGCATTCTTAGATATACATTATCTGAAATTACCATATGTAGGATTTTTCTTTGAATAGTCTACAATTTTTTTCCCTCTTGAGCTAGATAAAGGAGCAGGTCTGGACTATCATCATGGTCTCACACCTTGGCTTATTTAAGGCTTATGAAGCTAGACTTTGATTAGACTGGATGTTCCCTGCTTTTTCTTGCTTCTCTACTCTTCCAGAATTATTTATAATGAACATGTTATTGAATAATTGGGGGTGGGATTAGAAAATAAAGCCCTCTGTTTCCATGCGTACACATACATACACATAGTACACATGCACATAGACAAAGCCAAAATCTAGACCCATTTCCATGACAGTGATTCTGCAGAAGCTGGTCAGTAAATCTGCCCGAAATAACTAAGTTGACTAAAAACGGAGTGGTGGTCACAGGTAGCAATAAACTTTGTCCAAATATTTTCTTGCAGAGCATATTATTTTTTCCCAGCATGTGCTACTTGTTTCCCTATTTCTTATTATGCTAAATTTGACAGCAGTAAATTTGATACAGGAAAGAATGTTAATGGAACTTCTATAAGAACTCAAATAATGACCCAGCTACAGTCTTCCCCCCCATTCAGGTCATAACGGAATGGTTTTACATAATTAGTACATTTACTGTAGATGTTACCAGTCACACAAGGTAGTTAAATTATTACATTAAATGTGTTGAGAGAGGGAAAAATCAAATTTAAGTAAAATCATTTCATTTACATTCTATTCTAATTCAAAAAGAATAAAATGAACTAATGTCTGAAACTGTAAGTCAGTAGAGTTATGCCTCTCTTTTGATTTATAATGTAAAATAATTTTGCTATGTTCTTCATTTTATTCCCTGTATCTGAGTTTTTACTAGTAGTAATAATAAAAATAGTTATTGCTGTTGAAAAATGTCAGTTTGCTTAATTGGTTGGAATTCCTCATTTAACACCCAGTAATCTTCTTATGACCCAATACATATAAAAAGACCTAGGATCAGGAGAAAATGTTTATTCTTTGGGCTTACCCAAAATAAATAGATGTTTCTATTTTGAGAGCTAATCAATTCCCCAAGAGTTAATCAACAAATTTCAAAATAGTGCCGAAGCCATAATTAACCTCTCACTGTCTGACAGAGCACCCCTCCTAGGAGGGTACAGAGTTTGATTAGCACCACTTCACTCAGAAGGCAGCTTCCAGGCTGCACTTAAACAACTAATCTGCAACATCCCTCTTGGCTTTGGTGGCGGCTGCCCACATATAAGGGCTTCGGGACCAAGATTAATTACTCAGATGTGTAGTTCACTAGAGCCCAGGCCCCTGAAGCCTTGGTAACAAGGCTGCATGAGATTGATGAGTGGTGACTCTGGCAGTGGGGTTTGAGCTTCTGTAGTGCCAGTGTCAAAATGTCATGATAGGAGGGGGCAAAGGAGAGTTTGAGAACCATACAGGCATGGAAGACCAGGATGCAGACACCAGGTCCTTCACTGAGAGGTTTTCAGTTCTCGCCTCTCTTGCTTCTGGCTGAAGCTATGGACTTTTTTCTTTCATGACTTGTAGGTCACTTTAGAAAGGAGTTTACGTTTCTCATCTGTCAAAGTAGGTGGAGTTCAGCTTAGAATAGTAATACTAATAATCCCTTAGTTGGTGCTTAAAAGCACCAAGGGAGACTGAATGAATGGATTTAATGTATGGAGCACTTTGCAATTTGCAGAATGCTCTGACTTATCCCCATTGGACCTTAAATCTAGAGAATTTGGTATCAGTGTCTTCACTTTGCAGACGGGAAAACTGAGATTCAAAGCAGTGACATGACTTGCTCGGATACTTGTAGATTGAGTATGACAAAACCAAGACCAAAACCCAGAAATTCTAAATATTAATCTGGCGTGCATTCTACTCTATGGACCTAAGAGGCTGCGTAGAGAAGATCTAGAGTGGAGGACAGCAAGGAGACTAAGATGAGGAGAAAGAAGGATGACAGAGGAAATGAAAGAAAATGAGAAAAAGCAGGCAAAGTGTTTTTCTGCTTGGCTCTGTACCTGACAACAACGTAGAGACAGATTTTAAGCCAAGCACCTGAATGTCCACAGGCAAATGTGTGTGTGGTCACCCTAGAAAGGAGATTGTGGCTGAATTCACGTTTCAGAGAAAGAAAGCAGACCACGATCTCCAGAGGAAGCTTGGCTATGCAGACTCTGACCTCAATTCTACTTTAAGCTTCTGAGAGACTACGGAATTACTGGAGAGCCACTGCCGAACAACTCACCATTAAGGCATTTTGTCACTTGGCCGACCATGATTCCAAGAATGCTCTTTGAATTACCGATGTATGTTGCTGTCAGAATCTTCCTGAACAGAAATAGCATTTCAATAGTGTTGATTCTCTTCATGCTTGAGTAATCCTGTGAAGTATATGCTATTCTTGGTCCCATATTATAGGCCATAAAACAGAGGTTTGGAGAGGTTAATTAATTTGTCCAAGATCAAACTGCTAACAAAAGAGACAGCATGATGGCTTGATTTGTTCAGTCATTCACTACATGGATATGGATTGAGTACCTCCCATACACCAGGCTCTGTTTTAGGATACGGCAGAGAACAAGACCAAGAAAGTCCTACCTTCATGGAGTTCACATTTCAAGCTTTTGATTATAAATCTAGTGTTTTCCCATGAGTCATAAATGTTTAAGAGCCCCAGGACTTCACTCCACAACATAAATCCCCTCTGTGATGTGTCTTTCTCCAGGCATGTTCTCTCTCTCACTTCTCCCTGGAAGGGAGATCTTCTTCCATCTGCATTTGTGGGGGAAGGGAACAGCTCCAATGACTTAGCAGCTGCCAGTGGCAGCCACCTGAGGTGCATCTTCCCTGTGTGCAGGTGCAGATGACCTGGTTGGGTGCATCCTCCCTCCAGGGCCAGGGGTCACCCTGCCTGATGACCACCACCACAATTCCATTTCGCAAGAACTCGCTATATCCCAGCACTGTGCTAAGCATGTGTATTATCTCATTTACACCTCATGACAACCTCATGAGGCAGACTCTTCATTTTCCACTTGAGATAGATATCTGAGTTGCCCAATATCTAATCCAGGTCACACAGAGGAGGATTGAAACCCAGCTCAATCTGACTCTGAAGGTGGGCCTCAACCATCACAGCTCTGCAATGTGGAGAAGAAAAACCACCATACTTCTCTGCAACCCAGATGGCAAAGCAAAGGTGGTTTTCCTAATGCCAGATTTGACCATTGAGTTATCACTTTAGGAGCTGCAGCACTGTTTACAAATTATTGTCAATCATTATTCCTTAAAGTAGTTTTATAGTACACAAATTTTCTAGTTGACCTTTCATTTCTGTCATATATATAATTACTTAAAAACCTTTTTTTTTGGCTTTGGGAATCTTAAGAAAAAGTAGATCACACAACTGTGACTTAGCAGAGAATTTGCATTCTCTTATGTATTTGTGTTTTCCTGACAGAAGGAATATGGGTTCCCTAAGAACATCATTTCCTTGATATGCAAGGGAGAACTGAGCATGGGGTAGAAAGGGGTCAAAACAAGTTTGTGGAGCACTTTATTATAACGATGCTCATTTAACAGATAAGGAAAATAAATGAGTCATCTGGCGGCTAGTGAAAAATCTTTCAGTGATGCAGATCACCGAAGGAATTTGGGCATTCAGTGACAATAATTATTTGGTATCTTTTCAGAGAATTATATTTGTAGAGAAGAAAAAAAAGCATTAAAAGTTATAGCTTTTCCCCCTTTATAGACCATTTACTGTACTTATATAATTCAATTCAATTCAATTCTCCAAGGAATTTTGTGTAATCTTACACAAAACAGATCATTTTATCCCATTGGCATGATGTATACCTGTCTCACTTACATATATACAAAGATGCATGAAGGCAAAAGTTACATGATCTGTGTATATATCAATTGTGGGCAGGGGGCTAATGGCACCACCAGGCTACTTAACTCTCACTTGGTAAAAACTAATAGAATACACTCGAACTGACCATACTAATTGTTATCTCTGACCTAGCTTGCTTAGCATGATCCACCTAGCATGGATCTACCTGGCCCACCACCCTGGCTTCCTTTCTGAAAACAGGGGCAAAATCTGCAAGAAAATCTCAGAGCCACTTTTATAGACAGGATAATCATAATCAGTTCCTAACAACAGAGAAAAATACACAAGATTTTTTTTTCAGTTTTTAAGAAAAGCTAACCTTTAGCCTTCTCCCTTCTTTGCCTTAAGCATTTCAGCCATCATTTCTCTGTAGTTAAACGATAATGCTCCTAAAGACACTGGATTTAGAAGCAAAGAGGGAGAAGGGTGTGACAGCATCAGCTAAAGGAAAGCAGAATTCAAACCCCCTATTTGGAGGGTTTGAGAATGAGATGTTACCCCATTCATGTAACAAGTGGCATCTGTGCCCAAGTGCTCTTTAGGATCTCCATTCCCTGTATCACCAGACACATAAGACTTCAAGGGAATATTTGGTGCTGTGTATGCTTCTAGAACTTCATGGATAGTCCTCTCCATGCCTGGGTGCCCACCCAATATAAAGACTGAATAGTTGATTTGGATTTAGGTATTTCCCAACACCAACAATGATAACATTTAATGGATACATGCTGTGTTCCACTTATTTACTTGTGTCATGCCATTTGATTCACACAACAGCCCTATGAAGTTTCTTCAGATAAACTGAAATCCAAAAATGTTGACAGCTTGCCCATGATTATGCAGAGACCAAGTCATTGGGCTTGGCTTCAAACTCAGAATTCCAATGCCTAAATCTGGGCATATGACTGCTACACCTACAGGCTTGTGACAGATATTACTGAATGAAGTTTTTAAATGTGATCTTAGATGCAAAGACATTATTTGAAAGAAATTCAGAACCACCAAGGATAAACTCTAAAAAGATTTTCCTAGTCTGTTATAGTGAGCATTTCCACTAAATTACCAATATTTAATATGTTTCGTTCTGTGCTTCATGATATTTGCTATTGTGTTCACTGCTAATCAACCCCTTCTCACCAGGTAGTTACGTAAAGAGTATTTTAGTTACAGGTGTGGCTCTAATTCTGATCCTTGGTATAAATATGCCACTTAATTCTATTTACTTGTTCACTCTCCCTTATATGTTTTAAGGGATTTATACATTCTGTCTGCATTTTTTTAAACACTCCATCATTAATTACCTAGGCTTTACTACCCTAGCTACAAATACTTGGAGATCTGTTCCAATAAAGCTGTTTGCCTATTTTTAGGCAATTACCTGAGCACTTTGCTTCCTCAGACAATATTGGGCTTCTATTAACAAGAATAAAGGGGGAATGGAGAATGGGCAAACAGCTATGGCAGATGGTAAGTTGTTTCACAATATCTGTTCTTGCTTTCTGCCGTAGTAGTAGAATATTAGCTGGCACATGGTCACCCAGTTAAAGACTACATTTCCCAGCCTCCACTGCCGCTAGATGTGGCCATATGACTAAGTTTAGGTTGATGAATTTGGGTCAAAGTGATGTCTTACCTGTAAAATGATTGGTTGTGTGCTTGCCTAACCTTTTGCCCTCTTATTGTTAGCTGGGAAATAGCAGGAACTGAAGCAGCTGCCTTGAACCTGGTGTTGAAAATGACAGAACTGACTACCAGCTCTTGATGGCCTGTCTACTTTTGGACAATTACTTGAGAGAGAAATAGATCCTTTCCATTTTGTTTGGTTAACTATATTTTTAGTCTTTGTTAAAACAGTGCTTTAGTTTCCTGGCTGCTAAAACAAATACCGTATAATGGGAGGCTTAAACAATGAAAATTCATTAGCTCATGGTTTTGAGGCTAGAAGTCCAAAACTGAGGCATCCACAAGGCCATGCTTTCTTCCTGAAGACTGTGGCTTTCTGGAGCTGGTTGCTGATGAGCCTTGGTCCTTGGTCCTTGGCTCTTCTATCACATGGTAATGCATATGGCAGCAGCTTGTCCTTTCCCTTCCAGATTCCTTGACTTTCAGCTTCTCACTGCACCCTGTGACTTCTCTTTCTGTGTCCTCTTTTCTTTGTTTATAAGGATATCAGCCATATTGGATTAAGGTCCACCCTCAATCAATTTGGGCACATTGTAACTAATAACGTCTTCAGAGGTCCTGTTCACAAATGGATTCACACTCCCAGGACCAGGAGTTGGGTACCTTTTGTAGGGGACATGATTCAGTCCCAAACAAACAGCTTAGCTTGTACCCTAACCATTACAGCACTAATAATCTCTGCTACCTCATCCACACCAGATCTCAGGCCATTGCATGTTCTAAGAAACTTTCCCCCGGCCACTGACCACCCGTCTCCCTGGTCATGTTGCTCACCATGGCTATGGTGGCTGTTGATTAAGCTGGGCTAAACAGATCTAAATAAGACATCTTACTAGTCTTATTTACATATGATTTTCCTGGAGTTTGTATATCTTGTCAGTATGATGGAAGAGAAACTGCACTTTCTTGGTTTGGGGAAAGGAAAACTAGTCATTAGGAGCCATTGTTTTCCCTCTTCCCAACCCAAGCCCAGAAAACCGAGAGCCAGTCCCTCTAAGAATTTCCTGTTTCCCAATTTCAAAACTTTCTGAGAACAAAGAGGAGGAGAAAAAAATACAGTGCTTCAAAAGCTACCAACTCAAATCAAAGTGCTGTCATATTAATGGAAAAATCTTTGGGTACTCATAACTTCCAAACTCCTACCAGCTGATCATCTCAAACCAATTCTGTCTTTCTCGAGCCTATATTTTATTGGTCTTAACTTGTCATTTGGTTTTGGTTTGATATTTGCTTTTTTTTGAACTACACCAAGCAGCATTTTAGGAGAAAATGATATGATTTGATATAAATTTTAAAAATATGACTTGCATCCATCTTACATTTCCATAAAATTAGTTTATGGGCATGAGTGATCTTATAAAACTGAAGAGTCAATAAAATTCATCTCCTGCCTTTCTAGTTTCTTGCATTGTTTTCTGCCTTTCAAAAATGCCTTTCTTTCATCCCCTTTTCCTTCACAAGATTTCCAGTTTTATTATGTTTTCCTTATATCTCTTGTTATTAAGAAGCAAAACTATCAATGTCATAAAAACAAGGAAATTCTGAGAAACTGTCATAGACTAGAGGAGACATGATGACTAAATGTAAAATGGTATCCTGGATGGGATACAGGGGAAGAATATTAAGGAAAATCTAATGAAGTTCAAATAAAGTGTGGAGTGTAGTTAATAGTAAGGTACCAATGTTGGTTTCTTAGTCGTGATAAATGTACCATGTCTATGTAAGAGATTAACAATAGGAAAAACTGGTTGTGGGGTATACAAGGACTCTTTATATTATCTTTACAACTTTTCTATACATATAAAATTATTCTAAAATGAAGTGTATTTTTTAAAATAAATTAACATTTTAAAAAACAAAAATGTGGAGGGGAAAAAACAAAAGCATCTAGCAAACTCCCTCACAGGAAGGATTTTTTGGTGGACCCAATGTAGAGCCATTCCTGGGGTGCCTCTCTAAAGCAGTGTTTCCCATAGTATGTTTCTTGGGATAGAATCCACTATATGCTTCCTGATAAAATGTTCACTGTTGAAATGTTTGGGTAATAGTATTCCTTCCTTAGTGTATATATATATACATAATTCATAGTACATAATACACATTAACACTGAAAAGTCCCAAAATCAAGAGAACTCTTTAACTTAATCTAGTCCAGGGTTTCCCACACTTGTTTGGCCATGTGGACTTTTTTCAAGTAATTTATCCCTTCCCATGGAAATAATATTCTGCAAATACACCCTAGAAAAGCTGGTTCAGAGAAAACAATCTTTAGCTTAAAGGCTTTAAGGGTAGAATTTTAGGCATGGCATTAAACCTCTGTGGGCAGTAACTTCATGTCACCCCACATACTACACCACCTATCCACAAATGTGACTACTTAGGGAATGATCAAGCTAGAGGAAAATCACTAAAGTTTTATTATAGATACAAAGGATGCAAATTATACTTAGAAACACACAATGTCAGCCTCCTGACTCTGCTAATTGACTCCAACTTTAATGGTGCTAGGCTCATTATTCCCCTTTTAGCAGTGTCCGACATCAGCATTCGGGAGCCTTTGATACCATATGCATCTTGACTAGGTTGCAGTTTGATCATTTAAAGCAGCAAAGATCAATTGTCCAGGCTCTAGCTATATGTGGCTGGCAAACTAGATTGCAGGATGGCTGATCCTCTTACTTTAGCTGTCTTCCAATTGAGACTGATTGCTGCGTCCACATCAATGGGTCAGTGATCCACATCAATTAAAGCAGCTTAAAGGCACTGAGAGAAGTTCCTTTATCCAACTTCACTTCAGAAACACAGGAGCAGCTAAAGGCGAAAAAGACTTTCATATGACTTTCAGCAGAATATGAAGTATGCTGTTCCATCATCTGTCAATACCCTGACTGTGAAGAGGATTCTAATTATCCACTTTCTGGTTTAGCAGGGAAGGGAGTGAATGTACTGCTTGGGCTCCCTTTCTCCCCTCTTCTCCTCTTAGGTAGCATTATAGTCACTTTGGGGGCATTTGAGGCGCAAGCCAGTGGCTACACCTAATCATACCAGGGCTGACAATGAATTAGTTATTTAAGCAATACATGATTTACATAAATACTTATCTACTCTCTGTGAGACACTATGCTGGGATCTTATCAGTGAACAAAATAGTCTTTACCCTCCAGGAAATCCCAGGCTGGTGGGAGAGACAGACAAGAAAACTTCTGACAATTAAAATACAATATGATAGGATCTTGGATAGGGGGAGGTTCTAAAATCTTTGGCAACAGTGAAGAAGAACTCCTGGCCTACCTTGGAGAGGTGAAGGGATGGGGGGAGGTGGGCTCAGAGGGACAGGGAGATGTGGGCTCATTGAGAGAGGGGACATCTAATCTAACAAAATAGTATGTGTCCTGTTATATGGTGTTTCTGATCATCAAAATATGGATATATACTGTAAGAACAATAAGGACAAATAATGAGACTTCCTAAATGAAACAAAAGATAGATACTGTGAGGAAACTCATGCATTTCAATTTGTTTAGGGACCAAGTTGACTTTAACTTACTTGGTAAACATTTCTTCATCATCTAGTGCTAGAATCTCACATATGCAGGTAACAAGGAAGTTGAACAAGAACAACTCCAGATGTAATCACAATATAACTTTATTGTTTTCTTTCCCCATTTCTGTACTTGAACTTTATTCAATATGAGTAACATTTTTCTGTCCCTGAAAGAAATTTGGAGTGATCATCACTTTTTTTAATCACTAAAGTATCCTTCAAAAACTTTCCATTTGTTCAGCCTTCATTTTATTTATGTACTAAATCCACATAGATTTATTGTGTGCCTGTTATATGCAAGACACTGTGATAGGTGCTGGAAATATAAAAATAAACAAAAGAAGCATGTGTTCCTCTGGGGACTACTAGAGAGATGGTGAATGGGATGGAGACCAAATGATTGCTCCATTCCCCAAAGGTACCTTTTTTGATCACATAGTCTTGGTTGTAATTGCTCAACGCTGCTATTATAAGCCCAAACCAGCCACAAACAATATGTAAACAAATGAATATGCCTGCATTCCAATGAACTTTATTCATGAAAACAGGCAGTAGATAACTGAATTTAACAATGGCTAAGAATTCAAATAGGCATTTATCCAGAAAAGATATACAAATGGCCAATAAGCACATGAAAAAAATGCTTCCCCATTAGCGAAAGGCAAATAAAAACTACAATGAGATACCACTCCACACTCACTAAAATGGCTATACTGAAGGTAATAGACAACAAGAAGTGTTAGCAAGGATGTGGAGGAATGGGAACCCTAAAGCACTGCTGGTGGGGATGCAAAAAGGTGCAGCTACTTCTGAAAATAATTTGGCAGTTCCTCAAAATGTTAATTATATAAGTACCATATGACACAGCAATTTCACTCCCAGGTATCTACCCAAGATAAATAAAAACACATGTCCATGCAAAGGTTTGTACACAAAGGTCCCTAGCAGCATTATTTGTAATAGCCAAAAAGTGGAAACAATCCAAATTTCCATTAACTCATGATTGGGTAAACAAAATGTAGTATAGCCATGAGGAAACCTATTCATCAATGGAAAAAAAATGAAGTACTGATACATGCTACAACATGGGTGAACCTTGAAAACATCGTGTTACGTGAAAGAAGCCAATCACAAATGACCACAAATTGTATGATCCTATTTATATGAAATGTTAAGAATAGGCAAATCTTTAGAGACAGAAAGTAGATGAGTGGTTGCTTAGGGCTTGCAGGGAAGGAGTTGGGAATGAAGGGATGGAATGGAGGGTGGGGATTAGGGAGTAGGGAATGAGGAGTGATTGCTAATGGGTACAAGCTTTCTCTTTGGTATAATTAAAATGTTACAAAATGGTGGCTGCACAACTCTGTAAATAAATTGAACATCATTGAATTGTACAATTTAAATGAGTGAACTTTATGGTAAGTAAATTATATCTCAAGAAAGTTGTTAAAAACAAAATAAAATAAAAAACTAGGCAGTGAGCTGGATTTGACCTGAGCACTGTGGTTTGCAGATCCCCTTAGATCCTTTTTTTTTTCTTTTTAAATCATTTCTGCTTTCCCTCCTCCTCCCCTTCAGCGTGCTAACAATACACTTAAAGCTTAGTTCTTTGGAGGCTGTCCTTGAGCTATAGAGCTGCTTTTCCCTGTGCAGTTTAGAGCCTATAGCACCTGAAAGTGTCCATCCTCCCAGGGTAGTGGTTACTCAATGAGTGTTGAATTGGGGATTATGAAAGCCCAGCTCTCTTTCCTCAGGGTAGGACAATTGTAAGATACACTTTATACTCCAGAGTTCCTCTGTGGGATCAGGCTGAAGCTACCCTCCCCAGGACTTTTGCTTGAGATAACACCCTTGCTTGGCTTCTTCCACATCTCTGTCCTCTTTCCTCTGATTCTGTTCTAAATAATTTTCTAAATAATTCACTTGCATATGAATCCTTGGGGTCAGCTTCTAAGGACTTTGACAGGTAGTCAAAAAATACTCTCTGAAGAGGTGATTTTAAGCTAACATCTGAAAGATGAGAAGGAGCCAGTTTATGAAAAGACACTGAGCAAAACAAATCCTCATTACATTTGTTTCTTAAATATTCTTTTCCATGGTCATGTATGAATTCCAATGTCAAAATGGAATATCCAAGTGTGTGGCAGACAGCTCTATCCCTATGTCTAAGATTGTCCCATAACATGTTTACTAATTCCAATCCACCAATTGCATCCTCTACCTCAAAGCCTCTGCCAAGTTTTTGCCCTTGCTATATTTCCAAATGCAGTTAGTAGTACAATCATCTACCAGTGTGCTCAAGGCAGAAACCAAGGAGGTTTCTAGGTCCCCTTCCCACCCCTGAATGTCCTTCACCTCCACCTTCCATGTTCAACAATTACCAACTCTGTCAACTCTATCTTCAAAAAGGTTCACTAATATATCTATTTCAATTTATTCCATTTACTACTGTAATATTCTAGGCCTCAATCATATGAAAAAGCCTCCTGCTCTGCCAGTCTAGAGCCTTGCCCCTCTCCAATCCATCCTCGTCATAGGGACGAGAACAGAGAAATCTATGTAAAATGAAGATCTGTGCTTATCTATGCAAAGTTCATAACTTTTTGAGTAAGTGCTAATAGCTATAGAATTAATGTTCAAATTCATTGTAACAAATGACTGTTCTTGCTTTTGTTCCTGTTTACTCTTTTGGCCTCATCTCATAATCTCCTTTTATACTCCAACAATCACAAAATGAGATAAAGCTCACCACACATATGATTTTGTTTCATAGCTCCATGCCTTCTCTGCCCCAAATATTCTTTGTGCTCTTCATAATCAGTAACATCTACTATTCTGCTATTACATTACATATGTGCTCCTGAAAACACTGTGCTATGAAAAATTTCAAAAGAAAAAGAAAAAAAAGTGTTTAGGGAGACAACACTCAAAAACTTCCTAAATGATACGTATAAAAATAAGTTAGGGCAAGATGGCGGCATAGGGAGGTATGGAATTTAGTTAGTCCTTTGGAACAACCAGCATATAGCCAGGAACAACTACTAAATAGTCTGGAACAGCTGTTGGAGGACATCTGTGACCAGACACCAGTCTGGAATGGGTGAGACAGCTGAGATTGCAGCATAATGACTGTAATTAAAGTTCCCCAAACTGTGGAGCTGGCACCCCTCCCCCACCAGCATGGCAGGCTTAGTTGGAACACTTCCCTGTGGGAAAAAGAAGCAGTCTACTAGGAGAAAGGGAAGGTATCGCAACCAAACTCCAGCTGCGGTTTTAGTTGATGAATTTGGACTACTGAATACAAGCTATGAGCACCAATAAACATAAAGCAAGCAGAAAAGGAACCCAGAGGTTTCCCCTGGCAGAGAGGAGGCAGGGCTCATGAGAAAAATACATAGATTAAAAAAAACAGAGGCTTTTGGAGTCAGCTGAGCTCAGAATACTGCAAAATGGCTGTGTCCCAAGAAAAGGGGCTTATAGAACTGGTTACCAACTCTGGTTCTTGCCTGGCATTCCAGTGTGCTAATGCTGCCAGAATGCAAAATACCAGAAATGGATTGGCTTTTATAAAGGGGGTTTATTTGTTTACACAGTTACAGTCTTAAGGCCATAAAGGGTCCAAGGTAAGGCATCAACAAAGGGTATCTTCACTGGAGACTGGCCATTGGCACCCGGAAAACCTCTGTTGGCTGGGAAGGCACGTGGCTGGTGTCTGGTTGCTCTCAGGTTGCATTTCAAAATGGCATTCTCCAAAATGTCTCTGTGTCAGCTTCTTGGGACAAATTCTGGGCTAGTACCTCCAAAGCATCAGCAAAACTTTGCTGTCAGTGGCCATCTTCAAAATGTCTCTGTAAGTTGCTGCTCCTCCAAAATGTCACTCTTACTTGCTCTCTCTTGGCTGAAGCTCTGAGCTCCTTCTGTCTGAGCACTTGTATAGGGCCCTAGTGAACTAAACAAGGCTGACACTGAATGGGTGGGGCCATGCCTCCATGGAAATTATCTAACCAGAGTTATCACCTACAGTTGGGTTGGTCACATCTCCATAGGAACAACCTAATCCAAAGGTTCCAACTTAATCAACACTAATATGGCTACCCCCACAAGATTGCATCAAAGAACATGGCATTTTGGGGGACATAATACATCCAAACTGGCACAACTGGTAACTGGGGGTGCTGGGGACTGGCTCTGAAAAGGAAATTTCTTTCTTTTTTCCTTTTTCTCCCTCTCATTCTAAGTAGCTCATTAGAGAAAGCCTCAGGAATTTTCAGTGGTCAGCACTGACCCAGGCAAGGGTGGAGTTAAGATAGAGAGTAAAAGGAAAAACTCAAGCTACTTAAAGGGCTTATCCTCCCTAAGAAAATGGGGAAGCAGGGCCCAGCTCAACTAGCTTCCCTCCCTCAGAGAACTCAGACCCTAGGGCCTGGAAAAAAAAACAAAAACAAAAACAAACTTATGCATGTCTCCTGACACTCTCAGGCCCTGGTTGGGACAGGGTTCACTGGGAATTAAAGATAACACACTTCTTTATGCTGGCGGCAAGCTGTGGGCTGACAAGTGCCACCTGCTGGACAGGATAGCAAAAGCACAGCATCTGGAGGCTTCACAGGAAAGCCTGCAAACTTTCTGCAACTCATCCTCTGGGAAACTTGGTACTAACTACACCCTCTTCCTGAGACCTCGGCCCATCTTGTCTGGGAAAATCTAACTGGGGTAATCAAGGAAACCAGATGCTTAGACAACAAAAAATTATGAATCACACTAGAAAAAATGAAGATATGGCCCAGTCAAAGGAACAAAATTACACTTCAAATGAGATACAGGAGTTGAAACAACTAATTAAAGATCCTCAAACAAATATGCTTAATCAATTAAAAAATCAAATCAATGAGTTGAGGAAAGATATGGCAAAGAGATGAAGGATATAAAGAACACACTGGCCCAACATAAGGAAGAACTTGAAAGTTTGAAAAAACAATTGGCAGAACTTAAAGGAATGAGAGGCACAATAAAAGCCAGTCCCCAGCACCCCCAGTTACCAGTTGTGCCAGTTTGGATGTATTATGTCCCCCAAAATGCCATGTTCTTTGATGCAATCTTGTGGGGGTAGCCGTATTAGTGTTGATTAAGTTGGAACCTTTGGATTAGGTTGTTCCTATGGAGATGTGACCAACCCAACTGTAGGTGATAACTCTGGTTAGATAATTTCCATGGAGGCATGGCCCCACCCATTCAGTGTCAGCCTTGATTAGTTCACTAGGGCCCTATACAAGTGCTCAGACAGAAGGAGCTCAGAGCTTCAGCCAAGAGAGAGCAAGTAAGAGTGACATTTTGGAGGAGCTGCAAACACAGTTGAGACATACAACAGCAGATTTGAAGAGGTAGAAGAAAGGATTCAGGAACTAGAGGACACAGGAAATCTGAAATCCTACACACAAATGAACAGAAAGGGAAAAGAATGGAAAAACATGAGCATGGTCTCAGGGAATTGAATGACAACATGAAGCACAGAAATATATGTGTCATGGATGTCCCAGAAGGAGAAGAGAAGGGAAAAGGGGCAGAAACAATAACAGAGGAAATAATCACTGAAAATTTCCCATCTCTTATGAAAGACATAAATTTCAGAACCAAGAAATGAAGCATACCCCAAATAGAAAAGATCCAAATAGACCTACTCCAAGACACTTAATAATCAGAGTATCAAATGTCAAAGACAAAGAATTCTGAAAGCAGCAAGAGAAAAGTGATCCATCACATATAAAGGTAGCTTGTTAAGACTATGTGCAGATTTCTCAGTAGAAACCATGGAGGTGAGAAGGCTGTGGCATGGTATATTTAAGATACTGAAAAAGAAAAACTGCCAACCAAGAATTCTATATATAGCAAAACTGTCCTCAAAAATGAGGGAGACATTAAAATATTTTCAGACAGATACTGAAAGCATTTGTGAACAAAATACCTGCTCTGCAGGAAATACTAAAGGGAGAGCTACAGGCAGATAGGAAAAGACAGGAGAGGGAGGTTTGGAGAAAAGAGTAGAAATAAAGACTATCAGTAAGAGTGAAAAGAGAGAGAGGGGGAAAAATATTTAATTAATTAATTAATTAATTAAATAAAATAAAATTCTAAAGTCAAAATGGCAGACAGTAGACATTATGTTGAAATTAGCCAGAAACAAAAGGATGGATGCTCTATGGCCTCATTAATATGAACTAACATTGATGAGTGAAATTGGAGAGTTAAAGTAAAAATACAGGTTATCAGCAGATAGGAAGAGGTTAGAAATTGAGCATTTGATGCTGAAGGAGTACAGATGGGTAAACAGGATTGATTGTATAATCCAGAAATGTATAGCATAATACTGTGTGATGATAGCACAATGGACCTTGAGAACAGTATGTAAAGTGAAATAAGCCAGAATCAAAAAGATAAACATATAATGCCTCACTAATATGGGCTAACTATAATGTGCAAACTCTGAGAATTGGGTCTGAGAGCATAGGTTATCGGGGAAAGCTTATGGTAAAGGTTTCTAGATTGTAAGCTCTTACAGCAGTCACATACTCATGCGTTGCAATGGTTTATTACTAAATTCTGAGTTCCAGTCCCTGGAACTTCGAGTATCTGTATGACACCTGAGACTCAGAGCCAGAGTTTAGCAGCTCTGAATGTCAGTGTTACCCCATACAGCAAATGTTAAAGAAGCTGAAAAAGAGATCAGACTTTAATTAGAGATATGAACAAAATGGACTGACTTAGAACTAGGGTAATCCAGACTAATGGGAAAAGAATGATTTTGACTATGTTTTAAAACTTCAACTTCTATGTGAAACCAAAGGAAGAGATGTTTATTTGGTGGAAAATCTATATTTTCTGTAGCACACTATATAACAACTTGTATGGTCAGTTTATTCAAACACCATAATTACATGGAATCTTGAATAGGGGGTGAGATCTGGTTGGTTTGTATGGGTTAGCATGAAACCCCGATACATCCCAGAGTAATTTGGGCAGAGAATGGAAGTGTATTTGCAACCCCCCCCCCCAAGAGACTGGGGAATAATTGGAAATATTAAACTTCCCCACCTGGGGAATTCCTGATATTCTTGCAAACATTGGGGACTACCACTGTTGTAGGCCAAGCATTCAATCTTGGGGCTTGCCCTTATGAAGCTTGTTACTACAAAGGAGAGGCTAAGCCTACTTACAATTGTGCCTGAGTCACCTCCAGAGACCTCTCATCGCTCAGATGCGGCCTGTCTCTCTCTAAGCCCACTCAGCTGGTAATCTCACTGCACTCCCCGTTACATGGGACATGATTCCTAGGGGTGTAAATCTTCCTGGCAATGTGGGACATACCTCCTGGGGATGAGCCTGGACCTGGCATCGTGGGATTGAGAAAGCCAGCTTGACAAAAAGGGGGAAGAGAAATGAAACAAAGTTTCAGTGGCTGAGAGATTTCAAATGGAGTCGAGAGGTCATTCTGGAGGTTATTCTTATGCATTATGTAGATATCCCTTTTTAGTCATTAGTGTATTAGAATAGCTAGAAGGAAATGCCTGAAACTGTTGAACTGCAATCCAGTATCCTTGATTCTTGAAGATGATTGTATTATCATATAGCTTATATGGTGTGACTGTATGATTGTGAAAACCTTGTGGCTCATGCTTCCTTTATCCGGTGTATGGATCAATGAGTAGAAAAAAGGGGGACAAAAAGTAAATGAATAATGTGGGGAGGGAAAGGAGTATGAGATGTTTTGTGTGTCCTCTTTTCTTTTTCTTTTTATTCTTATTTTCATTTTTATTTCTTGGAGTAATGAAAATGTTAAAAAAAATTGATTGTGGTGATGAATGCACGACTATATGATAGTGTGAACAACTGTACACTTTGGATGATTGTATGGTATGTGAATATATCTCAATAAAATTGCATTAATAAGACAGAAAGCTATTAAAAACAGTGGCACAGTTTTACATATGTTAAATGGTCAGTGTTTTAGTTTTTGAGCTGCTAAAACAAATACCATACAGTGGGTTGGTTTACCAATAGGAATTTATTGGCTGATGGTTTCAGAGTCTAGAGGCTTGTTTCCTCTTGGGCTGGTATCTTCTGGCTGGCCAGCAATCTTTGGGGATCCTTGGCTTTTCTGTCACATGGCAATGTACATGGCAATGCCTTCTCCTTTCTCTTCCAGTTTCCATTGACTTCCAGCTTCTGGCTGTTCCCCATGGCTTCTCTTTCCATGTCCAGTTTCCTTTGCTTATAAGGATTAAAGCTATACTGGATTAAGGCCCACTCTCATTCAGTTTGGGCACACCTAAACTAATAACATCCTCAAAGGTCCTATTTACAAGTGGGTTCACAGTCACAGGCCCAGGGGTTGGGACCCGAAGGTGCCTTTTGTTGGGTGTGGGGTTGGGTATGATTCAGTTATTCAGGAAATGAATAAATATGGCACCTCACTTTGAGAAAGACCAGAAGATTGCTTGTACAAGTCAGAAGCAGAAAGGTTGCAGCCTGTGAGTTATTGTAAAGTGGTGGAAGGAGGATTGTCTCAAATCTGAGGGAAAATTCTAATTGCAGATGTGGATGGGTGTGGCTCATAACCCTTGCAGTAAATTGAGGTAACTGTTAGATGCATTTGCAATGTGTGCGTATGCATGTTTTGTTTATTCTTCCTTAGCTCATTTCAGCATTTTTCTGTTTACCTCTGTGTCTCTCATGCATAAGCAAATGTTAATCTGGTGTCATGCTCACATTTTCCCCTAATATATAAATCACATTGGAACAAATTCACATTTTCAAAATGAGCATTATAGCAGCCCTGACTATACTTATATTTTAAAAGATGGAACAGGGGTGGGAAATATAAAAAATGAACCTGGGACATCTTGTAGTACCAGAAAATAAAGAAATGCTCAACAAAACAAAAACAAAACGAAACCCACAATGATGAAGGTATGTGTCAAAAGGACACAGGAGCCAACTGAAAGAGCTCCTACTGGCCAAAGCTGGAACAATCAGTGCAAGAAAATAAGTAAGAATGTATTGGATTACAACTCAAAGTGTAAAATACCATGAGTCCATACTGTTAAAAAGTAAATGATTGAATAAGTAAATAAGTGAGAGAGAAGGGATAAATCTCCTCTGCAGAAGAATTCTATATAATATATGTTGCTACTCTGCCACCAAAGAGGGAGCACATAACCCCTCACTCCCACCCCACTGCACCCCCTGCGCTGTGTGCACTTTGCATGTGGACTTCCTTCCAAAGAAGAGCACAGAATGGAAAGGGGACCAGGCCAGGCATGGGGTGTAACTTTACAGAGATAAACCTGACAAATACTACCTCAGCCAGATGAGCAAGGTCAACACAAACATAGGTAAGTCATGTTGATCAGATGACCCTTGAAATGATGTGATGAACATGGCACTTTACCTCTGTGGTCTTCTTTCTCCAAACCCATAATTCTAGTCTCATCATGACAAAAACATCAGTCAAATACCAATAGAGGGACATTCTACAAAATCTCTGACTGGTACTCCTGGAAACTGTCAAGGTCATCAAAAACAAAGAAAGCCTGAGACACTGTTAGAACAGAGAGGAGCCTGAAGAGATATGATGACTAAATGCAATGTATTATCCTGAAACAGAAAAGAGACATTAAGTAAAACTAAGGAAATTTGAATAAATTACAGACTTTAGTTAATGATAATGCATCAATATTAGTTCGTTAATTGTAAAAAAATGTACCACACTAAAGTAAAATGTAAAAATAGGGGAAACTGGGTGCAGAGTGTATGGGAAATCTCTGTACTATCTCTGAAATTTTTCTGTAAATCTAAAACTATTCTAAAAATAAAGTATATTTAAAGAAAAAGATGGAAGAAGAAGCAAAGCAACTTCCTCAAACCCTCTTCCCAGGTCCTGTCCAAGCTGAGTCATATAACACTTTCCTAGGCTGGAGATCATCTTTGTCTTAACTCTAAAATCAGGTATTCTATTTGAGGGTAATTGTCTTTTTCCTTCTCCAAAACCTTCATCTCTTTAAAGAAAGGAATCAGGTTATAGTCATTATTCTATCTCCAGTACTTAGCAGAGCTCCTGTTAATAACAGTTACCAAATATTTCTATATTAAACTGAAACACACTATTAGCTATTAGTTGATAGAGTCCATTTTTGTAACTCACATTTTCCCTTGCCAGACATCAGTATGCCAAAAAGTTGGATACATGTAAAGTATGGCTGAATCCTCTTCAAAGTGCTTCCTTTAGTTGGGACCTGAGAGAAAAAGAGAGAGCAAGTAAGTGAGCAGTATTTCCCCATTCTAAAACCCTCTGTCTTTCTTTTTCCCACTGAGCAGTAGGTTTCTGATTTTGACACTTTCATCTGACTTTTCATTTGCATGTGCTCAGTCTTCCGTAACAGCACGTCAATCTAAAAAATCAAAGTAGTTCTAAAGAATCCATATGCCTGACATCTAAGTACGTCTTCCTTGAACTGATCTGCTCCATTTCCAAGGTCTCTTAGGTTAGCCTTCAGGAGGGAACTCTAAGATCGTGCTGTTTGCAAATGATCGTTTTAGCCCCTGGCAGGTCACAAGACTCATCTCTTGGTTCATCCCTGTTGTTTATGCTTAATCCAAACTTCCCTCAGGACCTAATGAGCTGACCAGACTGTCTGACTGATGGGGGTCAGTGCTGGTTCAAACATCGGTTCTGACTTTCCCATCAAAAGAAGTTAATTTCAGGAAGAAAATATTGGCAGCAGGACACTTTTCATTTTAGAACAGCTGCTCCAAACAGGAAACCATCTTAAGACAGGTAGCTGGAAAAAAAAAAAAATACAAAACTGATTTCTCTCTTATTTACCTGAAGAGATGAAAACTGTATGGTGAGGAAGGATGGTGTTTGAAAAACAACAAAACAATTAATTATTTTATGGTGAGTTTATGTCTTTGTTGTTTCATGTTCAGCAGAAATATCAAATTATAATGTTGTTTTCTCACAAGTGTGGGTAAAAACCTCCAAATGACTCCAGAGGCTGACATGGCAAAGAGAGTATTCAACCATAAGATGAGAAGTTGGACTCAATTGTTTTTAATAAAATGAGTCCCTTCCAAGAAGGAAATATCTGATACTAAGATTCTATATAGTCTGCAATCAGGATATCATTTAGTATATTGGAGCCAAAATTTGAAGCAAGGTCAGGAAAACATAATATTTTGAAACTGTAAAAGATAGTAAAAATAGAGAACATAGATAAGAGTGTCAGGGATTAGCCGAAGTTACCTTCGTTAGAAGACAGTTTGTAGATATGTTCCTGAAGGTAGCAGTAACCAGTATATATCCCATTCTATTCTATTTCCCTGAAACCTATAAAGGAACAGAGCTTTTGGCAAACAATCCAGCACTATGCATGGAAGAGAGGAATGTGTCTCCTGGTCACTAGACAGGTGTGCTCTTAGGTAGACTATACGATGGATAAAATAAACAGCTTTAACTTAATAGATACCTTTTGGCATCAAACAAGTTACTATGGAGATGCAAAGATGTAGAATGCCTCAGTGCCATCTGACTATCTTTGCTCGATTCTATCACATAGAAACAATCATATGATTAGATATTCTATTTTAGGGTATATTAATACAGAAAATAGGGATACTTGGGGAAATGCACAAGGGCTCTGGTCACTGGAAAGATGTTCCACATTGCAAGCAATTTGACCTTTTGGTTTATAAATCATCCACTTGTGGTTTGGTTAACATGAGTCAGACACTGAGGATGCAATCATTTCTTGTGGAACAGATTAAAACAAATTTTTGAACTTGAAAACTGAGGTGGGACCTTGGACCCAGGGTGATCTCATGAAAGGAATAGGCATATCAAAGTTTACCCTAATTAGCAAACTAACCTCACTCTTTGCTATCACTTAAGGCAGCATAATTGGCTTCATCTTTAGTAGTGCCAGTCACTCAAAACACTATCTTTCCCAAATATGTCAGTATTTGACTTTAGAGCGTTTAACATTAAAATTTTGGGGAATAAAATTTTCATCATGGTTTAACTTTTTAGTGAAATTAGTTTTCTTTAGTGACTATTATTTTGCAATCAATCAAGAGAGAATGAGGAAGCAAGACAGGAAATGGTAGGACCAGGGGACACTGGACTAAAATTAAAAAAAAAAATTACCTAGATGATCCATAAACCAGATAACACTCACAAGAAGGTCAGTGGGTACATCTATCTCTCTATCAATCTAATCTAATCTATATCTATCCATCTACCTTCTCCTTATCTAATCTATCTCTTTATCATCTATTATCTTTCTCTGTATCTATTATCTGTATCTCTGTATCTGTATCTATCATCTCTATAGATCGATTGATCGATCTATCATCTCTATATCTATGTATTCTTTCATCTATCAACTATCTTTATATCTACCGATCATCTATCTATATATATCTATGGATCTATCTATCATATATATCTTGCATGTGTGTACTTTAAACATATTTCTTGTAGATTTCATAGATTTCAAATTATAGTTCAGAGATTCCACTAGATCAATAACTAAAGCAAAGGTTTCAAAGGCAGATATTATTTGGATTAGGGATATATGCTTTCTATCTTTCAGATCTGGCCCTACATTTCTGGATTCCTAACCTTCTGACACCATTCAGCGTCCTGCAGAGGAGAAGAATAAATCCTAAATCTGTGTGACATCACTTCTTCCAGATGCTCTCTTTATCTTCCTGTGCCTACATTATTTATCAAGGAAGAGGCTCTCTGAGGAGTCGATACAAGTTCTTTTGTGATGATCTGGACACTGATTCAGGAAAGAAAAATAATTTCCTTGTTGATTCAAACAAGGATGGATGAGTTGCTTTAAAATATGCTTGTCTCATTTTCTTCAAAGATCCTCACCATCAATAAGAATTACAACCTCTGAAATGCTTTTCCCTAATGAAAAAGTATTTTCATTTTGATAATGTAACGTGATTAGAAAGACCCTTTAATTATTTCTGGAGATTTTAACATGGTTTTGAAATTTTCCTCAGATAGGAGAGTTTCATTCAACAAAATAAAAGCTGGGTTGACCCTTCTTGGGCAGGTTCATGCAGTTAAGCCAGCCACCAAGGACTGCCCTTTGTTTTCCTTCTGCGCAGAGGCCCTTGGACAGCTGCCCTGAAAATGGCCTACAAGTGAGGTTGCACTGCAGGTTGCAGGCATTTATTATACTAGCTCCCAGTCACAGACTGGGTGAGCATTAATTATGCTCCAGGCATTCTGTAAGCACTTTATATGAATTACATACCCCAATCCTCACAACAACTCTGTGAACATTATCCCCATTTTGTAGGTGAGGAAAATGAAGCTCATAGAGATTCAGTGATTTGTCCAAAGAATCGTAGCTACCTAGTAGTAGGGCCAGGATTTAAAGTGAGGTTAATTAGAATCCAAAACATGTACTCTCAACCAACATGGAGAACCAATGTCCAGTATATTGCAATGTGATATGAGTATTTGGAGACCTGGAAAACTATCCTGAACTCTGCCCACTTAAATTCAGGGGACTGCAATTTTATAAAAACTTTGACCTGTCCTACTTGACAAGCAGGGGCTAATGCATCTGAAAATTTCAATATTTCATCCAACTATGATGCACTGATTATGAAATGTACCATTATTTTATGTACACCAGGTAGGAAAAAAGGCTGCCAATTAAATTGATACCATGCTTTCTTATTATTCAGAATTTTTATTTCAATTTCTTCAAGAAGTTTATTTAAAGTCTACTGCACAGCAATTTTTATAGTTTACTATCCTATGTATACATGAAAAGAAAAATATCAAAGAAGTTTATATTTGTTAAGTTTCTTCACATAGAGTCTTACTCTCTTGAATTTGTATTTTTACCCCAAGTCATCTATAACTATGCTTTTACAGACAGTATCATCTTCTATGCCATCAAGAGCACTGGAAAGGGAGCATTTCTTAAAAAAAAATCCATCAGTTGAGAACCATTAGTTTTGGGATCCTAAGCTGGCTTTGCAATTAGGTAGAGATAGCCTAGCTTTGAGAATTAGACTAAACATGTCTAATTCACCCTCTTTCCACCCCCTTCATGCAATGACTTGCTTTTTAGCAGTTAAAAGAGTGCTTCATTATTGTCCCCTAGATTTTCTTCCAACTCTCTTATACCCATTCAGCTGGTTTTGATACTGGTAGTTTTATGTTTTTTCAAGCATGCAATCAGTGGTTCTGAAACTTGACTGTGTATCAAAATTATCCAGAAGGCTTGTTAAATCACAGGGTGCTGTTCTGGACAAGCAAGATGGTGGTAGAAGACACTCTAGAATTCTGTTCCCCCACAGAATCTTTGAGCAGCTAGCAAAAACTGCAGAGTCATCTTCTTCAAAACTCCAGAAACAGTTAGAGTGTTACTGTAACTGGGCAAGTTCCAAGCCAAGAAAATGCAACTTTAAAAAGCTCATGGCTTCACACCTACTAGAATGGCCCCTATTCAAAAAAAAAAAAAAAAAAAAAAAAACAAAAAACAAAACAGAATACTACATGTGTCGGAGAGGTTGTGGAGAAATAGAAACACTCTCACTGCTGGGGGGAATGTAAACTGGTGCAGCTGCTGTGGAAGACAGTTTGGCGGTTCTTCAGGAAGCTAAGTATAGAATTGCCATATGATCTGGCAATCCCACTACTAGGTATATACTCAGAAGAACTGAAAGCAGGGACACAAACAGACAATTGCAAATGTTCATAATGGCATTCTTCACAATTGCCAAAAGATGGAAACAAACCAAATGTCCATCTACCAATGAATGGATAAACAAAGTGTGGTATATACATACAATGGAATATTAACTATAAGAAGGAATGAAGTTCTGATGCATGCAATAGCATGGATGAATCTTGAAGACATTATATTGAGTGAAATAAGCCAGATATAAAAGGACAAATATTGCATGATCTCACTAATATGATCTAATTATAATAAGCAAACACATGGAGTTGAAATCTAGAATATGGGTTACCAAGAGATAGAATAAGGGTAGAGAATGGGCAACTGATACTTAATTTTTGCATAATTTTTAATTTGGTCTATTATAAATGTTGGGAGATGGATAGTGATGATGGTGGTACATTATTGTGAGTATAATAAATGGCAGTGAATTATGTGTGTGATTGTGGTTGAAAGGGGAAGTTTAGGGTTGTGTATGTCACTAGAAGGAAAGCTAGAGGGTAAAACATGGGACCTAACATGGTGAACCTTGTTGTGGATGATGATCATGATTAATAGTACATTATAAGAGTGTTCTTTCATGAACTAGAACAAATGTACATCACTACTACAAGGTGTTAACAAAAGGGTGATGTACAGGAAAAATACACTGTGAGGACCCAGGGCCTGGGGCCCTTCCCCCTTCTCCATTATGCAATACACGCAGCCACCTACATGACCAGGCAACAGGCCCCTCCACCCCTCAGGAGGGAAAGCATTAAAACTTCCCTCCCCTAATCACTGTTAGTAAACAAATCTCATGAGACCTTGTTGTAACCAAATCTCACAAGAAACTCTGTTTTCACAAAACTTTATAAGCACCCCCCCACACACTTGGCACTCCTCTCTCTCTTTATCATGCAGTTCACTTTCCAAAGCCAGCCACAACCCTGAGACCATCATCCCCTGTCAGTAAGTCCCAATTAAACACATGTCCACTTCTGTGCTGGGTAGGTTCTTCAGTCTTAGAGCTAAACTAAGTTGGACAACACCTAACACAAACTATGTTAACAGTAATATTTTAATATTCTTTCATTGGTTATAACAAAGGTACCACACCAATGCTAAGTGTCAATAATAAGGGGACATAAGGGGTAGGGAGTTTTTGTTTTTGAAGTAATGAAAATGTTCTAAAATTGATAATGGTAATGAATACACAACTCTGTGAATGTACTGTGAGCAATGGATTGTATATTTTGGATAGTGTTTGAGTTTTTCTCAATAAAACTGCTCTTAAAAAAATCTCATGACATCCTTTCTGTTCCTTCCCCCACCTTCTCCCTGGCACAGTGTGGAGCCAGCCTACACTCAACATTGTGGGACACTGGCCCTATTCTGGAGGGAGAAGAGTAACCTTTATGTGCATACTGGGGTATCTATATGTCAGAGTCAGTGTATTGGGTGGCAGACTGAAAGACTGAACCAGGAAATTCATCTCTGGCTCACCCTTCCATAACTTGCGCTGCAGGAAGAAGCAGCTTGAGGACAGCTAAAGCAGTTTAATAAACAATTAAGTTGAAATGGCCTGGAGCAAAGGATTACTGGCTTTGAGATATATAATAGAGCACCCAGGAGGGGAAATTCAAATTCATAGGGAGCAGAAGGACTCTCGAATTCCTGTAAATGGGGGAATTCCAAAGTCTATGAGTGAACACAAGCCCAGAACAAGATACAGGCTCAGAAAAGATGGAAAGAACCTTGTACTTTACTTTGCCTTGGGCTGATCTTCTTGATAGGAGGGCCCAACTCTGAAGGAGAGCACCAACCAACACAGAGCCAATTTGCAAAGACTGTGAATGGTGTTTTTGCATTGGTTTTTTGTCAGTGCTTGGCACTCAAGGAAATCTCTGTGATATCGCTAGTTGGATACAAACTTAAGGAACAGACAGCACAGGAAATAAATCCAAGAGTTAACAAATTAATAGATTAAAATTTACAGTGTGCAACAAAATACTACAAGAAAAAGAAACAGGAAATGATATTCCACCGGGGGGGAAAAAAACAAGATAAAAGTTAGAAATCTTTAATAAAGAGGACCAGACTTTGAACATTCTGGACAAAGACTTTAAAAAAAAAATCTTCAAAATGCTTAAGGAAATAAAGGAAAACACAGAGAAAGAACTAAAGGATATTAGGAAAACAATGAATAAACAATATGAATCTCAATAAAGAGTTGGAAAATTTAAAAGGAACCAAATAGAAATACTGGAGTTAAATACCACAATAACTTAAATAAGAAATCCCTTAGTGTGTTTCAACAGCAGATTAGAGCTGGCAGAAGAAAGAATCAGTGAGTTCAAAGAGAAGACAAATGAAATCAGTCTGGCTGAGGAGCAGAAAGTAAGAGAATTTTAAAAAGAAAATGGAGCCTAAGAGAACTGTGGGCACCATCAGGTGTACCAATATTCACATTATGGGAGACCCAGAAGAAGAATAAAGAGAGAAAGGGACAGAGAGAGTTTTCAAAGAAACAGGGGCAGAAAACTCCAAATTTAACAAAAGACAAGAATATGCACATTCAAGAAGTCCAATGAACCCAAAACACGATAAACTCCAGGAGAACCCCACCCAGACACTGAGTAGTCAAACTGTCAAAAAAAGAGAGAGTTCTGAAAGCTGCAAGAGAAAAGCAACATGTTTTGTACAGGGGAAACCCAATAAGATTAAGTGCTAATTTCTCATCAGACACCATGGAGGAAAGAAGGCTATTGGACAAAATATTTAAAGTGTTGAAAGAAAATAATTTCCAGCCAAGAATTTTATATCTGATGAGACCTCCTTTCAAAAATGAGAGAGAGATCCAGACATTCCCAGATAAACAAAATTTGAGGGAGATTGTCACCACTAGACATACTCCACAAGTAATGCTAAAAGGTGTTTTTCAGACTGAAAGGAAAGGACACTAGAGAGTGGATTGAAGTGGCATAAAGAAATAGAGTCTTCAATAAAGGTAAACATATGGGTATAAATTCCAGAATATTACAATATATTTTTTGGTTTGCAACTCCACTTTTTACTTCTTACAGGTTCTAAACTGCAAATGTATACACAGTAATGGTAAATCTGTGGTTTTGGGCATAGAGTGTATAATTTGTAAAAAGAATACATAAGGTGTGGTGCAGAGAGATAAAGGAAGTGTGTTTGTGTATGCTATTGAAGTTAAGCTGGTATCAAAACAAACATGACTGTTATAGATTTTCGTGTTAAATTTAACTTTCATGGTACCCACAAAGAAAATATAAGAAAATGATACATAAATAAATGAGAAGGGACTCAAAACAGCATGCTATAAAAAATGAAATAAATATGAAAGAAGGCATTAACAGAAGAATTGTGGGATAGAAAAAGGCATAAGACTTAGAAAGATCAATAGCAAAGTGGAGTGGTAGAAGGACGTTCTGAATTGTCAATAGTTATTTTAAATGTAAATAGATTAAACTCTCCAGTCAAAAGGCAGAGATTTGCAGAATGGATAAAAAGGCATGAGAAACAGAAATAGACTAAATCAACAACTGTTACAAGGGAAAAAGAAGGTCACTGTATACAGATAAAGGGGTTAATTCAACAAGTCAACAAGAGGACATAACAATTAAAAATATATATGAAACTAGTGGCAATATATGAAGCAAATATTGACAGATTTGAAAGGAGAAATAGATAGTTCCACATTAATGGTAGGACACTTCAATATGCCACTTTCAATAATGCATAGAATATCTAGATAGAAGATCAATAAAGAAATAGAAAACTTGAATGATACTGTAAAACAACTAGAACAGACATATGTGAACATTTCACCCAACAGAAGCAGAATACAAATTTCTCTCTACATTGAGGGTCATTCTCCAGGATAGACTATATGTTAGGTCACAAAACAAGTCTCAGTAAAATAAAAAAAAATATATTGAAATCATATAATGTATCCTCTCCAACCACAGTGGAATGAAGCTAGAGATTAATAATAGAGGGAGAACTGGAAAATTCACAACTATGTGGAAATTAAACAACATACCACTTAATCGATGGGTGAAAAAAGAAATGACAATAGAAATTAGGAAATAAGTTGAGGCTAGTGAAATGAAACCACAACACACCAAAACTTAAGGGATGCAGCAAAGGCAGTGCTGGGATAGAAATTTATGGCTCAAATGGTTATATTAAAGAAGAAAGATCTCAAATCTAGATCCTCACAACTGGAAGATCTAGAAAAAGAAGAGAAAACTAAACCCAAAGTGAGCAGAAGGAAGAAAATAGCAAAGATTAAAATGAAGGTAAATTAAAAAGACAATTAAAAAAAATCTATAGAGAATCAACCCATCCAAAAGCTAGTTCTTTGAAAAGATCTGCAAAATTGACAAACCTTTAGCTTAAGAGAGAGGATGAAAAAACTAAAATCAGAAATGAAACAGGGCATTTCTACTCACCCACAGAAATAAAAATGATTATAAAAGGATACACTGAGCAACTGTACTCTAACAAATTAGATACCCTAGATGAAGTGGACAAATTCCTAGAAACACACGGTCTCTAGAAGAAATAGAAGATCTTGACAAACCAGTAACAAGTAAAGAGATTAAATTTTAATCAAAATCCTCCCAACAAAGAAAAGCCCAGGACCAGAAGGCTTCACTGGTAAATTTTACCAAACATTCAAAAAAGAATTAACACCAATCCTGTTCAAATTCTTCTAAAAATTTGAAGAGAATGGAGCACCTCCTAACTCATTCTATGAGGCTAACATCACCCTCATACCAAAGTCAAATAAAGATGCCACAAGAAAAGAAAATTACAGACCAATATCTCTTATTAATATAGATGCAAAAATCCTCAAGACAATACTAGCAAACTGAATCCAACAGCACATTAAAAGAATTATACACCACGATCAAGTGAGATTTATCCCAGGTATGCAAGGGTAGTTTGACATAAGGAAATCAATTAATGTAATAGACTACATTAAGAAAACAAAGGAAAACAGCCCATTATCATCTCAATTCACACAGAAAAGGCATTTGACAAAATCCAGCACCACTTCTTGATAAAAACACTTGGAAAACTAGGAAAAGAAGAAAACTTCTTCAGCATGATAACGGACAAATATGAAAAGCCCACAGTTAACACCATACCAATTCTGAAGGATAAGGAACAAGACAAGGATGCTGACTGTCACCACTGTTACACTTTTATACTATTCAGCATTGTACTGGAAGTTCTAGCCAGAGCAATTAGGCAAGAAAAAAAATAAAATAAAAGCATCCAAATTGGAAAGGAAGAAGTAAAACTTTTCCTACTTGCAGATGACATGATCCTATATAGAGAAAATCCTGAAAAATCCACAACAACAATACTGGAGTAAATAAGTTCAGCAAAGTGGCACAGTACAAGAGTCACGTGCAAAAAATCAGTAGTGTTTCCATACACTAGTAATGAAAAATATGGAGAGGAAATCAAGAAAAATTTCCATTTATGATAGCAACTAAAAGAATCAAATAACTAGAAATAAATTTAACCAAGGATGTAAGAACTTTTATACAGAAAACTAAAAAAAACATTGCTGAAAGAAATCAAAGAAGATGTAAATAAACAGAAGGAAATGCTGTGTTCATGGATTGAAAAACTAAATATTGTTAAGATGTCAATTTTATGCAAAGAGATTTACAGATTCAATTCACTCCCAATCAAAATTGCAACATACTTCTTTCCAGAAATTGAAAAGTCAATCATCAAATTTGACATGCAAGGGTTAGAGCCCCTGAAGAGCCAAATCAATCTTGAAAAAGAAGAATGAAGTTGGCAGACTCACCCTTCCTAATTTTAAAGCCTATTACAAAGGTACCATAATTAAAAGAGCTTGGTACTGGCACAAGGACAGACAAATAGACCAATGGAATCAAATTGAGGGCTCAGAAATCAACCCTCACATCTTTGGCCAAAATTGATTTTTGTCAAGATTTGCACAAATGGTGCTGGGAAAACTGGATATCTATTATTCAAAAGGATGAAGGTGAACCCCTCCCTCACACCATTTACAAAAATTAATCAAGATGGATGAAAGATTTAAATATAAGGACCAAAACTATAAAACTTCTAGAATTAAACATAGGGAAGCATCTTCAGGACCTAGTGTTAGGCAGTGGTTTCTTAAACTTTACATCCAAAGTATGAGCAATAAAAGATAACTAGACAAATGAGACTTCATCAAAATTAAAAACTTTAGCTCATCAAATGGCTTCACCGTGAAAGTAAAAAGGCAACCTACAGAACAGGGGAAAATATTTGGAAAGTACATCTCTGATAAGGGTCTAATATCTAGAATATATAAAGGAATCCTACAACTCAACAAAAAAAAGACAAACAACTCAATTGAAAATGGGCAAAAGACTTGAATAGACATTTCTCCAAAATAGATATACAGATGGCTAATAAGCCCATGAAAATATGCTCAACATCATTAGCCGTTAGGTAAATGCAAATAAAAACCACAATGATATACCATTTCATCCCTGTGAGAATGGCTTATATTAAATAAATGGAATATAATGTGTAGGAGAGGATGTGAAGAAATAGGAACACTTGTCTATTGTCAATGGAAATGTAAAACAGTTTGGAGATTCCTCAGAAAGCTAAGTATAGAATTACCATATGACCCTGCAATCCCGCTGTGGTGATTTGGAATTGTATGTACACCAGAAAACCATGTCCTTAAAGCTAATTGTGCCAGTTTGAAGCTGTTATGGATCCCAGAAGAACCATGATCTGTTAATCCAATTTTGTTGGGTGGGACCTTTTGATTAGGTTGTTTCCATGGAGATGTGACCCACCCAACTGTGGGTGGGAACCCTGATTATATTATTTCCGTGGAGGTGTGAACCTGCACATTCAGGGTGGGTCTTGATTAGTTTACCGGAGTCCGTTAAGAGAGCTCATGGAGAGAAGGAGCTCAGAGAAGCTGAGAGAGACACGTTGGAGAGAAGCTAAGAGCCAACACAGACCCAGACACTTGGAGATGCAGACAGAAAGATGTTTGGAGATGATAAGCTAAGAGCTGAAGCCCAGAGTTTTCACCAGAAAAGCTAAGAGAGGACCCCCAGATGATTAGAGAGAAACACCCTGGGAGAACAAGCAAGAATGCACAGTAGCTGAGAGAGAGAGAAGCTAAGAGAGACAGAAGCCCAGAGACATTTTGGGGAGAAAGCCATTTTGAAATGCAACCTGTGAGCAAAGGAGTAGCAGACACCAGCCATGTGCCTTCCCAGCTGACAGAGGCGTTCCAGATGCCATCAGCCTTTCTTCAGTGAAGCTATCCTCTTGTTGACTCCTTAGTTTGGATACTTTTATGGCCTTAGAACTATAAATTTGTAACCTAATAAATCTTTATAAAAGCCAATCCATTTCTGGTATTTTGCATAACGGCAGCTTTAGCAAACTGGAACACTAACTCATTCCTTGGTGTAAAACTATTTTAAGTAGGTTTTCATGAGGTTAAGTTAAGGTGTGGCCCAGAATGGGTCTGAAACTTCTTACTAGAGTCCTGTATAAATGGGATGAATACAGGGAGAGAGGGAGAGGAGACCACGGAAGAAAGAAGCTGAAAGCAAGGAATCCCAGAAGAGAAGGGAGAGACCAGCAGATGCCACCTTGTGCCTTGCCATGAGACAGAGGAGTCCAGGATCACCGTTAGCTAGTCTTCAGAAAGAAAGCATAGCCTTGATGATGCCTTGATTTGGACATTTTCACAGCCTCAAAACTGTAAGCTTGTAAGCTAATAAATTCCCATTGTTAAAAGCTAACCCATTTCATGGTATATTGCTTACAGCAGCCTAGCAAACAAAAATACCCACTTCTAGGTATATACCCCAAAGAACTGAAAACAGGGACTCGAACAGATATTTGCACACTAATGTTCATAGTGGCTTTTTTCACAATTGCCAAAAGATGGAAACTGTCCACGTGTCCATCAAGAAATGAATGGATAAACAAAATTTGGTATATATATATATACACAATGAAATATCATTCAGCCATAAAAAGGTCTGAAATTTTGATACATGTGGCAATAAGACTGAGCCTTGAAGACATCGTGTTGTGTGAAATAAACCAATCACAAAAGACAAATATTGTATGATTTCGCTAATAGGAAATAATTAGAAAGCAAATTCATAAAGTCAGAAACTAGAACACAGTTTGCCAGAGGCCGAGGGTAGGGGCAGGGAATTGGGAAATAAGGCCTGATTGGTACAGAGTTCCTGTTTGGGGTGATGGAATAGTTTTGGCCTTGCATGGTGGAGACTGTAGCACAACACTGTTAATGTTCATAACACCACGGAATTATGTTTGAATGAGGCTTAAAAGGGACATTTTATTTGTATATATGTTACTAGAATAAACATTTTTTTAAAAAAAGCACTGTACAACAAACACAGCTAACCTGAATGTAAATTATGGACTATAAGATTAATTGTATCGGTATAATAACATTTGTTTCATTGATTGTAACAAAGATAATACACTAATGCAAATTGTTAATAATAGGGAAAACTGTGTATTAAAGGAAGAGTATATGGGAACTCTATTTTCTGCACGATTTTTTTGTAAACCTTTAACCTTTCAAATAAAAGAATAATAAATAAATAAAAACATGATTACTGAATGAGAGTTTCTGATTCAGTAAGTTTGTGTGGAACCTGAGAATCTGCATTTCTAATAAGTTCCCAGGAGATGCTGATGCTGCTAGGGGCGGGGAGCACACTTTTAGAACCCTGGTGTAAGAATTCCAAGTAAACCACTTCTGCCACTGGTCTTCAGAAAGAAAGGGTAGTCTTGATGAGAGTTATTATAAGATTCATTGATTTTAAGAGGCATCCTGATTTCAGGGATATTGAAATGTGAAAAAATACACATCTTTAAACTGATGAAATATGTCAAATACCATTCATTTTCCCTTTAACTTGAGCTATATGATCATTTTCATTCTAATTGTCAATTGACTCACATTTAATCTATTCATTCACTTATTCAAAATAATATTCTCTGCTTATTCCAAAGATAAATTGAAATAGCTTCTATTATTTTAGCTGAAGTCTCTTCCTCCTAATGTTTTAGGCAAGAAATCGTGTGTGTGCTTATATGTATGTATATGTGTATATAATATGTAAATATACATACATTGAAAGAGCTTGTCTTATTTGCCAGAGCTGCCATCACAAATACCAGACTGGTTTTGGCTTAAGAACTGGAATTCATTGGCTCATGGTTTTGAGGAGAGAAGAAGATATTAGCAAGTCTTCCTTTCAAAATCAAGATATCAGCAAGGCTTGCTTTCTACTAGAGTGTGTAGTTCTCTAGTGCTGGCTGCTGGCAGTCCTCAGTGTTCCTTAGCTTGTTTCTCTACCTCCCATCACATGATGATCTCTTTCTCACCTTATATCTGCTCTTCTGGTTTCTGACTTTCTGCTTCTCCCAGTGGCCTTCTCTATCTCTGGATTCCAGTTTCTTCTATAAAGTCTATAGTAATATAGATTAAGAACCACCCTCATTCAGTTGGCCACAACTTAACTAAAAACATCTTCAATAGGTTCTATTTCTAATGGGTACACACCCACTGGGATGAATATTAAGATTTAGAACCTACGTTTGTTAGGGTACAACCTACCACAGAGCTCTTTCTACATGCCAAATCTGCAAGCTGCATGAACTCTAATACCCCCTCCAATAGGGGACTCACTGCTTCATAACACAGCCCTCTTCACTTCTAGAAAGTACTTCTTTATGTGACTTGAAGGAACAAATGATCGGCCAACATTATTAGATGACTTTAGAAAGAGTCCCATGAGATACATGAACTTAGATATCACACACTTCTCTCATTTTGATACCACGCAGAAGAAATAGTGAAATCTAGTTCTAGTACCAGAAATAGTTGCATTACTTCTAAATAGTCTTTTTTGTTTGTTTGTTTGTTTTTATGTGTAAATTTGTAACTGATCATGCTTCCCTTTGTGCTTTGTTTCCCAGGTATCTTAGAGTCAAGTTTCTCACCAGCTTTTAGCAACTAGCCAGACTCTGCTCTCCCTCTGCTCTGGCCATGCTGATCTTTTCTCTCTAGCTTCTGTACCCTCAGAGCTGGCTGCTCACTACCATGCAGATGCCAGTTTCCCCTGAGTGAGACCTTTGTCCTGGGATACAATCAATCGGATTCTGAAAGAAAGACTAAAGTCACTTCGTCCATCTGAGCCTGAGATCTTAGAATGCAATCTCTGCAAGCCACATATGACTCCTGGAATGCCTGGGTACCCACCATCCATCAGAGATGTGGTGGTGTACATTCTCTTGGCAGCCTTGCACTGGCTTGATCCACTATATATTTCACATTCCTGAATACCAGGTGGCCACCTTGGCACAGGTTCTCTGGCCACCCATCTTCTCTGATACTTTCATTCCTCTCCTCTTCCATATTTCTTCTCCATCCAACCTTTCTCTGTCCCAAATTTTTCCATCCTGAGAACAGGAACATTGTTCCCTCATTAACAATCTCCTTTGCCCTCTTCACTGAACATTCTTTGCATCTCTTTTCCTATAACATACCTAGCTTCTCCTTGAGGACATCACTTCCCCTTCAGTCTCTCAAGGGGAAGCGTCTTGTTTTCTCCCCAACTCACGTGCCTCAGAATCAGGAGGGAGGGCAGCCTTCTCCTGGTAACTCCTGCTCCTTGACACTTGTATCATTCAGCATAACTACTTCCTATACCTCCCCACAACTGTCTCCCACCAATATCCTAGACATTCCTCATTCACTGTAAATAGGGGCACCTGATTACAGTTTTCTTTCCCCATCACTCTCCTGTCATTGTCCTGGGTGACTTCAATTTGATATGGATGGTGTCCCCAACACATTTGCTGCCCAATTCTCTGACTGTCACTTCTTCAATGACCTTTACTCTAACTACCTCAGCTATCTACTCCCAGAAGTTATCTAATTATGATTTTCTGGAATCCCATCCTCTTATCTTAATCACCTATCCTTCCATTTTCTTTTTCAGTTATTCCCACTGTAACTGTTTTGACCTTATTAAGATCTCAGTCCCTTGACATCTCTACTCCTTCACCCTAAACTACTTCCTGTCTCCGCTTGCCTAATCCATTTTAATGCCTCTGCAATTCTCTCAATATCATGTTTATATCACCAGACCCTATATATCCTCTTATTTATTTGCTACTTCCTCTTGTATGTTTCACAGTCACTTCAAACTCATATGTCCCAAATCAAACCTCCCTTGCCAAACCTGACTGCTTTCAAAGTTCTATTCCTTAGGGAAAGGGACCACCATGCATCTAGTAATGTAAGCCAGAAAAATAGTTCTCTCCTTCACCAACCCCATACAATCCAGGATTAGGTCCTGTATGTTTTACCTCTTAATGTCTCTCAGATTAGTCCAAATCTTGCTGCCATTCCAGTCTATGCCACTGTCATTTCCCAAGTAAACTAGTGAAATGAGAAGGAACTAACCTTCTAAATGTTTTACTTATAACCTCTCTGGGCCAACCTACCTTATCTGTCTTCCACACTACAGCTGGAGGGAACTTTTCAAAACAAATCTATTCATATGACCCCCATACCTGCTTAAAACACTTCAACCATATCCCCAGAGGAATCAAGGCAAACCTCCTTAACATGTTCCATGAAGCCTTGTGTGGTGGGGCCACTCCCTTTCTCTACAACCTCATCTTGAACCATGCATCTCATTCTCCACACTATAGCCACGCTGACCTTCTTTCAGTCACCCACATTCACCAACCCCTGCTCCACGCAGCACCTATGCATGTCTGTTTCCTCTTCTCAACTTCTTTCTCCATATCCTTCCCTGACAGTGAAAACAAATGCATGAACGCTCCCACTCTCTTCTGAAACTATGCTCTGAACTTATTCACCTACCAGCCTTTGCTATGCCTAAGCCTAGGTAGCCGTGCAATGCTGGAAAACAGCACTCAACTAGAAGACGTGAGGAGCAGTACTCTCCTCCATTTAAAGATAATCCTTACTTTTTGTGTTCCCATCTTTTCCAGGCCTCTATGACATTTCATTTGACCTTTCTCTTCTCTTTCTCTGTATAGCCTACTTCCCACTGACAAATAAAAATATTCAAGGTTAATAACCTTCCCTTTTGACCATGTCCTTCTATTACCAACACGTTATCTTTCTTGTCTCCTTCATAACAAAATATTTGAAAATATTGTTCTACTGTCCTTCCTCACCTCCCACTAATTCCTCAAAATTAATGAATATAATTTAGCACTCTATCACCTCCATGAAACCACTCTCATTAAAATGATGTGTCAAATTTCTACCTCATTCCAAGGTGGAAAAGCAGTCACTAGATTTACCTTCCCATCTTAAACAAATATAAAACAGGAAAAAATATATGAAATAGCAGTTTTAAGATGCTGGACAAAGGGCAGCACAATTCTGTACTGAGAAAAGGGAAACAAATAAGATGAGCCCTACAATTGCACGGGCTTAGCACCTAAGGCAATTTTTAGGCATGCTGCAGGGAAAAGGAACTGAAACAGAGTATGACAGTCTCACTGAGCTGAGGATACAGAGATCAGAGAGGACAAGGCTATTACAATTTGTGGGACAGAGAATCAGAGGGAAGGAGGCAGCATAGAGAGGCGGAGAGTACTGAAAACTTGCAGAGAAGACTCATCAATCTTTGGCTACAAGCTGCACTTTTGAGAAAGGAAAATACTTAAGGCTAGGAGAAGAGTCAAATAATTCCCAAAGGAAACACAGGGCTGGGAATAGTTTCTGCTCCTGCAAGCCATGTGGAAAGATCTCATGAAACACAAGACTTCAGGGAGAATTATCAGAAGAGTATCACATTAGTAGTGGGGATAAATTAACCCTATACAAAATGTTGGTCTGGACCTACCCTAAAAAGTCTCAAAAGCAAGCGATGGATGTACCAAATTTATCCCAAGAAATTTAACTGCAAGCTAAAACAAAATCCAACATTTTACATAATATTTTACATAATATTTTACATAACAAAATTCAGCAATCAGCAATGTAAAATTTATAACATCTGGCAAAAAAAAAAAGTGGGAAATTATTACTGGCAATTAAGAGAAAAGTCAACTAATAGAAGCAGAACAGAAGTGACAAATGTGACGGAACTAGCAGGATGTGAAAACAGTGAAAACAGCTATTATCAGTATGTTCCATAGGTTAAGGAAGATAGAAGAAAACATGAGCATGATGATGAAAATGGAAGATATCAAAATGATCCAAATAGAACTTCTAGAGATGAAAATATAATACTGGAAATAAAAATATATGGATGGTATGGTGGCTTACTATTATGAACCCCAGAAAAACATGTTCTTAATGGTAATCCATTTCTGTGGATGTGAACCCGTTGTAAATAGGAACTTGTGATAAGGTTACTTCAGTTAAGGTGTGGCCCACCTAAATTAGGATGGGTCTTAGTCCTATTACTGGAAGTCTCATAGGGAAGGTTACAGAGAGAAGCCATGGGGAGCAACCAGAAGCTGAAAGTCAACAGAACCTGAAGAGAAAGGAGAAGACGCCACCATGTGCATTGCTATGTGACAGAAAAGCCAAAGACCAAGGATAACTGGCATCCAGCCCCAGAATGACACCATTTTCAGGGAGAAAGCATTGCCTTGCTTATGCCTCAATTTTGGACTTCCCCTAGCCTCAAAACTGTGAGCCAATAAATTCCCATTGTTTAAACCAATCCATTTTATGGCATTTGTTCTAGCAGCTAGGAAACTAAAGTAGATGTTATAACAGCAGATGAGACACAAAAGAAGAAACGTTTACTGAACTTGGAGACTGCAAAAAAAAAATATCCAAAATGAAGCAGACACTTCCACTTCTGGCCAAGGTAAAGTAACAGGGGCCAAATTTACCCTTCCACCTGAAAAAACAATTAAAAACAATGGTTTTCAAAACATTAGCTCTTAGTCAATAAAGGATAGGGATCTCCAATGGATGAAAATATTTTCAAAACTTATGTCTGACCCATATAAGTTTGCAATATGAAGACAAGCAACCCAATAAAAGATGGGTAAAAATTTTGAAAAGACACTTGCCCAAAGATGATATACAGATAGAAAATAAGCATATGAGAAGATATTTAACATCATTAGTCATTAGGGAAATGCAAATGAAAACCAAAGCAATGCCACTACATACCCAGTAGAGTGGCTCATATTAAAAATACTGGTAATAGCCATCATTGGTGAGGAGATGGAGCAGTTGGAATGCGCATACAGTGCAGGTGAGAATGCAAAAAATGGTACTGACTCTTTAGAAAATAGATGGAAGTTTCTTATAAAGTTAAACATGTCATAAGAATTACCATATGAGTCAGCCATCCCAATCCTAGTAGAAATGAAGGCATCCATTCCCACTGCCACTGTTTTACTTCGGGCCCCCATTATTGGTCTCCTAGATTATCACAAACAGCCTTCCAACTGGTTTCCTTACCTTGAGCTTTCCCCTTTTCCCAATCCAGTCTGGCTTCCAAAACACTATAGAACAAGGTCTAGTGCTTGCCACTGAGTATTGTTTATTGGCTCTCCAAATATCACTGATCTTAGGATTTTATTGTTTCCACTTACACAAGCAGGAACTTAAAGATCATAATCACTAGGAACATTGATTGTACTAGGAATGATAATTTAATATTAATAAAATAAAAATAGCACCTACTTTCTATAGAACATTAGGTTTTAGAAAGCATTGTCACATACATATTTGAACCTCAAAGGTATTTTTATCCACATGTCACTGATGAAGGGACCGAGGCTCAGAGTACTTGAATCATATTCAGTGTTCACATAGTATTAACAGGTCATGGATTTAAATTCTTCTATTTCCCAGCCTAATGTTCTTTCCTGTGCTCCAGGCTGTACCATAACAGAAATGGTGTTTTACATTTAAAATGCCAGGACTCAATTCTTAAATGGAAAAAACCATGCAGCAATCAAAAGCCTGTCCTGTACAAAGCTACACATATGTCTATTTAAATGATTGGAGTAGAGGAGCCTTTCTCTGATGGATTGGCCACTCAGATAAATGTAATGAGAGTGTGAATGCAGCTCCAGGAGTGTTGTTAGATACACGGGGAAGCCAGGAACAATATTTAGAAAAAAAACAATAGTGGTCATCTTCGCTTCTTAGCAATTTTTCTTATTTTCTTTGTTAAGAAAAAAAAATCAACTGAGTCTATCTCATTTGGCCATTTGTTTGAGATAGAAGTTGCTTTATTTTTAAAGTAACAATCAGTAATCTTGAAAATAGAAACAATACTTGCAACTGATCAACACATTTCCTAAAGAGATAAAAAAAAAAAAAAATCCAATGAATGAATTCAAAGTTTAGCTCAGGAGCAAGGAATGGTATTTATTTGTCCCTTTACTTGAGAGCCTTGGGCTGTCTTGCACTACCCAGGGTACATTATGAAACTGGGGTGGGAGGACCATCTATATTTAATTGAGGAAGAAACAGTAGCCTATAGCCTGATCTGCTGTAGGTGACATTTGGCCTGTTCACTAGGGAACAGCTCTTTAAAGAGTCTCTGAAGTAACTATCAACAGCCTTAATTTAATAGCTATGTGAACTATTTGGGAGCATCTGTGAGAAATAAAATCTAGCCAAAAGAAGAAGCTAATGCTTACCGTTGCAAGCCCAGCATTCCTGGGCCTTAGAGAACTCAGTGTGTTCCCCTGCCTTTGTTTGTGGGGTTTATCAGCCTAATTACTCATACACAGACTAGCAGGTGTTTTTTGAGTTGAAAGATTTGTCTTATGCTGTCTTGCCTCCTTCAAACTGTTGCTATTTGTCATGTTCTAGAAAAGATTGGGGAGGGGGAGAGTGGATTTGTAGGTGTAAACTTACAAAACCTCATGTATCGCTGAAGTTTGTAATCAGATGAATCAAACTTTATTTAAATAGAGTGAATTTCTCTTTCTTCCTTTTTACTCTTCCTCACCCCTGCTATCACCTTCATTATGCTGTCAGTGTCTGGGTTCTAATTATAGAGACATATCTTTTGCATGAACATTGAAGAACCAGTTTAGCTTCTAAAATAACTTTATTCCCTAAACTATATTTTTCTCCCCTTCAATAGTTTCAATACAAGGGTAAGTAAACAATGACTAAACAAAAAGTAGTGGCAACTATCTCCATACATTTTGCTGGTCTGCATAAAATCTCCAAGAAAGGCTGAGTTCCCCAGCCAATTGAAATGATATCAAAATTTGAAGGGAAGCCTTTTATTTCTCAGTGTACTCACCTTCAGAACTGCAATTTTTATTGTCTAATTCAGACAATACACTGTTTCTCCTAGAAATTCAAGCCAAACTCAAGGAATAGCTTTAAAAAATGTCCATTGTATTTTGTGCAAAACACATGAATATTTTAAAGTGTTTTCTTCTGCAGCCAGACATGAGGCAAATTTTCAGAGATACTTCTTTATTTGCTGACTTGAGTTGGAATTACTCAGACTTGCCTAGCAGACTCCAAACCATAAAAGGATTATTTCAATACGTATTATTTTCTATAAACCATTGTTAGAGGCAAGGGTTGGGAGATGTGCCAGTTTGGGTGTACTGTGTCCCCCAAAATGCCATTATCTTTGATGCAATCTTGTAAGGGCAGGCTTATTAGTGTTGATTAGATTAGAATTCTTTGATTGTTTCCATGGAGATATGACCCACCCAACTGTGGGTGATGACTTTGATTGGAAAATTTCCATGGAGGTGTTACCCCACCCATTCAGGGTGGGTCTGAATTAAATCCCTGGAGCCATATGAATGAACTGACAGACAGAAGGATCTCAGAACAACTGAGAGTGACATTTTGGAAGAGCCGCAGCTTACAGAGACATTTTGGAGAATGCAACCCAGGAGCAAGCAGACGCCTAGAGAGGAATGTCAAAGGAAAAAGCCATTTTGAAACCAGAACTCCGGAGCAGATGCCAGCCATATGCCTTCCCAGCTAACAGAGGTTTTCCAGACACCACTGGCCATCCTCCAGTGAAGGTACCTGTCCTAGTTTGCTAATGCTGCAGAATGCAAAACACCAGAGATGGATTGGCTTTTATAAAATGGGGGTTTATTTGGCTACACAGTTACAGTCTTAAGGCCATAAAGTGTCCAAGGTAACACATCAGTAATCGGGTACCTTCACTGGAGGATGGCCAATGGCGTCCGGAAAACCTCTGTTAGCTGGGAAGGCACGTGGCTGGTATCTGCTCCAAAGTTCTGGTTTCAAAATGGCTTTCTCCCAGGACGTTCCTCTCTAGCAAGCTTGCTCCTCTTCAAAACGTCACTCACAGCTGCACTCCATTCAGTCTCTTTGAGTCAGCATGTTTCTATGGCTCCCCTGATCAAGGACCACCCTGAATGGGCAGGGCCATGCCTCCATGGGAGTATCCCACCAGAGTCACCACCCACAGCTGGGTGGGGCACATTCCAAGCAAATCTAATCAGCACCAAAAGTCTGTCCCACAAGACTACATCAAAGATAATGGCGTTTGGGGGACAAAATGCATTCAAACCGGCACAGTACCCGATTGCTGAATGTATTACCTTGGACACTTTATGGCCTTAAGACTATAACTGTGTAACCAAATAGACCCTTTTATAAAAGCCAATCCATTTCTGATGCTTGCATAATGGGCAGCATTAGCAAACCAGAACAGAAGGGGTGGATGAAATTTGAACTTATTTATTTACATTTATTTTATGTAACCATGATAAGATGGGCAGGTACAGCGAGAGGTGCAGGGGCCTGGAGATCTAGATTCCAGTCCTAGTTCTGCTGCTACCTGTTCATTCATTCCTGGCAGTTCATTTCACCTCTCTAGGCCTTGGTTTCTTCATTTGCTAAAGGAGGGCCTTGGGTCAGACTGAACAATCAGATCCTACTGGCACTAACATTCTATATTTCTGTGGAGGAGAGCAATCCTATAAAAGTAGATGATTACAACTTGAGCATTCCCTCAAAGACAAAAGTCCCTCCTCATAAGTGAAACTGGGAAAGCAAATACCTGTAATCTCAGAGGGGTGGCAGAGCCCTGGAAAAGTGGCCATCTCAGTGGATGGACAGCTGGACTCTAGGGAATCACCGCTGCTTTCAGACAAGCAAATGAACTCGGGCGGAGAAAACCTAATGGGAAGAGACAGCTTAGGCAGCTCCTGAGCAGGTCAGGGCCCAAGAAGGCAGCCAGTCTGGGCAAGGGGAACACCCCCCCCCACCCCCCATACCCATACCCACACAGAGCAAGATTGAAGGCAAGCTCCATATTGTACAGCTAAAGCTTGGAAAGCAAACCTATTGTTCTCCCAGAACAGATATTTTTCCCCCTTAATAACTACAAAAAGACTTTATTGGTCTTGACTGTTTGTTTCTTTACTTCCAATGCCCGTGCCTCATCTCCAACCTGAAATGATTAAATGATAGTTATGACTGGTAAGTAGTCACATCCAATGAGTTTCTAATTAGCATAGACAAACCCATTGTTGGGTTAGAGAGGATAAGTTCAGAAAAGGAATTGCACAATAGGATCCCATATTCACTCCTACTTGTCCTCTTGAATGGAATGGCTCCCTGGTGGGTCATTTTCATCTGCCCTCATCAAAGTCTAAAGCAGCATATTTGTCCCAATCTCCTTCCACTATTTTGAAAAGCTTATTTGCAATGATTTTCTTGAAGATTTCTTCTCCTTCTTCCATCTGTTCAGATCTCAATTTTTTTTCTGTTTTACTTTTCCAGTTTTGAAACAGCAACACAGTTATATCACCTTTTTTTTTCAGTAGCTTTACATAAATGGTCATGCGCATTTGCTCCTGTAAAGGTCAAGTTAAATTAAACATCAAAGGCTTACTTCTTGATTTGGGCAGTGAGGTTTGTGATCAACACTCCTAGCTGTCTCCCTCTTCCCTTTGTGAATTCCCTTTTTCTCCTCCCTGTCATTTTTCTAGTTCTCTCCCTCCCTTCATTCTGTTTCTTGAACAAGCACTCACCAAAAAGGATATCAGATGGCTAATTTACAAATGAAAAGGAATCAAATCTTATTATTTAACAAGGAAATATAAATTAAAAGCACAATGGGATTCCTACTACCCTTAGAATGGCTAAAATAAAGAGAATTGATAGTAACAACTATTAGCAAGTTAGCAAGTTGATGGAGAAAATGGAACTTGCAGACACTATTGGAGGAGTGTAAAATGATAAAAGTTACTTTGAAAAACTTTTTGGTGGTGTCTACTATGCCCATTACCTATAACCCAGAAAATTATATTCAGAGATGAATATTTTCACCAAAATATTTGTACAAGAATGTTATAATAGTCCCAAAGTGTAAACAAAGCAAATATCCAACAACAGTAGAGTAGATATAAAACTTCAATATATTCATTCAATAAAATACTCCACAAGAATGAGAAAGAATTAAACAGAGCTACTCGCTACAAGATAAATGAATCTCACAGACATAATGTCAAATAAATGGAGTCAGGCACAAAAGTTTACTTACTATTAATTCATTTATATGAAGTTCACAAAACCCCCAAACCAATCTATAGTGATGGAAGTCAGAATAGTGGCTATTTTGGGGAAGAGGAGTGGTTGATGGTGGTGTTGAAACAAGAGCACCTTTTGAAATAGAGATATTCTCCATTTTGATTCTGGTGATAGTTAAATGAGTATATTTATATGTAAAAATTCATCCATTTATATACCTAAGGATAGTGTACTTTAGTGTTTATTGTGGTATGTTAAACACCACAATTTTTTAAATAGAGGAAAAAAGCAAAATAAAAATAAAAATTGCCCCCAGCATTGAATGCAGCAGAGCCTGATCATTTTATTTTTCATGTATCATGTGCTCTCTAAATCAAAAATTACGCAGATGTCTTAACAGCAATATTTTAAATGTACTGGATATTACTTTCTAATGACTCTACTTCGTATAAATAGTATTAAGACACTGTAGAGAAAATCTAGGGACAGTTGCTCTACACGTTAAGACATGCTTATAGCTTGAGTCCTCAACTAGATATCAGGGAGATTCTTTCCAAATGACTCAACAGCAGTCTGGCACCTACTCTCTAATTGTGAGAACACTGCTCTCACTTACAAAAGAAAGAAAAGTTAAAGGAAAGAAAAACAACAGAAATAGAACTTCATTCAATCAAATTAAATATTTACTTTTATAGTAGACAGTGTTCTAGGAGCTGAAGTGATTTCAAAGACGATCAGAATATGCACCTGTTCTCAAGGTGTGACCACTTCTTGGTAGTGGGTAGCATGCATGGAGCTAAGTATAATTGAAGGCAGAGAGGGTAAGAGCTAGGAGAGAGGCATAAAATATTACGGTTGCATAAGGAAGGCTTCTTCGAGGAGGTCTATTCTACCTGAGCCTTGAAGGATAGCAAGAGATCTCATGGACTTTAGGAGAGAATACATACAATGCTTGATATGAACACGTTTTAGCTACTCTCAGTTTCAGGACCCTATTTCATGCAATGGCTCTTTTCACTGACAAGTGTTCTAGTCTGAATCTGGAAGCTGCTTTCCCACCCATAGCATCTGACTTCGCTGCTTCTACTCCAGATGTTGATATATGAGAGTTTGTGACTCAGGCAGTGATGGGGTCTGTGTAATGTCATTCCTTAGACCTACAACAGATTAGTGAAAAGGGGAACTTTGAATGTGGACCCCTGGCACCTCTGCAGCACTTAGGAGCCCTCACTCTTCTGACTTGGAGATAACTTACCAAAAGGCCACACATGGAATTAATTTATTGCCAAACTGGTTTAAAAGTGAGAGCACAAACAGACCTTAACATTTGTTTTTTGCTAATTTACCACAAGGTTGAAGTTGTCTTTTTGACATAAGAAATCACTCTCATAGACAACTGGGGTGAGAATCTCACCCTGTGTTACATTTTATGGGTTCAAGAGCATGAGAATAAGAGTAAGACTTCCACGGTATCCTGTTTGAACAAAAGGATATTTGATATTTTGCCAATCTCATAGCAAAAAACTCCAAACACTTTTTCCCTTTTTGCAAAAAAGATCATGAAATTTAACATGAATAAGAACTCCCCTATGATTTATAGGTAGAGTGATCATTTAATTTATCCTCCAGGCAGGGATCCTTTTGATAGAGGGTTGGGCACTCTATTTGGATGAGATGTCAGGTACAGGAATAAAGTGGGATAGTCCTGGGCTAACCAGGATATACATGAGAGGGAAAAGTTTGAAGAAACAAACTAAATTTTTAAACAAGGTCTTAAAAATATGCACCTTCAGACTTAAAAATCACCCTTGGAAATAACTACTTCTGTTAGGCACTCTAGTGCTGCAGTTATTAAAGAGGAGGGTGCAAGTTTCATCTCTCACATTATATGTCACTGAAGAGTGAGAAACTCATTTCCTATTCTTGGCATATTTTAGTATCTTCATGACAGTGAAATATGGGTGAAGCTTTGGAATTGTGATTTCTGATGCTTTCCCTTTACTCCCTGAAAGGGAACTCATATCAATCAGCATGTTTTCCATTGCCATGAGGTCTGGTGGAGAGGTAAAAAATGCAGGGCATCACCCATGGAGGTTTGTCTAATACAAAACCCATCATTTAGAAATTTGGAAACATGACTGCTTCACTAAGTTTAATGTTACCTATTGTCATATCATGACTATGTTTTCTATGTTTTAGCTTATGCTCTTCTCATTTTGTTAAAGAATACTTAAAAATATGGTTGCATTCATCAATATTTACCAACTGATAATTCAACTAGCTTCCACATCTATCTATCTATCTATCGATCTATCTATCTATCTATCTATCATCTATCTATTTATCTATCAATCATTTATTTCAACAGTGAGATGGATTGGAGCTCAAATTCCAATGAATGATCATCTGTCCTCCCTAAGTCCCAACTCTGGCTGGTGGACCACAGTATCATTTTGAGTCTCCAGGAATTAGTGTCAATTCAGAGCCACTGTCCAGTAATCCCCTTCCTCAGGGCACATCTGGTAAATGGCCACAGGTCCCTTTGGAGAAGACTGAGGGGAAGACATATAATATAAATTGTTGGCAGCATAACAGGGCCTTTCCTCAAGGGGACCCAAGCTCCCCCTCATTTAAGGAGCTTTGGAGTTGTGAATTGCCCCAATCTGGAGACTTTGTGACTCTATTGTGGTATTTCAAATCAGACTTCCTGTTTACCAGACCTAGAGCTTTTCTACTTAGGATAATCAAGTAAGGCTTTAGTAGTCTGACTATCTATTCCAATTCTAGGGTTGCCACAATCAGCAATGCTGATGTCTGTGGATCAAACTATTCTGAGTACTGTTTTGGCTCTGTTGGCCTTGCACACTTATTCTTTGATGAAGAAATGCCACCCCATGGCCCCTGCCACCCAGAAACTGACCATCTCCATTGCATTCAGGGACCTCATTTTGATGATGGCAGTGCCCACTATCATTTCTGACCCATAGAGAATAGCACTAAAGAGCTCTTCAAAGATGCTTGAGCTCCTTTCATAAATGTAGTTCTCACAGCTTTGGTGAAGGTAGTATACTGGCATCTTCTGAAGTTCTTAGCATTCCAATTTCCCTAAACCTATGGGTACCTCTTAAATCAATTACCCAAAATCACACCTCAAAAACTAAATACAAAAAGAACAAAATAGAGAAGAGTAAGTAAATGGAAAGAAATAATAAATAAATAAATAAATAAATAAATAAATAAATAAATGTTTAAATGAAGCAATAATAAATAATTAAAATGATAAATAGCTAAAGAAATAATGAATTAAAATTGAAATAAGCAAATCATTGGGAAAATTGACAAAGGAATACTATGCAGCTGTGAAAGGAATACAAAATATCATCATATACTACAATAGAATAACCACTGATATAATAGTAAGTGAAATAAAGCAAGGTGAAGAAATGTGTGTATATTATGCTACCATTTATTTAAGAAGGAGAGGTTTATAAAACTATACATGTATTTTATTATGTTAAAAAACAGTGAAAGGACAAATCATTAAAATGGGGATAGGGCAGAATAGGATGAGGAGATAGGAATAGAAGGCAGGCATTTTTGAATACAACTTGCTTTAGGGATTTGACTTTTGAACACTATAAATAGTTTACATAATTATAAAACACAAATATGACCTTAAAAATAACCTGGAACGGTTTTCAACAATTGTATTTTTATTGATGGTGTTAGTGCTTTTATTATCTATTATATACGAATTGTAGGATAAACTGTATGAGTAATATGTTGTCATTGAGAACTGTGATTTCTGATGTGGAAGAAAGGAGATACAGATGTGAAGATCAATGAGGTTATAGTAAAAATATTATATTCCCGAATTTGAAGTATCAGTATGAATGAGTTTGTGAAGTATTTTATCTTTATTTAAAAATATAGATTTTTTTTACTTCCATTAGTGGTGGAATCACTTTTTGCAAACCAACCTTTTCATCACTAATAACTGGAAAAGTTGGACAAAATACCAAGAACATCCATCTGAAGACATCAAAGAGCTTCCAAGGCTGTTAGGACTTGAGGGAAAAAATCAGAGAGATTAAAAACCCATGAAGTGAGACAATCTTTGAGGAATTTGATGATTTGTAAGGAGTATGGGTCTGAAAGGCTAAGAAGCACAGCAATAAAGTCGTAACTCAGTGCTGGGAAACTGATGTGTACTTTCTCAGTATTATGGGCTTGGGGAGTCAAAATTGGAGTTCAGGGTGGGATGAGGAGAGATGCTGTTAATAATCCCAGACTTTTAGTTAGGAATCCCTAGAGATTTCCACCCTAGAAGTAAGGGTAAGCCAGAAATAGACCAATACAGAGAGAAGAGTTAACAACTAAACTTCAAACAAGCTCAGTCCCAATAAAAGACTAAGGTAATCTGCTCTTATTCACTTGCCAGAAAGCAATAATATTCTCTGGAGAAAGATAACACCAACCAGAGCCTCAAATTTTCTCTATAATTTTACCTGCCTTGTCTGACATTCAGTAAAATATTAACAGGCATACCAGAAGACAGGATCAAATGGCCCCAAACTAAGAGACTAAAGCAAGTAATAGAAATAGGTGATAGAGACTTTAAAATAACTGTGATTTACATGTCAAGAAAACAAATGATAAGATGGAGAAATTCCCCAGAAAACTTGAATCTATTACAAAAGTCAAATGGAAATCCTAGACACAAAATATACAATACTTGAAATTAAAGATCCAATAAATTGTTTTAACAGGAGATTAGACACCAAAGAAGACAGGATTATTGAAACCAGAAGGTAGATCAATAGAAAATATCCAGATTGAAGCACAAGGGAAAAAAAGTATAGAAAAACTGTAAAGAATGTGAGACATATGACACAGTGTTTATGTCTAACAAAATGTAATTGAAGTCCCAAAATGAGAGGAAAGAAGAATAAGAAGAAAACAATATTGCTAGAGACACTAGCCATGAATTTTCAAAAAACTAAAGAAAAACATTAGTTCCTAGATTCAAGAATTTCTACAAACCCCAAACAGTATTAGTACAAAAAAATCATACCAAGGTACATGCTAGTTAAACTGCTAAAAAGCAATGCAAAAATAAAAAATCTCAAAAGCTGTCAGAGAAAAAAAAAACAAAACAGGAGACATTATTTTCAAAGCAGCAGCAATAAAGTAAAATAATAGCTGTTCTAGATTGCTAATGCTGCCAGAATGTGAAACACCAGAAATGGATTGGCTTTTATAAAAGGGGGTTTATTTAGTTACACAGTTACAGTCTTAAGGCCATAAAGCATCCAAGGTAATGCATCGACAATCGGGTACCTACACTGGAGGATGGCCAATGGTGTCCGGAAAACCTCTGTTAGCTGGACAGCACGTGGCTGGCATCTGCCCCAGCATTCTGGTTTCAAAATGGCTTTCTCCCAGGACGTTCCTCTCTAGGCTTCAGCTTCTCTCCAAAATGTCACTCTCAGTTGCTCTTGGGGTGTCTGTCCTCTTAGCTTCTCCAGAGCAAAAGTCTGCTTTCAAAGGCCATCTCCAAAATGTCTCTGTAAACTGCAGATCCTCTCTCAGCTCCTGTGCATTCTTCAAAGTGTCCCTCTTGGCTGTAGCAAGCTTGCTCCTTCTGTCTGAGCTTATATAGTGCTCTAGTGAACTAATCAAGGCCCATGCTGAATGGGTGGGGCCACACCTCCATGGAAACTATCCAATCAGAGTTATCACCCACAGTTGGGTGGGGAGCATTTCCATGGAAACAACCTAATACAAACATTCCAACTTAATCCTGACTAATATGTCTGCCCCCACAAGATTGCATCAAAGAACACAGCTTTTTCTGGGGGACATAATATATACAAACTGGTACAAAAGCTGACCTCAAAAGAAACCATGGAAGCAAGAAAATAATGGAATGATGTTTTTATAGCTTTGAAAGTAACTGCCATCCTAAAAGTCTACATCCAATGAAAATAATCTTTAAAATTAAATGTGAAATAAAGATCTTTTACAGAGAAACAAAAATTTGAGAGCATTCACCATTATGTAAAGAAATACACTTAAAATTGATGAAATTTATTGTATGCAAATTACACCACAATAAAGCCAATTAAAAAAATGCTAAAGGGAATTCTTTATTCAGAAAGAAAACAATCCTAGAGGACAATGTGGAAAGTTTGGAGGAAATGAAGAGAATGGAAAGAATAAATCTGGGTAAATCTAAATAAATATTGATTGAACAAAACAATTGTAATGTCTTATTGAGTTTAAATTGTATGTAAAATTAAAATTCATGTCAGCAATAGAACCAAACATTCAGGAGTTAATGTGGTTGAAGGTCCCTAAATTTTCATGGGAATGATAAATGTAGTAATTTATATTAATCTTTATTGAGTCAATGATACATGTTATTTTCTTATGGTAACAAGGTAGAGCAGAATAGAGAAACATAGACTAACAAGCTAATATTTTTAAATAAAATATTGCAATTTACTCTATAAATGGTTTGGATACCTTATATTATATTTATTCCAAGGTACCTTAAATTTTTACTAGTAAAAATGACATGTTAAATATACTATTTCTAACATATTGTCACTAGTGACATATCTAACTAGCTAAACTCTTAGTTATTACAACGATGTTTCTGTATATTTTTTTGGAGTTTCTATCATATTATCTGTGAATAATGACCATTTTTCTTTCTAATTTTTATGTTCTATTTTATGTTCTATTTTCCTCTCTTGTTTTATTTTGTTTGCTAGGACTTTTAATACAATATTTCATAGAGGTAGAGAGAGACGATATCCATGTCATGTGCCAAAGTTTAAGGGAATGCTTGTTATGATATTTGTAGTTGTTTTTGTTAGGTAACACTTACGAGGTAAATTAAGTTCCCTACTGTTTCTAATTTACTAAAAATAATGTTATAATGAGTCTTATCAAATGATTTTTATTTATCTACTCAAATCATTTGCTTTTTCCTCATTTCTCTGTTAACATGATGTTTACATTAATAGATTATTTAAAGTTAAACTGATCTTGAATTAGTACTAACATAAACTCAACTTGGTCATTATGAATTTTATTTTTCATATATTAGTGAATTCCATTTTCCAATATTTTGTTTATGATTCTTTAAAAAAGATATTGGCCAGCAATCACTCTCTCTTGTAATGTCCTTGTCTAGTTTTGATGTCAAGGTTATACCATTTTCATAAAATGAGATGGAGAGTATTAACTTTATTTGCTAATTTCTAGACAGATTTGCATATGGTTGAAAATGTCACCTTGAAAGTTTTCAAAACTTACTTGTAAGATCATCTGAGCCTGAAGTTTTCTTTATTAGTTTTTTATATTAATTTTCTTCCTATTTCTTCTGGAGTCCATTCTGTTAAGTATATTTTTCTAGAAACTTCTTTGTTTTGTCCAAGTTTCAAATTGTGTAAGTTTCTAACTTGTTCATATGAAGTTGTTTATTTTATTTTATTTTAATTCTCTAATACATTTCTAGTTTCTTTGTTAAAATGCTGCTACATTTATCACTTTTTTTCTTTGCTCAATCTTGCCAGAAATTTATCTATTTATAGTCATTTTAAAGAACCAAATTTATCTGTTGATACTCTCTAGTGCAACTTTGTTTTCTATTTAATTTCTCTTTTTAACCTTTATAGTCTCTATTTTTTCTGGTTCCTTTAGTTTATTCTTTATTTTTTCAACTCATTAACTTGAACATTGGTTTTGTTAATTTCAGCCTGTCTTCTTTTCTTACATAAGCATTTATGACTATAAATTTCTCTCAAATGACTGCATTAGCTACATCCCACAAGTTTTGGTATGTAGTAATTCTTTTTCACCTTAGTCTCTCTAGTACATCTTGTTTGAACAGGTCTCTGATGCCTTTAAAAACATAAATTTTGTAATATATCCAGCTTTTCTAGTTGTTATCAGTGGGAGTGTTGGCCTTTTCTGAGTTATTCCACCCTAACCAAAATACCTCTAATTCACCCTTCAGCTATGTCTAAGCTTCTTTGTAAGCTATTCAAAGAGTTTTAAATTCTAAACTTTATAGTTTTCATTTCTAGAAGATTATTTGACTCATTTCCACCTCTTTTGGTCATTTTCTATAATCTCATTCCTGTTCATATCTTGTTCATACCAACTTTTAAAAAAATATTTCACACACAGTTAATTTTATAGTCTGTGTCTGATCATTCCAGTATCTGATATTCTTCAGTCTAAGTTTTGTGATTGGTTGTTTCTGCTGACTCTTAATTGTAGTGGCTTACTGTCTTATGTGTGTGCTAAGATATTTTTTTCATGATGAGTTTATATTTGCCTGAAGTTAACTGATTTCTCAATGGCCTGATTTGATGTTACATTCTTCAGGAGAAAATTAGTGTTGTGTCTTTTCGGTTTTCAGGGGCACTTTCAAGTTGGGACCTCTTATTTAATTTCTTGAATGGTGTTTCCAGAACTGCATACATAGCAAAAATTTGAGCCTCAGACCCACTTGAGAGCTGGTCTATGATTAAAAATGCTCAGGATATACTATTAGTAATATCAGCACCATCATCATTATTTTCTCTCTGTCCCAAGTTATCTTTGATTTTTTCTGAGGTCCATGTTTTCTACTGTTCATTTTTGTTTCTGTTTAACAAGCTAGTGGTTGTCCTCAAATGTCTGGTGACTTTAGTTTGTTTGCTCATATGTAAAAGAGGGATAGCAAAAATCTGATTGGGAATTTGTGTATATATTGGTGGAGTATTTAACTACAGGGATTTTTTTTTTTAAGGGTGCTAAGATGCAGAACTCACAGCTACAAGGGGAGCCTGAACACTGTCTTCTCCTGGGACCTTCTTAAGAATTTTTTAAGAGAGAAACCCTCAGACATCTTTGCCTGAGGGGTAAATGCCTAAGTGTCTTGCAGGTGCTGGATACAAGAGAAAAGGAGGAATTGGAGGTGATGATTCACTGTTCTATTTACAAACTTTCAATTAATTACAATGCTTGCAATTTCACATCTGACTTGAGCCCTCACTTTTCTTTCTATATTAGAGAACTTGTGAGTTTACAGAACAATCCTACATAAAATACAGAATTCCAATATACCACCCTATTATTAACATCTTGCATTGGTGTGGAACATTTGTTGCAATTGATGAAAGCACATTTTTTTATTGTACTATTAACCATAGTCTATGGTTTAACTTAGGGTTCATTGTGTAGTGCAGTTCCATTCTCACTGATATGAAATAATTAGAATAAGCAAAATCACAGAGTCACAATCTAGAATATAGGTTACCAGGGGATGGGTTGGGGACAGGGAATGGGAAGTTAAGGCTTAAATTGTACAGGGTTCCTATTTGGAATGATGGAAATGTTTTGGTAATGGATGGTGGTGGTGGGAACCCTCACTTTTGCCTTCTGTTATTCTTCTTGTTTCTGAGTCTCAATCTTTCTGTGGTTTTGCCAGACTGTTGGCGTCATCCTTAGCTGCATCTCTCTGTGTTTATTCTGGACCATGACTTTCTCCTCCTGTGTCATTAGTTAATACTCCTCCATCATCTTAACTTGTCAGAATCTTCCTCCCACAGATGGCCCTCCCCCATTTACTTAGTGGTTGACATTTTATTTGTTCCTTTTATTATTTTTATGATGGGATTTCTGAAAGAAGAGGAAATTTCCAGTTGAACTGGAAATTCTATACACCTGAACTGTGACTGTAATAGCCGAGTGGAGCCTTGCCAGTTCAGATACTATAAATAACTGCATGTAAAGGGACTCTTTTGCTTGAGGCATTCTGAAGTTGAGAAAAACTCTGTTGGAAATAGCTGACTTCATACTCTGCAAATAGATTCCATAACAATTAAGAGCATGAAGTCAGAAAGACTTCAGAAGTCAAATCCCAGCACAACTACCTATTCGCTGTGTGACCTTGGGCAAGTCAACTCACCTCTCTGATCCTCACTTTCTTCATCTTTAAGATGCACATACCAATGTTTACCTCTAAAACTGGTTGGAAGGATTCACTGAATCCACATAGTAAATGTTGAGTAAGAAGCTACTCCTGTAATTCATGTTGCCCTTAGTAAGAACTATATACAGTTTGTGCCAGATAGTTATATACAACCTTGTCCATGATGCCTTATTCTGAGTTCTTACACAGTGCTTTGTGTTTTCTCACACTTTAGGTGAGAAATATGAATTGAGTTTTTACAAGATAGTGTTTCCAGTCAGTAGGTCTGCAAAACACCGGGCTTTCTTCCTCTCTAACCTGAAAGTCTTGGTTTGTGTGTGTTGACTGCTGGTCCTCTCAAATAAGGCCAACATTCTTTTGTATATATTTTGATGGAAAAGAGCATTTGAAAGTCCTTTATGTTAGAGGAATCACTTTCTTTCTGGATTCCATGCCATGCATGGATAATGGTGTATTACCCACCATTGTGCAAGACCATGACAATTCTTACTTAACATTTATCATGCCTGTGAGGCACATAGATGGTATTATTAGTTCCACTTAGATGAAAATATTGAGCCTCAGACAAATTAAGTTGTGTAGCTTGGGCCGTTAGATTTGCAGCACTTCACATCGCTCTGGCCCTCACCTGGTGGTTGAGGTAGCCTCTCCAGTTTAAGTCAGAGTTCTCCCTTTTCCCCCTGCAGTTTCCAGCTGTATTTCCTGTAGTGTCACTCTGCAGCTGTGATGGATTTCCTGAAAATTGGATGGCTGGAGGGGAGAGGGATTTGGAGAGTATACGAGATGTATGCAAATCTCTAAGTGCACAAATGATGATCGATAGAAGCTGTTCTAATATGTGAATTAGCTATAAGTGTGTTTTTGTGATTCAATTTAGGTTGGAGGATCTAACCTTAGAGGTTCTAAGTAATGAGGCATTAACTTCACTGTGATATTTTCAAACTACCACAAAACCTAAGTACATGTCAAAAAATGAATCAGATAATGATAGCTGTTTTATGGGTGGTGTTTTTAATGTCATTATTGCCATTGCAAACCCAAGCAAAATGAATCTGATCCTTTCAGCAAAATCCCCAGTGACCAATTGTGTCCCTTCATAGGCACGGCTCACATCCTAGCGGGTTTGTTCACAGTTGTCCAAAGAGGGCCTATGGCTGGGATTGAGGGGGGCTCTTTCCTTCTGAGTTAAGATTTCTGACTTGGCCATTCAAGGTTAACTCCTAAATGAGGCTGGAAAATTTGCCTTTAGACTCTGGACTATTTCTCTTCCATTCTTATCCCTAAGAGAGCTATCAGCTCCACTATTCCAAGTGTCAACTTCAAACTTCTTTTCTCATCTGTCTTATTTGACTTCATTTCTGAGTTCTCTCCCTCTTTGTCTAGCCCTAAATAAACTTGTGTCCTGATCTTACATTATCTTCTCGGTTCTGACCTTGCACTCCCATAGGATATGGCTCCTAGTAATTACTTGGAATGTCACACTAAAATCTCAGGCAAAATGCTTCCCAAATTCCGCCCCAGGTCAGTAATCCTGTTTTGTCCAGGTTCGTGAAAACCCCAGACTCCGTTTATTAGGGTAAGGGGATCACGCTGAAGAATACTCTTTTTCTCTCTGCCTCAGTATTTAACCAGTACTTTTTTCCTTCCCCCATACAAGCCTACTGCCCTCAGAATCACCATTTCCTCTCCTGTCCATATGACTGATAACTTAAGGCAGCGATTCTTAACCATTTTACCACCAAGGACACTATTACTCTCCCTTCCATGGAAGCCATGTTTTGAAAGATCTTTATCTTCCAAGCTTTATTATTAATTCATTTTCAGATTTCTTTTTTTTGTCAGGTATATATAGAAATGCCTATCAGATTTTATCAGTATGAGATAACCAGGCTTACCATATAGCCAAAGGCAAAGAATTCTACCCGTATCAATATTTTGTAGCCTTATCAATATTTTCCACTGGGCTTTTAAAAAATATTAGAATCTTTACTTACAGGTTGCAGATACTGACTATTGTTTCTCCTCTCACTGGAAGTTCATCTGAACTGGGGGAAAAAAAAAAGCTTCACGCTATAGAGATAAATCTCAAAAGGGGAAAATCAAGTGGTACCTAAGGAGAGATCTCAGGACACATTTGGAGTCATCTTGGGCATCTAAAATAAATCCTAGAAAGTTAGGCCTTAGATTCAATTGTAAGCCAAAATAAAAAAAAAAAGGGCACCTAAGAAAAATCTACCAGGACAAATTTCAGAAAGATCACTGAACACTGTAAATATTGGCAGTGGTATCTTCAACAAAGTCATAGACGACAATGGAGCGATTAAAGTCAGATGAACAAAACAATGATTAAAAAGGAGGCACCATTTAACAGAGAATCCGTTTTCACTGATATGGGATGGCGGTGAGGTGGGGCTATGCTTCAGGTGATTCGAACATGCAGCCAGGGTTGAGAACCACTGCTTCTAATTGGTCGTTAGGTCAATGATTCTCAAATTTTAATGTGTATCATAGTTACCTGGAGGGCTTGTTAAAATCCAGATTGCTTGGCTCCACCTCAGAGTTTCTGATTCATCAGGAGTGGGGCCCAACCTTGCATTTCCAAACAGCAGGTAATGGTGATCCTGCTGGTCTGTGTACCACACACTGAGAACCTAAGGTCGTTACTTACATGACCATCTCTTACTAGACTGCAAGCCTGGGGAGATAGGAAGCCTTTCTTCGTCCTTTGGTAGGACATTATCTGGCACATACTGAACACTTAAAAATGTTTGTTGTAAACAATGGACTATAGTTAATAGTTCTGTCATGAACTGTAACAAATGTAACACACTAATACAAGGTGTCAATAATACGGTCGTATATGGGAGATCTGAATTTTATGTATGAGCTTTCTGAAAACCTACATCTCTAATGGAAAAATGGAAAAAACACTTGTTGCATTACAAATTAATAAATCCAATTTCTGATACAAGTCAGTATTATGTGTGTTTGAAGATCACAGTTACTCCTGTGATGGCCCCAGCCTGAAGTTTCTAGACCTACAAGGCTGTAAGACCAGACCCTGACCTGCTGTCACCCCCACCGAGGTATAAACTCTCAGGAGTTTCAGCCTGAAACAGAAAACTTGAAAACCTACCTGCTTTCATCAGTTACCTTGTACTCTCCATTTTTGAACATCAAACACACCTCTGTCATTACTATTTCTAGCTAAACACATATTTAAGGCAATGTATTTATATCTTAGATTTCTATTAATTATTTGGAAAGTGAGGTTTTGCAAAATTTTTGATTTGTGGATGAATAAAAAAAACAACCTCTTCCTGATTTAAAAAATGAAGTTATGCAGCCTAATGGATACCATATAAACATCCCTCCTTTTCTCTTCACCAGTTTTAATAAATGCTTTTCTAGGAGTTAACCAGAATTTTTCTTCATTTAGCAAAACATCACTGACCGTGCTGCAAATGTGTCCAATGTTCAGGGAACGTATGGAAGAGTGAGAGTCAGCCCTGGCTCTCCAGAGGCCCGCAGCCACCCAGCCTGGGAGGGACCCAAGGCATTTTCCAACCAGCCGTGCTGCCCAGCACCACAGGGAGGGGAGGGCAGTGGTCTAGTCCTGGAAGAAGTAGGGGCTCCCCAACCCATAGAAAGAAGACATTTTTACTCCTCACTTACTGAATCCTCCTGAAGCTGCTTTTCATGAAGAAAAAAGGAAAAAGAGGTGTCTTAGGTTCCAAATGGTGAGCAAGACCCATTTAAGAAATACAGGAAACAAATGGGCTTCCTTCATAAAATTTAACCATTGCTATAATAGGGTACAAAATGCGACTATGGGATGCCCAGGATTTTTGTTGTTTGGTTAGTTCTGTTCCCCTCCACCCCGCCCACCACAAAATCACCCCACTCCCCCGCTCCCACTTCCCCATGCAAAAACACACCCATCAAATCTCCTCATGTAATTTTTTCAAGTGGATCCTTTGTTTGCTCTGCTGTATATGTTCATGCGTCAGCCACTCTGACTCCCCTGCAGACATTAAGGATAAGGAAGCAATTACACTCTTGAAAAAGCACATTTATGGACACTTTGCATGTCCATTCAAACCCTTTCCTCTACCAAGTCTTGCCTTTGGCTGCCTCTAGATAGGGAGACCATTTTAAAGCCATTATATATGTATGTGTGTGTGTGTGTGTGTGTGTATGTGTGTACAATTGTAGCTCCAGAGAGCAGTTTTACATTTAAAATCCTGTCTTATCTTTGCCTTCTGTTAAACAAAGAAGGATTATACCTGCTCTTTAAAGGTAGGATGTTACTTTTGAAAAAAAAGATTGATCAACCCCCCCCCCAAAAAAAATAACTGTTTGAGTTTTCATGGCTTACAAAGAATATATTCTCTCGAAAAACAAGTTTTTTTTTTTAAACCTCATTGATTTTTAGATGGGCTGTGGTTTAGGGTGTGCACATTGATTTCTATTCAGGAATACCTCTGGAGTTCTTTTTAGATGGGGGGCCAGCCTGCCTGTCCTAACAGAGCTATGGTGAGATAATTTTAATCTAAACAGGATATTTTTACTCTACTATGGAGCATGTTTTGGATTTTTTTCTGAATCATTTTTAATCCTAAATGAAAGGAAGATATGCATTCCTACTCTTTTCTTGAGTTATAGGCTGAATTTTTTATTTTGTGCATCTTTTTCTCATCAGAAAGTATACTCAAGAAAAAGCACATTTTCCCCTCCTCACTTCTCTGGGTCTATGGAACTTCCTTATTCCTCTGCATATCTGCAGTATCTTTGTAAAAGCCTGATTTGGGCTGGACTGTCATCCAAAAAAGCATCCCACTTTAAAACATCTATTCATTTGCCCTCTCAACAAAAGCATGGAATAGCAACATGCATAGCTTAAAATGTTAATTCAACTCAAGAAGAACGAGACATGAGAAGAGACAGGTCTGCTCCAAACAAAATTATCTCACGAATTTTGTTTGGAAAAGAACCATGTAGGAGGATAATTTTATCTGTCTCCATGGGTTGTTGTAAGGATTAAATTAATTAATTCACATTGAGCAATTTTAAGAGTGACTGTCCCTGTCAGGGGTCAATAATTGTTATATAATATAAATTATTATTATTATTTGGAGGAAAAATGAAGCTTAGAACTCAAAACAGCATTTTACCCATGTTTTGTGGTGGAGGAATCTAGTCAAAGATTCAAGTTTATTTTAATCCTCTCCCTGGGTTTCTATCCTTTCATCATTCTAGAGGGAAGTCAGTGTAGTTTTCCTGCTCAATCACTGTCCACATGGGAAACAAAACAGCCTGCCCCTCCCCCCACCAACTGCTAACCCTTTTAAGGAGATGGTGGCCTCTAAGGCACACACTAAACAAACAATAATAAAAGAAATCCTCTCTTGAGGCCATCCTTTCCTATACTGGGGTTTGTGTGGATTAGTCTGTGTGTCATCAGTCAGAGGGTTCTGGGTTTGGGGTTCCACAAGCAGCCCTCTCTCCGGCAGTGTGACTCTCCACTAATTGGAATGAGAAGTTAATCTCTCTCAAAACGAACCCAGCTGAGTCTCTGAGAGCACTGATGTACTTAAAAGATCTCAGGCAGTCCAGGACATGTGGCACTAACCGGATTTAGCTCATTAGCAAATCTGCAAGGCCCTGCTGACACTGCACCCAGAGTAAAATACATGAGGCCGGCCCATACCCCGTGGGCACCTACAGCTTGACTACATAATCAAAAGGCATTTATTAACAATCTCATTGGTCACACAATACAAAGGAAAGCAACAAGAAGTCAAATGCTGTCATTTGTCCTGACTAGAGAGGCATAATTAAAGTAAGTGTCATGTGATTAACCCTTGAAAAATTAATCTGGTATGAAAAAACACCACAGAAACAAGGAAGAGACTCGCAAGTGAAATTAATACAACAGGCAGCTGTTGCATGCACTTGGATCAAACTCCACATGCTTATGAAATGCTAATGCCATTGACGGTTAAGGGAGAGATCAGCAAATTTAGGGAGCTGAGTGTCTATTATTAAAGATGATGGCAGAGTGTATAGTGGTACTGTGTGGCGATTTTGGTGTGATCCATCTGGGTTTAAGTTCAGATTCTTCCATTTACTACCTGCATGTCCTTGGGCAATTTTCTTAACCTTTTGGAGACCCAGTTTCTGCATTAGTTTAATGGGGATATTACTATACCTCATAGGATTCTTGTGATGGTTATATACAATCTTATATCAGCACAGAGTTAGATGCTTTGTAATGCTCAAAAAAATCTTAGAGATGATAGAAGTACTTGTTAGCCTAAGTCCTTGAGATAAAAAAGTAATGTTTGCGATGTAGGCAACACATGTGAAATATGCGCTCGGCACTGTGATCTCTGATGCTTCAGTGCTAGTCGGTGTGTTTTTTTCCAGGGTCTTGCTGGCAGTGATCTTGTCTTGTGATTTAATGTCAAGGGTGGCACATCAGTAATCCTGATGGAACGTTACAGTCTGTGGCAGAACAGGTTTTGTGAAGGTTAGAGGATAATCATGATACACTCACTATTTGGTCTAGCCTCAGAGTGCTCAACTCAGATGTCTTCAGGGCCAGGCAACACTGGTGGGGGCTGCAGAGAACTAGGGAGTATCTACCCCCACTGGAAGCTGCTGCCACTCAGGTGAAGCCTTTTTTATTTTAATTTTTTTCCATGTGGAGATGCAAGCCCAGTGTTGCCAGATATTCCATTTTATTCTAAGGGATACCAGAAATACTGCTTTTCATGGAAACTGTCCCATTTTAAAAAATATTCTGCTGGCCTCATTCTACCCTTCAGCTAGGTCTGCGACTAGGGTGAGGCAAGGGAGATATTTGTCTCAGGTGTAAAATTTAAGGAGGCACCGAAGAAATTTAAAAAAAAAAAGATACATAGTATTTTTAAAAAATCAAAATTAATGCAAAAAAAATTCATGATAAGCAAAATAATCAAAACCTTAAATGAAGATAGGATCAGTGTGATGGGTTTCCCCTTTTGCCTCAGGCTCCAATATTTGCTCTGCCTTCGGCCTCCAGTTTGCAATCTCTGGTCTTGACACAAACCTGCTGCTGCCACTCTACTGCCAGACTGTTTCCCAGCTTCAAAGTACAACCAGAATATCGCCTAATAAAATAAAATAGTTGCATAAGTTATCAATAACAGTTGAGGCTATACTAAATTCTAACTTTGTACAAGAAAACTTCACAAATGTCAACTAAAGTAGAATTAATGAAGAGTCAGAATTAATCTATTTGCAAATAAACGTGTCATGTCGCTTTCCAATACACAGTTATCTAAAACACATACTGCTAACAAAACAATTTCAGATGGATGACCTGCTTTTATGAACAGAAAAGAAGATACTTATAAATAGGCAGCGAGGCAGGAGTTCTTCAGTCCAGAAACCCAAAAACCTCTTGCAACCATATGCAGCATGTTGAGTGTTCTTTCTCTTGGTGAGAGGAGCTAAACCCTTCCTTCATCAGGTTCTTATAAGGGTCTAGGACCCCACCATAAGTCAGGGACTAAGTAAATTAAACATGTCCCTTGTTTAACTATTAATTTGCTTAGCTCATCTTTTCTTCAAAAGCCCAAAATTCAGCTTCAGTTTTGGTTGACTTACCACAAATCCTGGATTTAACGGGGTGCAGATTAGGAAAGTTTAACAGTATATAGCAACTTTTTCATTTTCCCTTTAAATTAAAAAAACAAACAAACAGTATTAAAACAATAAACTGTAAAAACAAACGACTGTAGCCTTATAGCACATTCTAATCTGGAAAGGAGAATGACAAATGAGCAGCCAGCAGCACAACTTAATAGACTACCAGGGCACAGAGGGATGTGGCCCAGTAGAAGTAGCAATAGATTTCAACTTTAGCAGCCAGGTTTTCTTGTGTTAACATTTGCAGTAATGTGGCTGGCGTTTCTATATAACATGGAAGCTCCCTAAGTGAGCAAGAGCATCATAATTCAGTGGCTCTGGGTTCAAATCCCATTCCCGCCACAAATTTGCAGAGTGACTCGGGCAAGTTCAATTAACTCATCTGAGCCTTGGTTTCACCTGTTGTAAATTATTTCCCAGGGGGCTTTCCACTGGAGCCCTGTCATGTGCATTTAAGAAAAATGTGAAACTTGCATAGCACTGCTATCCTCTGCAATACATCTTTATTTTATGTTCCTTTTTCTCTCAACTGTTCTTCTAGGAAGCAGCTAGAATTTCTCTTTTAATCAGGGAGCCATTTATCATCAATGAAAGTGTAAAAACTCTATCAGTTAGAATTGGATATTTATGTCAGGTTCATCTGATTGGAACTCCACTCTATTTCATTAATATGGAGAAATGTCACCCTTTTAACTAATGAAATGCATCCGTAATAGAGCTACATTTTTAAAGGTATATATCAGAAATAGCCACATGCAAAATGTGCTTAAGAGTACACGGATCTTCCTCACCAGTAGAGTCTCTCTCCTGCCTTGGTATGCACCCCTGACCCAAGGAATAATTTGTCCTTACGGGAATGTTTCAATACTGAGAAAAACAATTTCCACTGTTTCCTCATTTGAGGAAGATTTTTTTATATTAGCCTCTCAGCTAGGCATATTTTAAAGGTGTCATGAAATCTTTAACTTAAAAGGTTCAGTGGCACAAATGACAACCTTGAATATGAGGTGAAGTCCAGATGATTTGAAAAAACAATGGAAGCTGGTTACTTTTGAGCCTGTTCAGTTCCCACTGTTGGTTTTCTCATTTTCTCCTTCTTCACCACATTACCAGGTCTATGATCAGGAGATGCCCAAGCAAAGGGTTTTTATAACATCACATCGAGTCTGATCGGGAAGGCCCATCCCTTCCTCCTCTTGGCAGCATCTTCAAGAAGACTTCGCAGAAGTAAACAGTGGAGTCTTCCAAAGGAATCACTGAAGAGATTATGTCCCCAGGAATGCCTTCTTGTTTTATACAATTCAGAGGCAGAAGCTGGTTTAGCAAAGTGATGCCAAACCTTGACCCCAGAGGCAGAAGACTCTGGGGGGAGACACTGGATTCTTCATCTTTCCTTCTCTTTCTCCCTCTCCTACTCTTTCCCTTCTCTGTCTCTCCCTTCCTCTCCCTCCCTTCCTTTCCTTCTTCTTTTACCCATCTATGCATTTATTCAAAAACTATTTATCCAGGATCTAGTATTAATGGGTGCCCTTGGGAACCTCCAGCATTTAGTGGCGGTTGGTCTTCATGAACTAAATAAACACAACAATGGGATGCACCGTAAGGGAGGTAGTTTGCTGGCTCAAAGATCGCCTCTGCTTGCCTGGCAGGGAATAGGAGGAGACTTTGAAGTAGGTTATGAAGGAGGAGTCCTGTGTTCACTCAGGGCAGATAATACAGCGCAGTGTAAATTTAAAGTTCCTCTAACTTCTCCTGTGGCTGAACCTCTCAGCTTTCTCTTTAATAAACTGAGAGGGTTGGACTGGATGATTTTTAAGTCCCTGTCTGGTACTAATCTACTAATTCTGTGTGCTTTATATTTTTCCTAGAATGTTGGTGATACTTGATAAATAGAGGCCCAAAGAGAGGCTAAAGTCATACAGATGAGAAATGACCCAGGACTAGATGAGGGTTTGGCAGTATGGATGGAGAAGACAGCAGGCAGATGACAGATGCTCATAATATGATCCCAAGTACACTATTAAAATTAAATGACTGAGTGACATTGTCAATGTGAATGGCAATTGGATAGATGTGGATACCACAGGATTGAGAAGAGTAAAAGATGATTCTGAAATCTTGAGTCTGAAGGACAAAGGCGGTTTTCATGTTCAGCTTGGGTGATGCTTGGGGAGTGGATGGATTGCAGACCCTAAAATGATGGTTTGGAAGGAAATAGGAAACTCAGGGCTCAAGGAGTCTGGCTGAGGATCTTTTAAATGTGGCCACATCCACTAGCCAAAGATGGCTTCTACTTCCCCCAATCAATTCCATCTGATTTATGACTTCCAGATAAATATTCCCCAACTCAAAAACTTTTACCCTGACATTGGACCACTCGGTAAACTGTGGCTCCCTCTCACCAATCTCCTTGTGCCAACAATCAAGATCGTGGGTAATCTGGCCCAGCTAAACTTTCAAGTACAGTGTTTGCTTTAAACTTCTGCACAGATCCCACGCTCTTGCACGCTGCACCTCACTGGCCCCTGAACACACCTCTGTGTCTACCTTGAATCATGTGCTTTCCTTGCCTGGATGGAGAATACTTTCTCCTTTCTCTTAATGTGTCTGAAACCCCCATCCTTCAAGCCTCACTATTGCCCTGTAGCTTTTCCTGCCACCCAGTCCATACCAACTTCATTTTCTTCTCCCAAGATCCCCAGCACTTAATGCTGTGGCCACTCATTTAGTATTTGTCACATGCTGCCTGATGCAGAAATCTCACATCTGTGGCATACCCCCCTTACATAAAAGTGTAGCCCATGTGGATTTATATTGCCTTTGGGAAAGTCTGAGAATTTCAGTTCTAATCCCTATTCAGATGGCCTGGGATTCATCAGTGTGGGTTGCCGCAAGGAAGAACTAACACTGATTAAGCACTTACTATGTATCAAGCATTATTTTGATCCTTTAGAAACATTATTTTGGTTTGCTTTTCAACATTCAACAACTCTGCAAAGTGCATTGTATAATCTCCATTTTCACAGGTGAGAAAACTGGTTCAGATAGATTAAGCAATTTGTCCAAGATCACAAAGCAACTAAGTCATGTACAGATGTGTAAGACCGTAAAGCCTATGAGGTTGTGACTATTAGCACTTTTTCCATGGGGAAGAGGAACAATTCAAAAAGCTCTGAAGCCAGACAGACCCCATATTGTTCTGAGGATTAAATGTGATGGCAGCTAACCATGCCTGGCACAGAGTGGGCATTTAATAAATTGTGGTTATTATTATTATTAAATCACATTTAGAGGAATTAGTAATGTCATTTCCTCTTTGAATGTCCCATATTACTTAGCAAAGTCAGTAAATAAATGCTTGTCATGTAACTGATAGAAGAGTTGTTTGCTTTACAATATGCCAAGCAATTGGTTTTACTTTTTCTAAATTGGATGAGAACACTGTCTCCATGTCCATGCTCCCATACAAAAGAAGACCAAAGTCAAGGGTCCTAGAATATATGATGCACATTGCCTGTGAGCACCCTGAGTAAAGCTCTTGTCTATTTTTATCACTGTCATTGCTAGCCTATAATAGGTGCTCAATAAAAATGAGTTACATGCCGTTGAAAAAATGAACCTGTTTAGGAAGTGCCATCACACATCCAATCATCACCGTGAGTGCATCCATTCCTGTTCTAATTATTGTACTCAATGGACCTAGATTCCATTGCAACTGTTCTTAAACTGGCTGATCATCAGTATGATTTGGGGGGGGGGGGGGGGTTTTTAATATCATAGATTCTTGAGACATGTCCCTGGAGAATCTGATTTATTGGCTCTGGATGTTTAAGGAACTCCCAGGCAGTTCTACTCATCCAAGTTTGGAGATACCACATATCTAGATGGTGGTTATCAACCTCCATCCCCACCCCCTGCCTCCCACACATAATCTCTCCATTCAGTGAATGAAGCACTTAACAATGCTGAGCCCCATTTCCTTGAGGTGGGCCAACCACAGATGGCAACATCACCTATCCTTTTGCCCCCAGTTGCAAAGCTTTCTGAAGACAATGCCCATTGAAAAGGAGGTAGTCACTATTGTTCAGCTCTACTTGATGCTAAGGAAAGGCAGAGGGAAAGATGAGGGTTTCCAGTTCCCAGAGGCCACCCAGCCAAAGAAGGTCCCTGGCATTACTGAGTGCTCAGCATGCTTCTCCTTCTCTGCTCTTAGGATGGAAATGCTCCTCTCAGACATGGGCAGAGCTTCCAATGTGTCGCAAGGTCACCCTTCATCTCTCTTAACACAACATGCCAACCCCTACTCTTTGGCCCTAAACTCTGCAATACTGGAAGCTCTCTTGGACCTTCTTAATATCTGCCCAGACAAGGAGTTAGTATTTACCAAACTGAAGTTAGGTCATGTAGCCTGACATCAGGCCAGGGGCAAGTCTGAGAGATGTCAGAATGGCAAATGTTACCATTGTGAGGCAACTCGATGTGTTAAGGAGGGAGCAGGCAGGGTGCATGAAATGGGGCATCTATAGCCATAGATTGGGACCAGCTTGTCCCCAAAGTCCTGGCTGTGGAAACATTTCTGGTGTCAAGGCTCTCAGGCTGTCCTTTCCCTTCTAAGCCCCATAAGCCAGGTTGCCTCATCAGGCACCACCCCAAACTCATCTCCTGACCCAGATTGTAGGAAATACCAACCTTAATGGATTGAGAAGCATTAACTTGCTAAAAATTACAGTAATAAAAACAATTATAAAAACCTTTCTGAGAGCCTTCTTAGTTCTTGGAAATTCAAAGAGGATGTGAAAGAGTCCTAGCAATATGAATGAGGTAACAATTTAGTCAGATGTTATAATTACTTGAGAGCCAAAAAATGTTTAATGAAAAATTTTCACAATATTAAATTTTAACAAAATAAAAAGTAAAATATTTTTCTAAATAATTTAGAAATTTTTGCAGCGAAAGTTGTTTTGTTTAGGTTGTTTTCTGGTGTTTTTTTTTTTTTTTTGCATTATGACATATACTAAAGATAACGGACAGGTATTTTTATTTTAACTTCTTTTATTTTTTGTGCATTCCCTTGCCTATATTACCCTTGCTGTAGTCAAAGATGAGCAGATAGTTTGATGTCATGCAAATACCCACCTTTTATTAAATCCTAAACATGTGCCAGATACTATGCTAAGGATTTCATATGCCTTGTCTCATTTATTCCTTATGGCAACTCTCTGAGGAAGACACTGTTTATTTGTCCCATTTTATAGATGAGGAAAGTGAAGGTCAGAGAGTCGTGTTACTTGTTCAGAGTCACACAGCTAGCAAGCGGGGATGCTGGGAGGAGGTTTGTTAGCTGCAGTGCCCAGACACTTAAACGATTATATCCACTGCCTGTGGAGAGCCGTCTCCCGGGACGGGCATAGCGCATGCGCTGTAAACCTGCTCCAAAGTCCCCCCGCCCATCGAGTGGTGCCAAGATGGCGCCCACATCCTGCTTCCGGCTTCTGATGTATGTAACCACCCGCTGTATTCACCAATCATGCTTGTGTGCGTGGCGTTAGCCCATTGGATACACGCAAGGTTTATAAGAAAGTTCCCGGGCAGAGCTCGGGGAGACAGCCCACAAGGAGCCGTACCTGACGGCCGCATCGAGGTTGTTCTCCCCCGAGGTGTCTCGCCCCGGGTGGAACCTGTAAAGATGATGATTGCCTAGTCCCATTAAAAGTTTATCTGCTTTACCACCGCGAGTCCTGAGTGATCACAAATGCTCCGGGTAAGACGTTGTCCGCACCCTCTCTCCCCTTATTTCTCTGGTCCCCATCGCCGGCCGACCGGGGACTCGAGGCGGGGCGGAGAGAGCGCCGGACAAGTGGTGGCCCGTACGGGGAACCTCATTCGCGTTCCCCTCGACCCGACGGAGACGTGCTCCCGGGATCCGTGGTTTGACCTCCGCGACTGATCACCGCGAGAAGGTAAGCACCCCCTTTCCATACGAGGACTAGGGCCCGTGGGCGTTCAGGTAGCCCCGGGGACTCGGAAGAGCTCTCCGAGTGATTAAGAGATAGTGCCGACTGCAAGCATGGGGCAGTCTGAAAGCTCACCCCTATTAACCCCCTTAAAGACCCTTTTGAAACAGCGGGGTATCTCAATTAAGAGAAGTTCTCTCCAGCGATTTCTTGATGATGTGGCCACTTTTGCCCCCTGGTTTCCTTGTTCTGGCAGCCTTAATCTGCCCTCTTGGCCTTATATGGGAGACTGTTAAGGGCTATATCGCTCCCTCCACGTCACAGTGGAAAGGCCCTGACCCGGTGCTCGGCTGGGCCGGAGGCTCTGTTTGTGTTTTTCCCCAGGAACCAGGACGTCAACCAGTGTGGGTTCCGGAAAGACTGGTGGGAACCGTGGCATCACCTGGGGAGGCCGGGGAGCAGCTGTCAGAAACGCCAACGAATATACGGCCTGGGCCATTGGACCAAGCCTCCGGCCTTCAGGGACTTGAGAACATTAGGGAATTGAAGCCTGTTAGTTTCGACCTTTCCACACTGGGCGAGACTGTAAAAAATCTGTGGGACCAAGTCACCTCTTGGTTCTCTTGGCCCAATTTAACTAATTGGATTCTCTTGATGGTGAGACTATTGGTGGGATTAGTCATTGTTAAATCTTTGCTAGAACGCCTGTTTCAAGCGCGGCAGTACCGTGTTACCACTATGATGGCTATGTCCTCCACCTTTGATACCCCCAACAGCGACCATTCTGATGGCCATACCCCATCCTGGCCGCCTCGGGCGGGGCACTCGGGAGCGAGGTTTGTAGCTAAGCGCGCAGCTGTGTCCCGGGTATAACGGGCGACGCCAGCAGTCATAATTTTTGTCTCAGGTAGGTCCCTAAGGCAGAGTCATAGTTGTGGCCAGACTTGACTCTAGCCAATGCATAGGGACGCCTAGTGACGCCTCCGACTCTGGTTAATGCTATCCCTGCCCCCGCCTTTGTCCCCCAGTTGCAAGGCAAAGCACTGCAGGGAGAGTCATGTTGTTTCCAGCTCACGGACTCTCCTGTCTCCATATGAGGTGAGCATTCTGGTCGGTGCTAGAGGCTCCGCCGCTAAATGGCTGAGACCTAGTCCAGACTCCCCAAAGCACCGGAACAAATTGTGAGCCATCTGGGTTCACGGGAGCACACTCATCACTGGGGACACTGGGTCGATGTAAATAATAAAGGGGGAGATGTGGAGAGCCGTCTCCCGGGACGGGCATAGCGCATGCGCTGTAAACCTGCTCCAAAGTCCCCCCGCCCATCGAGTGGTGCCAAGATGGCGCCCACATCCTGCTTCCGGCTTCTGATGTATGTAACCACCCGCTGTATTCACCAATCATGCTTGTGTGCGTGGCGTTAGCCCATTGGATACACGCAAGGTTTATAAGAAAGTTCCCGGGCAGAGCTCGGGGAGACAGCCCACAAGGAGCCGTACCTGACGGCCGCATCGAGGTTGTTCTCCCCCGAGGTGTCTCGCCCCGGGTGGAACCTGTAAAGATGATGATTGCCTAGTCCCATTAAAAGTTTATCTGCTTTACCACCGCGAGTCCTGAGTGATCACAAATGCTCCGGGTAAGACGTTGTCCGCACCCTCTCTCCCCTTATTTCTCTGGTCCCCATCGCCGGCCGACCGGGGACTCGAGGCAGGGCGGAGAGAGCGCCGGACAACTGCCTCCAGGGACTGGTCCACTTTGCTGCAGATACAACCATCCTAAATCTGTGCTTGTGCCTTGCAGAATCTGCCTGGAAAAAGGACTGGACTTATGGAGAAAACAGAGATGGACTGCCTTTTATAATCTGTGTTCAGTCTTCCCAACGGGTCTGAGTAACTATCAAAACTCTAATATACCTTGGGATGGGATAGAATCATCCTTACTTATGGGATCATAAAATATCCTATTTGTGCATTAAAGAAGGTATGAATCTTCATCCATTATTGTCTGGTGCTTAGCTAGAACTCAGCTAGAATCTCAGTCCATAGACTGAGTGCAAACCCTGCCTCACACCTGTCCAGCTACTACTTAACCTCTCCGTATCTCAGTTTTCTAATTTGTACAATGGGGATGAGGGTAGTACCTACCTTCTCGGATTGCTGTGATGATTAACTGAAGTGCCTGACACACTGTTAAATTCTAAGCAATGACTAGCTATGATTAATCATTCATTCAACAAATATATATTGTGTTCATTCTATCTGGCAGGCATAGAGCTGATCTTTACATGGATGATTAAAACACAAATTAGCCCGCCATACTCTGAAAAGGGTGGACCCAGATGGACAACAAATTCTATTATGCAAGATATTATAATGGTCTCTCTGAAGTGTCAAAGAACAGAAGAGAGGAGAGTCAGTGACTGGGGGCAGCGGGCAGCGAAGTCTTGGGGGAGGAGGTCGCTGGTTCCTGGCTAATAACTACTTCATTTCTGTATGATATGAGACAAACTGGGCTCAATATTTTGTCCAAAAACACTATTTATAATATAAATATATTTAAAATGTAAGTTTTAAAAATACTTTTATTCTCAACTAAACCGTAGACAAACATCACTTATCCCCATCACCATTTGAGGTGTGCCTGTGCTGCAAAGTTACCTTCGCATCCTGGAGAGTGGCTCCATGTGAACTGCATCTGACATTCCGAGCTAGTTTCCTGAGTCAATATCACCAATGAATGGAAATCATTGATCAACCAAGTTAAGCTGCTAAAAATGGATTTGAACCTGGGAAAAATTCACTGGGGAAGCTGTACATGTGCCTGGACTGTCTTGGCAGGGCTGAGTTCTTCACGATTCAACTGGTGAGAGCTGCCTAGCCAGGCAAACCCCAGAGACCCAGCGTCCATCTGGGGCAGAGCAGGGGGTGGGAGGAGAAAGTAGGCCTTGCTTGCCAGAGCCTACCAGGCTGAGATCGGGTCTGCCATGGCTCAGCGGCCACACACACACCCTTGGTTCGTTCCAACCTTTCCAGAAGTGTAACTTTTCAATGAGAGGCTGGTGGTGGCCTTGCTGCGACTCTGCCCTCCTTTCTTAGTGGCTCATCACACTTTGATAGAGACGAACAATGCGGGGAGGGGCCAGGAGGCCAGTGGGTTAGACAAAGAATGAAACTGTGCCTTGGCCAGATCCTCACCAATTACGTATGGATAAACGAATCCACAGTCCAAGCTAAAGGGTCTTCCTTCCCCCACCCCACCCTGTTTTTATTCATTTTTAACTTGGTATGGAAAGTTGGGCATATTCCCTGTACTATTCTGGTACCCAGATGGCCTGTATGAGTAAGCAGTAGGGAGGAAGTTCAATAATACGTCAGTATGCAGAGTCGCTGCTAAGGTCAGTCCTGCATAAAATGTACGTGACAACCCAAGGGCAAGTTTGCAGTGGTGCTTAGCAATGGGGGCAGGGGTGGGGGTGGCACAAGTGCCACCTTCCCACAATTGCTGCAAAATTGACTTCTGGCCTCCAAAAGTACATTTTACTAGGTTCATGTAATAGCGATTTAGGAGAAGTTTTCTTCAGAAACAGCGTGCTCACCATCCAGGTAAGGGGGGTTTTAAGAGGGTCTATCTGCATATATAAAGAATTTAAGAGGGTCTATCTCCTGTCATGTAAAGGGCGTTTAAAAAAATAATCAGACCCCATTGCCCCAAACAGGACCAAATGGATACTGGATTGTCTTAAATACTAATTTATGGAATCAACTCCATTATTATTTTTCTCTCTTTCTATATATGTTTGAATAGGATTTGGGTGCTGAATTAGGCAGCACTTCTTATTTTTTAGCTGTTTAAAGATTCATATTCTTACAAGGCATTTCTCAGTTATATTTGGACTATGACATTTAACTCTCAAAGATAAAAGCAGGCAAATGAACACAGAGTCACTGGAGATTTTTATAAAGTTTCTCTTTCTCTTTTCCCTTTATATGTTTGAGTGAAAACCCAACAGCACCCTTTAATGTAGAAAATGCAAGAACAGTCCATTTCAATTTGGGAATTTATTCAAATGAAGGCGAACACTGACACAAATACTCCTGAAGATTGATCCAGTTTGAAGCATGTTGTGCATGGGTTTACCGTGCAACTTGCAAGTAATTTGTAAAGCCAGAGTCAGTCTTGACTATGAAACATTGTATCACTGTGATTGGAATCAATAGTTCTTGCACTGTCATTTGTCACATATTTACAAGCTTGAAAAATAGTTCATTTTGTCCTCATCTCATAACTCAAAAGATTGAATCAGAACCCTGGAGGGATCTGCCAACAGGACACATTCATTACTGATCACCTGTCTTTGGTGGAGCTATAATCACAACCACACCAAAAATAGAGTATAAATAAAAATTAAACCACTACTCATTTGGTACATCCTTAAATATTTTCTGTTTCAAATATTTAAAAGTCTGCTGGGAGATTTCAATCACCTTGATGACCTACCTCAGTGACCACAAAGAGAAAAAATTCACTGAAACTGCTTTTCCCATCACGCTCTCAAAACATTCAAAGGTATCATTTTTTTAATGAAAAAAAGTCAAAATCTAGAGTTAATGGTCCAAAAATTTCATAAAGTATACTTCTTTCAGTCACCTTGCATATAGTTCATAAATGACCTTTTATTCTCAGGAAAGATTTGTAGAACACATTTAAAGATAATGCTTTCAATTTTAAGATAAAAGATTTATGAATGATAGAACTTGTGTCTATGAAACCTCTAATCCCAACCCTCTAATATTTCAGGTGGAAAACTCCATAAAACAAAAAGACTGCCCATAAAGTTGTACTACACCTGCTGTCAGAGTCAGTCAGTAATGGAATTGCAAAGTGAGTATCGAAAAGGATGTAAGACGTTCATTTTGGGTTACAATAATGTATTTTATGTCACTGTCATACCATTGTTGTATTGATAGAGTATTAATGGTTACACGTTGTGGGGCCAATTCAGATTCTTTAAATGAGTCCCCAGATATAAACAGATGAACAGATTGTTAATCAAATTTAATTGCTAAAATAACTCTAACTCCTGAGATTGTAGCTAGGATTTTTTTCAGCCACTTTCCTGACTGACTTCAACTTACTGGAGATCCATCCATTTCTCAAGTCTCTTGCTGAGACAACTTAAAATGAGTTTTAATTTTTAACTTTACTATTTTGTTCCATGACTTAACAATTCATTTTGGGACATCACCCCATTTCCTTCATAACTGTCCTCCCTGAGAAGGGCTGAAATTCAATTAAAAAAAGTCATGCCAAGGTTGAATTACTGATCCATCTTTGTGCTTTGGAAAAGAGGTGGAAATGCAAACTTTCTCACAAAGAAGGAGACCCAGATTTGAGAATATATATACATTCGACATTGTTCATGGTATCTGCACCTCCATGCATCTCCTTTTAGTAAGAAAGAGAGTGGAAAACTTTATTCTGCCCCCAATGGCAGGCAACTGACTAGAGAGCCCCTCTAATCAGAGGTGCCCCATCCAGAATGAGTCAGTGACCAAGGATTCTGTGTCCTAGCTTGAAAAGATGAACTGGGAAAATCAGATTGTCTCGTAATAATTTGAACTAAGAGGCAGAATAAGACGTTGCAGTGGGATGTGTACTAGAGGTAAAAGACTTTATTGGCCTATAGCTGGGGCAACCATTACTGGCCATGTGGAAGAAGAGACAGCTTACACTCAGAGAAGACAGTGTAGCAAGCAGGCAGGAAGAGTTATGAGAAAGAGAGATGCTGACCTTGAGAGCAGCCACAGTTCTGGCCCTTCTGGAGGCACAGTTGTTCAGCTTTGCCTGGAGTCCTGTGAAACCTCTCTGAAAATGCATAATCCCCTCCTTGGTTGGAGAAGCTTTGAATGAACTCCTATCCCCCTGACACCTCAAAACACAGAACAAGATGTCTTTGGTGTTGCATCCGTATCAGAGCTAACTTCTCAGGATTGGGGATTTTGTACCATTTATTCCATGTGCTGCTGACCTGCTTGTCTGAGGATTAATGCATAGTCAAGTTCAGTTATGACGACTGTCTTTGTACCTATTATACTCTAATAGAAGAGGATATATTTAGAAACAAATAGAAAACTGCCTGGCAAAAATGGGTAATTAGATGCACTGAAATAGGCTGGGAATTACATGACTAACCTGAAACCTAATCTAATACGTTTGCTTTGGAAAGCACTTCCTTAGAAGCCTCAAATATCCTACTGATAAAGATATCTGCCTTGTAATTTGGGGGAAGGGGGCTAGGGAAGGATGACACAGTCCAAAGGAATATGTTATTTTGGACAGATTCTAGGGAAAGGAATCATTGTCCTTTGGGGCAAAAAACATAGAGTAGACTCAATAAAATTTGGGTTTGAATTCGCACTCTGCCCTTTACTGGCTTGGGCAAGTTACTTGATGTGTCTGAGTCTCAACTGTATCTCCAAAGTTGCAATAATTACTACTTTTCTTACACAGTGGTGAGGATTAAATAAGACAATAAATTCAAAAATAAATATCAGTTCCTTTGTGTCTTTGTCATTGAAGCTTGTCTGTGAAAGAGCTATTGAGGAGCTGAGCGTACATGCTATTTAAATACTGTTTATACAGGGAGACTCAAGGAATTTAGTTAGGATTCTCTCTGCCTCACAAATCATTTGTGAGAGCTGCTTTGGTGACAAATATTAATACATCCATTATATTGATGAGAAAGCAGGTTCTTGGCTTAAATGAAACTCAAAACCACAAAACAGTGATGTACTTGAAAATAAAACTAAAGAGAATTTTGGAGGACTGCACCATGCCCTCTCAAGTTTATTGGGGCACCTGATAGAATGTTTAACTATATGACTATGGGATCTGGTTAAAGGAAGTATTGGGTTGTTGTTTTTGTTTTAGCAACAAACCTTGATGTTCAAACAATAAACTTCCTACAAGGATTGCCTTAAATGGTCCTTATTCTGCTAGTTCAAAACTATATTTGTGCTTATCTACTTAAAGAAAAAGGCTAGGCTGTGATTGTTTCATAATACTTTAAGCTTGTCATAACCTTTCTGATATTAATCTACATATGTGCTAATCCCTCATCTGCTGCCCTTAGTGATTGAATCCCTCATAAAGTCCTCATCCACTTCATTTGTGAAAACAGGTGGAAGATAATTACTGGCTATATGTTTCTTTGTCCTCTGCACCCTAAACCTCATTGTCATGCTTAAAGATCCCACTTGCCCTTGACATTTGTCTCTCTGCACATGAGAACATTATTATTGACACTGAAAGAATATACTCTTTCAGTATCAGTGGATACTCTTATTTATTATCCCTTCTGCCTTTCGAGGTTGCCACAGCCTCTTTTTATAATCAGACTACTTTTGCCTGGGAAAACAGTCATGGAACATTAACAAGAGCAGAATTGAAAGAAATACGAATTAAAGAAGGAAACAAAGGCGGTCACCTAGAAGAACACATTTATAAACTCTGGATGTGTTTTCTGACAATTATGTGGCACTATTGAAATCTTTTCTGAAATCTCTCAGTTGCACCACATAATCTCCCCAATGTATGGAGACAGTGTGACATTGTGACCATTTACCCCACTCACTTATGGCACTATGACTATTCCCAATAGGTGAATGAATTATCCTATGCCTTCTATTTCATGAGCAGCTTAAAACAACAACGATAATATATTTTAATATACGTTCCATAATATAGCTTTATATTTCAACTTCTAGGGTTGCATAGTATTCCAATGTTTGTCTTGTACCATGAATTACGTAAACAATCCTCTACTGATAATTCTTTAAGTTGCTTCAACTGTTTTGTTTTATACCTAATGCTTTGTTGAGTCTCTATATGCAAGTATCTTAGCATACTTTTCCAATTTTATCCTTAGAATTAATTCCTAAAAGTGAATTCACAGGGTTAAAGAGTATTCATGTTTATATTTTGATATATATTTTTGAATCAATCCCCCCTCCCCCCTGAAATATACAATTTATGCTCAACACCAGAGAAAGAACATCTCCATTTCCCCAAACACCTACCAACTCTTGGTATCATCTTTCTTTTATATGTTTGTCAATATGACAAGGAAAAAATGTGCATTTTATCATTGTCTTGATTTACATTTCTTTGATTTCTAATAAGGTTAGATATCATTGTGTGCGTGTGTGTGTGTGTGTCTGTGTATGCCACATGTATTTCCTTGTGTATTGCTTTTTGCTCATTTTCTACTGTAATGGGACAATATTTTAAAATATTCATTATTAAATATACAATTTTTCCACACTGACCCAAATTAAAACAAAACATGAAACTTAGGATTCTTATTTCCAGAAGAAATGAAAAGAATTAATGCAACTTAGGCAGGAAAATAGCAATACATTAATCTTTTGATAGTAGCAGTATCTTTCCTAAGAATTGTTGAAATATAATTCAAGTATCTACTTACATTCAGCCTGTTGTGTTTAGCACAAAGTCCACTATTCTAAGATATTTGACGACAAGGTCTGAAAAAGCATGGCAATGACACCAGTACTATTCTAAGTGAAATTAAAGAATAGTTTATTTAGATGGAAGGCATCTGGGACACCGTTTCTTTGAGGATGCCATAACCAAGCCACTGGGCCATGGCACTCCTCAAGCATTCAGCATGTCTTTAGGCATTTGTGTGTCACCAGATAAGCCTACTGTCTGCCAGGGCAGAAAAGGCTCAGTCTCTCTTAAAAAGCAGCTTTTTGCCAATTTGGGAGCAGTGGAAGTGAAACTCATTTACACTGGTCCCAGGTGGCTCTGCATCTCGTACAGATTGTTCAACTCTCTCGGTCCTACCAGAAAACCCATAAGCTAAGTTGTCTCCCGTGTGTCATTTTGGCTCATGTCATTTTGCTTGTCCTGTCATCCTTCCTTGGAGGAACATATGAAAAGGCCCTCTTGAAGGACATACACGATCTCTAAAAATCCCAGCAACATCAAAATCTTGCCATAAAAAGCATCATCCTTTATCCATCTACCTCCTCTCCAACTAGAGCTAAGAGTTGAGCAATAAACCATGCCTGGAAGGTCAGCAAGTTTTTGTTTTGTCAAAACAATAAAGGAAGAAAACTTTGGAACTGAAATTATCCTTTTCTTCTTCCTCTACTGTATGTGCGTCTCATCCGTCTCAGGTCCATAGTCCTATGTCTACCATGGTACTCACATCTCATTTGTGACAACTAATATTCCCTGGGATACAGCAATGATGGTCACCCTCACCTTTTCAAATGATATATAGACTTTCCTCCAAGACGCACATTTCCAGACTTGACTAGACTTGGTTGTGGCCTTTCCAGATAAAAACTGACACAAGGAAAATTTTTAAATGCTGCTGGCATCTGGTGACTAGTAGGATTTTTTTTTTTTTTGATGCCTCTAATAAACTGTAGTTGAGTTTTTGTTTTTTTTTTAATGTGGGCCAAGGAGTCACATCCCATTAAATTTCATCCCACAATTTAGAAAGCAAAAGAATATTTGGCTGTACATTTTTTCATATATGCATTGAAAGTTCAAATATATTGTGGGGTAAATACTATAAATACAAATATTTATATAAATAATATAAATAAGTACAAATATAAAAAATAAATATAAACATAAAATATAAATATTTTCAAAATAGATATGTAATACACAAAAAGATACATAACATCTATATTTTATATTAAAAATAGACATGTATGTGTTTATCTAATAATTAATTTAATTAATGAGTTAATAAATCCAATTCAAAACTGGGCTTTTTAACTTCTTATTGCTTATTTTCAAAGTCCATCATCCTCCCCAGTTTTGACTCCACCTTCCCTGAGACAATGAAGCTTTTTAGGTTTTCATTTGTCATAATTTCAAGACCATATAGGCATCTGTTCCAAAGCTATTATTAAAATTGCTGAAGATGTCCTCTAGCATCCTCTTGCAGTTTCAAAGAATCATTTCCCTTTCCGTAGACTCTTGTTCCTTATTTGGAAGCACTCAATAATAAACAAAGCAGGAAGCGGCAAACGCAGGCCTCCTCTGAAATGGCTGAGCAGTATTCAATCTGGTGGCAAAAATAAATAAAAAAATAAAATTATGCCAGTGATGAGACATCACTTACATATATACTCAGGAAGCAGAGAAAGGTCATCCACGCTGGGATTTATAACAAGGCCCATATTAATGTCTCTTTCCTCTTCAAAAAAGGGTGAACCCTGCTCAGCAAGCAGCCACACCATAGAGACATGGGGTCTGAAGGAGGCCATTTGTGGTTCAACATGAAGGTTGGGTACTTTGTGGTGGGTGGTGGCAGTGAGGTGAATCTTTCAAACATCACTGCAGGGAGGCCCAGAAGATTCTTTCTGGGACTCACAGCCAGTGACTATGCCACACCCCTTTCCTCATCTGTGTTGCTGGGTCTGTACTCAACTTCTTGCCCCTTCCCAAAATGTCCTCATGCTGCTTCTTTGACATTTCTGGCCCAGTTTAAGCCCTACCTCTTTCACAAAGCCTTTCCAGGAAGGAAGATGGAATGGAAAGGTCATGGGTTTAGAGCCAAAGAGAGCAGCCATTTTCTCTGCTCTGTGGCCTTAGGCAAGCAATCTAAAGTCCTCAAACCTGCAAAACAGGGTAAGAATTAAAGCCACTTCTCAGGGTTGTTGTACAATTATAAAGTAATATCAAATGATAATTATTAAAGCTGAATAATGAGTACATTGGGTTCACCCTACTATTCTCTCCACTTCTGTATATGTTTAAACACTCCCTCCTATCTCCCAGGTGAGAGGCAGACCTAAGACCTCAGGCAGGTGAGTAACTTCCTTAATCTCTCCTGTGCTGGTTTAAAGCTGCTGTATACCCCAGAAAATACCATGGTCTTTTAATCCATTCCTGTGGGTGCAGATCTATTGTGGGTGGGACCTTTTGGTAAGGTTGTTTCAATTGAGATGTGCTCTACCCAATTCAAGATGGGTCTTAATCCTTTACTGGGGTCCTTTATGAGAGGATAAAAGGCAGAAAAAGCCCAGAGAGCTAAGAGATGAAACCGAGACAGAGCTTAGAGGGAAAAGCCCCGGAGAGGCTAAGAGAGGATGCACAGAAGCTCAGAGAGGAAGTCACCGGAACCAGAAAATGAAAGCAATAAAACCCAAGAGTGAAGGACCAGCAGATGCCAGCCATGTGCCTTGCTATCTGACAGAGGAACCCCGGATGCCAGCAGCCTTTCTTCAGAGAATGTATCCTGATGTTGATGCCTTAATGCGGACATTTTTGTGGCCTTAGAATTGTAAATTTTAAGTTAATAGATCTCCATTGTAAAAGCCAATCCATATCTGGTATATTGCGTTCCTTTAGCAAACTGAAACATCTCCTTTGGACCCGTATCCTAATTTTGCACCTGTAGATACTTTGACTTTCATTTGAGGAAAAATAAGTTAAAGAAAGGAAAAGGAGAAAGAGATAACTTTTCCTTAAGGCCCAAAGCAGAACTAGTCGAAGTCCCTCACTCCTGACTGTCACAGAGATGGGCCTCTCTGTCCCCGATAGGTTGCCTTCCATTTTGGGGGACTAGGGCTCTCAAGAAACAAGCCAGAAAAAGGTGGGGCCTGGGAGCCATAAGGAGCAAGCTATTTTTGGACTATCTTGGTAATCCTGACCTACTCTTCCCAGACAGCTTCAATTATGAAATAAACTTTTCATACACTCTTGGTGTGTGTGTGTGTGTGTGGTCAGCCTTGAAATCAGAGCCATATTTTGGGCAAGTCCATCCTGTTTCTTCAGAGTGGCTACAATAGGTATAAAAGGGAGAACTGGCTAATATTAAGCATTAGCTTCTTCTGGTGATGGGATTATGAGAGATTTATTTTCCTTTTTACTTATCAGTTTACTCTAAAGCAGATATCAGTGAGCTTTTTCTGTAAAGAGCTAGATAGTAAATATTTTAGGCTTTGTGGACCATGAGGTCACAACTCAACTTGCTTTTTTTTTTTTTTTTTTTCCCCCACAGGCTTCAAAATATTTTACTTCTTTATGCAGTTCAAGGGCTAGTGACAAAGAAGACAAAATTCAAACTAGGTCGGGGCCTCAAATATGCTTTATAGCTTTTCCACTTGGTTTTCAGTTATTAGCAATTTTTGGCACTGTCCCATCCATTTCCCTTTCCTTCTAGCAGTTCTTTCTACGTCTTTGTAAAATTTCCAATTTTGTGTACTGTGTTGTGTTTTTGACTGTTTTTTTTTTTTAATCTTCATTTTATTGAGATATATTCACATACCACACAGTCATACAAAACAAATCGTACTTTCGATTGTTTACAGTACCATTACATAGTGGTACATTCATCACCCAAATCAATCCCTGACACCTTCATTAGCACACACACAAAAAAAAACAAGAATAATAATTAGAGTGAAAAAGAGCAATTGAAGTAAAAAAGAACACTGGGTACCTTTGTCTGTTTGTTTCCTTCCCCTATTTTTCTACTCATCCATCCATAAACTAGTCAAAGTGGAGTGTGGTCCTTATGGCTTTCCCAATCCCATTGTCACCCCTCATAAGCTACATTTTTATACAACTGTCTTCAAGATTAATGGGTTCTGGGTTGTAGTTTGATAGTTTCAGGTATCCACCACCAGCTACCCCAATTCTTTAGAACCTAAAAAGGGTTGTCTAAAGTGTGCATAAGAGTGCCCACCAGAGTGACCTCTCGGCTCCTTTTGGAATCTCTCTGCCACTGAAGCTTATTTCATTTCCTTTCACATCCCCCTTTTGGTCAAGAAGATGTTCTCCGTCCCACGATGCCAGGTCTACATTCCTCCCCGGGAGTCATATTCCACGTTGCCAGGGAGATTCACTCCCCTGGGTGTCTGATCCCACGTAGGGGGGAGGGCAGTGATTTCACCTTTCAAGTTGGCTTAGCTAGAGAGACAGGGCCACATCTGAGCAACAAAGAGGCATTCGGGAGGAGGCTCTTAGGCACAACCATAGGGAGGCCTAGCCTCTCCTTTGCAGCAACTGTCTTCCCAAGGGTAAAACCTATGGTAGAGGCTCAACCCATCAAACCACCAGTCCCCTATGTCTGTGGTCATGTTAGCAACCATGGAGGTGGGGTAGGCGAATACCCCTGCATTCCCCACAGGCTCCTCAAGGGGGCACTACATCTTTTTTTTTTCCTTGTTTTTCTTTTCTTTTTTTTTTTTTTAACTTTCCCTTCTTTTTTAAATCAACTGTATGAAAAAAAAAGTTAAAAAGAAAACAAACATACAATAAAAGAACTTTTCAAAGAGACCATAACAAGGGAGTAAGAAAAAGACAACTAACCTAAGATAACTGCTTAACTTCCAACATGTTCCTACTTTACCCCAAGAAAGTTACCTAATAAAGCAACATTTCTGTGAACTTGCTCCTACTATATCCATCAGAAATTAACAGACCATAGTCATTCCTGGGCATCCCCAGAACGTTAAATAGCTTATCTGTTCTTCTTGGATTATTGTTCCCCCTTCCTTAATTGCTCTCTACTGCTAGTTCCCCTACATTCTACATTATAAACCATTTATTTTACATTTTTCAAAGTTCACATTAGTGGTAGCATATAATATTTCTCTTTTTGTGCCTGGCTTATTTCGCTCAGCATTATGTCTTCAAGGTTCATCCATGTTGTCATATGTTTCATGAGATCGTTCCTTCTTACTGCCGCGTAGTATTCCATCGTGTGTATATACCACATTTTATTTATCCACTCATCTGTTGAGGGACATTTGGGTTGTTTCCATCTCTTGGCAATTGTGAATAATGCTGCTATGAACATTGGTGTGCAGATATCTGTTCGTGTCACTGCTTTCCGATCTTCCGGGTATATACCGAGAACTGCAATCGCTGGATCGAATGGTAACTCTATATCTAGTTTTCTAAGGAACTGCCAGACTGACTTCCAGAGTGGCTGAACCATTATACAGTCCCACCAACAATGAATAAGAGTTCCAATTTCTCCACATCCCCTCCAGCATTTGTAGTTTCCTGTTTGTTTAATGGCAGCCATTCTAACCGGTGTTAGATGGTATCTCATTGTGGTCTTAATTTGCATCTCTCTAATAGCTAGTGAAGCTGAACATTTTTTCATGTGTTTCTTGGCCATTTGTATTTCCTCTTCAGAGAACTGTCTTTTCATATCTTTTGCCCATTTTATAATTGGGCCAACTGTACTATTGTCATTGAGTTGTAGGATTTCTTTATATATGCAAGATATCAGTCTTTTGTCAGATACATGGTTTCCAAAAATTTTTTCCCATTGATTTGGCTGCCTCTTCACCTTTTTGAGAAATTCCTTTGAGGTGCAGAAACTTCTAAGCTTGAGGAGTTCCCATTTATCTATTTTCTCTTTTGTTGCTTGTGTAAAGTCTAGGAAGTGGCCGCCTAATACAAGGTCTTGAAGATGTTTTCCTACATTATCTTCTAGGAGTTTTATGGTACTTTCTTTTATATTGAGATCTTTGGTCCATTTTGAGTTAATTTTTGTGTAGGGGTTGAGGTAGGGGTCCTCTTTCATTCTTTTGGATATGGATATCCAACTCTCCCAGCCCCATTTGTTGAAAAGACCATTATGACTCAGTTTAGTGACTTTGGGGGCCTTATCAAAGATCAGTCGGCCATAGATCTGAGGGTCTATCTCCGAATTCTCAATTCGATTCCATTGATCTATATGTCTGTCTTTGTGCCAGTACCACGCTGTTTTGGCAACTGTGGCTTTATAATAAGCTTCAAAGTCAGGGAGTGTAAGTCCTCCCACTTCGTTTTTCTTTTTTAGAGTGTCTTTAGCAATTCGAGGCATCTTCCCTTTCCAAATAAATTTGATAACTAGCTTTTCCAAGTCTGCAAAGTAGGTTGTTGGAATTTTGATTGGGATTGCATTCAATCTGTAGATGAGTTTGGGTAGAATTGACATCTTAATGACATTTAGTCTTCCTATCCATGAACATGGAATATTTTTCCATCTTTTAAGGTCCCCTTCTATTTCTTTTAGTAGAGTTATGTAGTTTTCTTTGTATAGGTCTTTTACATCTTTGGTTAAGTTGATTCCTAGGTACTTGATTTTTTTAGTTGCTATTGAAAATGGTATCTTTTTCTTGAGTGTCTCTTCAGTTTGTTCATTTCTAGCATATAGAAACATTACTGACTTATGTGCATTAACCTTGTATCCCACTGCTTTGCTAAATTTGTTTATTAGCTCGAGTAGCTGTAGCGTCGATTTCTCAGGGTTTTCTAGATATAAGATCATATCATCTGCAAACAATGACAGTTTTACTTCTTCTTTACCAATTTGGATGCCTTTTATTTCTTTGTCTTGCTGGATTGCCCTGGCTAGCACTTCCAGCACAATGTTGAATAACAGTGGTGACAGCGGGCATCCTTGTCTTGTTCCTGATCTTAGAGGGAAGGCTTTCGGTCTCTCACCATTGAGTACTATGCTGGCTGTGGGTTTTTCATATATGCTCTTTATCATGTTGAGGAAGTTTCCTTCAATTCCTACCTTTTGAAGTGTTTTTATCAAAAAGGGATGTTGGATTTTGTCAAATGCTTTTTCAGCATCTATTGAGATGATCAATTGATTTTTCCCTTTTGACTTGTTAATGTGTTGTAATACATTGATTGATTTTCTTATGTTGAACCATCCTTGCATGCCTGGAATAAACCCCACTTGGTCATGGTGTATGATTTTTTTAATGTGTCTTTGGATTCGATTTGCAAGTATTTTGTTGAGGATTTTTGCATCTATATTCATTAGGGAGATTGGCCAGTAGTTTTCCTTTTTTGTAGCATCTTTGCCTGGTTTTGGTATTAGATTGATGTTAGCTTCATAAAATGAGTTAGGTAGTGTTCCATTTTCTTCAATGTTTTGAAAGAGTTTGAGTAAGATTGGTGTCGGTTCTTTCTGGAAAGTTTGGTAGAATTCCCCTGTGAAGCCATCTGGCCCTGGGCATTTATTTGTGGGAAGATTTTTGATGACTGATTGGATGTCTTTGCTTGTGATGGGTTGGTTGAGGTCTTCTATTTCTTCTCTGGTCAGTCTAGGTTGTTCATATGTTTCCAGGAAATTGTCCATTTCCTCTAAATTATCCAGTTTGTTGCCAGACAGTTGTTCATAGTATCCTCTTATAATTTTTTTAATTTCTTCAGGATCTGCAGTTATGTCACCTTTTTCATTCATTATTTTGTTTATATGGGTCTTCTCTCTTTTTGATTTTGTCAGTCTAGCTAGGGGCTTGTCAATCTTGTTGATCTTCTCAAAGAACCAACTTTTGGTGATATTTATCCTCTCTATTGTTTTTTTGTTCTCTATGTCATTTATTTCTGCTTTAATCCTTGTTATTTCTTTTCTTCTACTTGGTTTAGGATTGGTTTGCTGTTCATTTTCTAGCTTCTTCAGTTGATCCATTAGTTCTTTGATTTTGGCTCTTTCTTCCTTTTTAATATGTGTGTTTAGTGCTATAAATTTCCCCCTTAGCACTGCTTTTGCTGCATCCCATAGGTTTTGGTATGTTGTGTTCTCATTTTCATTCGTCTCTATATATTTAGCAATTTCTCTTGCTATTTCTTCTTTAACCCACTGATTGTTTAGGAGTGTGTTGTTTAACCTCCAGGTATTTGTGAATTTTCTAAGTCTCTGATGGTTATTGACTTCTAATTGTATTCCATTGTGGTCAGAGAATGTGCTTTAAATAATTTCAATCTTTTTAAATTTATTGAGGCTTGTTTTATGTCCCAGCTTATGCTCTATTCTGGAGAAAGTTCCATGAGCACTAGAAAAGTATGTGTATCCTGGTGCTTTGGGATGTAATGTCCTGTATATGTCTGTTAAATCTAATTCATTTATCAGATTGTTTAGGTTTTCATTTTCCTTATTGGTCTTCTGTCTGGTTGATCTATCTATAGGAGAGAGTGATGTGTTGAAGTCTCCCACAATTATTGTGGAAACATCAATTGCTTCCTTTAGTTTTTCCAGTGTTTCTCTCATGTATTTTGTGGCACCTTGATTGGGTGCATAGACATTTACGATTGTTATTTCTTCTTGCTGAATTGCCCCTTTTATTAGTATGTAGTGGCCTTCTTTGTCTCTCAAAACATCCCTGCATTTGAAGTCTATTTTATCTGAGATTAATATTGCTACACCTGCTTTCTTTTGGCTGTAGCTTGCATGAAATATTTTTTTCCATCCTTTCACTTTCAGTTTCTTTGTGTCCCTGTGTCTAAGATGAGTCTCTTGTATGCAACATATTGATGGTTCATTTTTTTTTGATCCATTCTGCGAATCTATATCTTTTAATTGGGGAGTTTAATCCATTTACATTCAACGTTATAACCGTGAAGGCATTTCTTGAATCAGCCATCTTATCCTTTGGTTTATGTTTGTCATATTTTCCCCCTCTCTCTATTAATATCCTTTATTGTACCCATACTGAATCTCTTTAGTACTGAACCTTTCTCCAAGTCTCTCTGTCCTTTCTTTGTTTCTCTGTCTGTAGGGCTCCCTTTAGTATCTCCAGTAGGGCAGGTCTCTTGTTAGCAAATTCTCTCAGCATTTGTTTGTCTGTGAAAAATTTAAGCTCTCCCTCAAATTTGAAGGAGAGCTTTGCTGGATAAAGTATTCTTGGCTGGAAATTTTTCTCACTCAGAATTTTAAATATATCGTGCCACTGCCTTCTTGCCTCCATGGTGGCTGCAGAGTAGTCACTACTTAGTCTTATGCTGTTTCCTTTGTATGTGGTGAATTGCTTTTCTCTTGCTGCTTTCAGAACTTGCTCCTTCTCTTCTGTGTTTGACAGTGTGATCAGTATATGTCTTGGAGTGGGTTTATTTGGGTTTATTCTATTTGGGGTTCGCTGAGCATTTATGATTTGTGTATTTATGTTGTTTAGAAGATTTGGGAAGTTTTCCCCAACAATTTCTTTGAATACTCTTCCTAGACCTTTACCCTTTTCTTCCCCTTCTGGGACACCAATGAGTCTTATATTTGGACGTTTTCATATTATCTATCATATCCCTGAGGTCCATTTCAATTTTTTCAATTTTTTTCCCCATTCTTTCTTTTATGCTTTCATTTTCCATTCTGTCATCTTCGAGGTCACTGATTCGTTGTTCAACTTCCTCTAGTCTTGTACTATGAGTGTCCAGAATCTTTTTAATTTGGTCAACAGTTTCTTTAATTTCCATAAGATCATCCATTTTTTTAATTTAGTCTTGCAATGTCTTCTTTATGCTCTTTTAGGGTCTTCTTGATTTCCTTTGTCTCCCGTACTATGGTCTCATTGTTCATCTTTAGTTCTTTGAGTAGCTGCTCTAGGTGCTGTGTCTCTTCTGGTCTTTTGATTTGGGTGCTTGGGCTTGGGTTATCCATATCGTCTGGTTTTTTCATATGCTTTATAATTTTCTGTTGTTTTTGGCCTCGTGGCATTTGCTGAACTTGGTAGGGTTCTTTTAGGATTTGTAGACCAATTGAAGTCCTTATCTCTAATTTATCAGATCTACAGCTTCATGGAGTACACTTTCTCTAACTAACCAGCAGGTGGCGTCCACGAGCCACCTGTTCTCCACAAGCCAGTTCTCCCCTGCTTAGTCTTTTTGGTGAGTGGGGGAGTGAGTCTTGTGGGGTCCAATTGGTGTACCAAGCTTGCGTGTGTAGTTGGTGTTGCCTGCCCTGTATATGGGGCGTGTTTCTGGGCAGTCAGGGAGGGGGTGGTGGCCCTAACAATCAAATCTCCCTGGTGATCCTAGAGTTTTAAAGCTGCTGCAATAGTCTAATCCTTCAGTTCAGTCCTGCCACAGTTTGTCTCTGCCACTGACCCACAGTCCTTGGTATTGGCGTATGGCTCCTGAGACTTGCAAGTGGGCCCCTCTTCCAGGCTGTGCACCCCGGGTCCTCTGTTGAGGGATGACTGTGCTATGTCACAGGTGAGTGCCGTCCCCCCAGGGCAGTTCTGGGCTGCTGGGCTGTGTAGGGAGGCTCCCAGTCTGCTGAAATGATGGCTGAATGGGGCTTTGTTAATTCATACTGCTCTACCTTCCCAACTCTGGGACAATCAGCTGAGGTTGCAGGGAAGGCTAATGTCCACGCCCAGTTTTGTGGTGTGTGCCTGTTATTTGAAGCACTTCCGTCACACTGGGTTGTCTGGGGCAGTTCTGGGCTATGGGGCTGGCGATGGGCAGGAGTGTTTCCTGTCCACCAGGATGATGGCTGTGAGTGGACACCCCCCTTTTCTTGGGAAGTTGTGGTGTTTAGTGAATTTTCTCAGCCACTGGATTATTGCGTTTTGTCTCAGAGCTCTCCTAGTTCTGCTCTGGACTTGACCTGCCCAAATTGCAGGTCTTTGAAGCTTTCTGTATTGGGCTTCTTAGAGTAATTGTTTTAGAAAAAGAAAAAAGGATTAAAAAAAAAAAAAAAAGGGCCCTCATCACAGATCTAATGGGTTATTGAAATGCTAAGAGACAAAGCAATTATGGCCATTAAGGAAAGGGCCACAGGGCAGAGAGACCAGCTTTTCTTCTGGATTTGCATATGCGCCTCAGGGCCTGAGCTCTGCCCTTCCCCTTTCTATGTTCACCAGAACTCCAAAAATCCTCCGCTTTTATTTTGGAGTTTTTCGTGTTGTTTTTTTTCTATGCCTGTCTCCTCTCTGCTGGGCTGGCTGCTCTCAGATTCTCTGGTGTCTGGTCTCTGTCTATCTGTGGTTGGAGTTTGGATCAGCAGAATGAGTTTCCGATAAGGGCTCCCACTGCAGTTCTGCCTTCTCCTTCCCGGAGCTGACAGCCCCTCCTCCCACGGGACTGAGCCTGGCAGGGAGGGGCGCGGGTCCCCTGGCCGCAAAAACTTACAGATTTCGCTGATCTCAGCAGTTCCATGTTTTCATGAGTGTTGTATGAAGTATGCCCAAAGTCAGATTGCTCTGTGGTGTCCAGTCCACGCAGTTCCTGGCTTTCTACCTACTTTCCTGGAGGAGTAACTAAAACACACAGCTCGCTAGTCTGCCATCTTGCCCCGCCTCCCCTCAACTTGCTTTTGTAGTGTGAAAACAGCCATAGACAAAACATGAACAAATGGGCATGGCCATGTTTCAATAAAACTTTACTTTGAAAAAAAGTGGTGGGCCAGATTTGGCCTGCAGGTCATGGTTTCCCAAACCCTGCTCTAATATTTCTACATGGAAAGTCTATTACCAGCATGATTTAAGAAATATAGACATTTATGCAAATAAACATAAAATGGGACACATAGGTAATCTTAATTAAGACCTATATGACTGACTCTTCCGGAAGTGATAAAAGGAGAAGATAAGAGCTGTTCCTTTCCTTACCTATCGTTTCTTAAGGAGTCTGGCTTACTTCTAGAGGAGGAGTGTTAGATTGTCCTCTACCATGAGACTCCTCTACCCTAGCCCTCTGACACTGCTCAAGTGTCATACCTTGTAGTCTAGAATGGGAATGCACATCCTGAAAGAAATCAACTGATCCCAGCCCTCTTGCAGAACAGAATAACTCTGAGTCTCTTGGAGAAAGTTCTGATAAATTCAACATGTATTATTGAATAGCCATGGCGTGGTTTTCCTTTTCACTGGATTTAGGCTTTCCTGATCGGTTTCTTCTGACAGGGCTTTACTCCTCGACTCCAGGGAATTCCCACTATAGTTTATATTTCATTGTGGGGGGAGGAGGGATGCAGTGAGGGCAGGGGGTCATGCCAACCAGTCTTCCAAAATGCAGCCACGGCCCTGGCCACTTTCACAGGCCCCCAACAGTCTTTTCCAGAGTGTGTCTCTCTAATCAGCAGGTTTGCTATGAAGGAAACACTAAGTGTGGTGGAAATTGTCTCCCTATTGGGAGAACAGTGGGAGAGCAGGTGTTTGAATGTGGGAATGTCAGCTCTCCGAGTGAAGGCAATTATTCTCCACCATGTAGCTCAGCATGGAAGGAAAATTAGCAAGGAAGAGGCCGACAGCTGCTTTTCTCCGGGTGTCAGGGTCAGCTGTGATGACAGGGCACCCTGCACACGTGGGCACCACAGCCTGTGCTTGCCTTGGCAGGCCCTGTGGGCCAGTGCCCATGATTTTGACACGTGCTGCCGAGGTCCATGCCAGGAGGGAGCTGGAAAGAGATTGACCACTTCTCAACTCCTTGCACGAACTTCAAGTAAAATCAGGATGATGCTCAGGCATTATCTCTGGCAGGGATGTTTTTCAGAATCAAAAATAATTCAAAGGAATAACATTTATCTCCTCTCCCCCTTTTGACATTTATCCATCTGGCTCAGTTTTAAGCCAAATCGAGTGACAAAACAAACGGTGGTTTGTTCCAGTTTTTATTAGCTAAGATAGAAAAGGAGAGCCCTTAACATCTTATCTAGTAGAATGGGGAAGGTTTAAATAGTATGACCTTCACCCAGACCCCCCTCAGTGAGGTGCAGGCTATTCAATTCAGGCCACCCAGGAGCATGCACTGTCAAACTCTGGTGATCAGAAAGGTCCAAATTGCTCTTGGATTATTCCTGTGTGTGGACTCCTGGTCCTCCTCTGCCCTTTGCTCTGTGCAGCATGGGAAGGGTTAAAAGACATTCTCACCCAGGCCTGAAAGAAGGGGCATTGTACTGGCCCAGGGGAAATGGGAAATTCTAATGCAGATACCTGTCCTTTCTGTGTGGCTAGAATAGGCAATCCCCTGCTGTGTTTCAGGTTTTCAGAGCTCTTTTGTTTCAAAGGCAAAAATGAGAACTCCCTTGGGGCTTACAAGGGTTCAGTTCCTAACTATGTTAATGACTATATTAGCAAGAGGCTGTAACAAAAAAATCCCCAAGTCTCAAAGTGGCTTAACACAGCATACATTATTCTCATACATGAAAATGTCCAAGGCAGTTGTTCCTTTCTGCATGGTCATTCAAGGGCCCAGCCTCCTTCTACCTTGTGGCTCCTTCCTTTTCTATACCCTCAAGGTCCTCCCATTCACTGACAGGCAGGGACAAAGCCAGGAGAAGGCATATCTTCTTCTTACCCACTCAGACCCAGAAGGGCCATATACCACTTCCAGCCAAATTCCATTCATGGAAATTAGCTGCTTGTCCACACCTGAGTGCCAGGGAGCTGTGGCATGAAGTCCCTGGCTAGGCAGCCACTTCCCAGCAACAATCTGATGCCCTGAGGAGGGAACATGGATCTGGGATGGTCAGTTGGCTATCAGCACACTCTCAGCTCTTCAGCCCCTCCCAGAACTGCATGCTGAAGCTGACCCTCACATCTGGGGTGACTGTCCCCAAGACATTGCTTCATTTTGCCCCACCAATGTCCCTCTATTCTTAGATCCTAGGAGTCAGGTAGCATTTTTGCGAATGACAGATGAGGACCTGGGATGGGGAAATTCTTGTTGTAAGGCCAATCTGGCTTCTTTAACAGAAGTTGATGATGCCTTCAGTATGGCCAGTTCTGCTTAGCTGCATGGGAGATACAGCCTAAAAAACTGAGGGATATGACTGTTGACTGGGAGGCAGTTCAAGATGGCCTGGTGGACAGAGCTCTGTTCAGTTAGCTGCTCTGTGGCAAGATTTTCCATTTCTTTGCACTAAACATAGATAATAAGATAAATGTGTTTTTAAAAAGCCTATAAAAATCTCATTCTATAGCTAAAAATATCTTGAGAAAGAAAAATGAAGTGGGAGGTCTTGCACTACCTGACTTTAAAGCATATTACAAAGCTACAGTGGTCAAAACAGCATGGTACTGGCATAAAGATAGATATACTGACTAAGGGAATTGAATTGAGCATTCAGAAGTGGACCCGCTCATCTACGGACAACTGATCTTTGATAAGGTAGTAAGTTGACTCAACTGGGACAGAGCAGCTTCTTCAACAACTGATGCTCAGAGAATGAATATCCATATCCAAAAGAATGAAAGAAGACCCCATCTCACACCTTATATAAAAATTAACTCAAAATGGATCAAAGAACTAAACATTAGAGCTAAGACCATCAAACCACTAGACAAAAATGTTGGGAAATATCTTAAAGATCTTGTGATAGAAGATGATTTCCTAGACCTTACACCCAAAGTGCAATGAAAGAAGAAATAGATAAATGGGACCGCCTCAAAACTGAATACTTTTGCACATCAAAGGACTTTGTCAGGAAAGGAAAAAGGTAGCCTGTGCATTGGGAGATAATATTTGTAAACCATATATCTATCAGACAAGGGTTTAATATCCAGAATATATAAAGAGATTGTACAACTCAACAACAAAAAGGCAACCCAATTAAAAAATGGGCAAAAGACATGGACAGACACTTTTCCAAAGAGGAAATACAAATGGCTCAAAAACATATGAAAAAAATGCTCAACTTCCCTAGCTATCAGGGAAATGCAAATCAAATCCACAATGAAATATCATCTCACACCTACTAGAATGGCCACTGTAAAAAAAAAAAATAGAAAACTACAAGTGCTGGAGAGAATGTGGAGAAATAGGTACACTCATTCACTGTTGGTGGGAATGTAGAATGTGCAACTGCTCTGGAAGGCAGTTTGGTTGTTCCTCTGGAAGCTAAGTATAGAACTGCCATATGATCCAGCAATCCCATTCCTAAGTATATACTCAGAGGAACTGAAAGCAGCGACATGAATGGACATTAGCACACTAATGTTTATAGCAGCATTATTCACAATTGTCAAGAGATGGAAACTGCCCATGGTTTATTTCCTCCTGGAGTCTGTAGCTTTCTAGCACACCTCTGCCACCTGGCCCACTCTTTCTCCTTGTGTCTGCTCCTCTGATTTCTGCTAACTTCTGTATTCTTCTGACTGACTGTATCTGAATTTCCTCTGCCTTATAAGGACTCCAGTCACTTGGAGTAAGGCCCACCCTGATTCAATTTGGCTCCATCAAATAGGATCTTTAAAGAGCCTATTCATCAATGAATCCACATCTTAACTAATAATATCTTCAAAGGTTCTATTTACAAATGGGTTCACACCCACAGGAATGCATATTAAGACTTGAACAATGCTTTATGGGGGACATGATTCAATCCCCAACACATATACTGTAGAGTGTCATGTCCACCAATGGGAAAGAATCAGTAATCCTCAAAAACCTCAGATAGCCAAAAGTCAAAGTTCCCCCACATGCTTTCATTAGGGGGAGAGGAAGGATTTACCCTCCAGATTCTTCCCCCAAGGTGGCCTTTGTTAGTCTGCTTCTCTCTGGACTCAAGAGGGCAAGAAGCAGCATAGCTGAAACCTCCTCTGAAATCAGCATGTACATGCCTGGCCATCGTAATTACTGCTGATTCAATGCATGGCTATTTGGCCTGCTGCAGCATGCAGATGATAATAATGACGTTTAGTATAGCATTTCACAGCTTATCAGCCTCTTACACATATTGTTGACTCTTTTCAAAACCTCATGAAACAGGTTTTAATATTTTCTCCCATTTAACAGATGATGAAGCAGAGTTTTATTGATGTGCTAGAGTTATACCAATAATAAACAGCCACACTCTATTTTACCATGTTATTATGGCTGTGCCTTATTCCCACAGACCCCCCCAGTTGCTGAATATCTTCAGCAATTTGGGCAACCATTTGGCTGAACTGCCTGGTCCATGTGCCTTCAAGACTTCCATTGCTCATCAGGTCTCTGAACAAGGATAGACCCAGGTTTTGTGCCCATTGCAAGGCATAAAAGTAACTTAAAGAGTTATTAAAATAAATGCACAAGTTGCTTCTTTTTTTTCTGGGCCATAATATGGAAAACAATGGTTTTTGGAAGAAGAAAAATTTAAGTTTGAAGTCTGACTCTGCCAATCATCAGCTGTGAGACCTGGTATAAGACCCTTATGTTCCTTGCATCACAGTTTCCATGCCTCTACACCCTCATGGAATTGTGAGCATTTCTTTACCTGTAAACTGGGAGTAATGACACCTACCAAGCTATAAAGATTAAATGAGAAACCAGAGGAAAAGACCTTAGCAAATAGTAAGTGTTAAACATAGCAATTGTTAGTATTATTATTTTAATTATTGCCATAGGCCCAGAGGAATGATCTTTGAGGCAAATAAACAAATGGATAAGCAAATAGTCAGCAACAAGGAAGCAGAGGTCCTAAAAGAAAATATTCTTTGCTTTCCTATTTAAAAGTATACCTTATGCATGCACAAGTATGCAAGTGGGTAAAAATGCATATGCAAGCATTTTCATCATTATGTTATGTAAATGCAGAAAACAGGATCTTTGACTTTGGCCAGTTGGTCATGGTATCTCTAGAACTGAATCAGATAGGTAGTCTTAATTTGAATAAGCAAAAACACTCTGAGTCTGGTGAGCAGCAGTCTCATTGCCTCACTATTATAGAGTCACAGTTACACCAAGCCCCAGACTTGAGCCAGAATGTATACCCGGTGCCCCTGGAGTGAAGTGGAGGTCAGGTCTTCTTGAGGAAGAAGCCGGCTACACTACCAAAAATGTATACTATAAATCTCCCTCCTAGACTTCCATGACATAAAAGTCAATGGAAAACTATGACAACCCACTACAGGCAGGACTGCTAATGTCCCAGACTCTTCAGGAAATATCATTTAGGTCAAAGCACACCCCGTCCCCCCAGCCAAGGACATCTACAGCCAAGGTGCATGCTGAGGGCAAAGGAATGTGGAATGGGTAATACAAGAATGCAGTTATAAATAGAAGCTATAACCATGTGGCTGGTTGCAGGCACAAGGACTGTAATAGTTATGAATATTTCTTCCTTATTTTGACACAAAAATATTTGCATATATATTGTTTATTATTTTCTTCTTTGTTTCCCTTCCCCTACCACCCAACAAAAGATGTGTGGACAGTAGTTAATCTTATAGCTCTGTATTGAAATTACAAGGTCTCAAAAGGGGAGAAAATGACTCAAGAAAGGACATCAGCCAAATATGGGTAAAATGATTTTGTGTCCTCTTTTTGGAGAGGGTTAGCATGTTTTTGATGGTGTGAGGGATAGTTGCATCATGAATTTGGAGGTTATGTATGCTTAAAAGAAGTGTGCATGGAAGACATGTTGACAAGGGGTAGACTGTGATGGGTTTGTATTTTGTCGACTTAGCTGAACTAGAACCATGTTTCCCAGAATTCCTTTCCCTATATAATTCTGTGCTAGAATTGGCCACAAGAGATATTTACATAAGATTCAGAAGGTGGAAGTTAAGCAGCAACCTTTTTTATGGTGGCTGCAGGGCATGATGGGAGCTCATAGGGCATGATGGGAACCCCTGCACATGGCTGCTGATCTGCTGGCTCACCTTGTTGGCTTGGGGCAGCACCAGGCCTGCAGCTCCCCAGCTCCCACTGATCTCCTCCTTTATTTTGCCAGGTCAGGTGTCTGTGCAATCCCATGGAAAAGGGTGCCAGCTTCTCCTGCAGGTCAGCTACATCATCAAGATGAGAGTTTCATTTTCAAGATGAGTTCTAGTTGTTCTAGTTTGTCCTTGTCCTCTCTACTTTGTGTCCAGTTTTCTTTCATAACAGCTAGCCCAGCTGACCTAAAGTGATTTCAGCCCCAAACCATGTACAAGAGCCTTATAGAGACTTCTTTACCGCCTCCCACAATTGTTTCAGATCTAATCCCTATTAAAAATCCCCTGTTCTATACCACTCATAGTGGATCTGCTTCTCTGATCAAACTTTGACTCATACACTATTATATTGTGTGTGTGTTTTTTTTTTTAATTTCATAATCTGGATATCTCGCTTTTCATGAAAACACAGAAGATTTTGCCACACTGATCCCCAACTTTCCCATGACCACAATCAGCTGGAGCTGAGTTATGGCTGCTCTCTGGGATGTGTGTGAGGTCCCCAGTTTGCTCCATCTCCAGCGGGCCCTCTTCACTTAATTTTTACTTCAGGCCTAGTCCCTAAAAGCATTTGGATTCATGACCCCTGAACTGAAGGCTTTTTAAAGACCTTGTCTGATTTCTGTTCACTGGGTATGAAATCCTTATGCCAAAAAGCTGGTACACGTTAATAATATTTTCAAGTTGGCTTAGTTGCATGTAACCCAAGTGCCATTAACTGAATAAAATAATTATTTATTCTTTATTAAAATTATTCCATCATTATTAAGGGTAGAGTAACACCCATGTTTTCATTAAGTATATACAAACTCAGGTACTTCCCCCAGAAAGATAACACAAATGGCTGAGATGTGGGAACAGAGTACCCAAGCTTTGCAGCAGGAAGAAACTTCAGATAATACCTAGCTGAATGGTTTTCAAACTTTGCTCCACCATCATCCAGATTCCTCTGAGACCTTTCTGGAACTTGAAGGTGGGGCTGTGGGTCTCAACTGTTGAGGATCCTCCACACCATTCAACCCAAGACACACTTTGTGTTTACCTGTTTCACAATAGGTTTCTGCTTAGTTATATTTGAGGAAAGGGTACAATTGCTATAAAAGAGTCTAACCCTCACATTTCACAAATGAGGAAATCAGGGCCAAAGAGGCCTAAAGTAAACAACGAGCTAGTGAATGAGGTTCACTGCAATCTCAGGACTCTACTTCCATCTAAGGTTTTGGCTAATACAACCACTGTATTGGTTGGGCCAAGAGAACTCAGATTATTCCCCAAGACCAGCAGGATGTGGATAGTGTAAGGGGCTAAACTTAGAACCAACCTGCAAAAGGTGGCTGATTCCCTTGTAAAAATGCAGGGGAGAACTTAAAAACCCTGATTATCAGTCCTCTAGGTTCCATCAGCAGGATCTGAATGAACAAGAAATACAAAAACATTCAGAAGTTACTTGCTTTCCTATTTAACTGAAAGTTGTTTTTTCTTTTCCCTTAAAGAAGAGGCATCTTATTCCCTTTAAATCCACTTAAACAAAAACCAGATGTTATTGACAGAAGGCCTGTGATATGCATCTCAGGTTTTATATGGGGATTTTCATTTTGTCACATCCAGTTTAAGCCACCAGCCTAATTTAATTACAATTAATGAATCACCATTTACCCTGAGGCAAAACCAGGATTTCTTGCTGAAGAGGTGTTCAGTGCATAGCATTCAAATTCATGACCTAGACCTCAAATTAACAGGCTGTCCATTAAGAATGGATGCGTGGCTTTGAAGACTGCATTTATCAGCTGTTGACAGTTGACAGTCTCTTGCAGTCCCCAGTGGTCCCTTTAGAAGAGACAATCAGAACAGGAAGATACAGCAAAGGGGATGTCCAGGGCTACATTGTGCCAAATGGGGTTCCATTAAAGAATAGCTTTACCCTCAGAGGGGTGGATTCCATGAAGAGGCATTTAGTTTTGCCTGCCTGGGTTTATGAAAGGAGACCCTATCTCAGCAGCAGGATTTTCTGTACCCAGAAAGGAATTAGCCTGCTGAGAAATTTGATCCTTCCCACAGCAGGGAATACTGCTATCCTGTAGCCTACCCCTAGGGTCTCATTGTTGGGAAAAAGGTAATGGGAAAAGAGACAGAAAGTGCATTAGATGAGAAGGTCACCTTTTGTGATCACAGAACCCTGGGAAACTCCCAACCTGAAACTCGGCTCAAAGACTCCCTTGACTTTTAAATTTAAAAAAAAAAAAAAAAAGAGTAATTCTCCTATCCCCATTTCATTAAGTAAGGATTTTTTTGAGTACCTACCCTATTCCTAAACCTCAAGTTATTTAGATGGCAGTGCCAGGGAGTGTGGTATTAAGTGCAAATATGAATGGTACAACATTCCTGCAATGGGACAGGAAGGAAGTTCATCTTGTAGAGTTTCCACTCATATGCTATTTGGCAGGTTTATGATTCAGCTGGTCTAACTAGCTGGCTTGGTGGTCATTCCTTCCTTCCATTGCTGCATTGGTTGAAGGGGGCAGCATTCCATGATAGAAAAGAGAAATTCTTAGGTAGAGACTACGGGAGCTGTGCTTCCCTGCTAGAGATTCAAGGGTACAGGATTCAGAGAGCTGTGAATCACTGGGGCCTGGCTGGGCAGGAGGGAGGAGGTTTAAGCTGGACCCTGAAAGACAAGAGGGACTGAGGGCAAGTGAGCATTCCTGGCATTGACTTCAGAACTTACGGAGACCCACAGCAGGCCCATGGACAAGCAGGATACTGCTCAGCCTGAAGGGGTGGGCCCCTGTTGAGAGTGAGCAGGAGTAATTGCTGGGTGAGGGTTCCCATGTGCTGTGTTCATAGAGTGTACGTGGAGGCTGTGGTGGGTTTTAATGGCGCTGTCCCACATTCAGTCCTTAATTTGGCTGCCATACCCTTTGCCTTTTCGTCTACATTCAGTGTGGTGATGACTCCCCAGACTACCCACAGTTCTGTATGCTTGAACCCCCAGCCACTCACTTGCACAGACACATTCCAAGACCTTGTACCTGATAATTAAATTTTCTTTCTTAAAGAAGGCTCCCCAAATTGTACTAGTTTCAGTCCCCAGAAAATCTGGAACTGCTTCTGCAATTTATCCCTCATTTACCAAATGCTTTTCTCATGGAAGCCTCACAACAGTCTCCTGAGGTAAATTCTATGTAATTTGGACTTTATCAAGAGTCCCAGGGAGGTTAGCTGACTTGCTCAAGGTCACACAGCAAGTTAATAAAGATACAACTTCTATAAATGAGTCTCAGAGCAGAGATGAGATATTCTTATAAATTATCCAAGATTGAACTTTTCATTTCCTCTCCCAGACAGTGAAAATGAGAACACAGCTCCGAGTAACAGCATGTCCTTTCAAAGCTACCTTCTGCCTGTAAGGTGAGAAGCCTAGTGTTGTGGTCCTGAGCTTGCAGGGCCCCAGGAGAGCAGAAACCAAATGGAATTATGTGGTTATTTATTGGTCCTTAAAGTCCACCACATGCTCCATTTCAAACTATAGCAGCTAAGGGATAGAAAACACTCTTGGAAAAGCTGACAATTCAAAGGCATGTCTGGGGCATCCAATCTGTTTATAGTTTCTGAGTTTCATTTTATTTTCTGTCTTTTTTGCTACGGGGAAGTCAATCAAGTCCCATAGGATGGTGCTTTTGTGCAGGAGGGATGTGTGCCACCATCTAGCCATTTGTAAATACTCACTCATCAGACATTTCATGAGCATCTACTGTGAGCTGTGCGCTGTGCTAGGGGCTGACCACAGCCTAGTCATGAGGGCTAAAAAGGCACAAGGTATTTGGGTAAATATATTTCTTTCTGCAAACTCTTAGGCCTCAGCCCCTTTAAGTAAGGCCCATCGGAGGGCCAGGGGCAGGGGTTTAGGGAGAAAGTCCATGTGGCTAAGGCCTCGCAGTTACCAGGCCTGCAAATATGTATTCCTGACCTTATCTTAGAATGAGTTTTTAAAGATATAATAATAACAACTACATCTTTAAACATGAGTCTTATTCCCAGACCACACAACCTGTAGTGCATTATGAAGTAATCACTTCTAAAAATAAATTCTCTGTGGTCATTACAGTTATAAATCATTGCATTTTTTGGGTGGCAAGTGTTAATTTGTTAAATTTAAATATTTGCAATTTACTCCATTTGTTGTAACCCTATTCTGACATCTTTTCTTAGTTAGATGTCCCAGGAGCTCAGGCCTCAATAGGTCTGTGAGAAGTGCCACCCTTAAGATGCCTCCGAGGCTTTGCCTGAGTGGCCCCTGCCTATCTCTCCAGTCTCCTCCCCTACTGCACTCCCCTTTGCTCACCACATCACCACTCTGTGGTCTCTGTGCATTTCATCTAACACAACACATTCCTCCAGGCACCACAGCCTTTGCATGTGCAAGTTCTATTGTCTGGGCAGGTTTTTATGGGACTGGTCCATGTCATCCTCATCATGGTTTCAATCTCATTGTCTCAGAGGCTTTCCTTAATTCTTCACCACGTGATGGGCTTCACTGTCTCTCTTCCTGCTACCCGAGTGAAGAGTAATCTATTATTTCTTCTGTTTGGGGGCCAGGAGAGTTCACAATGGCTCCACTAACATTCAGGTTCACTTAGTTTCTATATTCTACCTCCAGTAGGCATGTCAATGAATTTCTTGTGAAAAAAACACAGGATATCTAAAAGGATTCTGACGAATGCAGTCATCTCCATCTGTCACGTGGTTGGCTAATGCCTCTCTCCCCACTGGAAAGTGAGTTCCAGGAGAGCAGGGACCACAACCACCTTGTTCACTGCTAATCCTCTAGTGCTTGTCTGACACAAATACTCCTTAAAATGTATGCTGAAGACTCGGGTAAGATGGCGGCATAGAGAGGAGTAGAAGCTAAGTAGTCCCCCTGGAACAACTACAAACAACCAGAAACAGCTAGTAAATAATCCAGAATAACTGCGGGGGGACAAATGAGACCATCCACTCATCATACACCAACCTGAATTGGGAGAAATGCCCGAGAACACAGCATAAAATCTGTAAGTAAAACCTGCAAAACCAAGTCGTGAGACCTCCTTCCCCATAGCCGGAGCTGCAAAGCCTCGTGGTGCCAGAGAGAAGCTCTCTCCCAGCAAGTGAATACAGCTCAGCTGAGCTCCAACTGGGGTTTTAAGTAGCGAGTGTGAACTGCTCACTACAGGTACGCATCCCCAAAAAACAGACAGAGGCTTTGGGTGATGACTGACCTGGGAGAGCCGGAGGGTCGCCTTGGACTGGGTCTGAAGGGGACTATCTGTTTCTTTTTCAGCTCAGTGGAGAAAGCCCCAGTCATTTTCAGTTTCCAGGGCTGTGACTCTGGGAAGGGTGGAGACAGCACAAGCAGAGAGAGAAACCATTGAAATGCTAATGACTGCCACCTGAGGGGTCTGTCTTCTCTAGGAGGAAAGGGGTGGGGCCCTTTCCATTCAGAACCAGACCCCAGAGCCTGGGGGAACACGGCCATACCTCCTCACACCAGTCAAGACTTATAGGCTAACAAGCATCATCTGCTGGGCAGAAAAGCACAGTGACCCGAGGCATCAAAGGGTGGAGCAATCTTCTAAGACACACTCGAAGGGAAACCAGATACTGAATATTTCTTCCCTCTGGGACCTGAGCCTGTTCTGGTCTGGGAAAACCTGATTTGGATAGCTAAGGAAACCATGCCTAGACAACAGAAAATTACAACCTACACTAAGAAAAACAAAGTTATGGCCCAGTCAAAGGAACAAACGTACACTTCAACTGAAATACAGGAATTTAAACAACTAATGCTAAATCAATTCAAAAAGTTTAGAGAAGATATTGCAAAAGAGATAGAGGCTGTAAAGGAAGCACTGGGCATGTATACGGCAGAAATCAAAAGTTCAAAAAAACTACCAGTAGAATCTATGGAAATGAAAGGCACAACACAAGAGATGAAAGACACAATGGAAACATACAACAGCAGATCTCAAGAGGCAGAAGAAAACACTCAGGAACTGGAGAACAAAACACCTGAAAGCCTACACGCAAAGGAGCAGATGGAGAAAAGAATGAAAAAATATGAGCAACGTCTCCAGGAACTCAAGGATGAAACAAAGTACAATAATGTACGTATCATTGGTGTCCCAGAAGGAGAAGAGAAGGGAAAGGGGGCAGAAGCAATAATAGAGGAAATAATTAATGAAAATTTCCCATCTCTTATGAAAGACATAAAATTACAGATCCAAGAAACGCAGCATACTCCAAACAGAAGAGATATGAACAGGCCTACGCCAAGACACTTAATAATCAGATTATCAAATGTCAAAGGCAAAGAGAGAATCCTGAAAGCAGCAAGAGAAAAGCGATCCATTACATATAAAGGAAGCTTAATAAGACTATGTGTGGATCTCTCAGCAGAAACCATGGAGGCAAGAAGGAAGTGGTGTGATACATTTAAGATACTGAAAGAGAAAAACCACCAACCAAGAATCCTGTATCCAGCAAAGCTGTCCTTCAAATATGAGGGAGAGCTCAAAATATTTTCTGACAAACAGACAATGAGAGACTTTGTGAACAAGACACCCGTCCTACAGGAAATACTAAAGGGAGCACTACAGGGTGATAGAAAACAGGAGTGCATGGTTTGGAACACAATTTTGGGAGATGGTAGCACAACAATGTAAGTACACTGAACAAAGGTAACTATGAATATGGTTGAGAGAGGAAGGTGGGGAGCATGTGAGACACCACAAGAAAGGAGGAAAGATAACAACTGGGACTGTGTAACTTGGTGAAATCTAGAGTATTCAACAATTGTGATAAAATGTACAAATATGTTCTTTTACGAGGGAGAACAAGCAAATGTCAACCTTGCAAGGTGTTAAAAATGGGGAGGCATTGGGGGAGGGATGCAATCAACATAAACTAGAGAGTGTAACTAATAGAATCATTGTATTATGCTTCCTTTAATGTAACAAAGGTGATATACCAAGGTAAATGCAGATAAGAGGGGGGGGATAGGGGAGGCATGTTAGACACTTGACATTGGTGGTATTGTCTGATTCTTTATTCTACTTTGATTTAAGGTTATTTTTCCTTTTGCTGCTTCCTAGCTGTCATTTTTTTTCCTCTTTCTTTTGCCTCTCTACCTTCTTTGACTCTCCCTCCTGCCTTATGGAAGAAATGTAGATGCTCTTATATAGATAGTGGTGAAGGTGGTGAGCACATAAATGTATGACCATGCAGAAAACCATCGATTATTTACTTGGGATGGAATGTATGGTGAGTGAACAAAACCATATTAAAAAAAATGGGTTGATGACAAAACCTCGAGGGCAATATACTGAGTGAAATAAGCCACACACATTAGGACAATTATTGCAGGGTCTCACTGATAGGAACTAGTTATATTATGTAAACTCATAGACATGAAATATAAGGTACCAAGATATAGGATGAGGCTTAAGAATGGGGAGTGGTTGCTTAGTATGAGCAGAATGTTCAATTAGGATGAACTTAAATGTGTGGAAATGAACAGGGGTGTTGGTAGCAAGATGTGAGAATAACTAACAGTGCCGAATGGTGTGTGAATGAGGTGGAAAGGGGAAGCTCAGAGTCATATATGTCACCAGAAGGAAAGTTGGAGGTCAAAAGATGGAAATGTATAAAACTGAATCCTATGGTGGGCAATGTCCATGATCAACTGTACAAATACTAGAAATCACTTCCATGAACCAGAACAAATGTATGACAATACAATTAGAAGTTAATAATAGAGGGGCATATAGGGAAGAACTATATACCTATTACAAACTATATACTACAGTTAGTAGTATTTCAACATTTTTTCATAAACAGTAACAAATGTACTATATCAATACTACGAGTCAACAATTGAGGGGGGTTGGTTAGGGATAGGGGAGGATTAGAATTTCCTTTTCTTTTTTTCATCTTTCACTTTATTTCTTGTCTGGAGTAACGAAAAGTTTCTAAAAATTGAACAAAAATTAAGTGTGATGGATGCACAGCTGTATGACGGTACCCAGGGGCAAGTGATTGTACACTTTGGATCTTTGGATAATTGTATGGTATCTGAACAATCTCAATAAAAATGAGAAAAAAAATGTATGCTGAATGAATGAATGAGTGAAATTTAAATTTAAATTTAATTTAATTCTTAAGGGGAAACAAGATGGAACAGGAATGATGACCATTATGCAAGCATCATGTTAAATGCTTCACATTTGTTGTTTTATTTCTTAACAACTCTGATTGGGATAGATGACTCTAGTGATGGCCCCATTTTACAGATGAGAAAATATCATACCATTCATATATGATAAAGTCAGCATTCAGACATATGACTGCCTGATGCCAGAGCCTGAGCTTTAACTACTCTGCTCAAATTTCGCCTCACTCTGTTCTGACCTACATAACAATGACAGTATCAACAATAATAGTAATAATAATGGCTCCAGTTATTGAGTGCTATTTCTTGATACCATGCTGTTTATAAAAATTACCTCATTTAATTGTACCAAAAACCAGTCAAGTAGGTACTATAATTGTCTTCATTTTACAGATGGGGAATGAGGCTGAGAGAGGCTCAACTAACCATTCATGAGCTCTTTAGATAATGTTGAATGTAAACCAACAGAACAGTCATGCAAAATCCAGGTAACTTAATTTTCCTTTGCCAGATTTAAATGTAAAGGGCACAGACATTTCTTATAGTATTCAGAAAAGCAATTGCATACCAGAAGCTTTATCTCTCTTGGAGGCTGGTGTCCCAGAAATGAGAACCTGTTTCTGGAGTCTTTTGTGTTATTTCCAACAATTATTTTTCATTTCCCTCTGCTGAGCAAGCCAATAAATTGGTGACTTCTCATCTGATTGCTTCCCTGGATGACAATTCGTATTACCATGAATTCCCCATTGCCTTCTAACTCTTGCCAAGACTTGTGGTTGAAAACAGTAAATAAAACTGAGATTGCATGTGCTCACCACAGGGAGTTGGGGCTTCTAAGGGCTGCTGGTTGTGGGCTGCATTCGAATGGCCCTTCCAGGAGCACCCTTTCCAGAGGCCTCTGACAGGTCCCTCCGCACCTCACCACCTGGCACCGCTGGATGACAAGTCTGCATGGCCTCTGGGGGCCCTGGCTCCCTGGAACTGCTGTGGGAATCAGATCAGGCAGGAATGGACCTTGAAGGTTTGGGGATTTATCAGTTTCCTAGGGCTTCCATGACAGATTACCACAAACTGAGTGATTTAAAACAACTTCCAGTACTGGAGGACAGAAATCCAAAATCAAGGTGTGGGCAGGGCCACCTCCTTTCAAAAGCTGTAGGAGAGAATTCTTCCTTTCCTCCTCCAGCTTCTCATGACTACAGGCATGTCGTGGTTTGCAGCTGCATAGCCCCAATCTTTGCCTACATCTTTATATGCCTTCTCTTCTCCCTGTGTCTTCTCTGCTTCTGTCTCTCTTTATTTAAATTTAAAAACTTTTCATTTTGATATAATTTCAAGCTTACAGGACAGTTATAAAAATAATGCAAACCCCATACAGAGAATTTCAGCATATCCTTATTCCTACCCAGATACTCAGATCCACCAATTTTAACTTTTTGCCACATTTGCTGTAACAGTCCTCCATATACCCAGCTATCCATCTGTCTATCAATCCATTTTCTGAATACTTGAGTGTAGGTTGTATACATCATGCTCCTTGAACACTTAATACTGCCATGTACATTTCCTAAAAACAAGATATTCACTTACATATCAACATTAAGTTCAGTTATCAAATTCAAGAAAGTTAATATTGATATAAAGCTTACAGTCTATATTCCAATTTTTTCATATGCCCCAATAATATCCTTTTCAGCCTTCTCTCCTCCCTTGTTATATACTGTCCAGGGTCATGCATTACTTTTAATAGTCATTTATCTCTTTAGTTGTTCTTTCATTCTTTTTTCATTTTATTGAATATATTTACAACATATATACACTTTCTGATCTCAACCACGCCCAAGTATACCATTCTGTGGGATTAATCACTTTCACTATGTAGCATTACACTTACCACCTTCCATTACTAAAACTTTCCCATCTCCCCAAACAGAAACCCTAAGTCTGTTTTGCATTAATTCCCCATCTCCCCTTCTCCCCATCCCTGGCAACCTGTACTCTAATTTCTGTTTCTATGAGCTTCAATATTCTCTGATATTTTCTTTGTAATTAGCAGGGGGCTTAAAGTTAATATTCTAAATCTTTAACAGTCTTGTTTGCTTTGATACCAACTTAACTGCAATACTATACACAAACTATGTTCCTATACCCCTCTGTCCCTCCACCTTTATGTACTTCTTGTCACAAATTACATGTTTTTATATTAGGAGCACCAAACCATTGATTTCTGACTGCATTTTATGCATTTGTCTTTTAGATCCTGTAGGAAGTAAAAAGTGGAGTTACAAACCAAAAATACAATAATATGGGTGTTTATATTTATGCATGTGTTACCCTCATGGGAGATCTTTCTTTCTTCCTGTGGCTTCAATCTATTATCTATAGTCCTGTCCTTTCAACCTGCAGAACTCTCTTTAATATCTTGTGGGACTGGTCTAGCAGTGAAGAACTCTCTGAGCTTTTGTTTATCTGGATATGTCTTAATCTCCCCCTTACATCTGAAAGACAGTTTTGCGTGATATGGAATTCTTGGTTGGCAATTTTTTTGCTTTCAGCACTTTAAAATGTTATCCCACAGCCTTCTTGCTTCCATGGTTTCTGATGAGAAATCAGCATTTAATCTTACTGAGGCTCCCTTGTGTGTAATATGTTGCTTCTCTCGCTCAGCTTTGAGAAGTCTCTCTTTATCTTTGGCATTCAGCAGTTTGACTGTAATATGTGGTGGCATGGGTCTACTTGGGTTTATCCTGTTTGGAAATCACAGAGTGTCTTGAATGTGTATATCCATTTCTTTTGTTAAATCTGGGGAGCTTTCAGTCATTATTTCTTCAAATATTTTTTCTGTCCCCTTTTTCTTCTTCTCCTGGGACTCCCCCAGTGCACATATTGGTATTCTTGATGGTGCCCCATCGGTTCCTCAGGTTGTGATCACTTTTCTTAATTCCTTCTTCTTTTTGCTCCTCAGACTGGATGATTTCAAATGTCTTATCTTCAGGTTCTTTCTTCTGCCAACTCCAATCAGAGGTTGAACCCCTCTAGAGAATTTTTAATTTCTGTTATTGTGGTCTTCAGATGTTTGTTTCCTTTTCATAATGTACATCTCTCTGTTGTTATTCTCTTTATTTTCATCTGTTATTTTCCAGATTTCTTGTATTTTTTTTCTCCATGTTTTCCTTTATCTCTTTGAGCATATTTAGGACCATTTTCTAAGTCTTTGTCTGGTATTTCCAAGGTCTAGTGCTTCTCATTGATGGTTTCTGATACTTTAATGTTATCTTTTGCCTGAGCCATCACTTCCTATTTCTTTGTATGTCTTGTAACCTATTGCTGAAACCTCAATATTTTGATATTTTAATGTTTTATTGTGGAATTTAGACTCTGAGGAATTTGTTCCTTAAGCTTGTGCCAGCTAGTACTATGAAACAGCTTTCCTTGATTTCCAGGAGCTAAAAATTAGGAGGAAAAAAGAAAACATCTTTCTCAACCTTTGCAGAATAACCTGTGCAAGCGCTTTCATTCAGGGCACATCTATACAGTACAAAGAGTTTAGAGACTAGTTCCAGGCCAAAACACAGGGGCCTACCTGTCTTTCTGTTCATGTTTCTTATCTTGGGGATGCACATGTGGCCCTAGGAATCCCCATTTTCGTAGTTCTGAATGTTCCCTCTTCCCCAAGAAACAGTTTTTTCATGGTCCTGGGCACTGCACTGTATTTCCTACAGCCAGCAATTCCTTGCCCCAGGCAACATGACTTGACTGCTCTCCCACAGGGCTCTGTAGGAGAGTTCCCCGAGCTTCCTCCTACATGCAGGGCAAGTTCTAGGGTGGTGAGTCCCTCAGACTACCACCAGAGACATTGAGCAAGACATACATGCTCCCTGCATATGCAGGAGGGTTACTCTCTTCCCTCTGGAACAGGAACCAGGGATCCTCACTGAGAGCACAGGCCACCTCCAAGCTAAGTCCTTGAGGCATGGGGGAGAGGTCGCTAGATCCTATTGCTTTCAAGTAGCCTTTATTATATTATTATTTTTTATTTGGCAATTGCCTATTATTACAGTCCTTTAACTCTTTACTAGAGTTTTGAGAAAGATGTTTCTGCTAGTTGTTGCTGGTTTTTCAAAGCTTCTGTAGGTAGATGGAGCCCTGAAGTGTTTCATTCCACCATGTTGATCCTCTGTGTCAGGGACTCTATTCTATCTCTTATAAGGATACTTGTCACTGGATTTAGGGCCCACCTGAGATCCAGGATGATATCATCTGGAGATCTTTAACTTAATTACATCTGCAATGACCCTTTTCCCAGTAAGTGTACATTCGTAGGTACTTGGGCATATGTTTTTGGGGCTGCCATTCAACCCACTACAGGGATCCCACCAAATTTTCTCTGCTAACTCCAGTTTTTAGCATGACAATGGAAAGAGGCTTAGGGGTATCATTAACGTTGCACAGATACCCAGATTTTAAATATTTTTATTATTACTCTCCCAGCTTCTATTTAACAAATAAGTACTGAGCATCTATTTTGTGCCAGCCACTGTGGTAGGCATTTGGAGTACAGAGTAAACCTGAACACCAACCCTTTTCTCAGTATTCTTAGAATGTAATCAGAGTGACTGGCAATGGCACAAATACTTAGGATCCAATGTTGCATGTTCTCTAAAAGAGGTATGTACAAAGTGCTCTGACTGCAGAATTAAGTTATGTCATTTGTACAGTGAACATGTAAAGAAGGTAGCAAAGACAATCTAGATTCTCTTTTATAATGAACGTACTGAGGACCAGTGAGGTGGAATGGTCTACAGCCCCACAGCTCAGAGATGACAGAACTAAGGCTTGAGCCCAGAGCTTCTGACAGTTTGTTTAGAGGCCACATGTTTCTGGCAACTAAAACCAAAGAGCTTGTTCTCTTAGAAGGTTGGTCTTCATGTTCTTACAACTTTTCTTTGGTTTCTAGAAACTTTTAACACATCTGTAGAGCAACTGTTGGTAGAGATTATATAGACTGATGGTTAATTAACATTCTTGCCTTGTTTCTTTTTGCTATATGTATGTTTTTTTCTTTACCTCTTCCTTTTCTTTTTTGAGTCATGGCCTGTTGCATGTAGAAGCCCAAATTATTCTTTTTAGTGTAATTTTATTGAGATATGTTCACATACCATACAATCCATCCAAAGTATACAATCAGTGGTTCACAGTATCATCACATATTTGTGTATTCATTATCATTATCATGATCATTGTTGGAATATTTATATTACTCCAGAAAAAGAAAAAGAAAAAAGGAAAAAGAAGACCCCAAACATACCATACCCCTGACCCTTCCCTCTTGTTGATCACTGGTACTGCACTCTACCCAATTTTAAGACTTACAGTAGAGGTAGGTTAACTAAGGCACTGGCTTATTTTTTGATGAGATGTTTTCAAATAGCAATGAAATAGGAGAACAAGGTCTATGGTGGGAATCATAAATTTGCAATAAACATAATCTAAATTGACCTTCTCTTTAGGAGAATATCTGTGCACCCTTTGCACAGAGCCTCAAGTGTGCCCTTCTTTCACACTATCCCCTATTTACTCTATTCCCTCACTGAGAACCTCCATTTGAAAAGAGTACTGAGTAAGGAGGAAGCATAATGAATTACTCTTGGCATATAGAGGTCTCTCAGGATTGGATCACCCAAGATAGTTCTGTTCAGACATTTATTGAACACCTATCAAGTGTCAGTAATTGTGATGAACATGGGGGATGCAAAGACAGCTAAGAGGTAGGATCTGCCTTCAAGAAGCTTATTGTCTAATGTACTCACTGACTAGAGACATTTGGTGAGCAGAGAGGACAAGGAAGTAGGAGAAACATCCATTGTCAAGGTTATTACCAGTAGGTCCAGAGGATGGATGGGTAAGCCATGATAGATTGGCATCTGGGACAGGTCACACTTACATAGAGACATGGAGACTGAGGAAGAGCCCATTCCTTATTGCTTATAGAGTAATGGGATAGATCAAACCTGCAGGTGGGCAAGGTTGGGGCTTCAGGGATGATGGCAAAGGGTGGTGCCTGACAAGCTCAGTGTCTGATTTATGAATTATTTACCAATCCAGAAGGTATGGGTTAATTTTGCTCCTTTGAAGAATTTTGACACTGAAAACAACCATCAACACTCATTTAATAGAAGAGTATTATAAGAATAAAGGGGTATAATAAATTATTATTGATACTCATTATGCTGCCAATTAAGCTAGGTGTGTCTTCTAGTCTAGGCCTTGCTGCCAGGCTCTTTATCACCTGACAGAAATGCCAAACGAGAACCTGTCATGGGGTTTCTCTGTGTCCCAATTGCCGCTTTCTGGGTGCATAATGTAGTCTAAGGTTGTTGGGAAATTTGTTTAGGAAAAGATGTATGTTTGTTTAGCAATTTCAAGAAGAGCTATTGCTAAGTTTATGTGAGTTCTCAGCTGCAGCTACTTCCTTGTCTAAAACTCTCGTAGCTATTTTTAGGACTCCAGGGATAGTGTCACAGAAGAGTATTTGGTCTTTATTGTTCCAACATCAAAGAGAGCATTAAAAATGAGAGAAGTTACTACAGAAAGGAGAAGGGATAGATGCTTGTGCAAGGTGTTCCAGTTAGATTGGAATTGTCAAAAGCCCATTGAAGAGATAACAGGAGTTCAGGACAGCATTATCTGACCTACAGTTGTAGGGTCCTGAGATAAATGTAAACTTCTTCCTTATATCTTCAACTTCTCCTAACTATCCTAATTTCTGGTGTAGCATGAAATGGTTTTCTGAACACAGGGTACCTTCCTACTCTCTGGGCATAAAGGTCAAGTATTAGCATTGCAAAGGCAGCCAGGGAAGAGACAACATGTTCATACTGGGATGAGAGATTGTTTGGAAGCCCTCTTACACACCACTTCAGGTCCTCTCAGCCTCCCTTGTCTCTCATGCCAGCCACCACTGTGGGGACCAGTTCTCTGTGGGCCTCCATCAGCTTTGGGCAGGTGCAACCTGAGAGCATTGTGCCTTGGGCTTTTGCTGCACCTCTTGCTTCCTAATTTGGGCCTTGCAGGTCACCGCTGGAACACATCCATTTGACTTCCCATGTGCAGCCCAGGGGTGAGAGGGTGTTATCACCCCATGAGCGAATCTTTGATCAACGGGGTATGGGAACTGATGAATAAACATCTTCTCCTTCCTATTCTAAGGAGGCACTCCTAAGAAGCATCTCCTATGGCTTCTTAGTGCACCCTCTGGGATGAAGCTACCTGCTGTGGGTGGTAAGGGTGTTAATGGAAAGATGCCACCTTTTCCTGTGGCAGTCAATTTGGTAAGTGCCATCCATACATCATCTTCAAGATTCTCATTGTGTATTAGCCTTAAAATTCTAAAAAGTCTGGCCTGAAGAAACGTTATCTTTGTTTAACCCAGTTAGTCACTTAACTTTGTTGTTGTTGGTGTTGTGTGTGTGTGTATGTATGTGTTTAGTAGTATCTACTAAAATCTTTCAGTCTCATGTTTTGGGGACACTCTAAGAACATTGATACATTGATTCTCCTGTGAAGTCCCTCCTGTTGGGGACCCCAGGGATTCTCAATCTCTGGTTATTTTCTCTATGCTTCTCCACACAGCCATTGATCCACCACTGGTCCTGACCAAGCCTCATTTCCCAACCTCACTCAAATAATAAGAACAAGTCATTAAAAATTATTTCCTGTGGCAGTCAGTTTGGCAAGTGCCTTCCATACATCATCTGCTTTGTCCTAGAAAAGTTCTATGAGATAGGTTTGAGTGCTTCCATTTTACAGATGAGAAAAACTAAGATTTACAGCTGTTAAGTAACTTTCCAAGGCCACTCAACCAGTAAGTTGCAGAGATGATTATTAAATACAGGCCCTTAACTGTTTAACAAGCATTAATGTATAACCAGAAATTTTAAGATGCATGTTATTATAAGAGCAACATAGTGGTAATTTTGAGGTATTTTTCTGAACATAAATGGCACATTTAAAATTTCAAGTCTTCAAAGTACCTAAAGATTATTTAATTCTCCCTTAACTGATTTCTTGAGCCATACACTTCCTACTTTAAACATTTGTTGAGAAATCATTTTATAAGTCTTCCTTTGAAAAAAAATCCCCAGAATTTTAAAAGGCATGAATATAGAAGACAGTAGAATCTGTCAATGTAAAGACTGAAGATATTTTAGTAGTAAAACTATGTAAACAAGGGCTTTGCCTGTTGGATCTAAGTATTTCAGTGCACAACTTGGTAAAACTTGCAGTTTCTAAACCCTCCACCAATCAAACCTTCATTTTCAACATTGTAGAGGCAGAAACAAGAGTAGAGTCATATTTGGGGTTTTTGTCTCTTGTTGATTTTACTCTCAATGGTAATTTCCCAACCTTGTGTGTTTTAGCTGTTATTCATACAAATTTAGAATTATTAAAATGTTAATTAAAAAAAAAAAAACACAATCCAGGCCTATCTAACTCCAAAGCAAAAGCTGTCACCAAAATAACAGAGTTTCCCAAGGTGAGTTACCTGAGCTGACTTTAACTGAATAATGAACACTTTTAAATATATATTCATTATAATGAGTATTAGGAAAAAAATAGTTCATTAAACCTGCAATATAGCATTTCCTTTTGAAATAAATTTGTTTTGGTAAGAAAAAAGCAAGTAGATTTAAAGAAAAAAATGTTAAATAATAATAATAATATTGTATATACAGCAAAAACTGTGAAGGTGATGCATGAATAGCAGAAGTTTGGGAAGCACTGAACTTTGGCCAACTCTTTCCTATTATTTTTATTATTTCCAACATCCAGTAAGATTCAGCACACATTTTCCAAGGAACTATTCTGAGCAAACTGTATAGAAGATACTATAGTAAAAAGGTATTGGTTTGAAGTCAAAAGCCCCAGGCTAGAGTCCCGATACCAGCCCATACAGCTTTGTGACTTTAAAATCCTCTTAAATCACTGGAGTTTTGGGTTATCCCCTTTGAAGAGGGATAAAACTCACTGCTACATTCACCAATAACCTGGCAGTGCTCCTCACACTGGGGGTAAGGCTTCTGGGGGTCCACGGATATGACCCTGAGGCTCCATGAGACTTTAAAACTTTTGTATATTCAGTTTGATTACAATTTTAGAAATATATTTTTACCAATCTTAAATGAAAATTTGTCTTTTGCAGTGACAATTAGCATTTGAAAGATATTTTCAATGAAGAGACTTTCATTTAAGTTAGAGCTTCTTTTTAAATGGAACTTTTTTTATTAAGTTAGAAAGTAATGATAAGATATAATACTCTGTGCACTAACAAAATATAAGTTGCTATGAATTACTAAATTGTGGAGATTGTAAGATATCCTTTCTGCCCTCCAAAGAAAAAGACAAGTAAAGGAATCACTTAAATAGAATTTCCATGTGGGTGAGAAATTCAAGAGGTGAAAAATGGGAGGGGAGTATAGTAAAGAGAGAGAGAGGTTAGAGAGCCATTTGAGAAAGCTTTGTTGGGTCAACACATGCCAACTTTTTTTTTAATCTTCATTTTATTGAGATATATTCACATACCACACAGTCATACAAAACAAATCGTACATTCAATTGTTCACAGTACCGTTACATAGCTGTACATTCATCACCTAAATCAATCCCTGACACCTTCATTAGCACACACACAAAAATAACAAGAATAATAATTAAAGTGAAAAAGAGCAATTGAAGTAAAAAAGAACACTGGGTACCTTTGTCTGTTTGTTTGTTTCCTTCCCCTATTTTTCTACTCATCCATCCATAAACTAGACAAAGGGGAGTGTGGTCCTTATGGCTTTCCCAATCCCATTGTCACCCCTCATAAGCTAAATTTTTATACAATTGTCTTCGAGATTCATTGGTTTTGGGTTGTAGTTTGATAGTTTCAGGTATCTACCACCAGCTACCCCAATTCTTTAGAACCTAAAAAGGGTTGTCTAAATTGTGTGTAAGAGTGCCCACCAGAGGCCAACTTTTATTTGTTTCCTAAAATGCCGTGTGGGCAATTCCCTAGTGTGAGCACTGAGATAAGAGTCAGCCTAAGTCATCAAGAAACAAATTAGTCCACTCTGAACCACAGGAATTCACAGGCGCTCATTGGGATGGCCAGCATGCAACTTCTTGTCTTGTAGACCATCCGAGCCCATAGGGGTTGAGGTGGTAGTATAGGTTTTGAGAAGATCCACACCCAGGAATGAACAGGTAACTCCCCACTGAGTTCCAGACTTGCATATTCAACTGTCAAATTAACTCCTCTGTTTGGATATGTAATAGGCATCTTTGCAGGAATGATAATGCAAAAGTGGAAACTAGGCTGAGTCAGTGGATTGACCTAATTCTAGCTACAACCCAAGAAGAAAGAGTTGATCATTTATGTGACAAGCTATGGGGAAGGCAGGAACAAACCTGGATGAAATAAGAGGTAGAGCCCAAATTAATATGATTTCTGCCTAAATTCACAGGAGCAAGGAAACTCAAAGTCCAGGGTCCAGGAAAGTATTAGCTCTCCCACTGCTTCATCCCTTTCCAACCTGGGTTAGGGGCTGTGAGGACCACCTTCATCCTCAGGGCCCGTTGAGGAACAATAGAAACAGATGCACAGCTTTTTACATCACTTTAGAGATAAATGCAAAAGAATAAAAGACATTGGACTCTAGTTCAAGCTTTGAGGTGATTTCATCTGAGGATTCAGATGGAGCTGTGCTTGTGAACTTCTGACACCTTCACAAAGGTCGAACCACACTATTAAAATATTTCTATTGCAACTGAAGCATGCGTAACAAAAAAAATTTACAAGACAATATGAGGTTCCAAGTAATTGCTTTTGCATTTGTCTTCTAAAGTAAACTGTATGCCACTCCAAGACAGGACCCATGTCATAGTCTTTTCTGTGTTAAATCCCACCACCTCCTAAAAGGATTTATGGAAGCATTTCTCTATAAAGCTTGGCCCTCAGCCCTCTTCTCTTTTCCACCCACAATTTTCTCTATAGGTGACTGCCCTTATCCTATTGCTTTAAATACCACTTGTATGTCAATGACCCGCCCACATTTGCACTAAGCTCTAGACTTATAGATCTGACAGCCTAATTGATTTCCCCACTTAGATATGCAACAAATACCTCAAATTTTAAACTGAATTCTTAACTTTCCTTCCCAAGCTGCTTCTGCTCTTCTGGCCTGAGTGTTCTTACCTCCACAAATGGCACCACCATATACCTCCTCAAGTGAACAACCTTAAATCATTTTTTTCCTTCCCCAGCCACATCTGATTTATAAGCAAGTCTTGTTGGCTCTACCTCCAAAATAGATCTCAAATCTGTCCCAATTTCTCCATTTTCCCTGCCACAACCCTCATCCAAGCCATCACCATCTCTTAACTGGATGACTGCAATGGCCTCTGAACTGGTCTCCCTGATTCTCCCCTCACTCCTCTCCAATGCTTTCTCCCAACAGCAGCCAGAGGGACCTTTTAAAACTGCAAATCAGATCATGTCACACTTAAAACCCTCCAGTGGTTTTCCTTTTCATATAAAATAATATCTTCCCTTTGAACCGTTGGCTACAAAGCCCTACTTGCTCTGGCCTCTGGCTCCCTGCCTGACTTCTGCTCTTGCTCTGGTCATGTTGTCCAGTTATACTGACTTTTAGTGTCTCACCAAAACCATGCCACGTCCATCTCAGGGCCTTGGCACTCACTGTCCCCTCTGCCCCCAGGTGCTTGCCTGGCCAATTCCTTCTTATTATTCAATCCTTGGCTTTGTGTCACCTCCTCAGTGAGGCTGTCCCTGATGATCATCCCAACTAGAGTTTAAACTTGTGCCTCTCCTGCCATGTGCTGTTGCATCACCTGGTTTTGTTGTCTTCTTAGCATGCTTTTACTATTAGAGTTTTCTTGTTTATTCATTAGTTTGCTTCACCCCTGACACAGATCTTGGTATATCATAGATGCTCTATACATGTTTGTTGAACTTGTGATAGAGGAAAAAAAACAAAATTCTAGATGTCAAGATATACCCCATGTGATCATCCAGAAATTTGCACATACATATTATATATGTATAAATCCCTGTCACATCAAATGCTCTTATACTTACCATCCCTGACAGGGCAGAGGCCACAGTGGTGTCATTCACAATACATGCCCATGTCTAGCATTGACTGCTTAGTAATTATATGATGGTCAGTCATTAGATGATGAAAGGGTAAGTAACTTAAAGAATGACTGACATACAAGAAAGATAATGTCTAGTCTCACTTGTGATTTCACTAAAGTAATTTTTTTAAGTCAAATTTCAAACAAGGCGATGGCAACTCAGTTTTATTTTTCAACATATTTCTTTGACTCAACACAGGCACAGTCAGCAATTTTATAACTAATGTCACAGACTTTCCTCTCCATCACACTTTCAGTCCAACCAGTCATCAAGTCTGGCAGATTCCACATTCTTAATATCTCTGTGCACTACTTTTTACTTCTGTTACCTCTGTCTGAGCTCAAATACTTAGGACTTCTTGCTTGGGTGATTGCAACAGCTTCCCAACTTGTCTTCCTGCTGCTAGTCTTGCCTCTCTCAGACTCTTCTTCTGCACAGCTGCACAGAGCCACCTTTCCAAATCACAAATCTGATTGTGTGACTCCCCCGATTCAATAACTCCTCTTAGGTTCCAGGATGGAGTCCAAATTTCTTGATCTCCCTTTAGCCCCACCTTTTACCACACCTTCTGTCACAGCAGACGAACTGCAGCTCTCCAAACAGCTCGCAGGTTCACGCCTCTGTGCAGCACTCTTACAATTTCCTCAGCGTAAGATTCCTTTCGTCTCCTGCTCATTCTTCCAAACTCTCAGTTCAAGCCTTCCTTCTTCCTTGGTGCCCTCCCTGCTGTTCTCTGATGCCCCAGTCTTACTAAAATCCCTGCCTTTGTCATACATACTACTTTTCATATAGCGACTTACCAGCTATGTGGCTTTGTGCAAGTTAGTTATTCTCTCTGTGCCTCTGTTTCATCATCTGTCAAATGTGGATAATAAAAGGATTATTGTGAGTTACATCTAGGGCATTAAAAAGCTGCCTGGCATATATACATTTGGTACTTTTCATATCATACACAATCATAAATTTACTTTACTCTCTTCCTGGAGTCACCCATTCTACCCTGTACCTTTCAGAGCAACCTGAAGGCTAGGAGCTTTTCTTGAACCATGAAGGATAAAGACAGGTTTGTGTTGGAGTCTTAGCTTGTAGGGGAAATAAAACCAGATTTTTAAAGAGAAGTGACAATCTCCCTAAGACTTGGAAGATGACAGAAGATGACATATTTCTGTAGGGGGAGGGTGGTTGCTATGCCTTTCTCCCTCTATGAGCCCCAGAGAAGGCTGGGATGGGACTGGTGCCTGGCTGGCTGCCTAGACCCCAGGTTCTAGTGGGAGCTGTAGAAGATCCCCAGGCCCACGGTTGGTCCTGTGTGAGTAGTGCCTGTCCCTTTGGCTTCATGATATGGTCTGTTTGCCCATATTCCCAGAACAACATGGCTACCCGTTCCCAGACCATATAACCCTGGGAGGAGAAGGGGCGCCCAAAACAGGACTGAGATTAAAATATCACAACAATATGAATAGAACCATATTCAACCTCATTTAGAACATATAGAGCTTATTGGGAGTTGTTTATTTTTCCACCTGAGTTATGTGGAATAAACGTGTACTCCTTACATTTAAGTGTTTGTGTAACTGTGTGTGTGTGTACATGTGTGTGTTGGCTAGTATGGGGGCATGTTTTGATATGGGAAGAAAGGGCAGATATTGGAGTTTAGAAAAAGTAAGTCCCTGCAATATTTGGAACATCATAGTACTAAAAATTGATTAGATGTTTATCTGAATTCAAATTTCACTGGGTGTCCTATGTTTTATCAGCAACCCTAGCAGGTATGTGTGTCTTTGTGTGCATGTTTTTGTGTGTGTGTGCAGGAGGGCTGGGCTTCTGTTTCCACTATTAGATTTGGAACTTACTTTCCTTTTTCTCTTACTTGGTATGGTGAAGGATGCAGGGAATTTTGGAATGGGGACACATGGCAAAGAGATATATCCTAAAATCCAGTTTGAAGGAAGGAGTTTCCTGAAAGTCAGAGACCTCAGCCCAATAGCTGGAAGGCAAAGCTGAGGAAACTCTTGGCTTCAACCAAATGGGCCAGCTTTTGTCTATGCTTCCAGGACCTAAGAAGGGCCTAGAAGTTCTGGAGACATAAGGCATCTATCAGTCTGTCTTACTGAGGTGTGGTGGCAATTATGTGAGCCAGAACCAAGTTTTGTGTTTGCTGTGGGAGTCTAAACAAGTCACTTAACCTCTCTGAGCTTTAATTTCTTTATCTGTAAAATGAAACTCATGAGAGGACAGTGTGGAAATGTACACATTTCCTGCCATATTATAATAATTCAGATGTTTTGAGATGCTTAAGATGCCTAAGGCATCTTAAAACACACTGGCTGAGAGCCAAGCACACATAAGCTTATTTAGCCCACTTGTGTGTTCCATCCCCTTCCCATCTTTTTCCTCCTCTTAATGGGGTCAGCCTTGCTTTGATTCACTATTTTGGGAGGACAGGAGCACCTGGAAATGGTGGCTATTGCTTTTATTACCAAGTGTACTGTGATGCTTAGGTTCATGTGTCAGCTTTGCCAGGTGATGATAGTGTCCAAGTATCTGGTCAAGCAAGCACCGGCCTAACCATTACTGCAAGGACATTCGTGGCTGGTTAATAAACTGGAAGACTGGTTTATTAAATCATCAGTCAGTTGGCTGCAGCTGTGACTGATTACATCAACAAAGGGTGTGTCTTCCACAATGAGGGAATTCAATCAGCTGGATTTAATCCAATCAGTTGAAGACTTTTAAGCAAGACAGATAGAGAATCTTCACTTCTTCTTTGGCTAACCAGTGAAGTATTTCCTGAGGAGTTCATCGAACTTGACAGTTCGCTGCCTGAGGAATTCATCGATCATCTTCATTGGAGTTGCCAGTTTGCTGCCTGCCCTACGAAATTGGGACTCGTGCATACCCACAGTTGCATGAGATGCTTTTATAAAATCTTATATTTAGATATCGCTTGTTGATTCTGTTTACCTTGAGAACCCTAACTAATACATGTACCATCTAGAAATAATGCAGCTCATACCATGACAACAGGTGTAAGCCCAAACTGCTTCCTATAAACCAGAACATCCCAGGACTTATGATCGCCTTCTGTTTTAGGAACTTTTGGGGGTTTGCCTATATTCCTGATCTTTACAGGTTGAGTCTCCTAGTCCCTGACACAACCCACGAACACCTACAATAGATAAAAGGGTGTCTTGCCATAAAAAGGGCAATTTATCTCTGTGGATAACTATGATACTTATGCCAATTTATATAGAGAAATCCAAACCCAAGGTCTAAGGCTAGTATGCAATGGCCTTGCACATATCCAAATCCCTTCTCCTCCTGGGCAGTCTGGCAGTATTCTGGGGATGGTGGCTGAAGTGTGTTCTACATGTTCCTGCTTAAATAGGTCTGTACCTGTCTCTGACTCTCCCAGGGGCTTCTGCAGTAAGACAAGGCTTGGGGCTGGACATTTAGAGAGACTTCTTCCACTAGCTTGGATTGATAATTGCTTCATTGAAGTACCCCATCCCTGCCATTTTCTCTCCTGATCATGCTGCCAGAAGAGTAAATGCCCAGAGATTTAATTAGTTCAACCTTGGTAAGAAAATCAGTGAATGCTCTCAAGCAAAACCTGGAACTCTTTTTCACTTGAATCTCATGCTAGGGCCCCTTGTTGTGGCCATAATCCTTCCAGGCTCATACGAATTGCTGCTTCAAAGAACTTCACTCTTTCAGGCCAATCATCTTGGATGGTTCCACAGTGAAGACTTAAAGGTTGTCTACAAGGCCAGACTGAAAGGGCTCTTTTCCGGTTGACTTGGTTTTATCAGCCACAATAACAGCCAGTCAATGAGCTGTCTGTGGACTCATGCATGGTTGATCCAATTCAGTTGTTAAGGTGCTTGAAATAACATCAGTCCCATTGATTGCTTCACCATTAATGGCAATCAGCCTTCATGATGACCAAAAACACCTATTTGGGAAATTATCAATAGAGTCATAATCATGCTGTGTAGATATGCCCCAGGTGGGTCCCAGGGGCCTATTCTTTTCCTTAGTTCCAGAAGATGAGTCTTCCTGATTGTAATTACAATCAGGAAATGGCATGTGTGTGTGAAGGGAAGGGAACCAGCTAGAGGGTGCCAACCACTTCCAGACCAATAATTCTTTTTCACTCAGCACATGTGACATTCCTCCTTTAATTAGCTACCATATCAAATAGACTATCTCTACTTTTAATTCTATTGTCTATCCTAATTGTGATGAATTTAAAGATAGTCACTCCATTCCTCAAAGAGAACTGCTTGTTCTCCCAAACCCAGATAAGTTGGGAACGGCATCTTAGCTATTCCATTATTTTAACAACTGAATTGAGTTGGCAACATATGAGATGAATTAATACAAAATGATTACCCACCATTATGACACCTCATGACCAAAGATAAAGAAAGAAAACAGTCCATTTTCAGACATCATATATTTTTGTTTTCACTTTGTTTTTCTATTTTGTACCAAGAGGAATTTTGAATCTATTAATCTATCTATCTGTATCTATCATCTATCTATCTATCTATCTATCTACCTGTCTATTATCATCTAATATCATCCCTCGTCCATATACATACACTCAACACATATGTATCATATTTATCTGCTTTGTTCTCATTTGTTTCTCATTTGAATAGAAATGCTCAAATCTGGTCCACTACTCAGAGAGGAAAGAAGTGTTTTACCTTAAAACCCCATATTATATTTGGAATACATTTTTTAAAATAAAAAAGTTTTCAAAACCTGAAATTACACCAAAACATTAAATTTACAGAAAAATATAAGAGAAAGTAACCCCCAAAAAGCATTTTGTATGAAGAAAGAAAATATTTACAGAATAAGATTGCAGAATAAGTACAGAAAGTATGAAAATGGAAACATGCAATGTAGAAACAAAGGTGTTGCAACACAAATATATAAAGTATTTTTCCACTTGGAAATCAGAGATCAATACATTACATCAGTAGTACACAGAAATCAGAGACCAATACGTTTCATCACTAGTACAAACATCTTCAGATAAAAATACGTGCTTCCAGTTTGGACTTTTTGTTTATAGAAGTTTAATCAGATTATGCAGGGTGGCGAAACAGAAGCAAAAGAGTCAAACTAATGTGCATTTAGTCTTTAGCCTTAAAGGACATGTCACTGATAAATCCAAGCTCTGAGCACATCCTTTCCCATGCCTGGTGGGTTCTGTGCATTCCTTCTGACTTTCAGAAGGGAAAATTCTTTTCTATACAACGGTTTTGATTTCTGCTTAACCGGCAGAGGTGCAGGACTTCATATCATTGATGGCTGTTCAAGTATGTGTCACCTTTTGCTCAAGACTGGGAAACTTTCTTTTATAAATCTGCTCTGTTATATTTTCTAAGCCTGGATTATATAGCATCAAATAGACTCAATAAAGCAGAACTGCATCTATAATGTCATGTACATGATCTGATAGAACTTTGTGATTAAAATTGCATGACATTACTTTCTAATTCTTAATGAATCTGCAGAGTTAAATTTGATGATAGAAATTAAATACATCTTCTAGAAATTCTGAACATCTCATTTTACCAAGAAGGTAACAAATGCTGGTGCTATCATCAGATAAAATTTTTATGGGAGAAAAAAACAAAACAAAACTGTTTTATTGGATCAGACACCATATTTTCTTTTGAAAATTCAAATTGTATTCAAGTGGCAACTGATATTTAAAGTCTTCAGAGTTTAGAATGTTTATCCTTTAACTATAACAAGTGCTCCAGTGTGCTCTGTAGTTTCAAGTAACAGCACACTCTGGGACACTGTACACTGCTTAAGGAACTCTTTGGCTGCAAAGTGAGTGGTCCTTATACAAAGAGGTTGGATTTCAGATGGCAGTGCCATGTTTTCAGTAGCTGTGCTTTAGTTCCAGGTTGCATCAACATCTCAATTCCTCTACTCTTACCTTCTTTACAGTCAGTCCTAACTTTATAACTCACTGGCTATATGATCCTGGGAGGAATAATTTACTTCCTCTGGAACTCAGTTTTCCCATTGGGAAAATGAAGATTTGAGGCTTGGTCAGTAGTTCACAACCCTTCATTCTGAGGTCATACCGTTAATGGCTAGCATCTATGAAAGATTCTCCTTGGTGTACCCAGATTTAACAAAGCTCAGAGTAAACTAACAATTTGCCGATTGCTTTAATTATGATGGTGAATCAGTGACAGCCATGCCTTGTTGGCTGTGGAGAAGGTAAGGTACCAGCTGGAACTCCAACTTTTCTCCCATTCAATAAAACCTTTCACCGGGCAGATGACTGAGTGAAGTTTCTAGGCAAAACTTTGAATGATCTCTAATTTAAATAAATTTTTAAAGTAAATAATACCCAACTTTTGTGCTCTATTTTAATCAAAAATCACTTCATATATTCCTCACAACTGTTTCTAAGACAGTATTTTATGAGGCTATAAATAAGGAAATCCTCAGCAATGAAAATGAACAAATTACTGCTACAAGATAAGTAATGGATTTCACAAACATAATATTGAGAAGAAGAAACCAGATACAGAAGAATGAATTGAACTTTTATATAAAGTTCAAAAAAAGGCACAATTAATAGACAGTGAAAAAAAATTGACTAGTGGCTACATTTGATGGGGGGAGAATTGTAGCAGGAAGTGACATGAGATGGGTTTCTGAGATTCTGGAAAATTATGATTTTTAATCTGGGTGATGGTTATGTGGTTGTGTCCACTTTGTGAAAATTCACCACACTGTATACTTTTACTTTAAACACTTTTCTGTATGGATATGTTTACTTAAAAATGAATGCATAAATAAAAGATAGGTGTGGCTAGATGCTCTCAAATGGAAAGGCATCACAGAATAACAATATTATCTGTAAGAGTTTAACATGTGCCAGGCAGTATTAAAGGTCCATGATGCATCATCTCATTTAACTCTGACAGCCCTTTTAAAATACTGTTATTATCCCTGGTTTATGGATGAGAAAACTATGGTACAGAGAGGCAACATCACTTGCCCAAAGTTCACTTGGTACAAAGCCGTAGAGGCAGGGCACAAATGCAGCCCTTTGAATGCTGAAGGCATGCTCTGAACCACCAATGGCAGGAAGGCACATGCTCTGTCACGGGCCACAGCGTGTCTGGGGCCAAGTCAGTCCCAAAGCCTCTGATTTTTGCCCCTTTTAGATCTCACATTCTTGTTCATTCTGGATTTGCCAACTGATTTACCTTGAGCTCCACTTCCCATTTTTGTCTCTGCCCTACTTTCCTCAAAAAAATCTGTTGCAGCCCAATGAGATATCAGCATACAAATAGAACTTCAGCCTGAAGTATAATCTCAGACCCAACCTCCCCCCACCTTCCACTCCATTTTTGGTAGCTTGGAGAGCTGCATTTGAAACACTGCCTGGATCTGTTCTAAGGGAATGTTGCTGTATTGCTTTCTAGCATTCTGCAAATCTTTAAATCACCATTGCTACAGGCCACCACCCAAATGGGGATGGGTTTCCCTAAATAGGGCCATGCTCTGTTGAGGTCCTACTCATTAAAATGGGATTTTACCTGGATAATGCCTGTTGAGAAATGCATCCGAGCATTTGAGGCAGCTCCCAAAAGAACAACCTGCCATTCGTGATGCCTCCTTCAGGTTAAACATTTTAGATTAATCAATAAGTAAATGGCAAATAAATGGCATGGGCCCCATGTCCAATATAAACGAGATCAACTGAAGAAGCAGAAAAGGGCAGTTTTGGCACCGTCCTACAGGCCTTAAATAGTGCTGTCTTACACTGTGTCTACTTGAGGTGAAATATCCAGAGGAAAAGTGAACAATGTTCTAACACATCTGAATGTCTGGTATCCTTTACCTCAGCACGCTGACTTCATTTTGAGGTACCAGAAGTGCTATTATTCTAAATCTCCCTCCCCCAGAAGAAAGGTCATGACTCTGGCGCGGTGTTCTCCCTTCTACAACATAAATGTAACAAGCCATCCCCGGGATACGGTGACCTGAAAATGCAGAGGCTGGCATGGACGCCTCACTGGCTTTGAGGATTTGCCAAACACCCCCAATATGCTTTTCATAAGGATCTCCATTCATTTCTCCCAATTCCTTCTGATAGTTTACTTCAGTTATCCTTTTCAGATGTGTAATATCTCATTTTTGAGGAGAAAAAATATGTTGTGGCCTAAGGAGCTGACCTTCGTCAGTTTTCAGACGCTCTGCTCCGTACCTGACAAATGAGGCACCAAGGCCTTCTGTATCCTGTTCGGGGGTCTATTGGCTGAGGAATCCTTGGTCATCCCACCTGCCTGGCATCTAGGATCATGATGAATTGTCTCCAACTCTAGCCTCAGATTGTTTTTTAACATTTAATTTAGTTTCTTCCTGTGCTTGGATGAACATGGCCATGTTATGGATTTCTGCTCTAATGTACAGCAGCAGGCTGGAAAACCAGCCTCAGCAAGCTGGGGAAATTAGAGAGGCCGGATCAATGGGCAAGGTCATGGCCTCCCGGCTCCGGTTCTGTACACTGTCCTGAAATTCTCTCCCCTGCAAATCCTCCTGCTGCTTCTAATGTGAATCTATGTGTATTCCCAGAGAGGAATTCATGTAAACAAACCTACCTCCACCGCTCACATCTCAGAGTGGGACACCCATCATCACAAGCACTAAAAAAGTTGTGTAAACAACAGTCTCAGAATATAAACATCTAGGCATTTGCTTTTTGTGAAGTTTGTTAACCCCATGGTCCAAAAGATCCTTTAAGTGAGAGGACAAGCAGATGACAAAGAGATGGCAGATCTGCCAATTCTAGAACAAATTCTAAGAAGTTAAACTGTATCATACACATACCATCCCCCCCCCCCCAAAAAAAGGGATACAATCTGCTGTGCCCACACCTTGAAATTTTTATAGGACACAGAATGGTTAAAAAATAAATAAATAAATAAACCTGATTTATCTCTGTGCTCAATGAGACAAGTCAGGGAGAAAGTATTTGAAAATAACTTCTTAAATAGTAGCATTTGAAAATATTTTATAAGATAGCAGGTGCCAATAATATTGCAAATTTAGATCTTGTTGATTTAAAGGACCCACACTTCCAAACCTGAAACAATATTCTTTATCAAACTAGTTTTCCATCTGGAGATAAAGAACTTGACGTTGTTCAGAGTTACAATTTTCTTGGGTGGAAATAACTAATGCATCAAAACTTCAAACCTGCAAAAGCAAACCTGCTCCTGGTAATTTATCATATTCACTAATCACTGGTTCCAAAATGACCTGACATCAAAATGATCAATTTAGAAAAAGAACATAAAAAACATCTAAAGATCTGTCTTTGGGGTGAAGGCTGAGCATGTGCAAAAAATAAGAGAAAATGAAGAGGTTCAGGTAGGAGCAGGGAGAGGAAGCTCCAAGAGCACCTTTGCATCTGGAATATGGGTGCCACTTTTGCCTTGTAAATCTGAAGCCACATAGCCTAGAGAAGCGTGGGTTTCTTTTATTTGGAGATTAAATTTCTGGTATGATAAGGCGCATCCTTATCTAAATCCCTTATTCTGGAATAACAGTGGAAGCAGTTTCGGTAGAGCCCAGTAATTCTACAGCATTTGGTACTTTTACTTCATGATTTAGATAACTGGGTTTTATGCAAGTGGGTGACCTTCCATTTCATTTTAACAAACCACTTAGACAAGCGCCTGTCTTTCTATTATATCAGGGATTTTAGGCTAAGTAACATCACACTTTAATTAAGACTCCGGATGGAAAATTAGTTAAAAACATAGCTTTGTATTGGATATGTAGGTCTTCTCTGGCAAAGGATATTATTTGCAAGAACCCTGGAAAATTAGGACACTTTTTCAGCACAGGGTCTAATTGTGAAAGAGAAGAGTAAATCTTGCCCTTTGTCAGTATTTTATTTTGATAGGAAAATAAACACACACATGCACATGCTATTTTCTTTGGAGATGCTGCAAGAATTGCATTTGCTCTCACTCTATAAAAATAGCCCTCAGGTAAAGATCTATATATGAATAGTGTATGAGGTGCGGATTGGTGAAGGGGTAGCTTAGAAAACAGACGCAAGTGATAAGGTTTTTTCCTATTACTCAGTAGAGGCTTTCAGATTGGAAATAAACTCCAACTTGGATCACAAAAGCAGGTCTCAATGGCAATGAGCATTTGGATGAATAAATGACAATTCAGAATCATGAAGTCTAGAGCAGAATCCAATCTAATCTTAAAAAATTATCTGGTAGAGTGTGCTTTTAGGTGAATAGCATATCATCTCAGTTTTTCAGATGAGACATGTAAAATCCTGAGACGTGAGGTGTCTTGCCCAAGGTCTCCCAGCTAGGGGTACAGGGAAGACTGGGACTTGGCACTTCTGCTTCCTGATATGAGGCTCTGTCCTCATATAAGGCTATACCTCCATTGTAGGGCTCTACTCCTAATACAGAGATCGAACCTCAATACAGATCCCAATACAAGGCTGTACCACCACACAGGGCTCTACCCCAATACAGAACTCTACTAATAGAGGGTTCCACCCTCTAATGCATAACTCTATCCCGCACAACACAGGACACTACCCCAGTTCAGGGCTTTACTTCTGTTCTGGTACTTTATTGCTGCATAACATATTATCCTCAAAATTAGTGGTTCAAAACAATAACAGCATTTGTTTTGTCCATGAATCTGAAATTTGAACAAAGCTTGATACAAGTAGCTCATCTCTGTGTCACTCGGCATGAGGTAGGACTGCTTGAAGGCTCGGAGTTGGAATTATCTGGAGGCTCCCTCATTCACATGACTGGTGGTTTATGCTGGATCATGGTTGGGGCCTCAGTTTCTTTCCATGGCCTCTCCATGAATTCACTCCACCTGGGCTAATTTGGACATTCTTGTAGTACCATGGCTGGCTTTCTCAGGACAAGCATTCCTAAAGGGCTTAGCCTTGGAAGTTGCAAGTTACTTTATTGGTTAAGGCAGTCACTAGTTTCTGCTCAGATGCAAGAAGAGGGAGCATAGATATTACCTTTCAATGGGAGGAAACTTGACATTACATCATAAGATAAGTAAGTGGAATGAGCCATGTTGTTGCATTTAGGAAAATACAATCTGCCATAGTCCACCTTCTGGTTGCAACAATTCATATCCATCCCACCTGCAATATATATTCATCCTCTCCCTCCATCCTCCCAGGTACCATCCCATTGAGGCATTAGCTTAAAATCTAGGATCTCACTAACTAAATAAAGTCCAGTTGAGAAAGAGGCTTCTCCAGTGTGGTTTTTTGGTTACAGTTCCTTAAGCACTGTTCCTCTTGATATGAAGATCTGTGAACTAAAGAGATAAGGCTCCCAGTGGAAAGCTTATCTTTGTTCCACTTGGCATCCACTATGGCGGCTCTAAGGATAGGGGCTAGAAACATTTGAAGTGCAATTTACTCATGTCTGGTGGGTGATGCTGTTTTGTGCTGGAAGCCTCCTACTTTCTCCTTGGGAGCCTTTCTAGGTGGTCTCTATTTGAGGTGAGTATGAGCTTTTTCACAGCATAATGGCCAGTTTCCCCAAAACAAGAGTCCTAAAAAGCGTGAGCCTGTTGGAAGTTGTGGTGTATTTATGAGCTGGCCCCAGAAGTCATGTAACATTACTTCTGCTGCACACCGTTGGTTGGAGCAGGCCCAAGTTCCATTTAGATTCAGATGGAGGAACCCTAGGCTCCACTCTCAGTGGGAGAAGCCTCAAAGCCAAATAATAATAAGACGTGGGGTGGGAGGTTTCATTGTGATCTGTTAGGAAAATATAGTCTGACGGAATGATATACTTGGCAGAACGGTGAACTCCTTTTTATTGGGGCCATTTGCACTGAGGCAGAATGACCAGCAGTCAGCAGTACTATAGAGGGAATTCTTACTATGGGTAGAAGGTTTGATGGAAGGACCTCTGAAGTCTCTTCCAACTCTCAGATTCTGAAGCCATAAAAAGCTCAATTAAACCTAGGCGATCTGAAGATTTCTAGGAACTGAATGGTATAGTCCTGTGGTATATTAGAAAAGGAGCAGGAGAAATGGGATGAATGGATAAATTGAAAGTGCCAAGAACACAGCCCCTAGGATAGGCTGTGTTCAAAGACTATGGTCCTGTCTGTTAATAAGAGCAAAAGGTCCTGACCTCAGCCAGAGTCCAGAGATACACTGTCCAGGCTGGTGAGAAAGGTGGCAGCTCATATAGGAGCTTATATTAAGGACTAAAACTAGAGTGAACCGGAAGCACAAATAGAAAAGGGGTTGTACCGTCTCCTGGTCCAGAATGTAGACACATACAAAACTCATGAGCCATTGGTTTAAATGTGATTGTGCAGATGAAAGGGTTTATAAACTGTAGGGGGAGGTATTGATGTTGTTGATTGTGTTGGGACTTCCATTCAAACAGCAGAGACTTTGTAAACAAAGCTGAACCCTCTCTTGCTCCCTTACCACATATGGATTGCTTATATTTTGGCCAGATCACCTTTTCCTGAAGTGGTTTGTCTGTGCGTATTTCCTGTGAGACCCTCTCTTAATACTCTCAGTCAGTCAATCACTTTGGTTAAAACATTGGCTTGTAACCAGTGGCAGAGGTTTTGTCAGTGGATGCAGTCTCAGAGTGTATTTCTCTGAGTCTACTTTTTGTTGCTTCTTTTGTCGCTCATCACATTCTCTTTGCGTCAGTTTTTCCAAACTGGGCACTTTCTCTGCCGCCCTTCACTGGGATGGCTTCCAAAAGAAGCTTGCTCTGGGGCAGAATTGTACTGGCAAATGCATAATTCAGTGGTTTGTACTTAGCATCTATTAAGCATGGCACCAAATTCAGGTATGACACAATGGGGAGGCTTTTGCTTAGATAGTGTTTTTCCTGAGTGAAGCTTAACATTCAAACCAATTTATAGTTCCTCTGCATAGTAGATAAGTATCATAATAGTCTTTTAATAGATGACTCGACAGAAACACATACATTACAAGGTCAATGCCACTGCAAATTATTACAAGAAGTACAATTCAAGGGTCCTAACTCCCCATATCTAACTTTTATTACCAGATTATGCATGGTACATAGTAGGTATTTAAAAATGGCCATTGAACTTTATTATATTATCAATAGGCAATTAAAGAAAATGCAACTTCAAGGCATTTCTTTTTTATCCAAGATTGACTTAAGACATTCAACTGATTTGAAAATCTCTGGCAGAATGATAACCATATGCTTCCTTTGGATAAATATATAGCAGTCAAATAAGGTCTCCACTAACCAATTGTTGTATACTAGTTTTAGAAGTATAGAACTGTGGTGTAATTTTTTTTATTTCTTTTCCATACCTTACACTTATATATCTTTTACAAAGTGCAAATATTCATTATTCTGTTCATCCACACAAGCCTGAGAGATCTGTTGTTACAGATACTATTGTCATTTAAAAGATGGAGCTCAAAATGCTGGGAGTGATTCATTTGGAATTAGAGTCTAGGCCTGTTTCTTGGTTCAATTTTCATTTTATTCCACTGTAATGTTGGTTAATAAAATAACAATAACAACAATAAATATTTATTGAGGACTTAACTGTGTTCTGGAACTTATGTTAGGCATGTTACCCATATCTCATTTAATCACCCCCAACCAGTCTTTGAAGCAGACAGTATTGTCAATATTGTTAATTTTGCAGATTAATAAACTCAGGCTCAGAGAATTTGGGTAACCTGTTACAAAGTTATAAAATCAAGTTTTGAAACCATGCAAAAATGTTTATCCACTGTCATGTACCACTTCTTATTCAGATTTCATGGAGAAAACTGGAGATGTTGGGAAAGAGAGCAGCTGAAAGAGACAGGCATTTATTTTTTTTCCCCCTAAACTAACACTTTAAATTCTAAAATTAAGATTTAGTTATTATATGAGAGAAACCTTTGCTCCCATAAAGTTAAACTTTTTCTTCTCATTATGTTGTTACAGACCAGTCGATGTTCAAGCACAAAGGCATGTGCTATAGAGTGGGTTTATATTTTATATGATATAATAGGCCATTTTTATGCCCCGTTCAGTCAGCCCTATTCTCTATCTGTATCCTAGTAGCACCTAAGTGTCAGTCTATTCAAGGATATCATCCAATTTGGAGAGGCCAGCGTCTAAAAAGCACACTTTCCAGTTGCCTGGTTATCGTTGCTAATGCGTCAGGATCCTTTCCAAGAACATCTGTATGTCTTTCAACCCAGTGAGCCAGTGTTCTTATTCAACATCTTCTCCCTCTGGAAATTAGGCTTCTCTGTTAATATGATCTTTCTCCCCTGCTTCATGCCAGCCCTTCAGTGCCTCCAATCAGCCACCTCTCACTGATGCCAAAGACACCGATGGAGGAATTTTCATTAAGAAAAATTTCCTTAAGAGCCTCTTCTTCCTGATCTTCTTTAATAAGCCAAAATTTTGGGAACCATAATTTGAGTCCTGAGAGGTAACTTTATCTGACCCTGAAATGCCAAGTTATATATAAGATATTTTGATTCAGCAGAGCAAGACCAGGTTCCTGAGATCCATCATTGTGATACCCTACCCCATTTAATTTTCTATCTCAGGGTAGATCATGTGATTGATTTCCCAAGCAAGGGACTCAACAATATGTTGGAATCACCACTGCTGGTGATTTAAACCTAGGCTTAAATATTCTTCCACCTTTCCTCTTTGAACCTAAAACCATTATCTAGATACAGATACTTTCATTTCTTTTCTTCTTTTTCTATCATTAAACTATATCCCCTTTTCAAATATTCTTTGACTAAAGGAAGATAAGTTTGAAAATTCCCCTTAATTGCTTTTTACCTAAACCAGATGCTTCATGGCTTCCAACCATGTGGCATTCCATGTCATGTGTATACCATGCACTCATACCGTACAAATAAATTTGACTGTGGACTATATTAAACTGAAATTATCTGTATAATACCATCTTTAATGAAACTAAAATTTTGTAGCACCTGTGATCCTCAATTACCACCATAATACTTTTCTTCAGGGTTACTGATGACTTTCTTTTTACTGAAAAAACAAGAAACGTCATTTGGTCTTTAGTCTCTGTCTCCTCTTTTTTGCAGCTCTTAACACTGGTGACCATTCATTCGAGTCTTTTGATGAAACTATCTGACAAATGATGCCCCCATCTTCTTTCTCGTGGTTCTCTCTCATCTCTCTGATTCTTTCTCTTCATGTGAGGACCACAGTCCTTCACCATCAGCTCTTATTTATCCACAGTCTCACCCTAGAGTATTTACCTAGTTTTGGGTTTCAGTACTATCACAATGTGGATGAATTTCAAATCTGTTTGAAAAAAAACTCAGTATCTCTTATCCTGCTATTTTCTTAAGATCAGTGGTCCCAAAACTAACTAATCATTCTCCTCCCATCCACACCCAAATCTTTTGTCCTGATTTTTCTATTTCAGAGAAAAATTAAGATGTAAATTTTGGTTGATGTAGACTAATGTGGCAAGCAAGATAAGAGAGAAATGTACTTGCAAGAACTTTCCAAAGAAAAAATGTAGGATTTAACGACTGATCAGATGTAAGCAAAGATTCAAAAACAAAGAAACTACCATTAAGCTAAGCAAGTGATACATCTTTGGTCCTTTCTATCATTCAGGAACCCCCTCCATCCCCAATTTACTTTAATCTCCTGTACTTATTCCTTACATGTTTCCTACATAGTTCTTAAACTCTGTGGTCTATTATTTGAACACTTCTCTTCTCTGTATCTTCATTTTTCTTGCTTTGCCATCCTTCTGCTACAATGGCCTGATAAATCCTCAATTATGAAACAATGTGATCTTTAGCTTCTCTCAACAATGTTTTATAGTTTACTAGGAATTTTATTTATGCCTAGGTATCTGATATTTTTATTCCATTTTAAATTGGATCATTGTAAAAATCACATTTTCCATTTGTCTGTTTGCCAGAATATAGAAATATAATTGATTTTTATATATTGGTCTTATGTATAGTGACTTTGCTAAATTCGAATTCTAGCAGTTTATAGATTATATTAGATCTTCTACAGATATAATTATGTCATCTGTGAATTATGGCTTTATTTCTTCCTTTTCAGCACCTACACCTTTTATTTATTTTTTCTTGCCTTATTGCGTCAGCTAAGGCCTTTACTACAATATTGAATGGAACACCATAGGTTATTTCCAATCTTTGTAGAAATGCTCTCAAAATTTTACCATTAAATATAATCTTTAAGATTTTTGTGGACATTTGTCAGGTTAAGAAATTTTTCTCCTATTCCTAATGCTCTAAATGTGTTTTTAAAGATTTTAGCCATGAATAGGTACTGAAAATTATTAAACAATTTGAGTATATCTGTCAAGGTGATCTTGAAGTTTGAAGTTTTTCTCCATTTTTTATTACTATTTATTATTTATTTATTTATTTATTTTTACAGCTTTATTGAGGTATCATTGACATAGAATAAGTATATTTGAAGTGTACAATTTGATATGTTTTTGATATATCAATACACCCATGAAACTACAATCAAGGCAATGAACATACTCAGCACTCCTAAAAGTTTTTTGTACTCTTTGGTAATTCCTGCCTTCTTATCATCCACAACACTCCATCTGCTGTTTGTCACGATGGATTATTTTGCGTTTCCTAGAATTTTATATAGATGAAATCACACAGTATGTACTTTTTTTTGTCTGGCTCCTTTCATGCACCACAATTATTTTGAGATTTATGCAAGTTGTTGCATATATCAATAGTTCATTTTTTTTATTGCTGAGCAGTATTCCATTACATGGATATAGCACAAGTTACTTATCTGTAACGTGCTGAAGAGCATTTGCGTTGTTTCCAGTTTTTGGCTATTACAAATAGTGTTGCTGTGAACATTTGTATACAAGTCCTTGTGTGAACATATGCTTTCACTTTTCTTGGCTCATCAGGTCAGTGTAGAAGGCCTGGATCACTGGGTCAGCATATGTTCAACATTTTAAGAAATTGACAAGCTGCTTTCCAAAGTGTAGTAGTTTACCTTTTTACCACCAGTACATGATAGTTCCATTTGCTCCACATCCTCACCAACACTGGGTATGACTAGTCTTTTTAATTGTACTGTATGTGTGGCAGTACCTCATTAGGCATTTTTCTAATGACTGCTGATTTTGAACATCTTTTCATGTGGTTGCCATTTGTTTATCTTCTTTGATGAAGTATCTGTTCAAATTTTAGACCATTTTTATTGGGCTGTTTGTCATCTTATTAGATGAGGAATAAGAGTTATTTATATATTCTAATCACAAGTCCTCTACTGGATATTTATTTTGTGAATATTTTCTCTCAGTCTGTGGCTTGCCTTTTCAAACTGGGAAAACAGAAAGTGAGCTTGTCATTTTCAGATGGCTGCTTTTGATTAACTACAGGTAGCAATAGAAAAATATAAGCTTAAACATGAGTACTGAAAATGTAAGGGTTACTTTGCTATTCTCTAAGAAAAATCAGTATATGAGAGAAACATATATTTTAACAAATCTTTTAATATTTTTAATAATGAAAGATTAGGTTTAAAAACTAAAGATGACACAAGAAGGACAAATATTGTTTGATTTCGCTTATATGAAATACCAAGAATATGCACATTCACAGAGGCAGAAAAAGTAGAGTAGAGTAGAGGTCACCTGTGGAGAGCCGTCTCCCGGGACGGGCATAGCGCATGCGCTGTAAACCTGCTCCAAAGTCCCCCCGCCCATCGAATGAGCCAAGATGGCGCCCATATCCTGCTTCCGCTTATGACGTGCACACTCACTATTCCTATCTGCCAATTGAGTGCATATGCGCGGCGCTAGATCATTGGTTATGAGTAGAGTACTTAAGAGTTTGCCCAAGCGAACCTCGGGGAGACAGCCCACTAGGAGCCGTACCTGACGGCCACATCGAGGCTGCTCTCCCGCGAGGCACTCTGCCCCGCGTGGAAACCTGTAACAGAGAATGCTTATCTAGCTTCAGTAAAAGACTTGCTCTCGCAACCGCCGTGTGGCTCGAGTCGTGACTTCCAGCCAGGTCAGTTTGCGTGGTCTGCATCTCTCTCTCTCTCATCCCTTGTTTCTCCCCTCGCCGGCCGGGGAACAGGGGTCGAGTGGGGCGGCGCCGGACAAGTGGTGGCCCGTACGGGGAACGCTCCTCCTCCTGCCTCGCTCTCGACGGTCCCTCTGTGAGGAGAGCAGCGCTGCGCATCGAGCTTACGGCGGACTTCCCGCGCCTGATCAACGCGAGAAGGTGAGTGCGTCTTATTACATGATAGTTAGGGCCCGTGGGTTTTCAGGTGACCCCGGGGGACTCGGAAGAGCTCTCTGAGTGACTGAAGTATAGTGCCGACTGCAATCATGGGGCAGTCCGGAAGTTCATCTCTCTTAGCTCCCTTAAAGAACCTTTTGAAACAACGGGGTATCTCGGTCAGGAAAAGCTCCCTTCAGCGTTTTCTTGATGATGTTGATACTTTTGCCCCTTGGTTTGCCTGCACCGGCAGCCTTAGCCTACCCTCTTGGATGAAGCTCGGTCGCGACATAGACCGAGCGCGCCAGACGGGCGTGTGTATGGACCCGATTCTAGTACCCATATGGGAGACCGTCCGTGCGGTCCTTGAACTAGAATCGGCTGCCGGCCTAAGCCCGTCCTCTGCCTTGCAAGAAGCACGGTGCGCGCTCCAAGAAACCCAGTCAGTTTCGTCAGCGGACGGCTCCTATAAGGGCAAACCGCCGGAGTCCAGTGACTCTGACTCAGAGTCAGATAGCGATACTGGCGAGGAGGCGGAAGCATCCCCGCTACTTGAGTGGGAGGAGCCTCCCGCCACACCCGTGCGGCCTTCCGCCCCGCCAATGTCTACCGCTGCACCCCCAGGGACACCCCAGCTCCCAACTGACGCCTTGGGCGGTCCCACCAAAGGACCTCGCCGAGAGCTCCCTCTAGTGGCCATGCCCAGTAAATGTAATTATCCTTTGCTGCCAGACCCGGAAACCCCGATGGGCCGGTCAGGGGAGGGGCAACCTTTGCCGTACCCCCCGCCCGAGTACACAGGCCCTCAGGACCCTTTGCCATTAGGTAGTGGTGGGAGACATTTCCGGAGATGGAACCCTTTCACACCTTTTGGCATGCTGGGTGGCTACCAGCCACTTGAGCCGCAGCCAGTCTCAGAAATGTACCCGGTTATTATCAATCCCCAAGGTGGCAATCAGCACGAATCATATGATTACAAACTATTGAGGGAATTGAGGCAGGCCGTCCATCAGTATGGCCCCAATGCCCCTTATACCTTGAACATGATCGAGAACCTCTCTGCTCTAAATCATACACCCGCAGATATTTTTCAGCTAGCCCGTGCTTGCTTGCCGTCAGGCCGATTCATAGATTGGAAAGCATGGTTTGAGGAGCTAGCTGAAGAGCAGGCCGCAAGGAATGCGGCGGGGAGACGTGGCGGGTGGAATGCTGACATGCTGTTGGGGAGAGGCGCCCATGCCCAGAACCAAACGGGTTTCCCACAAGAGGTCTACGCCCAGATCTTCCGCTGTTTTGTGGGTGCCTGGAAAAAGCTAACAGGTAAGGGAGAGGCTCAGGCCTCACTCAGCAATATACACCAAGGCCCCACAGAACCATTTGCGGATTTTGTAGCCAGGATGCAAACCGCAGCTGAGAGAATCTTCTCAGATCCAGGAGTAGCAGAGACTGTGGTTAAGCAAATGATTTTTGAGCAGTGCAACAAGGAGTGCAAAGTTATCCTGGCACAAAACAGAGCAAAAAATTTGACAGAGTGGGTCAGGCTCTGTAGAGATACTGGCAGCCCTTTAACTAATGCAGGTCTAGCTGCCATGCTAGCTAGCTCCCTACAGGTGGCTACAAAAGGCCCGAGAACCTTAGGGGCAAAGTCTAACGGGTGCTATGGCTGTGGCCAATCAGGGCACTTTAAGAGAGATTGTCCCAATAGACGTCAGCCCCCTGCCACTCAACGGTTTGGCGAACCAGGTGCAGTAACCAGGCCGTGTGGCCGTTGCCACAAAGGCCCTGACCCGGTGCTCAGCTGGGCCAGAGGCTCTGTTTGTGTTTTTCCCCAGGAACCAGGACGTCAACCAGTGTGGGTTCCGGAAAGACTGGTGAGAACCGTGACATCACCTGAAGAAGCCAAGGAACAGCTGTCAGAAACGCCAACGAATATACAACCTGAACCATTAGACCAAGCCTCCGACCCTGCTGATGATGGCGACGACCGACAAGACGATAATAGTAGGACTGACCACCCCGCGGTTGCCCAAAAAGAGGATCGGTAACTCTGTTCTTTGCTCTCCTATAGCAATCCTTCTAATCTGCCTTTTTCTTTTTTTAGTGGAACTGTGGTAGCGCAGGAGAGTGGTCTTTGGGGCCTGTGGCATCATCCCCCGACCCTGGCCCCATTCTCTGCTGGGTCTCCCGCCTCTCCTGTGTTTTTCACTCGTACCCTGTCTCTAGGTCTCCACCACCTGCCTTCTGACAGAAATATTTCCTCCACAAGCTTCAACGAGTACACACTGATCCTCTCTTTTGCTAACCTCTCTGTCAAGGTTGTCAACACCACAGTTGCGGCGAACGCTACTTGTGAAACTGGTAATGGCGAGTTAAGTAAGGGAGTCTTGCTTGAATTTCTTAACGTTACAGGGAAGAGCCGCCAGTCTTGTGAAGGGATCTTGAGTAAAAATGAGACTCAAAGGTGCCTTTTCCTTCCGGGGTTTGCTCCTACAGTCTGCAACCGTTCCAAAGACCCGGATGCCTCGCCGCCCCGCTATCCTAGTGTATCGCCCAAGTTATGTCTGGCTCCCCGTCAAGGCAACCGACTGGGTTGGCCCTGTTTCTCAAGTTGTTTCACTTAACAATATCCCCTTCTCTAAGTCTAGGCGTCCAAGAGGCATACCTTACCCGAGACGTGCTACGCCGCCACAATCAGATGCTGAACTTAAATTTCCAGGCCATTCAGAAACTCCTAGCGGAGATAGATGAACTTGGACTAGAAATAGATGGACTCTGGAGAGTTCTCCAGCAGACGTGTGATACCCGATGGTTATTCGGGAGGCTTTGTGTCACCCCGGTTAGGGTGAACTTGACAGAGGAGCAGCAAGATGTCGCCGAGTGGCTCAAGGACACTTATCTCCCCAACTTCACCAATCTCTCCGACCAAGTGAAATCCGACCTTCAGGGACTTGAGAACATTAGGAAATTGAAGCCTGTTAGTTTCGACCTTTCCACACTGGGCGAGACTGTAAAAAATCTGTGGGACCAAGTCACCTCTTGGTTCTCTTGGCCCAATTTGACTAATTGGATTCTCTTGATGGTGGGACCATTGGTGGGATTAGTCATTGTTAAATCTTTGCTAGAACGCCTGTTTCAAGCGCGGCAGTACCGTGTTACCACTATGATGGCTATGTCCTCCACCTTTGATACCCCCAACAGCGACCATTCTGATGGCCATACCCCATCCTGGCCGCCTCGGGCGGGGCACTCGGGAGCGAGGTTTGTAGCTAAGCGCGCAGCTGTGTCCCGGGTATAACGGGCGACGCCAGCAGTCATAATTTTTGTCTCAGGTAGGTCCCTAAGGTGGAGTCATAGTTGTGGCCAGACTTGACTCTAGCCAATGCATAGGGACGCCTAGTGACGCCTCCGACTCTGGTTAATGCTATCCCTGCCCCCGCCTTTGTCCCCCAGTTGCAAGGCAAAGCACTGCAGGGAGAGTCATGTTGTTTCCAGCTCACGGACTCTCCTGTCTCCATATGAGGTGAGCATTCTGGTCGGTGCTAGAGGCTCCGCCGCTAAATGGCTGAGACCTAGTCCAGACTCCCCAAAGCACCGGAACAAATTGTGAGCCATCTGGGTTCACGGGAGCACACTCATCACTGGGGACACTGGGTCGATATAAATAATAAAGGGGGAGATGTGGAGAGCCGTCTCCCGGGACGGGCATAGCGCATGCGCTGTAAACCTGCTCCAAAGTCCCCCCGCCCATCGAATGAGCCAAGATGGCGCCCATATCCTGCTTCCGCTTATGACGTGCACACTCACTATTCCTATCTGCCAATTGAGTGCATATGCGCGGCGCTAGATCATTGGTTATGAGTAGAGTACTTAAGAGTTTGCCCAAGCGAACCTCGGGGAGACAGCCCACTAGGAGCCGTACCTGACGGCCACATCGAGGCTGCTCTCCCGCGAGGCACTCTGCCCCGCGTGGAAACCTGTAACAGAGAATGCTTATCTAGCTTCAGTAAAAGACTTGCTCTCGCAACCGCCGTGTGGCTCGAGTCGTGACTTCCAGCCAGGTCAGTTTGCGTGGTCTGCATCTCTCTCTCTCTCATCCCTTGTTTCTCCCCTCGCCGGCCGGGGAACAGGGGTCGAGCGGGGCAGCGCCGGACAGTCACCAAAGGCTAAGGGGTGGGGAGAAGCATTGCATTGGGGATTGAATCATGTCCCTCACAAAAGATATTTTCAGGTCCCACTGGTCCTGTGAGTGTGAACCAATTTGTAAACAGGACCTTTGAAGATGTCATTACTTAAGGTATTCCCAAACTAAACAAGGGTGAGCCTTAACCGAATATGGCTAAAGTCCATATAAGCAAAGGAAACTGGACATGGAAAGAGGAAACCACAGACAACAGCCAGAAACTGGAAGTCAGTGGAACCTGGAAGAGAAAGAAGATGCTGCCAGGTGCATTGCCATGTGACAGAAAAGCCAAGGAACCCTGACAATTTCCAATCAGCCAGAAGATACCAGTCCCAGGAGGAAGCAAGCCATCTAGCCTCTGAAACCGTGAGCCAGTAAACTCCTGTTGTTAAGCCAACCCATTGCATGGCATTTGTTTTAGCAGCCAGGGAAATTGAAATAGGTAGGAATAGGGTGTTATTGCTTAATGAGTACAGGGCTTCTGTTGGGGGTGGTGAAAAAGTTTAGGTGGTGATGGTAGCACAACATTGTGAATGTAATTAACACCCTTGAACTGTACATTTCAAAGTGGCTAAAATGGGACATCTTGAATCATACATGTTACCATAATAAAAAGTTGAAAGAAAAGTAAAGAAAACTTATGACAAAAAATAATGAAAATATATTAGCTAGCCTTCCCCTAACCCTCATCTCATTCCAAAGGAGATACCTGCTCAGTAAATGGCACTGTCAGATTCTTACCTCTGCCTCCCAATCCCCACATTTAGGCAATCACTGTGTCCTGTGGAGTTTACCTTCTGTCTATCTCTGAAACCTGTCTATTCTCTCCAGCCTCCTCCACCACTACACCACCTAGCTTTCTTCTGAATTGCTGTTCATCTCTAATTGGTCTCTCTTCAACTGGTCCCCTCATGCCCACCAAACTCAATTCTTTTCAGGCTTGGGTTGATCTTTCTGTAATAAGTTGAAATCATGTCATGTTGCTTGAAATTTCTCAAATTTCCCTTTGCTGTTGTAATAAAGTCACCACTTATCTTAATATATCTTACATGGCCCTTAGTGATTGACTGCTTCTTACCCATGTAGTTTCACCTGGGGTACCCGCCATTCCTTCTCCCCCACTACCTCAAACATACACATTTTAAAGGTTTATTGGACTACTTTTGGCTTTCCAAACTAATCTTGCTGCCAGCATCACTCACCTCCAAGCTTTTTTACCTGCTGTTTTCTCTAGCAAAATTCAGTTTCACACCCTCTTCTCTTATCTGAGGACACAATATATCCTTCAAATCTTAGCTAACCTATTCCTCTAAAAAGCCTTGCTTGGTTTTCCATCCTGCCCCCCACCTGATTGAGAAAGGCTCCCTTCCATGGAGCAACCTGTATGTACATCCATTTTAGCACTTATCATACAGCACAGTAAATGTCTCTTTAGTCATGTCTCTGTCCAGCCAGTGTGAAAGCTCTTTGAGGTTAAGAACCATGTCTTTTTCACTCTTGTAGCCCATCACCCAGTGCATGGCACAGACATTCAGTATTTTTGCTCAAGCAAGAAATTAACTAAAAATAGATTTGTATTCCTACATATACTATTTCCCTTTTTATTATCTTTACTAACATGGGACTTCTTATATATATCCTAATTGGAGCCTAAACTTTAACGTCTGGATTAAATAATCACCTAATGCACATTTGCTTGGAGGCTCATTTTGTCTGCTCACATTAGTGAACATGCTTCTTTTTTTTTTTTTTTAATTCAATTTTATTGAGATTGTTTACATACCATACAATCATCCAACGTGCTCAGTCAATTGCCCATGGTACCATCATACAGCTGTGCATCCATTATTCCAGAAAAGAAATAAAACTCATGGTACTGGTATAGTACATTTGTTACTGTTGATGAAAGAATGTTAAAATACTACTAACTGTAGTACATAGTTTGCAATAGATATATTTTCCCCATATACTCCTCTGTTATTAACTTCTAGTTATAGTGTCATACATTTGTTCTAGTTCACGACAGGGATTTCTAATATTTGTACAGTTAATCATGGACCTTGTCCACCACAAGATTCACTGTTTTATACATTCCCTTCTTTTAACCTCCAACTTTCCTTCTGGTGACATGCATGACTCTAAGCTTCCCCTTTCCACCACATTCACACACCATTCAGCGCTGTTAGTTATTCTCACAATAACATGCTACCATCACCTCTGTCCATTTTCAGACACTTAAGTTCAACCTGGTTAAACATTCTGCTCATAATATGCAACTGCTCCCCATTCTTTAGCCTGGTCTATATCCTGGTAAATTATATTTTATGTCTATGAGTTTACGTGTTATAATTAGTTCGTATCAGTGAGACTATGCAATATTTGTCCTTTTGTGTCTGACTTATTTCACTCAGTATGTTGCCCTCCAGGTTTCTTCATCATCCCATTTTTTGTTTTTGTTTTTGTGTTTTTTAAGACCATTTTGTTCACCCACCAAACATTCCATCCTTAGTAAACCATCAATGGTTCCCTGTATAATCATGTATTTATGCATTCACCACTATCACCACTATTTATATGCAGACATCTCCATTTCTTCCACAAAGGAGGAGGAAGTGTCAAAGAAAGTAGAGAGACAAAAGAAAAAGAGAAAGAAAGCTAAAAAAAAAAAACATATAAAAAGCAACAAAAGGAAAGATATCATTAAACTAAAGCACAATAAAAGAGTCAGACAACATCACAAATGCTAAGAGTCCCATACCCCTCCCTAATATCCCCTGCTTATAGGAGTTTAGCTTTGGTATATTGCCTTTGTTACATTAAAGGAAGCATAATACAACGTTTCTGTTAACTATAGTCTCCAGCTTGCATTGATTGTATTTTTTCCCCAATACCACCCCATTTTTAACACATTGCAAGGTTGACATTCATTTGTTCTCCCTTACGTAAAAACATATTTGAACATTTTATCACAATTGTTGAGCACCCTAGGTTTCACTGAGTTATACAGTCCCAGTCTTTATCTTTCCTCTTTCCTTCTGGTGTCCCACATGCTCCTAACCTTCCTCTTTCGACCATACTCACAGCCATTTTTGTGCAGTGTACTTATATTGTTGTGCTACCAAAACCAAAATTGTGTTCCAAACCTCTCAATTCTGTCTTTTCCTATCTGTCTGTAGTGTTCCCTTTAGTATTTCCTGTAGAGCAGGTATCTTGTTCAAAACTCTCTCATTATCTGTTTGTCAGAGAATATTTTAAACTATCCTTCACATTTGAAGGACAGTTTTGCCGGATATAGGATTCTTGGTTGGCAGTTTTTCTCTTTCAGTATCTTAAATATATCACACCACTTCCTTCTTGCCTCCACGGTTTCTGCTGAGAAATTTGCACATAGTCTTATCAAGCTTCCTTTGTATGTGATGGCTTGCTTTTCTCTTGCTGCTTCCAGGATTCTCTCTTTGTCTTTGACATTTGATAATCTGATTATTAAGTGTCTTGGCATGAGTCTATTCAGATCTATTCTGTTTGGGGTATGCTGCGCTTCTTGGATCTGTAATTTTATGTCTTTCATAAGAGATGGGAAATTTTCATTGACTATTTCCTTTATTATTGCTGCTGCCCCTTTTCCCTTGTCTTCTCCTTCTAGGACACCCATGATAACGTGCATTCATGTGCTTCATATTTTCATTCAGTTCTCTGAGATGTTGCTCATATTTTTCCATTCTTTTTCTAATCTGTTCTTTTGTGTGTAGGATTTCAGGTATCTTGTTCTCCAGTTCCTGAGTGTTTTCTTCTGCCTCTTGAACTCTGCTCTTGTATGTCTCCATTGTGTTTTTCATCTCTTGTGTTGTGCCTTTCATTTCCACAGATTCTGCCAGCAGTTTTTCAAACTTTTGATTTCTACCTGATGTTCGCCCAGTGTTTTCGTTATATCCTTCATCTCTTTTGCCATATCTTCCCTGAACTCACTGACTTGGTTTTTGATTTGATTTAGCATATTTCTTTGAAAATCTTTAATTGACTGTTTCATTAAAGTGAAACAGTATCGCAACTGTATCTTGATTGAGGTGTACATTTGTTCCTTTGACTGGGCTATATCTCTGCCCTTCCCAGTGTAGTTTGTAGTCCTCTGTTGTCTAGGCATCTGGCTTCCCTGGTTACCTCAATCAGATTTTCCCAGACCAGAATGGGTTCAGGTCTCAGAATGGGGTTATATTCAGTTTCAAGTCTCCCTGAGGGTGTGTCTTAGAAATTGACAGACTTTCCTGTGAGGTCTCTAGTTGCTGTGCTTTTCCTAACCTGCCCAGCAAGTGGTGCCTGTCAGCCTGTCGTTCCCAACTAGTGTAGGGAGGTGTGGCCCCTTTAATTTTTAATTTAGGTTGTTTCTGTTTTGATTGTTTTTCCCCAGGCCCTGGGGCCTGAGTTCTGAGGGGAGGGCCCCACTTCCTTCCTCTTAGGGAAGATACACCTCCTAGGGAGCTATCTTCTGTATTTCAAAAGTTTCTTTGTCTCTTTGACCGTGCCAACTTCACCCCTGTCTGGGTCAGAGGGCTGTGAACTGAAAATGGCTGAGGGTCCACTGAGCCATTCAGGCTGAGAGAGAGAAAAAGGGAAAGAAAGCCCCCCTTCAGATCCAGTCCACGGCCCCCCAATTTTGCCTGTCAACATCTTCTGGGCTCCCCCTCATGGTGTACAGGTGTTTTCCAGCTCTCTAAGGTCAGTCTCTAAAACTCTCTGTATTTTTTTTTCTTTTTTTTAATTAATTTTCTTCCTCTTCTTCAGCTCCACCTCTTCTCCACTGGGAGAGACCCCAGGGTACTTTGCTGCTTGTCTGTGTTTGTAGCTTGTACTCAGCAGTCCACTTTTGTTAATTAAAACCCCAGATGGAGCTGGCCTGTGCTATATTTGCTCGCTCTGAGAATGCTGCTTTCTGCAACAGCGAGGTCCTGCAGCTCAGCCTGCCATGGTGGGAGGAGGTTCCCGGCATGGTTCCATAGTTTTTACTTAAAATTTTATGCTGTGATCTCAGCCATTCTACCCAATCCAGGTTAGTGTATGATGTATGGACAGTCACAGTTGTCCCCCAGCAGTTGCTGCATATTCTTTATGAGTTGATTCTGTTTGTTTATTAGTTGTTCCAGGGGACTAACTAAATTCCACACCTCTCTTATGCTGCCATCTTAACCCACACCCCCCACCCGCCATGCTTCTTTTCATGACCTTGTTTGGCATGCACTGCCTTATAGACAAATGTTCTAATCCATCATCTGTCCTGTCTTATACCATCTGCAGCCATTCAAGTACTCCCCACATATCCTGTTCTAGCTCAAGCATCCCAAATGACACAGGTGTTTGTGTGATTCCTGAAATACCCCAACTCCACCATTACCAACAACCCCACCTACTGTCAAATGGAAAAACAGGAATCAAATTATAGTTTGTTCCTTGATCAGATTGAAATGTCACTCTGCCTGTAGAATGGCTGGAAACCAACTTTGCAAACCATTTATATTCTCAGATGTTTAAAAAAATAATGATTCAAAGAAGACCTCTGCTCAAGCCACAAAGAGAATGGAGATCACCAAGAAACTATGAGGGAACTGTTTGAACTATATCCTATTGAGACTAATGTCAACCTCTTATACACAGAATGAGAAGCCTGGACTAGATCAATGACTCCCAGTAAGAGAATCCCTTTTACCTGCACAAAATATCCCAGACCCCCACATGATTGTATTTTTGCTTAACAGATGACAGAAAGCTCTTATGAATTCATCACCACTTTAAAATTAATTCATACATTATTAATTACAGAAACAACTTACGTGTTTCTGGAAAATGGTAGTATATACTTGGATAAGACATGTGAGTACATGAATTTGTGGTAACTGTGATGTCTTCCAGGAATCCACTGCCCAGTTTGAGAATTTCTTCATTAGAAAACCAGTAAGGTCCATTCCACCTTTAACAGTCTATGATGCTGTTAGTTGAGGTAACTCCCAATCACTAGGTAGATGAAAGCTTCTCATCTCCTTGATTGCTTAAAGCCTTAATTCAGCACTACCTAAATTGTGTATCTTGGAAATCTAATTATTGATTGAAGGAAGTGTTTCTGGTCAAGTAAGTTTTAGAAATGCATACAACATTGTCCTCTTAGAGATGCTCAGTACATATAACTATATTAAAGGCTTGAGAAATAGGACAGTAAAGAAATTTGTTTAGCATCATTTAAGCCAGAATTTCCCAAATTTATTTGTTTCTGGGTCAGTTTTTTACCCCATGGAATTCCTAGTAACATATCATGGGGCATGGATTTGAGAGACTATGGTTTGTGAACACTTTGCTATTGGGTGGGGTGCTGTCAGACTAGGGAAACGGAGGCCCAGTAGTGCCACATGTCACTGGTTATTGTGGGCATTACACAGTCATCCTCAGGTGGGAGCCAAGGCTGAGCAGCTATGCATGACAGCCTGAATGATTTTGATCTGGAGATGTGGCCACCCATGCAAATCACATACTCACTGAACCACATTTGGGGCATTGTAGAAATCCTGAAAATCCATTTGGTCTCCCAAACTGCAGCTGCCTTGCAAATCCTCCTGTCTTAAAGACGCGACCATGCTTGGTAAATTCTCAGTTGCTGACCCTGAAGAAGTACAATTCACACAAGAAGGCTGATTCCACACCAGCAAATAGAAGCACCCCTTTAAAACTGCTCTGAGGGTTCGTGTTTTCAGTGTGACATGATAAATTTCCTGAGCAAACACCTGAACCTTCCTTGGCATTTTAGCATGCACTAATCCACTATGTTTACCAGAATAAATGCAAAGGGACTCATTCATGTTCTTGGTTCAACATAGACATGCTCAGTATCCAAGGCAGGCTTATGACGCGATGAAGAAACTCTGCTTGGCGTAGCTATAAGGTCAACAAATTGGAAAAAGCCGCAATTCACCCTTGGGAAGGATTAAATACACTGACATCCTCCAAATTGATTTACCTAGATCAGACCACATGTTAATGAGGCAGGCAAGTTACTCTGATTCATTATTACTATTCTAAATGCAGGGACCTTTTCACATGAAAGAGGCAGGACCATGGATTCAAATGAGTGTCACTTACTTACGGCTTGTCACTCACCCTGCCTAGGCCAGAGTCCTCAGACCCATTTATAATTGCTGTCCTCTAAACCCACTAAAAAGAACTGGACATTCAAAGAGCACAGCTCCCAAGAAATGAAGTGAGTTTTCTTCCCCTATTGCCTACACTTCTGAATAGAGGAGTATAAATGCTCTTAGCCAGCATAATGTAAGCACTTAGATTTCTTTTGGATGCAGACATTTCTAAGTGCTCTGAGAATTTCTATTATTTGAAGAGTCCCCTTGAAACTGTCTCACTCACTTTTCAGGGCTAACTCCACAGTAAGACTGAATGATTATTTGTACCCCAGATGCAAGATCTACAGATCTAAACTTTGTCCAAATTGTAAGTTGGAAAGGCAAGATTTCTTAATAGTTTCATGCCCATAATGAGCTTTGTCTATATCAAAAGGTAAAATTCATGCCTATATAAAAGAGATATTTACTGGTGTGTTTTCGTGATTACTTGTAGCTGCAAAGTGCTTTGGAATAATCATCTAATAAGCTTCTTTTATAGGGAAAGGAATGCATAAGCTGAAGGGCCAAATAGTAAATATTTTAGGCTTTATGGGCCATATTTTCTCTATTGCAACCACTCTACTCAGCAGTCTTAATGCAAGGACAGCCATAGACAACAGGTGAATGATGGGTAATGACGATGCTATAGTAAAATTTTTATTTATGGACACTGAAATTTGAATTTCACATAATTTTCACGTGTCACGAAATATTCTGTTGATTTTTTTTTCAACAATTGAAAAATGTAAAAACTATTTTTTAGTTCTCACACTGAAATAGGTGGTGGGTGGTATTTGGCTCATAGCCCACAGTTTACCAGCTTTAACCCATAGCTTTGAAAATAAGACATATAACCTCTTTGCTTACATTTCATTTTCAAGTTCTTTATCAACATGGACTCAGTCCACCTGATTTGATGAGAAAATCAGCTGAGCCATGAAAACACATACAGAACAACTATCTCAGTGTGTCACTACTAGTAATTTCAGATTTTATTTTTGTAGAGTTAGAAGAAAAATATCCAAGAGAAAAAAAAATTCAAGAGGCATCAAGACAATTTTTCTTACAATATATACTTTGAGAAAGACTCCTGTGATCTTTCTGGTGATTTTACAACTCTTGGAGTTAAATTTTTCCAAAAAGAATATAGGCTCAGATTAACAATGAATTGTGAATCTTGCTTTCTAAGAAATTTTTATTTGTATTTATTTATATTTATAACAAATATGTAAAACAAATAATATAATTCATCACATAAGAAAATCCCATCAAGAAAATTATTTTTTCTGATTACAAAAATTATATTCATTTATTTTAGACTACTACATGGAAAAGACATGGAAGCATTAGATTATTTCTAATTCTAGTTCAAAAAGACCATTAGATCTTTTAGTCTTCTCTCACATGCCTAGAGCCAAAATATAAAAAGTTTTGTTGGTGAATCAAATGTCAAATAAAATCCTTGGCTATTTGGCTAGAAAGCTTACAGTTTAACCCTGTGTGTGGTTGCAAGGTGAAGCAAAGGTCTGTAATTCTAAATATTTGTTGGTAAATGTTGCTCCATCGGCTACTTGGAAGTCAGTTACCATCAGATTGGGTAAAGCCTGGTAATCAAACAAAGCAGCAACTAGGACCCCCATCAGAAAACAGCCTCTTTCTTGTCCTTACTGAGCCTATGCAATGTTGAATTGCCCACAGCCTCAATTCTCCCACCCTCCACCTTCTATGCTATGAAACATCTTTGGCTTGCAAAGCGACATCAGTGAGTTCCTTAATATATTTTGTGACTGGCTCTTGAACCGAGGGCCTGCACACATGTACATTCTTTGAGAAAGCGTGATCTGCATGACTGTGGCTTTTTCAGGCCCCTTGCTTGTTGGCTGGTAGCTCAAAGCAGCACCCCTGTAGCTTCTCTTTAATAGGAATATGAACACTTAGAGTGAAGCGGTGGACCTACTGGGCTTTCGTAAAGCAAATTCAGCTCTTTAAAGAAAAATAACAACAACAATTCTTTGCCTTCCAACCCTTCTCCCCTGCCCCCAACTCGCACCCCCAAATCAGTCAGGCCAGATGTTTGTGAAAACTGCAGTTTCCACAATCAAAAGTACAACATTTACCACAGCTTTTATCAAAGATTTCAATTCCCCTCATCTTAAGGAAAATGACCCTTTTATTTTGCTGTGGACGTAAAATTATGGCCCTGGGAAAATTGGAAGCATTTCTGTTGAGGGAAATCAATTTTCTCACTGCCATATATGATCAACATGTCACAGCCATCACCCAGATAATAATAGTAAAGTACAAGTAAAATGGCTGGTAATACTGGTTTTAAAGGTAGAAAAAGATAGAAGCAAGATACCACCCCCCCCCATTTGAAGCGTGTTTGCAAAAAGGAGAAAAACCTCCAAGGGTTATTTTGTGCCTTAATTTTCTTCCTTCCCGCCCTACTGTTTTCCCTCTGCTAGTGCTTTCTAGAGAACAAATATTTTATTTTGTGTGCTAATCGGCCAAAGCATTAAACTGTAGAGATATGTGCTGTTCCTGGAAAAGAGTGAGCACTTTATGTGTAAACCACTCTGGCTCCTTTTCAATCATCCAGTTAATGGGTGGCTAATTGTCAAAAGATGTGACCGGAGTGAGATGACCCAAGAGTGTGTTTAGGTGGGAGGCAACAGGGAAAGTACAGAAGCAGCTTCTTAATTTGGATCCTGCAAACAAAAGGAAACATCAAATCTGACCTCGCTGCTGGAGTGTTAATGGCTTTCTCCCCGTCTCCCCCCTGCCACTTAGCATCTTTTGTGCCCCACCCTGGGAAGCTTCCCGGCAGAAGTGTGCATTAGCAGAACTCTACAGTTACAAAATGCTGCTTACTACAGACAAGGGGGAAAAACCTTCAGAGTGATTAAATGGTCTTTGGACAAATACATCCATAGCCATAAAAGTGCCATTTTTATTTGGGGCAGGCCTCTCAGTGATGTCCCTGCTAGGGCCACCAGCACAGAGGGACTGTTTCACCCAGCAAGTCACTGAAGCCCTACAAAGAAGTTCCAAATACTCTATTTCTGATAGGAAAGTTGGCCCCCAACATGAATATGGGAAACAAAATCAAACATTCATTCAGGTTAAGGAATGAATAACCAAGGAAACAGCAGACAAAATTTTGGCAAAAGTTCAAGTATTTTAAATAATTCAACCATTTGCAAAAAGAAAAAAAAATGCTTGTTTTGGAATGAAAATGACAGTGAGAATGAAAGGAGAAACTAACCAAGGAAATCTAGGTTAAGGGACTATTACAGATATGGTTAATCTGTTATGTACAAAGAAGTTCAAGGGAGAATTATTTAGGATAACCAGAAATTGTGAATAACCTAAATATCTAGCAATAGATTTGATAACATATTATGCAGGTATTAGAAATAATGACTTTTTTGAAAAAAAAAAGAAATAATGGTTAAAGAAATGTGAAAAAAGGAAATGCTATGGACTTAAGTAAAAAAAATAATAAGTTATAGCTATGGAAAAATTAACATCCAGGAAAGCATACCTAAAAGAAATACACTAGCATGCTACTAATGATTGTTTTTCCAATTGTTAGTTATTTGGATATTGTATTAATTTTTTTTAAATAGGGAAAAATAAGCCCTGAGACGCTCTTTTTGGTGGGTGAAAACATCTTTCAAAAAGGAGTAATTTTTTTTTCAGAATTTATTAGAATTTGCTAATTTGTTTCTCCAGGGCTTAGGCAGTAAATTGGGATTTAAAGTTCCCAGTAGATACCTTCTACCCCAGAGGTGGCCATTTCACTCTGCTCCTAACAGCAATATTCCCAGTGTCCTCCCTGACTCAGACTGCAAAGCATATACCTCTATGCAGCTGATTTCCATAGCAAAAGTACCATAGACTCTGGGATCCTGGAAAATGCCAGATACTCAGTGATGTCTAAGGAGATAACATCTAGACTCAAAGAGGGAAAAAAGCCTTATTTTTTTCCCCTTACATTGTATAACCTTTTTTCCCGTAAATACCTGCCTTTCCTTTAACACTGGATATGTGAGTTGTTCACCTGCAAGTTTATTCCTAGCTAAAGCTCTCTCTTTTTAAAAAGATCAGTAGTTTTCTGAGGTATCCATATCCCAGCCCACTTCCTGTTCACAGTTCCCAAAGTAGGTAGGTTATCTTCAGGTCAGGTTGCAAATCCTACACAGGGAACCACCCCATCCCAGTGGAGGAGATTGGGTGGTTGTTGCCCCACTTAGCACTGTGGCTGGTCAGTCCCCCAGCTCTCCAGACAGTGGATGGACCATGTGTTCACAATGATCAAATTCAGTGGCTTATTGGAGTAGAATGTTTGGGAGAGAGGTGTTCAAAGACCACTTCCTGTCAGTTAGTAAAAGCACATCAATAAAAATAAATCAATGCCTGCCTGTTTTCTAGGAATCTGTTTCATATTCAGCAAAGGCTCCCATTATCTTGCTTTTTTGGTAGAGTGGCCTAGAAAAGATGTCATTTAAGTTACAGTAAACACACCCTGAAGAAAAGTGTAACCCTGAGATGCTGAATCTTACACTATGGACCAAAATATAAAGCTTTAAACAGATTAAAATGTTCTGATGAGAAGTGAATTGTGAAGGAATTATGTTGATTGGAGAAACTGAGTTTGATTTTTTACTTATTCATTGACCTTCTGCATGGCTTTGAGTAAGGCACTTCCCCTAGTAGAGTCTTAGCCTTATCAATTGAAAATGAAGGGGTTGAATTAGTTCAGGAGAATCACCTACACGGGAACATGCCACAACTCATCAATGCTGTGACACACATTGCTAGACAATTGTGGCTCCTTCCTGCCAAACCTGGCTAAGGTCTCAGAACCCTATATTTGGCAGTGTTCTAGCAGCCATTTTTAAAACTTTCTATTGTGAAATATTTTTAAACTTACAGGACAGTCACAAAAATAATACAAAACCCACACAGAAAACTCCAACATACTCTTACACCTTCCAAATACCAAGAACCAATTTTAACATTTTGCCACATTTGCAGAATCTTCCTTCCTTCCTTCCTTCCTCCCTCCCTCCCTTCCTGTATATGTGTGTATGTATCAATCTATCATCTATCACATTTCTATCTGTCTGTCATAGATATAACCCATTTTTTTTTTTAGTACTTGAGCATAGGATGTATTCATCATGCTCTCTGACCACTTAATTCTGTGGAGTACATTTCCTAAGAATGAGGATATTCTTTTATGTATCAACCTTACATGAAGTTACCAAGTTCAAGAAATTTAACATTGATTTAAGCTTACAACTTATATTTTACAATTTTTTCATATGTCCCAATAATATCTTTTTGAGCCTTTTCAAATTCTCCCTTGCTAGATTCCATCTATGATCATGTACTACATTTAATTGTCATTATCTCTTTAGTTACTCTTTTTTTTATTGTGGGAACATATTTACAACATAAAATGTCCATCTCAACCAATCCCAAGTATGCCATCAGTGAGAGTAATCACGTTCATAATATTGCAATACCCTCACCACTTTCCATTGCTAAAACTTTCCCATCTCCCCAAACAGAAACTCTATATCCATTAAGCATTAATTCCCCATTCCCCCCTCTCCATTCCTAACAACGTGTACTGTAATTTCTTTCTCCACGAGCCTGCATATTCTCCAATATTTTCTCTGTAGTTACCATGGGGCTTACATTTAACATCCTAAATCTATAACAATTTCATTACTTTGATAATTAACTTCAATAGCATACACAAACTATGTTTCTATACCCCTTTGCCCTCCCACCTTTATGTAGTTTTTATCACAAATTACAAGTTTATACATTATGAGTCCCAAACCAATGGTTTCTCATTACATTTTATGCATTTGCCTTCTAGATCATGTAGGAAGTAAAAAGTGGAGGTACAAACCAAAAATACAATAGTACTGGTGTTTATATTTATCCATATACTACCCTCCCCAGAGATCTTTCTTCATGTGGCTTCGATCTTGTCTATTGTTCTTTCCTTTCAACCTGCAGAACTCTTTTTAGCATATCTGTGGGACTGGTGTAGTGGTGACAAACTCCCTCAGCTTTTGTTTGTCTGGAAATGTCTTAGTCTTGCTCCCATATTTGAAAGACAGTTTTGCTGGATATAGAATTCTTGGTTGGTAATTTTTTGCTTTCAGCACTTTAAATATGTCATCCCACTGCATTCTTGCCTCTGTGGTTACCTATAAGAAATCAGCACTTAATTTTATTGAGGCTAACTTGCATGTGACATGTTGCTTCTCTCTTGCAGCTTTCAGAATTCTCTCTTTATCTTTGGCATTCAATAGTTTGACTATAACATGGCATATATTGGTTTATTTGGGTTTATCCTATTTGTAGTTCAGTGAGCATCTTGGATGTATAAATTCATATCTTTAATTTAATTAAATTTGAAGTTTTCAGCCTTTATTTCCCTGAATATTTTTTCTGACCCTTTCTCTCTTTCTTCTCCCTCTGGGATACCCACAATGCATATATACTGTGTTTGACAGTGTCCCACAGGTTCCTCAGGCATTGTTTACTTTCCTTCATTCATTCTTTCTTCTTTTCGCTCCTCAGACTGGATGATTTCAATCGTCTTATATTCAAGTACATTGAGTCTTTCTTCTGCCAACTCCAATCTGCTGTTGAACCCCTCTAGGGAATTTTTAATTTCTTTTACTGTAGGCTTCAGCTCTGTTTGTTTTTTTTTTTTCATAATTTCCATCTCTATATTCTTATTCTCTTTATTTTCATCTATTATTTTCCAGATTTCCTGTAGTTTTTCCTCCATGTTTTCCTTTAGTTCCTTCAGCTTATTTAGGACCATTTTTTAAGTCTTTGTCTAGCATATCCCAGGTCTGGTCCTTCTCATTGATAGTTTCTAATGCTTTAATATTGTCCTCCACCTGGGCCATTACTCCTGGTTTCTTTTTTTTTTTTTTTTTTTTTTTTTTTGGTCTCATATGGTTCTTTGGCTTTATTTTATTTTATTTTTTATCTTCATTTTATTGAGATATATTCACATACCACGCAGTCATACAAAACAAATAGTACTTTCGATTGTTCACAGTACCATTACATAGTTGTACATTCATCACCTAAATCAATCCCTGACACCTTCATTAGCACACACACAAAAATAACAAGAATAATAATTAGAGTGAAAAAGAGCAATTGAAGTAAAAAAGAACACTGGGTACCTTTGTCTGTTTGTTTCCTTCCCCTATTTTTCTACTCATCCATCCATAAACTAGACAAAGGGGAGTGTGGTCCTTATGGCTTTCCCAATCCCATTGTCACCCTTCATAAGCTACATTTTTATACAACTGTCTTCGAGATTCATGGGTTCTGGGTTGTAGTTTGATAGTTTCAGGTATCCACCACCAGCTACCCCAATTCTTTAGAACCTAAGAAGGGTTGTCTATATTGTGCGTGAGAGTGCCCACCAGAGTGACCTCTCGGCTCCTTTTGGAATCTCTCTGCTACTGAAGCTTATTTCATTTCCTTTCACATCCCCCTTTTGGTCAAGAAGATGTTCTCCGTCCCACGATGCCAGGTCTACATTCCTCCCCAGGAGTCATATTCCACGTTGCCAGGGAGATTCACTCCCCTGGGTGTCTGATCCCACGTAGGGGGGAGGGCAGTGATTTCACCTTTCAAGCTGGCTTAGCTAGAGAGAGAGGGCCACATCTGAGCAACAAAGAGGCATTCGGGAGGAGGCTCTTAGGCACAACCATAGGGAGGCCTAGCCTCTCCTTTGCAGCAACCGTCTTTCCAAAGGTAAAACCTATGGTAGAGGGCTCAACCCATCAAACCACCAGTCCCCTATGTCTGTGGTCATGTTAGCATCCTGGTTTCTTTTTATGTTTTTAACCTTTGGTTGAAACTTGAACATTTTGATATTTTAATGTGTTCTTGCTAGAATTTAGACTCTGAACCATCTATTCTATGTCCAATGAGTATTACAACAGAGGTTTCCTTGATATCCATGGACTTAAAAAAAAGAAAAAGAAAGAAAAAAGAAAACACCTTTCCCAGTCTTTGCAAATTGACTTGAGCAAGTGCTGTCCTTCAGGATTTATCCATACAAATAGTTTAGAGAATAGCTCCAGGCCAAAGCATAGGGGTCTCCCTGATCCTTTCTGAGCATATATTTTGTCCTAGTCATGTGCCTGCAGCCTTAGGATTTCTCTATTTACATGGCTCTGAATGTCCCCTCTTCCCTAGAAAACAGTTTCCTTATGGTCCTGGACACTGCACTGTATGTCCTACAGGCAGCAATTCTTTCCCCAGACAGCACAGCTTGACTACTTTCCCAAAGCATTCCTAGGAGAGTCCTGTGAGCTGCCTTCTACACACATGGCAAGTTTTAGGATGGCAAATCCCTCAGGCCACCACCAGACACATTGGGCCGGAAGTACATGCCCCAATATGTGCATGAAGGTTTCTCTGCTCCCTCTACAACCAAGACCAGGGATCCACATCGGGAATGTGTGCAGCAATGCTCTGTGTCAGTAAGGGGTAGGGGAGGGGCCAACCATGTTGCCACAATAGCTTACCACTTTTAAGTAGTCTTTTTCTTGATTCGGTGCTCACCTTGTTTCTGTGGTCCTTTAACTGTTTTCTGGAGTGTTGAGAAAGATGTTTCTGCTAATTCTTGCTGGTTGTTCTTAGCTTCTGTGGGTGGATGGCTTTTTCCTAACCCTCATCAGAATAGAATTAAGACCTCTTCTCTTAAATATCTTAAATATACATTAGGTATCCTTGAAAAGAAAACAAAGACAATCCACTTTCAATGTTCATTTCTAATTGCAAAATCATCCAAAAAATAAAAAAAAATTATGAAGAAGAGTCCAATATTCTCTTTTTCTCTATTTTTAAGATCTCAGCTTAATCTGAATAATTCTGAGTTATCATGGGTTTTTGATTTTTAAATGTGTGATGCCAGCAGTTCATGGGACTTTGAGTCTACCATGTCCAGGGTTGAGTTACAATTCTGTCACGTATTTGGTTACCAAAAGAATACTGCTTAACTTACTGCTGAGATTCAGTCTCCTCATCTATAAAATGGGAATAACATTGCCTATACCTAAGAGTCATTGTAAGATTAAAAAAGACAAAGCCCATGACATTACATAATCCATAAAGCACTTTGTAAACATTAATTGCAATTGTTCCTACAAGGCAGGGCTGCTAAGGGACACCTGTGCCCCTTCCAATGTAAGGGGACATCTGGCCCTGACACTGCCCTTTGAGCTTGTCCTGTTTTGTGTAGCCATTGTGCTAGCTGCTATTTACTGAACTATGATGAAGTTACCCAGTTCTTGTCCTTGGCTCCTTCCTGGTTCTTGTGCAACATCTCCTGATTTGGAGCGGGATGCCTGCAGAGCATGTAACCTGGTCACAGCAGAAGTGGTTATGCTTTAACTCCTTTACATACTCAGTGTTATAAACTATCAAGTAGAAAGAGACTGAAAGGACTGGAGGTCAGGGCTGGGAAACATGGAAACTCCTGCTCTTCTGATCTTTTGGATCCAATTCAATAATTACTGACTGCCTACCATATGCCAGGCTCCTAGGGTATAAGCATGACATGACCCCGACCTCAGGGATCTCAGAGCCTGGTGAAGGAGTGAGAACAAGTTTTCATTTATATGACTGTTACCAAAAACTAAGTTGGATATAATAACAGATTCATTCAAGAAACGTGTAAGTGTGCACATGCCAACTTCAAGGAGAATAGAGGTCTATTTACTCAAAAGATCTCTTTGAATATGGAAAAAAAACAAACTGCAACTTTCTATAAAGAGGAATAGAACTAAAAGCTACCAAGCACAAATGCAGACCTTTGACATGTGTCTACATAAATATATGTATGTATAGTTTTTATCAAATATATATGAAAATCAAAAAAAAATTTATCAAGTATATGCACACACAGGCATATCATAACTGTAGAACTCAATAAACTTTCACAAACTGTATACGTTTATACAACCAGTACCCAGACTAAGAAACAGAATATTACCAAAACCCCTGAAACCCCCTATCATGTCACTTTTAGTCACTACCCCCCAGGGTAATCTATATCGTGTATTTTGATAATCCATGCCATTAGAATTTTATTTGTCTTTGTATTTGATATAAGTAGAATCATATGGTTTGTACTCTTTTGCAAAAACATTTTAAAAACATTTTTTCATCAATTTCAATTCACGACCATGCTTTAGTCATTAAACTAAACCAGCAAAGGTCGATCCACTTTGAAGCACAGGCTTAGTATGAAGCTTTCCCAGGCTTGCATAGAAATTGCTAACTCTTTCTGCACAGGATGCTATGTGGCCTCATTCATTAGAAAATGCTTTATTTAATTGAAGGCCAGGTACTTGCTTCCCAGCAACACAGCTTAAGTAAATGCTCAACTCAGACAGTCAACATTACTGTCTCAAAAATCTTTCATTCTGACATATTATCACACATTTGTCATTAGGGAACTGCATACCCACATATGTCCATAAATATTTGGTCTTGGCAGACCCAAGTTGACCTGCGTGAGAGTCAGAAGGGAAAGAAAAAAACTTATCTATGTCCTTGGAAAACGTACAATTAAATGAAGGGAAAGTTTGACTATGGCCTCTGAGAGACTGTTTCCCTGAAAATGAAATCTTTTTGCTCTAGTCAATCAATAACTCTACATGGTAAATGTGAATCTTAGGCTCAGAAAGAGGTTATCGGCCAAACATTTCTTCAAGCTTTCATAATGTTATCAGGAATTAAAAGGTAACATTTTATCAAATATTTACAAGTTGCGTGGGACACAGCACAGTGTAAACATGCGAATCTGATAATATCCAAGCTGCAGTTTTAAAACAGATCCAAAAAAATCTCAAAAATGTTTGTTCTTCAATGATGCATTCTCCGTCATGTAAAAAATTAACTATTGAGATGCTCTAATGACATGTGGAACTGGTCACACAAGGAGGAAAGTATCTCAGGTGAAAGGTCAATATCAACATGGATGAAAGAGATTGCGTTAGGCATGCTGTGCGAACCGGGAAGGACACTCATTTTCTAAATGAACAGAGAAAAAATATATAATGGGAAATGTGAGATAACTATGATTTACTTTCATTGAATAGGAAAGGTACGTACTAAAACACACAAAAAAGAGATAGTCCCATCTTTCTATGGTCAACTCCGTTCTCCTTTTTGTCGTCAATGGTGGCATTTCTCCAGGTTCTATGAGTGCAAAAATCTCATTTGTCTTTCTCCCTTTCCAGTCCTTGGGCACTTTACCTCTTTATGGGGCTGGTCCAGTTCAAGGACCTCTATAGCCACTGGATCCTCTAGTCTACATTATGAGAGACTGTCTTGATTTAGAAGAAGAAGGAGGAGGAGGAGGAGGAGGAGGAGGAAGAGGAGGAGGAGGAGGAGGAGGAGAAGAAGGGGAGGAGGAGGAGGAGAAGAAGGGGAGGAGGAGGAAGGGGAGGAGGAGGAAGAAGAAGAACAGAAGCAGAATCTGAGAGGTAGCAATTTTAAAGGAGAAAAAACAAGGTCATCTGCTGGAAAAGGAGAGTCACACAGTCTCAACACCACAATCCCCTCACTACCCGTCCTCCTGGCAACCTTGATGGCCCAGGACACTGCTGCTCAGTCCCCACCTGTGCCCTGGATGCTGCTGCTCCATCCTTTCTCTCTGGACCCTGGCAAGGGCCGGGCCTGGGTAGAAGTGGAGTGGATTTGACTGGGGAGCAAGGTGTGCCTGGCAGTGTTTAGAAGGAGGAAATAGCACTTTCCAGAAAAGGAAGTCTCCTAAAGTTGTAGAGCATTTGTTTCTTTGTTTTAAAGAGTTGAAAGTGCTTACATTGTTAATTTCTTAATCTTTAAATCTGAGAACTGTATTTAATTCTACAGTGATCATGAATGGCAGCTGGAAATTCAAAGTTGCAGGAATAATTGGAAATAAGGTCCAGATGGCCTTACAGAAATGAAAAAAATAAAGTTTCTTTTCAAAAAATATTATGTGAAAACTTTTATAAAGTATGAGAAGAATTGAAGGGGGTAAAGAGAACCAGAACTTTTGGTAATGGATGGTGGTGATGGGGGCACAACATTGTGAATTTAAGTAATACCACTGAACTGTACACTTGAAAGTGCTTAAAGGGGGACATTTTATATTGTACATTATGTTACCACAATAAAAATTTTAAAAAAAGAGAGGGATAGAGAGAAGCAGATCTTGAATATCATGAGACATTGGGCTTCCACTGACCAGGCATATGGATACTTTTTACTTAAGCATTTTGCTACATGTTAAATGCTGCAAATGGTAAAATGTAATGATTCATTTTTATTTACATACATGACAAATTAATGAAATAGAGAACATCATAGACTTTTAAAATTAGGTATTACTGAGGCTTTGGAATATAAATCAGATACCACGTCATTAAATTGGAACTTTAATGGACATTCAACCTGTATAAACATGGGTGTGGGAAAGAAGAACCTTATAACTAATTGACTTCTTGCCTCAGGCACCCCAGCATCTTTCTGAGACTCTGGATTTGTCCCTTTAGGACACCACTGCCAAAATGATCAACATGAGGTCCCAAAATAACAATTTATTCTGCCCAAAGGATAGTCTGCCCTCAGTCTCCTGGCCAGATGAATTGGCACAATTACATCCTTCTCTCGCTCTCCCCCTCAGGATATCCTAGGTGTCAGGGCTTTACATGTTGCCATGATTCAAAGCAAAAAAATCTGTTAAGAGGGAAGACAGGGCTACAAGCACGTTCTTAGATTCCTAGGTCCAAACTGATGGAGCGAAACACAAATCCTCCATTGGTTTGTTTCCTTCAAAACTTCACTGCCCCTCAGGCGCATCCACAGATCAAGTGGAGGGCTAAATCCTTTCCTGACTCCGGGCACAAATGTATTGGTGTTATCCAACAACAGTCCCAAATTAGCCAATTTGAAGTCTTCTTTCCCACCTGCACCACCCCCCTTCCCCACGAGTTAGTGACTTAAAGACCATTGTGCAAATGCCAGTTTAATCTGCTGAGCTACATTTCTCTCTCTGAAGCAGTCGGATACAGAGGGAAATAGACATTCATTTCTGCTTTAGAGAACACAACTCTGCTTAACATGGTTTCTTGATGATTACCTATTATTATTTTTTTTTTACTTTTTTGCCTCGAAACTCTCTCCTCTCAGTACATTCCTTTTGGCTTTTTTTTTAAAGCTCTTTTTATTCATTTATCTTTCTGAGTCAGAATCACTGAGTTATGGGTGAACAAAACCTTTCATCAGAAAACCTCATGGCTCCCCCCGCCAGGGGCATATTCTGGAATAGGTGTGTATCTGATGTAAAAGCTTTTCTCAGTATAAATCAGCTCAAGTTGGAGGATCCTAACAAAAAGCTGGGAAGGTGAAAACAGAAAGCAGCCATTTTCTCAGCCAGAGGCTCAACATCCTGTCCTTTTGAGGAACACTGGCCTGTGTTAGGATGAGTCTCTTTCTCTGTCTCTTTCTCTCTCTCTCCCTCCCTCTCTCCCTTTCTCTCTCTCTCCCTCCCTCTCTCTCTCTCTCTCTCTCTTTCACACACACACGCACACACACACACACCATTAGGCACTTAACCAATGTGTCTGACCATCAAGAGTTTCCTGCTAGAAAAGAATTACTCACCAATTTACTCATTTTATAAAGATAATACTATTCCCTAGGGTGGGGAGGAAAGGGCCAGCAGGGAAGGGAAGATCACTCTCAATGAAAAGGAAAAGGAGGAAGCATTAAGAACTCCTCAGTAGTGCTTTAAGACTACAGTCTTGTTCATAAACGTCTGCAATAAAACGCAGAAACAGGCCATATCTACTCACTGCCCATTTCATCCCTGGGGCATTTAGCAAGAAGAATATAGCTTTGTATTGAAGTTTAAACTTTCATGAGGATGAATTAGTTTGAAAGATCTTCATTCTGCATTTATTCATTTGTTCATGCATTCAGTCACTATTTATTGAGTGCCTACTATATGCCAGGTGTACTGGCAGGTACTGGCAATATAATAGTGAGTCAAGCTAGATGCTTCTCTGTGTAGATAAGGAAGGAGACCGTAATCAACTAATCACACACACACACACACAATTACAAATCACTAAGCCCTCCAAGGAGAGAGACAGGGACTATGAAGACCTATAATTGGGTTGTTCAGCCTGGTTAGGAATGTCAGGGGACAGTTACCTGAGGAAGTGTTGATTTGGCTTGGATCCGAAGGAAAAGTAGTTTCTAAAACAGGTGAAGAAGGAGCATTCAGGCAGTGAAGAATCGTGTGGGCAAACGGGCATGTGTTTTCAGGGAATGGAAAGTGAGGCTATATTTGAGTGAGTGAGGATGGCTGTGAGGTCAAGTAAAGCAGAGGCGCAGACATTTAGGAATAGGGTGATGCAGGTCTTCTTTATGGGTCATCTTAAGCCTTGGGCTTTATCCTAAGAGCAGTGGAAAGCCATTGAAGGGTTATATGTAAAGGATGATTGATATGATAAGATAGGATGGTATGATATGATATGACACGATATGTGATAAGACATGTCATACATGACATGATCAGGTTGGATTTCTCTAGCTGTGGCCTGTCAGTGGTAGTAAGAGTGGAAGTGCAGTGAAGCTATCAAGGGACTGAAAGAGACCAGGAAGCTGACTGGTAGAGGTTATTTCATCCAAAAGGCACTATACATTAATTAAATAAGCCTGATGCATATGAGATAAATGTGATCCTGGTTTAACTGACACATCATACAGTTCTTCTAGGGTAGCACCTGGGGCCTCTCTACTTACCTTTTTCCACTCCCTTCAGAATAGCCTTCCTTCCATTTATTCATCAGAGGATTCAATTCTGCCACTTATAAGCCAAGATCATTTAGACAACCTCTCTTAGAATCTTTATTTGTAAAGGGCTAATTATAGTTTCTCAGCTCTCCTCACAGGGTTGGTTTATTATGAGCATAATCTGAAGTAATAGATGTGAAAGTGCCTTGTAAACTAGAATACATAATATCAATGTAGGCTGATGTTATTGAAATGCTCCTAATTATGTGTGATGTCTATCTTCTCTGGGAGTTACAGTATTGGCATGAACATTTTGGTAGGAAAAAAAATTCATATGACTTAATTAGATCACTCATCAACTACCAAGCCAAGGCAGTAATTACTACAGAAATAAAGGGGCAAAATGGAAGCAGGACTGGAGAGAGAATCGGGGTGATTTTGAAGCCACAGTATCAGATCCCTGGACATAATGAGGCTGTTTTCCAATCCATTCCCCACTGTGAAAAGGCACATGTAATACAGCACATGGACTCATGCCCTCAGAATGCCTCCATTCCTGACTGTGAGGAGCTAAAGAGACCCTAAGAGCTGAGAGACAACGTCTCAGCTCTCCTCAGGGGGCACTGGCAGGGAAGAGCTCCAATGTCTTCCTTCTGTATCTCCAGAATAACAAACACAGCTGTGGTTACCCTCCAACTCTTGCACGTGCAAACAGGGTTGAGATTTGATCAAGCACATCTACTTTAACAATGGAGGGCCCACCTCAAGGATGGGAGTAGGTAGCACAAGAATCAGGAGAGAAGAAAATGCAAATTTATCAAACTCATGACTGGGCCTTCCTTTCAAATTCTGTGGGACACCAAGCTACTGCAGGGATCAAAGCCCCTCGGATAACTCTGTGCTCTGTCTTTTTGCCCCCTCCATTTCTGACAACTCTGGGGGCAGAAAGAACCTTACTTATATCCAGGAAGCGGGCAAGCAGTCATGAACTTGTTTGTGAGGAGGAGTAAGGGAGAAAAAAGGGGAGGTTTCAGGCACATTCATTCATCTGCAAGCACTGAATTTACAACCCTCCAGATGTCTCCTCTAGCCATTTCAGATGGTATTGGAAGAGTTCTCCCCAAACAGAACGCAGAGTGAATTTTAATATAATTCTGACTAGACCTCTCTATTCTCTCCCAGCCAGGCATTGCTTCCTGAGATAGGTGTGCCCAGGTGCTCAAGGAATCTCAATACTATTTATAGGATGTTTCAATCTGGGGGCAGGAGGAACGAGCTCTGAGGGTCTGAGATAGTAGGGCCCTGAGAATCCTGATTCCTGCTTCCCAAAGAGCCTTTGCGGTTGTTTGTGTGTGGCTGGGTTGGGGGGGTTGGTGTATGAAGAGGGGGACATTCCCCTTTGTAAGAGATATGGTGAGTGGAAGGGATCTGAAGGCTCTTCCAGAAGTTTGGATGGTCCATTAAATTCAATAAACACTGATGTGAGTTTGGTTTGCGCTAACTTGGAAGATGGGTGGGACTTAGGAGGCTGAGATGGGCTGGGGATTGAGGAAATATTGTAAGTAGAAGTAGCTGAAGCAAGAGAAATGAAACATGAAAATGCAGGACTTATTCCAAAAAATACCCAAGTCAATCAGTTTGGCTGCACCCTATATTCCTGAGCTGGATGTAGAGGAAAATGAAAGTTTAGTTATGTTCAAATTATGGAGGGTTGGAAAGCCAGTCAGAAAAGGTGGGAGGAACATTTATCCAATCATCCCAGAAATATTTCTTGAGTGAACATACTCAACAGTTCTGGGTATGTGGGATACATCAAGGAACAAAATAGAACATATACTCATATGTTGTAGAGATGACAACCTACTGCTATGTGCCACTGGCTCTTAATGCTCATGAGCTGATTTAATCTTCATAACGAAAAACCCTGTGAGGTAGGTACTATTATTAGCCTCCTTTTGCAGATGAGAAAATTCAGGTACAGAGAGGTTAAGCATCTTGTCCAAAGTCATACAGCTGGTAACATCCTGAGTAGAGCTTAACCATTGTATTACACCAGTTGCAAAAACAGGGAGAAGACTTCCAAGGTGAGACTGTTTGGTAGAAGGGGCTGGTGAGATATCAGCAATTGCAAGACTGCAGAGACCAGGAAAGATTAAGACTTAAAATTCTCTAGTAATTGTCTATGCTTGGTATCTATGTGTGTTTTCTCATTTAATGCTTTCCCTAGCCCTAGGAGGCTGGCAATATTCTCCCCATTTTACAAATTGTGGAAAAGGAAGTTGAGAGAAGGTGAACAACTTTTTTAACCACTCCTACATCTATTGATGACCCCTGAATGAAAACCCCAGGGCCACCTTCCCTTTGTGCAACACCACTCTGCCCCACTGCTGCCTGCACGTAAGCCTGGTGACTGGCTGAGTCCTGAAGGCTCTGAGCCCCTGGAAGAGGAGGGGCTCTCAGCTGCACAAGATGCTCTGATAGTCAAGAATGTGAACAGCCTCCTCCTGGGTTCTGAGGTCCTACAGGGGCAGAAGGTGAGTCAGAGCTGCCTGGGTGCTGGGAATATCCCCTCCACCCTAACAAACCCAGCCTGGAGAGGTCTGGAGAGGTGTGCCAGTTTGAATGTATTGTGTCCCCCAAATGCCATTATCTTTGATGTAGTCTTGTGGGGCAGATGTTTTGGTGCTGACTAGATTTGCTTGGAATGTGCCCCACCCAGCTGTGGGTGATGACTCTGATGAGATATTCCCATGGAGGCATGGCCCCACCCATTCAGGGTGGGCCTTGATCAGTGGAGCCATATAAATGAGCTGACTCAAAGAGAAGGAACTCAGTGCAGCTGTGAGTGACGTTTTGAAGAGGAGCAAGCTTGCTAGAGAGGAACATCCTGGGAGAAAGCCATTTTGAAACCAAAACTTTGGAGCAGACACCAGCCACGTGCCTTCCTAGCTAACAGAGGTTTTCCGGATGCCATTGGCCATCCTCCAGTGAAGGTACCTGATTACTGATGTGTTACCTTGGACACTTTATGGCCTTAAGACTGTAACTGTGTAGCCAAATAAACCCCCTTTTTATAAAAGCCAATCCATCTCTGGTGTTTTACATTCCACAGCATTAGCAAACTAGAACAAGAGGAAACAGGGAAGAGGATGGTTTGGTCCACCTGCCTATCTACCTTTCTCTTGAAAGTGGAGACCTTATATAAATTTAAGAAAGATGATTTTTCAAGGGTCATGCATAGTAGGAGTTTTGTTAAGGAAGAAAAAAAATGGAAGAGAATTTCCCAGGTTAGAATTACTTAATTATTTGGGGAAATTAAAATGTATTGTCTACACATGGGGAAATACGAATCTCCTTTTTTTCACAACTACATTTCATGGGCTTCCTTTTTAAAATGCCTTCATTCTCTCATTCATTTCTTCATGATCTGCTGTGAGCATGATTCTGTAAACACAGGACTGAGGAGAACATGTTTGAAATTGCTGTGACAAGTTTCTGGAATATGGTATGAAAGGGGAGACAGAGGTTAAAATTGTGTGAATGCATCGGCTGGATGTTTCAGTATCTGAAGAATACTTAGATCTTTCCAACCTGTCCACCTAGTCTTCTAGATAGAGCTAATCAGAGTTTAGATGCCTAGAAACTGACTTGCCCCTCAGATGACAAGAAGTGAACGTTAGCAACTTTCTATCACTCAGATCTTGTGGATCAACAGCTTGGTGGGAAAGGTAAATCAACATGGGAGCTAAACTCAACAGCTTATATTTGAACAAGTTAATGTGTTTTCTCTTAAACTCATAATAAGTAACATTGAGTAACATGGGTTTGATATGAGATGTCTCTTATTTAGTGAGCTAATGTTTGTCTCTCAAAAATTTAATAGCTCATTTTTGCTTTCGATCACTCTCAGACATTTTAATTGAATAGTTCCTATGCACTTGAAGGATTCATATGTTATATAATTTAATCTTCACAATGGCCTACTAAAGTACAGTTGTTTCCCTTTTAAAAATGAGGAAACTGATGCTCAGAGAATTGAATGATTTGGCCCAGTTCTATCTCCTGTAAGTTCACTGAGGACTGTGCCGACGTGTTCATAGTATCCTTAGGGCTCAGTGAAGTACTCACTGCACAGGAGATGTCCCATATTGTTTGTGAAATTATTGAAAAGTAACAGAGCCAGATCTCAAACTCAGATTTTTGGCACTTAAAGCAGCACTTTTCTTAGAACATTAGGATGGTTTCTCATTTGGTAATAATAGTGAATTGTTTTCCTCTATTGGACATTAATACAGAAGCATTAGACACACATTACAATGTCCCTTTGGGTTTGTCCACCCTTTTTAATTACCCAAGGAATACACGTTCATTGGATAAGAGTGAGGGAAAAAAATGAACAATAAGAAACAAAGCAAAAACAAAGAAATTTTAAAAACTTGAAATCAGCCCACCCAGAACTAACGGTCCCTATTCTGCAACATCCTTTGCTATAATAAAATCTATATTCTATTTCCCAAACAAAATATGTGTCCTTCCCATCCACCTTCCTGAGACTCAAAAATATTCCTTCCTGGAGCTAAAGACAGGACAGAATCTCTCTTCAGGATCATCTGACAGGATCCATTAGGGCCATTCCTTGGGTCTGTGGACAGAAATACATCGCTAGGAATGGCAAGATCCCCATTTCAAACATTTTTATCTGAGTGCTATCAGGTGAAAATGAACACCAAGGGCAGTATGCAAGGGGAAATGACCTAGTCCTCAACCTGGCCTTACTCAGTGAGAACAATGGATGGAATTTAGGTGATTTGATTCTAACCAGCAGCCTGCCTTTTCTGTGCTGCAGTTAACTCACCGTTAAAGGGGAGGCACTCACTCAGATGGTGACGAGGTTATATCTAGTCAGAGAATGCTTTGTCTCCGTCAAAGAAGTTAAAAAGAGCAATGTGCAGCCTGAGGAATTTGTATAAGAGAGAAAAACTTACTTGCCAGCCTCACCATGACTAGAGGTGCAGGCTGGGTACATTTAAGCTACAAATTCCCCCACTCCTGTTGCTAGTTGCCTTACAATCTCAATGCCAGTGGCTTTCCAGCTGTCAATCACTGCTGGATGACAGGTAACATTGCTTCATTTGCTTTGGAGCCCAAGGGCGTGGACTTATCTCTCCACCAAAACATAAAATCACACAGCGTTTCTCTTGTTGAAATCACAACAGCCTGCCTCTGACTCATCACCTTTCATCTACCACTGAAGAACAACAAAGAAAACAGAGGGTGGGTTTCAGGTAGCCCAAAATAAGACCCAGAGCTGAAATAGCCATTCCATCCCACAGGTCCCAGCTGGTTACCTACCTATCAGGTCATGTCATTTAGTTTTTCAGGTTCTCTTTTCTCCTGCAAACTGGGACTTAGTCATACTGAATTATGATAACTTGATCAAAAATGTTCTTGCTTCTGTGATTTCATTTGACAAAAGTAATAACTAAAGTTGATTTGACTGGTAGGAGATATTAAGGAAGAAGCTGCCCACCCAGTAGAATTTATTTAGCACTATGCAGTAGTGGTCTTCTCCTTCCTTTGTTTTCCCTGAACTCATACCTCTCCTGGTTCCCTAAAGTCATGGCAACATTGTGCTTGGCCCAAATGCACCCCATACTCCTCTTTCCCAAGAGCAATGGAAGGATAGTCCTTGAGGGTGGGGGAAGTTCTTCACTGAAGATATCACCCTACTCTGCAAGAGCTTCCATTTCTTAGTTGTTCTTTTATTTTTATTTTTTAGGGTCTATAATTTGATTTTTTTGAGAGAGAGACATGGGGGAAGAGTGGAAATTGTAGGAGGAAGAGAAAAGAGTAACATAATACTCTCTTCTGTAGAAAAATGTGTATTGAGTGTCAGGAACTGACAGGGGAAAAACACACAGACATCCATGGCAAAAGACTTGATGGACGCTTAGGAGACTAATCCTGATGCTTACTTTATTTTCTTTTTAATGGGATGTCAGTTCTGAAGAATAAACAGTCTTTCCTGAATCCAGAGTTATAAGCACTTATTTGTCTAGATAAAGTACAGGAAAGAAATATTGTGTGCTGCAGCCCATAAGTCATCATCATGGCCTTTCAGGCAAACTACCACAGATTTTTACTGTTCAACTCAGTGGAACACAAATTGGTAAACTGAGAGCTAACTGACCATGGCCATCGAAGCAATCCAGAGCTGACACCCAAAATTTCATCTTAATCTGAAATGGCAACATCAATCACCTACAAGAATGCAACAGCAGGAGATGCCCAAGAAAAAGGCAGCATGCATCAGACTCTGCAAGGAAAGCAACATCTCGGTTAACTGATCTAAATCATTCAGAGTTTTCCTTTTTCTAATTGTACCTGCCAATAAAATTGAAAAGCAGTGATCAAGGTGGCTTGAAGTCCCAGTGCAAAATGAAAATCTGAAAAGTGGTAGTCAGAATCAAACTTATATGTGAATAATGAGTTTGTATTTTTGAGCTATTTCTCAATATTATCTGGAAAACAGAAACACACCTTAGCTGGATTCTTCAATAATCTGGATACTGTTGAATTCAATTCATTTCCATATCAATTTTTATTTTTAGTGACCATAATGTGCTAAGCACTGTGTCCAAGGGCAAAGGCCTTAGAGATGATGCAGACAGTTTCTTCCCTCTTGGAGCTCACAGTCTGGTGGAAACATAGTACACGTGTGACTATGATATAACAGACTAAGGACATACTAGAAGTTTGATTATGATCACCATGTGGCAGGAGCCCTGAGGAGAATGCCATTCATTCTTTTCCTCATGCCCACCCACCCCTGACAAGAGTAGAAATCAAGGCCCATGAAGCATATAGAACAAGTATTTAAAATTTATAAAGCTCACAGATTGATAAATAAATTGTTTTATCTTCACACACTGACAAATATAACATAATAACAACCTAGGGAGCCAAGTTTGGATTTAATTCCTAGGGGTTCACATGTTGTCATGGGGAGAGCAACCCTAGCTCCTGGCTCCTGCTTTAAGCCAACCCATCTTCTATTCCCTCTTCAGTTCCATCTCACATCATAAAGGGTCTGTGTGTTTGGAACCTGGCATATTTGTTGGTCCTCAAGAGAATGGACTGTGAAAGAGTGAGCACAGAGATCAGGCTGGGTTATGAGTGGGCAGGAAACTCCAGGGTTCTGGTACCTAAAGCATGGTCTAGAAGGGGCACACTGCCTCCAATGGGTACCTCTCCTTGATCCCACATGCCTTTCTCTCCATGGGTCAGGCACAGACAGTGAAGGACAGGAGCAGAGTCCTCTGCTATGTCACCCATGACAGGGGCCTTGCTCACCCAGCTTTGAGAGTGGTATAGGTCCCACTCTTCCCTTCCTGTTCTTGCTCTAACTAAAACCTAGCTCTCCCCTGAGAACACTGCTTCCCTGCAGCCCTTGCAAGGGATGCCTATTGTCTGTTTCACACTGCCTAAGAATGGGGTGGGTGTCCTCCTTGCTCCTCCTTGCAACTTCCAGACCATCTCCCCTCCTTCCACCCTCTTTGAAAATCGAGCTCCCAGACCACCTCTCCCTGGAAATGCCATTTACAAACCCAGAGGGTATTTGCCTATTTCTTAAGGATTTGTTAGCATCTAAGTGACTGGCACTCTCTCCAGTACAATCCATGTGACAATTTTTGGTTATTTCAGTTTCTACCTAGGTGATTATTCTCAGTTCTTTAACCTCCTCTCTTTTAATAGTCTTGTCCTTCACCCTACCTCAGTCAGTCATTCCCATGGTTATGTGCTAGGCTTGTCATTTCCAATAACTGCACCTCCTTCATGTCAGTTTCAAACAATCCTACTACTTTTTCAAGTAATTTCCTCTAATATTCTTATTCCCACAAATCTTCAAAACATCAGGCCTTCTAATCCACTGATCTCATCACCTTTATTTTGACTCTACCCTTCACTCATCTCAGGTCATCACTTTCCTCTGTACGCAACTTAAATTTCAAAGTCAACCCTTATAATATCTCTTGGTTTCAACCTGAACCCCATGGTCTAACTCTCCCTTTATCACCCTTCCTTCAAAATCCCTAGCCCTGGTTAAATCAAATTATTTTACCCTATGGCTACACTAACAGTTTTGGGAAACCCAGATTCAGGCTGCCTTATTTCCCTTTAAATTCATAGCCTCTAACCTCATATAGGCCCTGTGCGCTGTCCAGCAATCCTTCTATGCTTTCCTAGTACATTCTTTCTCTTCTACATGACTGCTTCATGTCTTTTCTTCTTTCTTTCCTCAAAGGTTCAAACATTTCCTCTCTTGTCTCTGACAACGCAATGACCTGGCCTTTTTTTTTTTTTTTTTTTTTTTACTGAGGAAGCAGAAGCAATCAGAATAGAATAGAACTTCCGTGTGTTACTGCTCTTCGTCTGTCCCCCTGCTTGTGCTTGAATCCATGTCCTCCGCATTCTTGCTGTTAATTCTGAGCCATCCTTGCTCCTGGCTAAGGGAAACTCTTCACTTGTGCACGGCATCTCACACACCCCCATTATTCCTCCCATCCTTCCCATCTACTCAAATACATCTGGTAATTATCTCCTTATTCTTCTGTATCATCAAATTTTTCCTACCTACTCATTTATTCCCATCACCATATAAACATATTTCTCTTGTGTTTTGAAAAAAGCTTTTTTTGATCTCTTACTATGCAACCCTCTCCATCTATTACATAGCTTCTCCTCCCTTTTTACTGGCTACTTTTGATTTGTCTCCTCCCATTCTCTCTTGAACCCAAGTAGCTTTTGACCTAACTATTGACAGAAAATGTTTTAGACAGTGTCACTTATGACCTGTGTGGTCAATTCTCAATCATATAACTTTTTTTAAAAATTAAATTCAGTTTTATTGAAATATATTCATATACCATACAGTCATCCATGGTGTTCACAGTACAATCATATAGTTATGCATTCATCACCACAATCTATTTCTGAACATTTTCCTTACATCAGAGAGAATCAGAATAAGAATAAAATATAAAAGTAAAAAAGAACACCTAAATCATTCCCCCCATCCCACCCTACTTTTCATTTAGTTTTTGTCCCCATTTTTCTACTCATCCATCCATACAGTAGATAAAGGGAGTGTGATCCACAAGGTTTTCACAATCACACTTTCACCCCTTGTAATCTACATTGTTATACAGTCATCTTCAGGAGTCCAGACTACTGGGTTGGAGTTTGATAGTTTCAGGTATTTACTTCTAGCTCTTCCAATACATTAAAACCTAAGAGGTTTTATCTATATAATGCATAAGAATGTCAACCAGAGTGACCTCTCGACTCCATTTGAAATCTCTCAGCCACTCAAACTTTATTTTGTTTCATTTGCATCCCCCTTTTGGTCAAGAAGATATTCTCAATCCCATGATGCTGGGTCCAGATTCATCCCCAGGAGTCATATCCTGTGTTGCCAGGGAGATTTACACACCTGGGAGTCAGGTCCCATGTAGGGAAAATTCACCTGCTGAGGTAGCTCAGTAAGCGCCTCCCCCCCCATCTCAGCAACAAAGAGGTACTCAGGGGGAGACTCTTAGGCACAATTATATGCAAGTTTAGCCTCTCCTTTGCAGTAACGAGCTTCATAAGGGCAAGTCCCATGATAGAGGGCTCAGCACATCAAACCACCAGTCCTAATGTTTGTGACAACATCAGCATCAGTCCAAGTGAGGAAGTCCAACACTTCTGCACTTTCCCCAGCTCCTCAGGGGAGCCCTGTAAATATATTTTTATTTTCTGCCCAAATTACTTTGGGATGTGTCACTATTTCACTCTAACCTATATTAACTTGCCATATCTCACTTCCTATTCAAAGTTCCATGTAATTGTGGTGTTTGAACAAAATGACTGTAGTTACACTGTTTAGAAAATACAGATCCTGCACCAAATAATCATATCATCCCTTGGTCTCACATGGAAGTTGAAGTTTTAAAACACAGTCAGTTTCGACCTTTATCCTTTGGCCTTGTTTGCCCTAGTCTGCCCTAGTCTTAACCAGATCTGCTTCATTCATATCACTAATTGAAGTCTTTTTTTTCTTTTTTTTTAACAGTTGCTGTATGCACTAACATTCATATCTGCCAAGCTCTAGCTATGAGTTTCAGGTGTCACAGAGATAGGGAATGTTCCAGAGACCAATCAGGTTATACATTAAGGGATCAGCGTCTCAAAGTTTGGAGCTAGCCATTACAATCAGGAATAGATTTGACTGCTGTAAAAGCTTACAATCTAGGGACCATTACAATAATTGCTCCTCTCTTAGACTGTGTTCTAAGATTCAGTTCTGAGTTTACTCATTGTAGTTAGTCCCTATTGGTGAGGCATTATAATGTTTGACTTTATTTCTGGTGTACTTCACTCAAAATGCTGCGTACAGGATCCATTCACCTCGTGTGTCTCACAGCTTCATTCCTTCTCTTAGCTGTTCAATATTCTATTGTATGTATACACCACAGGTCACCATTCTGTTCCTCAGTCTATGAAGCCTTAGGCCACCTCCACCCATTGCAAATCATGAATACTGCTTCTATGAACTCCAGTGTGCAAATGTCCATTCACGTCTCTGCTCTCAGATCTTCCGATGACATACCTCATAATGAGGTTGCAGGACCTATGGCCCCCACATACCTAGCTTTTTGTGGAACCATCACACTGACCTTCAGAAAGGCTACACCATTCTGCCTGCTCATCAACAGTAGATAGGTACATCCCTCTCTCCATGTTTTCTCCAACACTTTTACTCCTATACATATTTTTTCCTACAATTTTACAGAGTTATATTCGTATACCATACATTTATCCACAGTGTACAGTCAGTCTTTCACGGTATCATCATAAAGTTGTACATTTATCACCACAATCAGCACTTGAACATATTGATTACTAAAAAAAAGTTGTGTTTTTTTTTTTTTTTTAGCAAATAATAAAAAAAATGTCTATCATATAACTTTAATCTATCAGTGGCTTTCATAGATGGTCACCAATAATTCCTCACAACCAAGAACACATATGCCACCATCAAGACTTGAAGCCCATTTCCTGGTAGGGCCTTGAACTTGCTTTGACCAATTGGTCAACAGAATGTATGGAAGTGATGCTGTGCCACTTCAAGCCCAGGCTTGCATTATTTTTCTCTTAATATATATATATCTTTATAAAATTCCTAGTGCCCAACACATAGTATGTTATAGTATATACTTAATCAATAACTGATAATGAATCAGCAGAGTGGTAGAATTTGAGAGGGGTAGAATTTGAGAATAAATAGGAAATTAGCAGGAAAAAAAGAGGGGAAGAGAACCAAAGGTAGAGAGGCATTAAAATTAATGGAATGTTTGGGAAATTCCAAGTGGTCTTTGTATCTCAAATGTTAGGGTGGAAAGAAAGCAATGATGATACTTAGGGCCAGATTCAGTAATGAATTCCATGCTTATCTTTTCAAGTTTGGCCTTTATCCTCTGTGGATTAAAGAACCTATATGAGTATAGCTTCCAAAAGGAATTTTCTAAGTGCAGGTCTCATGTCATTCCATTACTCTGGAACCTGCAATGGCTCCTCCCTATATTCCACTCCTTTCAGTCCCTATGTATCCTTCCTAACTTTCTTTCTTTCTACATTTTACTTTCAAACTCTCCTCTTAATTTTTCATCTAGCCGGGACACACTGTTCATTGGATCATGAACACCCTATGTTCTTCCCAGGTACTTTTTATTGGTGCCACCCTCCCCCTTGTGAAACCCTTACTTCTCTCATCCCCTGTATAAATTCTATTTACTTTCCATGATCTTGCTTAGCCCGTAGATGCTTGAGAATCCTTTCCCAATCACTTCAACCCACAGAAGTTTTTCCATTCTCTGAACTCCTGTGCTAATTATGGTTAATACAACATAGCATGGCAATTGGCTGTCTTCTGTTTATGTCATGTGTTTAGTCTTATGAGGTAAACTTCTTGAGAGCAGGGTCTTTTGATCTTTACAGTCCTAATGTAGCTCGGAGAGCAGTGACCGTGAACTGCTTACACAGGACAAGACCAAGTACCTGTGGTCAAAGGTCGGGTGGAGATGAGTGTCAGAGAGGGATCCTGGTAGTGTTAATGGTGCCTGTGACTTATATACAGGGCAGAGGCTATTTTATCCTGAAATGTGTCCTAAATGTTCCTCTTCCGAAAGAGCAAAGGATAACCCTTTGGGTATAATTCTACAGGTCAGCAAATAAACAGAAATGTGGATCATAGAATTCAAAGATGAAAAGTGGGATTGTAGCACTGGAAAAACAGACAAATGAGGTCCCTGGAGTGGGTATTTTAAAGAGTCTGTCCTCCTGTCCTAATATCATGGATTGTGGAGTTAGAAAGACCAGCATTTTTAGTTTTGTAATAGCTAAAAATCTATTTAAAATATGAATCAGGTACAATTGCTGAAGGAAAGCCTGAGAATTCTTCGCAATTGGTATGAAAAGCCAATGATAAGATGAAGCCACATGGACAGTGCCAAATGGCAAGAAACAAAATTAAAGATCACAGAACAAGCAGACAATGTAAAATCTTAATGACAAAATAAAATTTGAAATGGTTTCACCAATTTCTTAGAGAGGAGAGTGGGAACACTAATACCAGAACCACACTGCCTATTATAACAGTATAATAAATATAACTCCAATGGAAATTCTTTTCTTGCAAAAAGGGTTCACATATTACTCAAGTTTGAATAATGTTGGTATAATGGAAAACACTTCGAACGCAAAGTCAGGGAACCCAGCCTCAAGTTCTATCTATGCCTATTGCTATCTGAACATTTGTTTATTAATATATTCATTCAATCATTCTGAAAAAATTTTTTTTGAAAACCTAGTTATATGAGGTTAATTAAATGTCTTATACCTTTGGAACTCAGATTACTCACCTGTAAAATGGGATAATTCCTATTCTGACTGCGTTATGAGGTCTACAGAGAATCAGATGAGACAATATGAAAAGGAATTGAAATAAAAATATAACTTTTCTTCTTTTCTAGAAAATTAACATAAAATTTAAAACATACTTAAACCTGATTTAAGTAATGTCGTAATTGTCTTGGCACTACTACTGCAGAAATCATCGTTTGATCTTCTAAGCCACTGTTAAAACTACAAACAGTATTCAATCATCCATTTCAAGTGCTTTCAGTACTCCATATATGGTTCAATTTTACTTGAAAACTGTCAAATATCAGTTGGGATTAGTTTGATTCTATTGATCTCTTCACCCAGTTAAATAGAAAATATCAGATTCAGAATCTATGAAATGAAAAAAAAAAAAAAAGAAAAAAGAAAAAGAAAAAAAACCTATTGTTCATAAACTGGTCCAGATAGTAGTAAAGGCTGCAGTGAACTCCAGTTTGTACAGACACTACCTCTTGCCTTCCAAAAACCTGTGCCTTGTTAATTTGTGTCCTGATGGATTCATAATTTACTGGTACCAACATTCAATATGCTTTACAAAGACACCTCCCAGTTCCTTCCTTTCATGCAAAGGGGCCTGTCCCTGAAAAAGCCTTGCTAGGTAGTTGTAAACTCTGTTGCTAGAGTAGCCAGAATATTTGCACGTGCATCTTTCTAGTCTAGGGATGGAGGGAGGTTGGTTCTCTTCATCTTCATTTTGGGGTGGTTGTTCAAGGAATGAGAGGATTTAGATATATAGCTATTCTTTGTTCTTTTCTGGCTTAGCTTCTCAGCGATGACTTTCCTTCCAGGATGTAAATGGTATTCTGAAGGCAGAAAAAAATAATCACATATGTGGCATAATATTAGCCACAATACCAGTTTTTTAGTGTGCACATGAGTTGCAGATTTACCCACCTGAAGGTCGGAATAGAACGACCACCTCTCAGGACCTGGTCTAGGTAATGGTCACAATATCACTTAATAAATAAAGAACTTTTCTCTGAACCAATATCAGTAAAAGCTTCTTTGTGGTTATCCCCACAGCACATGTCATACTTGTCTCTACTGCACTTTAGAATTTCCAGAGCACTGTCACCAGCGTTCTCTCATTTCATAACAACTCTGCTAGGTTTATTATCCCCAATTTTTACGTGAGGTCACAGACATTCCAAAGGTTGAAATTACCCTCAGGGACTCAGTCAATTTGACAGGAATTCAGGTCTTCTGATATCCAGGACTTGCTGGTGACTTTCTGAACCAGCTTCTCTGGCCAGGCAAGGGGAGCTAGCACTAGGGAACAAATTGTCACAGCAACTTTGACACTCTGTGAGTCACCTTATCATTGATTTAGTTTATGGAAATTCATGGAGAAATCCAAAAACTTCACAAATTATTCATTACTGCCATTTATCATTATTATTTTAATATTCTGTCTACCTTCATAGAGAGTGCTAGATATCTAGGTATAATTTCAAACATCTTCCAAGTTCCCTTAGCCAATATTTCAAAAGCCATGCCTTCTCACCCCTGGGCGTTTAGCAGAGTTTGGGACTGTTATAAAAGGAATGCACTCTGGGCTACACTGATAGAGTGTTTGGAAGGTAGATGGGGATAGCACCACTCTGTGCTTGTGAGCTCATACCTCAAACACATTCAGTCCAGGACATTGATAAAATATCTTCTCTGTCCAGAGAGTCATGTCTCCGCCACCAGGAACTAGGGAATTGGGTCCAGAGATGAAAAAAAAAATGGAGAGCAAATATGATTGTCACCTTTGCCTTCTGAAAGACTATCAGGGAGAAGGCAGATTAGACTCAACTCTGTTCTGTCCGTGAGGGAAGAGCTAGGGTCAGCGGCTGGAAGCTACAGGGGGGCATGTTGAGGCTCCATGGAAGGAAGTTTTCTAAACTAGTAGATCTGTCCACATTGGCGTGAGTTGCCTCAGGAGATAGTGAGAAACCAGGTACCAGAAATGTGCAAGCAAAGCCTGAGCCATGCTTTGGTAGAGCTGTCACTGCCGGTGTTCCAGCACCAGAAGGGGAATTTAAGGAAATGATGTCTGAGATCCCTCTTATTCCAGATACTCTCAGATCCTAGAACTCATGGTGAAGCAACCTTCTCAGAGGCATCTCGCTTGTGTTTAGACCCTCTAATTAAGCAAGCTTTCTTGAATACCTCGCCAACAGGCAAACCAGAATTCATTGCTGTTGGATATCTCTTTGGGTTTGTTCTCAGTTCTTCCTTACTTTCCTCCACTTAGGCAGAAATAATTTGTTCCATGGTGGAAGTGTAGTCATCTGATTTCTGATAAACTCCTGAAATTTAAGAGAAATTGCTGATTTTTCTTTTTACAGAAAAGAACTCTACTTTGTACAAAAGGACCCTGATTTCACCACATTCCTGAAAAGGGGACTGTGCTGTTCTTATGTTGGCTTTTCTTGTCCTTTAATTAGCAGGAAAGAGACATCACACACAAACTTCATGATCGAGGCAGGTTTGAGATCAGAAATATTTTCAAAGATATGGACAGTGTTTTCAAAAACAAATTTTGCAGAAACCAGGGTCTAAGATTAATGGACGCAGTTACCATCCCTGGTCCTGAAAAAGCAGTTTCTGGAACCGACTGAGGGTCCCTGCATGGAGAGAACGGACTGACAGTAGCTGGGCCTTTGGAGAGGGACCGACCCAGCTAACCCACCATGATAAATTCTTCACCCTCACTCTCCTCCCACCCTCTGCTGCCTACTAGTGCCCCCTAATGGCAGAACCAACTGGGGGCCAGCAGGAGAGGGCACCTGTTGATGCCGTCCACCTGGGTCAGGCATCAGAGTAGGACAGAGAAGGGCGGAAAGCAGAACTGGAGAGGCAAATAGAAAATGTCCAGCCCTTTTCTCTCCCATAGAACACACCCAGGTAGTCATTATTCTCTGTTATCCTTGTAGCCTGGAATGTAACTTCTGGCAGAGCCTATTTAATTAAGACTTGTAACTGGCCCTATAATAGGATTAAAAGGAGTCACTATTTTAAAACCAGTTCTATTTTCTGATCATGAGAACTAAAAGTTTTATCAATAATAAAAATGAGTTATTTTGGTGGTAATCAGATATTTGCATTTACTTTACAAAAAGGGTTTTATAATGGAAGATTTTCTGATATCCCTCCTTCCCCAAAAGCTTTCTCAGAAGAGAATGGCTCCTTCTCTCAAGGCTCCTTCTCTCAGGATTCTTACTGTCTCCTTCCTCCACGGCTATCTTGAAATGCCTTTGATGCGAAATCTGTATTATACCTTTAATTTAATTCCAAACATTCATATTCAATAAAACATTGTTTTTAGAAAATCAAGACATTTGATTTAATTAGATAGGTTAAATGTAAGGAAGATAATCTTGATGTGAATATTTGTTGTAGGGCAAATTTCAATATAAATACTTGTTGTGGGGTGTATAACAAGTCACCAACAGAAGATCCAGCCTCTTTATGGGCTATGATATGCCATAACATTGGGAAAATCAATGTGGTTATGACCAGAGGGTGGGGGGTGAGCTAGACGGCCATCCCAGATTCTGTGCACACACTTCCTGCCCCTTGCCAATAAGAAATTATCAGAAAACTAGTGAACTAGTGAGTCTGATATTTAAACATAAATTCCCCTGTAATTTGGTGCTTTTCAATGGAGGTTTTCAGAGCTCAATTTCAATTTCATCTCACAGTGGAATTTCAGAGTTACTTGAGAATAACAGCTTTGCTCTTGAAAAATGAAAGTGGAAAGTGAAGTCTGGACATCTCCCACCCCTCACCCCTCTTACCGTGCTGTAGACTTTCAGCCTCTTCCAACGGGCAGCACATGCTCACTGTTGATGGAAACATGGTGAGTTACCTTATGGGAGCTACTTTGGTGCGGCCAAATGTTTCCTGTAGCAGAGACCTCCAACTCACAAATCTCTCAGAGAAATTCATAGAACTAAAAGCAAGAGCTTTGCATAGTCTAGTGGATTCATACATGCAACCTCCCATGCAAGCTAGCCTGCTTTCAGATTCAGATAAAATACATGCAAATAGGCCCTGATTGAGTCCCATATTTTGATCCTGGGTTTCTCTAGTTTTCAATATGAGGGTTTTCTTTGTTATGTGCCTGGCAAGAGGACCTGGATAAGACAATAAAGAGCAAAGGTGTGCTGTGATGTCGCAAAGAACAGACTTAGATGGGCTCCAGAAAAGACATTTTCCCAATAACAATAACCACAGGTCCTTAGATTTGGGAGGAGTCCCAGTCTATGACTGTTCAGATTTTGGTGGAGAAAGCAGAGGTTTAGGGTCCAAGATATGAAACCTGTTGGTACCTAATAAAATCTAAATAAAAGGAAAATCTTCTGTCTGATACTTTGGAATTCAATTTTGTTTAAATTTTACAGGAAATGAAACTATTGGTTTAGTTCCCCCCCACCAAAAAAAATTGGGGTAAAAGGTAGAAAAGAAAAACTAAATGTAATTCATTACCAGGAATTAAATATAGGAATGGTAGAATTTTTGTAATCTTTATTAGGCCTCATGCTGCTGTCTTTAAAACATCTTGTGGTCTTGGTTTAAACAAGTGGGGTTTTAGGTAGCATTTCTCAATTACTCTCTACCAGTTACATTTCAAGGCTATAAAGGGACTCCATACAGTCCATTAATAAATGACTCTCTTGTGATTTACTTTTTGATAAATATTGCCCAGTGAAAATATTTTTTTTTCAGATTCAACATATTGCTTTTCCCAGACAATACTCGAAGCTGATACTTTTCCTAAGTAAAGCTGAAACATGTACAAATTAATCAAAAGGACATTTTCAGTTCAAATAATGAAAAGCTATGCATTGGTCAAATAATTGGGGGTTGGGCAGAAGGAGAACCCAGAATAGATTGCATGTTATCTTGGTCATTGTACAAATATATCTTGGGACACAGCCTTTTTGGTTCTTTTGCAATAGAGTTGGTCTGGAAAGTGACATAAAACCTTCACTGTATTGTGTGCATTTTGTACACTTTACAGTGTTTCGGTAATAAAATATGGAAAGGGTTTGTCAGAGTGTGAAAATGACAAAGGATTGCATATAAATTTTTTCTTATGTTTCAAGAGGGAATGGAAGGCAGAGAATGGCATACAGTGGTCACACTGCCTCTTAAATCCTTGTTACCATTTAACAAATAAGATCAGAAATTGCCTGTTTACCCCCTATTCCCAAAGTTGTCCCTTGGTGGAAAAAAAAGCAATAATATAGTTAGCAATTGGCAAGGAACGGGAAATAGTTGCTGTGTTTAGGCCAAGAGTAGAATGCAGCATTTCCTTTCAAAATCCACAGAAATACACAGGGCAGGTCCTGGACAGCTGCTGAGCATTCTTTCTCTCCAAGGTTATATTTTTCACATGGCTGACCTTGGACAAAAACACTAAAACCTCATGATGTGTCAAGACAGTCATTGCTTTAAAATTCCTCAGCAGTTCCCAATTATTTTGAGGATGACGTTCTAATGATTCGGAATGGCATTACAAGATATTCTGCAACCTACCCTCACCCACATTTTCAGTCTCATATCCTGGCACCAACTCATCTAGCCATCATCACAATGCTATGATAGTTAATTATTGTGGCTTCTAAATAGACTGTGTCCCAAAATCCCATGCCTTTTAAAATTCATTCATTCAGTAAATATTGGGCACCTGCTATGTGCCAGGCACTGTGCCAAGGGCTAAGAAGAAATGATGAACAAAACAACATGATCCAAGGCCTCATGCAATTTATGGTCAACAGAGATAACACAGAAAAATAGCCCACATACACACACATACCCACCACCAAAAAAAGTAAATAAATACAAATAAAATAATTATAAATTATGATAAGTGCTGGGAAAGAAAAAACCCAGATTGTTCAGATAGAGATTTAAAAAGGAGTCCTTTAGGTATCAGAGAAGGTGGTGATATTTCAGCTGAGACACAAAGGCTAAGATTCTGCCAGAAGAGGACCCTGGCAAAAAGCATCCAGACAGAGGAAACACATGCAAGTTCTAAGGTAAGAGAGGCCCTCTCAGGTTCAAGGAACTCAATAAGGGTTAGTGTAGCTGGAGCATGGTAAGTGTTGGGGACACGGTAGGAGGTGTAGATGAAGGGTGAAGCCAGGTGTCAGATCATGCAGGGCCTCATAGCTTATAGCAAGGAATTTTTTTCCAAATTCAACTGGAAGCTTCTGGTTGGATTTAAGCAAAGGGATAACATGATTCAATTTACATTTTTAAAACTTTGCTCTGGCACTTGCAAGATGAATGAATTAGAGGATAAACAAGAGAGAAAGCCAGTGGAGCAACTACTTAGGAGGTTCTTCTGGTTGACCAGCAAAATGATGATAGTGTATGTATTTAAGAGTTATACTGGGAGAACTACCATTGCCATTGATGTGCCCTATGCTCTTACCCTTCCCATCTTTCTAATTAGGGTTCCTATTTCCTTAAGGCTCAGGCCAGTATTGCCTCCCCTGCAAAGCTACCTTGAAGGGCCCTCAATCCCATTGGGTTAGAGACCCCCTCCTGTTCTCTAAGCAGCCTATAACATGCCTCCACAATGTGATATATCAGAATACTGACTTCCTTGTCTGCCTTCTAGAAGACTGAATATTTTTTAGGACAGAGGCAGTGTCCTGTCCATTTCTGTATCCTCAGCCCAAGCACAGAGCCTGGTGCAAAGGAGGTGCTCAGTATATGAGGGGTGCATGGGGGATGCATGCCCTCTGGGCTGTTGGAGAGCCTTTCACATGACATGAAATGCTGAGTGATAGCCACATATAGGAGCCTGTGATTGATTCTGAGCTTGAAAGGACTGTGGAAGAGCTAGTGCATACCAAGGATACCTACGTCCATTAGAAGTAACCAAGAAATCTCAGACAGGAAGCCAAATTGATTTTTCCAAGACCATTTCAGGGGAAGGAGTTCTTGACTAAGGTGGACTCTCTCAAAGACTTCCATTTTAGAACCCTGCTGTGACAATTACAGTTCAGAAACACTTGCTTGCAACACATAGCTTAGCAGACACTGTCATTTTTGACAAGGGGCTTGCATTTATCATTTGTGGGTCTAGGAACCGTTGGACAGGAATTATAACCAAGCTGTCACCACAGCATCCCATTATCTTCAAGCAGATTCATTTTAATTAACCTCCATAAAGATTTAAGTGCCTAACATACACCCCATCCTGTATTTGGGGATGGGTGTCAAGATACTTATAAAGGATTTCTGTTCCTGAGCAGCTCACAGTTCTGTAGGGGAAACAACTAAATGAATTACAATTAGGGTGATAAGTGTTATAAAGTGTATGTATAACATTATATGCACATACATGGTGGGAAAATCAGGTAATGGGAGAATTTATTCATTCTTCTGGGAAGAAGGAGAGAGAGTTTATTTGGTTAGAAAGAAGCTTACTTTAGCTGGATCAGAAAGGGTTTAGCTTTGTTTCTCTGTCAACTTCCTCGAGTCAGGAGAGCATAAGGTTTAAGAGCATTGGCGTCAGAGCTAGACTGCCTGGATTCAAATCTACTACTTTATGACCTGTGTAATTATGGCAAATTGCTTAATGACTCTTCACCTCAGTTTACTCAACTGTAAAATGGAATAATAGTACAAATCCCCTAGTGTTGCTGTGAGGATTAAGTTAGTTAGTGTATGTCAACATGGAAAGGTCATTCCAGACAGAGGAAATTGTATGGAAGTCCATGGAATGTCAAAGAAGAGCAAACTACTGGTGTCAACAGAGTACAGGGTGTGTTGGGAGGAAGAGATCAGAGAGGAGATTGGAAACACAGTTTTTGGCCCAGATACTGAAAGGCTTTGTAAGCCTTGCTAAGAAATTTGGATTCAATACTATAGGCAGTGTGATCAAGTCTACGTTTTAGGGAAACTGTCTGGCAAGACTAGAGGGAGAAAGAAAATGAGAGTCGGAGAATCTATGCAGGTGGTTATAGTACTAATGCATGAGATTATTTAAAACCTGGAATAGGACAGCAGCAGTGGGGAATGCTAACCTGCTTAATTTAAGGATTCTCAAACATTTTGACCATGAGACTGTTTCCCTAAATAAGATTTCAAGGAACTAGAATTCTTCAGGACTCAGTTTGGGGAAAAATCGGCTCCACACCTACTCATTTGTTTGGATGTTTTTATTTTATCTTTTTTACATCCTTCTGCATCTTAGATTATCTATTCCTATAACCCAGCAGGGACTCCATGATCCTAGACAGAGGTACTTGTAAATTATCTTCTGATGGACAGTTTAGCAGCTTAATAAATGAGCAAGTATCCCATGGCAACTGAGTTTATGCTGAGCACTCCGGATTTTTGCATCAACCAACCCTCTGCCATAATACTTTCTACCCTAGCCTGCACCAGAAGCTTTGTGAGGAGTGCAGTATGATAAAAGTTCTATTTGGGAAATATTAATCAGCTGTTGGCATACATTTTAGATTGCAAGGAGAAATGGATGGTGCTCTGGAGGCTAAGAATTTCCCTTACAGTGTTTGGTGCCATTCTCTCTGAAGATAAAAATAACAAATCCTTAGAATATGTCAGGCATTATTCTAAGTGCCACACACACACACATATATACACACAAACACACACAGATGAGGAACCTGAGTAACAGAAAAGACCAACATCACATAGCTAATAAATTGTAAAACAGGAGAGTCAATGGTAAGAGCAGGTGTCTAATAAATGAATGTGTGTGTGAGAGAGTGAATGAGTGAATCAGTGAACAGAATGAATGAATAAGAGATTAGTGGTAAGAATCAGAAAAATAAAAAGACACATCAGGCAAAGGGCAACATCAGGAGTCAAAGCAGGACAGGAGGCCCCTTGTTAGCCTGTGCAGTGTTCTGAAGAAATTACTCTTCAAATGAAAGAGCTGAAGTGGAGGTAGTAAAGAAAAAGAGAGTGAAATTTACTCAAGATTACAGAAAATATGGCACATTGGGAAAGTTAACACATTTCTCTGCTGTCAAGATCAAGCCCTTGTATTATTATTGGCTCCTATAAGTGGCATTTGAAACAGATACAATTTAAACTGCAAAGAGTTTACTGAGTGAGGCCTGAGAAATGTTTTCAATTTGCTGGATTCCATGACCTTGAGAATAGAAATGGCATCTGTGTATACAGAAAGAGGCGCAGAATGTATCCTGCAGAAGCTCAGTGACACAGTTCTGAACAAGACATCAGATGCTACCTGAACGTGTCAATAAACTTTTACTTAGCTTACTTAGCTTCTTGGTACCTAGCCGTGTGTTAGTTGTCAGCAGAGGGCAAAAATATAAAACGCCATCAGTGAATGTTCCCAGAGTATATACTAGTGCTAAATTCTGCGAACCCAAGGGTATATATAATCTCTAATTTCACAGACCTGAGAAATCAACTGTGAGGGAAATGATACAGACTCAACTATAAAGTCAGAAGACAGGTTTATAAAAACTGCTTCCCAGTAAACATACACAGTAAGTAAATAGAGTAATATGATATAATATGTGAATTGTATAACAAAGACCAAAGGTGCAACACAGATTTGAATGTGAATAACAAGGCTCAATAAGGGCTTAGAGCTGGAAAATGAATTTTAGGTAGGTCTAGATTAGGAAGCAATGGATGAGGAGAAGAAAAGTTCAAGAAGAAAAGGGAAGCAATAGTACCAAATGCTGATAAAAGATCATGTACTCTGTGAAACGGTCTGAAAAACAAAACAAATGCCTTTGGGGTTCCCCATTGGATACGGATTTTACTGAACTTGAATCACAAAACTAATTACCCAGGGAGTATAGTGCTAATGTGAACTATTATTACTTCTGAAAGCAGAGTCTACTCTTAGATCTTCATGATTTAACTCCTCGATCTTTCTACTTTGGGGTTCTTTGTCTTCAGAGCCCCAGAAACCTTATCATAACAATTTTTGCCTCCTTGATCATGAGCAATGGGATGATGGTTAGGCCCCATCCATCATGCATTTTGATCAAACTGTCATCCTTAGATGACATACATCTCTTGGCCAGTACCGGGCCCCAAAGATGTCAGCCCCAAAGTGATATCTTGTGATGGTTGGGTGGATGGTTCATTTGTTTAGACAACATTGAAACTGCACCCTTACTAGTTTAGCATCCTGTCCTTCTCTGACCACCCTTGACCCCAGATGAGGCACAGCTGAGCACCTATCCAATTAGACTCATCCTTATTTTAAAGAAGTAGGCCTAGGCCAGCATCGTCTTTGCACTGTGCTTACATAAGCTCATGGCTCATGTGTCACAGCAGGCAAGCTGGCGCTGACACACAACAAACCCTGATTGCAATCAACCTGCTCCCAGAACCATCCAGCCAACCATCACAAGATATCACTTTGGGGCTGACATCTTTGGGGCCCAGTCCTGGCCAGGAGATGTATGTCATTTAAGGATGACAGTTTGATCAAAATGCACGATAGATGGGGCCTAACCATCATCCCATCACTCATGAGCAAGGAGGCGAAAATTGTCAAGGTAGGAGTGTCAGGTGTGGGAAGGTAATTCCTGACAAGTGATTAATGCCAAAGAGCCAGCAATCATCCAGGTACTGCCAAGAGAAATGGGCAGTTATCAATTTTTTTTCTGTGATGATGCCTCTCTTCCCCCCATTCTTAACCTCTGGTTTTACTGTATGCTACAGAAAAGTCTTACAAATGATTTTTCTCTTTCCCAAATTTTAAATATTTATGCCCCACAAAATTCAGAGCTTACATAGACTCTGCACACACTGGGAAGAGACTGCAGCCCCATCATCTTTTGAAAAACTGTCACAGGTTTTTCTGAAATGTTCCATAGTTAATGTGACTGCTGATGGTCAGTAGGAAAGCACTCAGTCAGTCTGCCAGGGTCAAATCCTGGTTTCACTGTTTATTAGCTATGTGACCCTGAGCAAATGATTTTACCTCTCTGTGTCTCATTTATCTCATCTATAAAATAAGATTTTGAGGAATAAAGGAGGATCTCTCACCTGTTTGGTCTATGGTAAGTGTTTAGTAAATGCTGGGTGATATTATTATTGCCCCCTGCTATGCTTATAATATAATAGGGAAATTGAATAATTGCAAAAAATTTTGAGGAACATCGGACATAGGGGAGACAGATATAATGAGCCAGAACTAAGGGTACTTTGGACACCTGGATTACAGCAAAATGGCTTGGGTCCTTTTGGAGAAAGCAAGGGACCAAAACCACACTTAAAAAATTGTTGAAAGCTGGTCCTCTCCACCTACACCCAGGTAGAGATGCCCATCAGCTTATTCCACACATGGAGTATTTAGCAGACGTGGTACAGAAACAGAAGGGGTGATCCCAGGACTCATTTGTGTAGCCAACAGTGTTAAGATATACCCAGTCTAAGGCGCAGCTTCACAGTGAGAACAGGTCTGCGGATGCGGAGGTCAGGCATTCTCCAGCATCCAGGCTCCCGGCAAGAGACACAAGCCACACTAGTTATTGTAACAGACAGGATTTAATGTAAAGAACTATTAACTAGGTTTTGGAGAACTGAAAAGGCAAAAGAGAACAGACACTAAGGTATTTCGATGGTAACACGGAGCTTCAAGAGTTGGGGTTGAAGAAACAAAGAGAAGAGATTATGATTATTAAAACTCAGGGGCTTGATTCTGAAACCTGGGACTCGGAGGAGGGGGCGCGGCTCACCTGGTCCTGGGGTCTCTGAGGGGATGCGGTGTGGCTTGTTCTCAATGGTGAGAAACCAGTGACCGCAAAGTGGATTCAGCTGCCGCTACTGGATCACCTGACATCTCCCGGGGTGAAGCAGCAAGACTGTTCTTACAAGAACGGGAAACCGACGGGAAGGAACAAGCCCAGACTTCCTCCCCAAGCCTTGCGGGCTCCCTGTGGCGCCCCCTACTGGAGCAACTGGCAACGTAGAAATGGCGTTTGCATCGCCGTAGCCCCACGATCACAAAAAGGATATAGGAGGGTGAGTGTGGAGCTAAGACTACACGTTAGCAATTGGCACACTTTCTAACCCGTCTATCCATCCACCCTCTAAACACTGATACCTACTACCTTTGGGGACTACCTTTCTTTGTCCTCCAAGCATTCAGGCAAGGGGGAAGAGAGAAGCAGCAGAAATGTGATATGGGCTTGTGAGAAATGCAGTGGGCTGTGTGAACCCAGTGGAGCACTTCAATGAACATGGGTGAGGAAGGGGGTATAGGGCAGAGAAACTGCACGGAGCTGCATGTTAGAAATGCGTAGGGATTTGCCAGATGAAGAGAAGGACAGTAGGGTGGCACTGACTTAAGGAAGAACAAATCAAGAAGAGCCTTATATGCCATATATGAATTAGGATTTCCATCCTAAAGGCAATGAGAAAATATCAAGAATTTCAAATTTTTATGTTTTGATAAAAAAAATTTTGAAAGTGGTCAGAATGGCTGTGAAATGACCAGATATAAGAATATTCTAATAGTCCAGTAATGAATTTTTAATTTAAATTTTTGAATATTTAAGACATTTCCAAAATAAAAAAGGAATGAAAAGTCTTACACTGAGAAATCTTACTTTCTCCTGCCTCCTACAGATAACCATTTTTATTTCATTCATCCTTTCAGTGTTGCTTTATTTAAATACAAGTAAATATGAACATCTATTTTAAAAATTTTTTTTCACCCTTTCTTGCATTAATACTCTGATATTTCCTTAATACTGGAGATCTCTCAGTGTCAAAACGTAAAGATTTTTTATATCCCTGAATAGAATTCTGTTGTCTGGATGTTCTGTGATTCTTTAACTATTCCCAAATGATGGACACTTAGGTTGTTTCCAGTCCTTTCTTATTTAAACAAGGTTGCAGTAAATAGTCACCAGTGTGGGATTTCTGGGTCAATAATTAAATGCTTCTGAAATTTTGGTAGATATTGCCAAATTTGGTGGATATTTTCCCTTCCTAGAATTTGTACCATTTTGTATTCCCACTGGTCTTACAGGAAAGTATCTCTTTACTTCCAGCCTCACCTCCAAAGTATGTCATGAAAACTTTGGGGTTTTACCATGTAGATAGTTGAGAAATGGATATGTCAATATGGTCTTTAATTATTGAAATTGTACTTTTGTTTCATATGGTTTTCTGTGGTCTCTCTATTCATGTCTTTTTTTTTTTTTTTCTTATTCTGTTGGGTTGTTACTCTTTATCTTTTCTTCTGATTTCTATAAGTTGCAAATACTTCTACCCAGTTTCTCATTTCTTTGTAAACTTTGCATTTGGCTTTTGTTTTGTTTGCCATGTGGAGTTGTAGTTTCCTTCTCCTAAAGTTATGGCTTTATTTTTACATTTAAAACTTTGATTCATTTGGAGTTTATATGGTGTGATATGTAATATATCTTCTAAGTGGCTACCTAGTTGGTCCTAACACCCTTTATTAAAAAGTCCATCTATACCTCATTGATTCGAGGTATCATTATTATTCTATTCTAAATTCCTCTGTCTGGTTAGTTGTCCTTGTGGAAATGTGTTCTGCACTTAGGAACTTGCTCTACATTTACTTAATGTCCATTTATTATATAACCAGGGCACTGGGCTACAAACACCTTTTTTTCCAGTACTCCTTACCCTAGCCAGATTCCTTTCCTCTTCTGCAACTTTCTCTGCTGCAGTTACATAAAATACAATCCACTGATGCTGTCTCCTAACTGTGCCTTCATTCCTTTCCTACTTAGACCCCACCACACTTCCTTTGCCTCCTGGTGTTTTCCTTGGGCTGCCTGTCCTCCCAAACACGCTGAACACTGTTGGCTGTCAACCTTCAGCCATCTCACAGTCTCTCCATCTGCGATCTGCCCCTTGGGAGACTGACTGTATTGTTACATCCTGCTCATTCTCACCCTCTATATTGTGAAGAGTTACTTACTTGAATAGGAGGACCATTCCCCAAGGAAACACACTAGAAATTCTTTCTATGGTACTTCAGATTTTCTCATTTTCCCTTCAGCAAAGCGGCAGGATCCTGAGACTGGATTTCAAATGTTACTCTCTGTATGAGTTTCACTGGCCTTAGTGGCCTCTGTTTTGATGGTTTTCTTTACCCACCTTGTGTTCTCCTTTCAGTGACAGAGTAGCAAGTATCACTAATATTGTTATACTTTCCAAAAGCAATGCCCTGCTTTCTATCTTTTATGCCTTAAAAATAGTGGACTTCAATCTCTTATCACTAGTGGTACCAAGTTCTTTTTTGGATCCTACGTTTTGTTTCCTATCTCTATAGTTCACATATGCTCTTAATTTCTAGCTGTCACTTTAGAGATGTACTTTGATTTTCATTTTTAGCCTACCTAACATCAACCTAACAATATTTAAATCAGCTTAGCTGTTTCAAAACAAATTGTGATAGATGATAGATAAATAGATGATAGATAGGTAGATAGATAGATGATAAATAGATACTTTTGTTTAGATCAGGATTTCTCAAACTTTTAGCATTATTGATATTTTGGGTTGGATAATTTTTTACTGTGGGGGCTGTACTATTTCACCAAATGTCCTGGTGGGGGAGGGTGGGAATCACCACCAATTGCGAACCACCATTCTAAATCCATTTTACTCCCAATTATTAGTAAATAATAATGGCAAAATTAAGCTAATATTTTAAACTATTGGGTGATTACTATAGGCCAGGCCCTTTGGAAACACTTTCACACATAAATTTATTTCATGCTTAAAACAACTCTGTGAGTTAAGTTTGAGGAAATGTAGAGAAATTAGGAAAGACCACATAGTCAGTCAATAGTGGAGCTTATTTTTAAACAATTAGCCAGTTCTGCAGTTCATCATTTTTACAATTTTGCCAAACATTTTACATTTGTCCTCTATGACATATATGTATGCATGTAAGCACACATATCTATAACTACATTCTATCAATCATCTTACCTTTTTCATAGAGGAAAGAGCTTTTTATCATTTTCCCAGCTCATTTAGTTCTGAGCCTGGTGCGGTGCCCACAGAAAACATAAAAAAATGTTTGTTAAACTGAATACCTTTCCGTTTGATCTGAGAATGAAACGTTTTTATTGCCATACTCTGCACACAGTAGCTTCTTGATAAATAGTTTTTAAATGACTTTGTTTGTTTGTTTTGTTTTAGAAAAACCATGTAGCTCACCCTCTGTTGGTTTTCCTACTTCTTTCTGAGCCTTTACAATGTGTGTGTTGGGGTGGGGGTGGGAGCAGTTATGGGGCCATATTTGTTTTCCTTGTCATTGGTCGACTTTAATATAACCTTTCTGAACCTTTTCCTTTCTTTTGCCATTTTCTTGCTAATCTGGTCTTGGTTGACAATCATAACCAGACCAATGTTGCATTATGTTTACATGGTACCATTTTCTGAGGAAGTTGAGCTGTATTACAAGTACTATTCAGTTTATCCTCTAAGTCCTCAGTGAGGAGAGTAGAGGATATTATTTTTTCCTACTGGTAGACAGGATTAATTGGAGACATCAAATAATTGGCACATCCAAAGATCATTGAATCAAATCCCTGACTCCTAATCCATAGCATTACTATTACTAAAGTGAACTTCTTTGTTAAGAAATAATAGGCTTCCCCACCACCACCACCACCACCAATCCGAACAATGAACATGGACTGTTTCCTGTATACATACCCCCGCAATTGAAGCAAAGCTCACATTTATTTTGTGTCTAAGCTATCTTGACCACTCTGCCAATCACTTTAAATTTGTAATCTATCTTTAAAGTAGGTATTATCATCTCCATTTTTTAAAATGAGGAAAATGAGTCTGCGAGAAATTAAGAAACCTGCCCCAAATGCACAGCTAGAAAGCAGCAGAACCAAGTATCAAAAATAGTCTGGGTTTCAAAAGCATTTTACTGTTGCATTTTAATTAATTCCCACAAATTCTTCCCTAAATAAAGAACAGTCTGAAAAAATCAGCACTTAGGTAAGTTTTCGTCAGATCCCACTGTTGTTCAAGAATCAGCCTTCTCACTGAAACAGAAAGTAACAAAGCAGAAGAGTTTTGAGTGTTGTATATATGAAACTAAAGCATACGTATAGGACTCCGGATCCTGTTTGGAGGGGCTTTTAGTCCACAGCCCCATCCACTAGTCCACTAGAAGAGTTAAACCTACTTTTTCTTGGTCTTCTCCTCAAGAAGACCAGGAACTGTGGGATATTATAGGAATGGAAGGGTTACTATTTCATACTCCAGAGGCTGCTGTATTTCTTTAAAAGATGAAGTGACCCTAGGATACTCCATATGACACTTTGGAATTCTTACAGATGAAAAGTGCTATATACATGTCAGATATTATCATACAGCACTTATGAAAAACGTTTTCATTTATTGGTATGGACTCACTGCTGAACAGTTTAGAGATGATAGTTATTGCTGGTAATAGCAGTCAGAATAGCAGTGTAAATGGCTCTTTTTGCTCTGCCTTGCTCCATATTTTACTGGTTTTTGCTCTGTAGTCCAGGGGGGCCTAGAACAGAGGGAAGAGACTTGCTGACAAGGCTCAAAAATAGGAAAATGGCTACTTTTCATAGTGTGGTCAAGGGTAAAAGCAAGGGAGGAATTTACATGAGTGCATCATAAATAAAGTAAGATCACAAAGGAGGAATATAAAAACTGCTAGCATATGGAATTTTTACTTTTTAAACTTCTTGAAACATTAATGTTATTATCTTCTTACAGTGCAACCACTGTAGTTGGAAATGTGCACAATTTATTGGTAGAAAATGCTATTTAATGCAATGTCTCAATGTTTTCAGTCTAACTTTGAAATCTCCTTTTAGGATGGTTGTGTTAGTTAGGGTTCTCTAGGGAAACAGAAACAACAGGAGATATCTATAAATATGAGATTTTAGAAGTGTCTCACACAACTGTGGAGATGCACGAGTCCAAATTCTGTAGTCCAGGCCGTGAGCTGGCAACTCCAATGAAGGTCTCTGATGAACTCCCCAGGAGAGCCTCGCTGGCTAGCTGAAGGGAAAATGAAAGTTCTCTCTTCTACCTTAAAAGTCTTCAACTGATTGGATTAAATCCAACTGACTGGATTCTCTCAAACACTCCCTTAGTTGATTGTAGATGTAATCAGCCACAGATGCAATCAATTAACTGATGATTTATTAACCAGTCTTCTGGTTTATTAACCAGCCATGAAATATCCTTGCAGTCATAGTTAGGCCAGTGCTTGCTTGACCAGACACCTGGGCACCGTCACCTGGCCAAGTTGACATATGAACCCGACTATCACAATGATCATTTGGGCCCTGAATTATTTGGCCAATTGTGCTACCCTCTTGCTGTCCATTGGCAATTCTTCTGCTGTCTATTCTTCAAGTTTCTGCAAGAAGCCACTTGAGAGACATGTCCCTCGCCTTCCTAGAATGTCACTGAACTCTTCACAATCAGCTATTGTTTGACCAAGCAAATAGTTCTACCTTGGGAGGCAAAATATCTCTACTTTTTTCATTCCAGTTTGGCTACAACTTAGATTTGTGCTATAGAGTTAGGAAAACCCCAATGTGGTAGAGAAATGAGATTTTCCTTTTTCTTTCTGTGAAACTTGACAAAAACTCCTCTCTTCATCATATGCACTGGCCATGACTCTTCAATTACAAATCACTTTCAGATACATTAGTTTATATAAATCTCAAAATTTCTTGAAACAAGCATTTTCCATACTTTTCAGTTAAGGAAGCTGAATTCAGAGAATTTAAGTGAAATAGCCAAGAGTATACAGCCAGTAAATCTAGTCAGAAGTGGATTTCAAATTCAGGGATCTTGATTTCAAATTACAAGAGCTTTGCTTTCTACCAGGGCTTGGGACGCTTTTTCTGTAAAGGGCTAGGAAGTAAATATTTTTGGCTTTGTGGACAATGCAGTTTCTGTCACAACTATTCTAGCCTGCCCATAGAGAAAAAGCAGCCATTGACAATAGGTTAATGAATAGACTGTGTTTAAGAAAAATTTATTTACAAACTAGGCAGTGGATGGGCTGCCATTTGCCAACCTCTGCTACATTTTTTTTCTGTAATTCTAGCCCATTTGGAGTTTATTTATGGACTTTCTCTTTTGGTTAAATTTGCACAAAATTTACTCACCAAGATTAGAAAAGAAGGGAAAATAACTTCTGTGCATCTTCCTAAACTACTGGATGGACAAAATTATTAAATTCTATCAGCTAATGGGTTGGAAATATCACTGGATTCAAATAGCACTGAACTTGACTGGAGTCAAAAACTTGTATTTGAAATTGGGCCCAACATAACTTCAGAGCTCTGTAACCTTCAGGACAACTGTATGGCAACAAACTGGATAATGTAGAGGAAATGGATAATTTCCTGGAAACATATGAACAACCTAGATTGACCAGAGAAGAAATAGAAGACCTCAACCAACCAATCACAAGCAAAGAGATCCAATCAGTCATCAAAAAACTTCCCAAAAATAAATGCCCGGGGCCAGATGGCTTCACAGGGGAATTCTACCAAACTTTCCAAAAAGAACTGACACCAAACTTACTTAACCTCTTTCAAAGCATCAAAGAAAGTGGAACACTACCTAACTCATTTTATGAAGCTAACATCAATCTAATACCAAAACCAGGCAAAGATGCTACAAAAAAGGAAAACCACCGGCCAATCTCCCTAATGAATATAGATGCAAAAATCCTCAGCAAAATACTTGCAAATCGAATCCAAAGACACATTAAAAAAATCATACACCATGACTAAGTGGGGTTCATTCCAGGCATGCAAGGATGGTTCAACATAAGAAAATCAATCAATGTATTACAACACATTAACAAATCAAAAGGGAAAAATCAAATGATCATCTCAATAGATGCTGAAAAAGCATTCAACAAAATCCAACATCCCTTTTGATAAAAACACTTCAAAAGGTAGGAATTGAAGGAAACTTCCTCAATATGATAAAGAGCATATATGAAAAACCCACAGCCAGCATAGTACTCAATGGTGAGAGACTGAAAGCCTTCCCTCTAAGATCAGGAACAAGACAAGGATGCCTGCTGTCACCACTGTTATTCAACATTGTGCTGGAAGTGCTAGCCAGGGCAATCCGGCAAGACAAAGAAATAAAAGGCATCCAAATTGGAAAGGAAGAAGTAAAACTGTCATTGTTTGCAGATGATATGATCTTATATCTGGAAAACCCTGAGAAATGGACGATATAGCTACTAGAGGTAATAAACAAATTTAGCAAAGTAGCGGGATACAAGATTAATGTAACCTTCCGGAAATGATTAACTTCTCTGAGGTTCAGGCTAATATGGAAATGATTTGAATCATCATTTCAGGGAGTGGTCATAAGGATTAAGTATATGTGGCAGTAACTAACCCAGTACCTGCTGAATAGTAGACCTTTAATAAAGATTTGTTGAATCTCTGTTTTAACATAATGGGAGCTTTCTATCTCATAATTCTGGGGTTTAGGTCAAGAAATATGAGCAGATCAGTCAGGTCGTTTCATGTATATTTGTTGAGTCCTTAGTATAGTATAGCCATTAATATATTAAACCTAAATGGAGTTTGGGGCTAATAGAAGGCGGCTGTTTATAGAAATATGCTATATTTCCCCTACAAATAGATTTTCAGCTATTGATTTACATCAGAGGTGTGGTAGCCTTTGTGGTTGGTTCCCCCAACATCCATTCTACTTCAAATGATTAATCTACAAGAATCCTGGTAATCCTATTCATCTTGCCAGTGATGGGTTTAGGAATAAGCAAGCCACCGAGTCCTGGTCATTGAGAGAAGAGGGAGACTTTTGCTGTTTTGGGGTTTCTGGAATAAGTTTCCTACCTCCAAAGAAAGAGGCATAAAAAGACGCTACTCTTTTCTCTGTGCATTCTTCTTGCAAGAGGTTTTGTCTGGAATTGCCATAGCCAGCCCGAGGGCAAAGCTGACACACAGAGGAGTGTAGGGAGATGAAAAGAACAGGGATTTTTGATGAACTCATACAGCCTCTGAAGCAACCAACTGGGAATCTTGTTATGTTAGTTAGATAACATGATTCCTTATTAAGCTATTTGATCATAGTCTTTGGTTCCTCACAGTCCTGATGCCATAGGTTGGCCTAATATATTGCTGTTTAAAATTACAATGTGATTTTTTTTTTACTATTATGCTATATTTTTTTTACATTTTTTATTGTGAAATATAACATATATACAGAGAAGTGATAACTTTCAAAATACAATTGAACAAGTAGTTAGAGAACAAATTTCAAAGAATGTTGCGTTACAGTTCCACAATTTCAGTTATTTCCTTATTGTGAAATATAACACATAAATAAAAGTAATAACCCTCAAAGTACAATGTAACAAGTAACTATCTAGCAAATTTCAACTGTAACTATGGGTTACAGTTCCACCATTTCAGTTATTTCCTTCCAGCTAGTCTAATACCATATATATATATAGATAGATAGATAGATAGATAGATAGATAGATATTCAATATTTGTAATCTTTTGTTAAATCCTATCTTGTCTGTTGCTATCCCTCTCTCTTGTTTGATCATTGTCTCAATCTTCAGGGATATTTGGGCAGTGACCACCCTAACTTGTTCATATTGTAAAGGGGTGTCAACATTATGGGGAAGGGGGATGCATCTGTTTGATGTTCTTGAAGAGGCTGTTGACTCTGAGTTTTGGGACTAATCTGGCATAGGAACACTCTAGAGGTTTTAAGTTTCTGAAAAATAAAGTTAGTGAGTGAACTTTTATAGAGTGTCAGATAGGGATCTAGGTATTCTTTAGTATTTTGGGACTACTGTTGATATGAGCTTGGCATACTGTGACCATTTGGGATGTCTAGCTGGGGCTTCCAAAAGAGTAACCCCCAGGATAGCCTCTAGACTCTATTTGAAATCTCTTAGCCACTGGGACCTTATTTTGTTACCTTTCTTTTCCCCCGTTTGGTCAAGAAGGCATTCTCAATCTCACAATGCCAGGGCCAGGCTTATTGCTGGGAATTGTGTCCCACATCACCAGGGAGACTTACTCCCTTTGGAGTCACATCCCATGTAGTAGGGAGGGTAATGAATTTATTTCAGAGTTGGGCTTGGAGAGAGAGAAAGGCCACATCTTAGCAACAAAAGAGGTTCTCTGGAGGTGACTTGTAGGCATAATTATGGGTAGACTTGGCCTCCCCTTTACAGCTGTAAGTTTCACAAGAGCAAGCCTCAAGATTGAGGGCTTAACTTATTAAGTAGTGGGTCCCTAATTTCACATAGCATATATTCTGTCCAAGCTAAACAATGTCTCACATTATCTTCACTTAGTTGTGCAATCATTATCACTCTCAATTTAAAGAATTATCGTAACACAAAATACTCCAAAGCTGTCAGCAGCCCCTAATTATTTATCCCTAGTATTAGAGTGGTACTAGTAAGGTATTCCTATTAAATATAGTGCATAGTATGCAATAGATAGTTTTTCCCATATACCACTTTGTTGTTAACTCCTTGTACCAGTGTGATACCTTAAATTTATATTTGTAGTGCTAATCTGTGGGATACATGCATTTAAACAACCACTTTTGATGTTGTTCACATTCAATGCAGCACTGATACTTATAATCCAATTAATGAACTATTATCACACCTGTCCATTCCCTTAAGTTCAACCACATTAACAGGTCTGTACATATTAGGTAATTGTATTAGTTAAAGTTCTCTATGGACACAGAATCATCAAGAGATATCTGTAAATATAAGATTTTATGAAAGTGTCTCAGGCAACTGTGGGGATGCATGAGTCCAGATTCCATAGGGCAGGCAGCAAACTGGCAACTCCAATGAAGGTGTTCAATGAACTCCTCAAGCAATGAACTGGCAACTCTGAGGAAGGTGTTCGATGAACAACTCAGCAAATGCTTCACTGGCTAGCCGAAGAAGAATTAAAGGTCCTCACTCTCTCTTCCTTAAAAGTCTTCAACTGATTGGATTAAATCCAGCTGACCGAATTATCTCATTGTAGAAGAAATGCCCTTTGTTGATGTAATCAGTCACAGGTGAAGTCAATTGACTGATGATTTAATAAACCACCCGCAAATGTACTTGCAATAACAGTTAGGATAGTGCTTGCTTGACCAGACACCTGGATGTCATCATCTGGCCAAGTTGCCACATAAACTTAACCATCACACTAATAATTCCCCCTTCTCTAGCTTCTGTCTATCTCTAGGTCTCCCCTATATACTACATTATAAGGCACAATTTTCTATTATTCATGGATTCCCATGTGATTTTATTTAAACTATATTTAAAGTTTGAGGCTGAGAATCAGAAATGTTGTGTTGTCTTGATTCTGCCACTCTGGTTTTGCTGAATGATTTCTGGAAAATCACCTAACCTCTCTGGGTTTTAGATTTTCTATTTGTGTGATGGAGTCAGATCAAAGAATTAACTTCAAATATATTTCCCTGTTCTAAAAATCTATGAGTCTATGATAATGCACAGAAATGCCTCCTTAATTCATTCTCATAACACAGTTCTATCTAGCTCTGCACTGTCTAATGTGGAAGGTAGACATCTGGCTAGTCCAAGCTGAGATGAGCTTTAAGTGAAGATTACACAGGGTTTTGAAGGCTTAGTACAAGAAAAGGAATGCGAAACATCTCATTAATTGTTTTTTATATTGTGTACATGTTGAGATGATAGTATTTTGGATATATTAGGTTGAATAAACTATATGATTAAAACTAAATTCTCCTATTTCTTTTTACTTTTATAATGCAGCTACTAGAGTGGTAATAATTACATATGTGGTTTGTGTTTTATTTCAGTTGGACAGCACTGGTCTGGATTGAATGATGTGCGCTACAGCTCAGCAAAAACATTTCTTACGTAGGTGAAGTGAGAATAAATCCCAACAGAAAGTCATTAATATGAAAGCTTATAGAAGTTGTTCCTGCACCTTACTTTAAGGACAAAGATTATCTATTTTTCTTGTATTGCAATTAATTTTCTCTTCTAACAAAAGAAATTCCTGAAATCTCAGCTTATAAGCAAATTGAACATGGCATCTAACATAAGTAGCACAGAAACCAGGAAGCAAAAATTCTCTTAATTATTGAAGTATTGAGAAAAGAATGGGTAGTTGTACTTTTGTCTTGTCTTCCTATCAGTGAAGGGTGTTCAGGTTCTAATGACTGCAAGGCTCTCTCAGTACAGAGAAACAAGTGGTGGAACAAAGCAGTTTTCATGGTATGCTTTCCTTCCTTAAGCTCTGTTTAGACCAAGCACCCTCAGCTTAGCTACTGGGTTTTCACTCATTGCATTTTTATTTCAGAAAAGGGTTTGGCAAACTATGGCCCGTAGGGCAAATCCAGCCTATTTACTGTCTTACAGAAAATGTTGGCTGACCTCTTTTAATGAAAATTAGAGAGAAAGAGTCAGAGACAGACAGAAGCACGGAGAAACAGAGACACGCACAAGAGTAAACTATTAGAGATTTTATGACCAGGGAACTAGATAAATAGCTGCTGCTGTCTTTCAAGTTTATGCTTAAGATAATGCTCTATAGAAATGTATACTTCACCTTGGATCAGTATTGGAGTGGGATCTCAGTGTACGTTCCAGTTTGCTAAACCTGCTGTTATGCAAAATCCCAGAAATGGATTGCCTTTTATGAAGGGGGTTTATTAGGTTACAAATTTACTGTCCTAAGGCCATACAATTGTCCAAACTAAGGCATCACCAAGAAGATGCCTTCACTGAAGAAAGGCTGATGGCTTCCAGGGTTCCTCTGTCACATGGGAAGGTACATGGCGACCTCTGCTGGTTCTTCTCTCCTGGGCTCCAGTTTCAAAATGGTGTTCTCCAACATGTCTCTGGGTGTTTTTTCTCTTTCAGCTCCTGTGCATCCTTGCTTGTCTCTCTCTAACCATCTGTAAGCCCTCTTCAAAATGTCTCTCTCAGCTTCTCTGAGTTTTCTCTCTCTTGTGAGCTTTCTTAAGGACTCCAGTAAACTAATCAAGACCCACCTTGAATGGGCCGGGTCACATCTCCATGGAAATAATCTAATGAAAAGTCCCACCCACAGTTTGGTGGGTCACATTTCCATGGAAACAACCTAATCAAAAGATCCCACCCACAATAGGGCTGCCCCCACATGATTACATTAAAGAACATGGCTTTTTATGGGGTACATAACGGATTCAAACCAGCACAGTGTATATGTGCGTATTTATATACATACATACATACATACATACATGTGTATACATGTAGACACACACACACACACATATACTTGTGTGTGTATATACATAAAATATACTATATAAACCATAATGATGCTCTTTCAAGGAAATCCTGGAAAGATATCACTCAAGATAAGACATAAAGAAATAGCAATGTATTCATCTTAATAACTGTGTCTCTTTTATTGGCTGCTTAATTTAAATTTTTATTCTTCTCAATGACTTCATTTTTTGCTTTAAGAATCTTTGTTTTTAAACTGCTTGAATGAATAACCATTTTATTGATCTTATTTATGTATTCAAAAACTCACATCATGCTATTAATTTACTTTAAGAACAGCTTTTACTGCACTTGGCAAATTTTTATATATAGTCTCCTAGTTATTATTTTCTCAATAGGATGTAACTGCAGTTGTCTTTTTTTCTTTGACCCAATAATTATTTATGAGATTGTTAAAAAAAGTTTAAAAATGTCCAAATAGGAGAAACTTATTTGCATACTATTTTATCACTTTTAAAGCATCTGCCTTCATAATCAAGTAATTTTTCTCTGTTAACTTACTGATGTGAATATATTTTTAATATTAAATAATCCTTGCATTTCTGATGAATTTAATTTGCATTTATTTATTTATTCATTATATTTAGCAAGCACATATGTAGCACTTAGTATATTCTAGGCACTGTTCTTTTTTTCTTTAGAATGTTTGTATGGTTATAAACACTTGATAAATATACATTCATTTGATATTTCATTTAGAATTTTTGCCTCAGTAGAAATAATTGAGATTGCTTTAAAGTAGTGAATGTGTGTTATGTGAACATGTTCTATTATTGTTAGGTTCAAGTAACAACATTGTTGGAGATGTATAAAATTAATTGAGAAGGTTTTTACATTTCTAATTAAATAATACACAAATAATCTGTTTCTTGAAGGGTTGACAGAACTCCCCAATGAAACCATTTTGACTGGTGTTTTATGGAGAGGAGGTACTTTTTGAAAATTTGTAAAATTGTTCTATGTCTATTCACTTATTGATATTCCACTTCTTTGTGAGTTAGTTATACTTTTTTTCAGAAAATCATCAAATGATAAGAGAGAACATATATGTATATATGTTCTGATTGGAATTTATTAATTGGGAATTTATTAAGGATAATTAAAACATTTATAACTTTTATTCTTCCCATCCAGAAATATAATCTGTTTCATCATATTTTTCCAGTCATCTTTATATCATATGGTGAAATGTTATAGTTTTTCCCCCCAAATTCTTTACACACTGTAAATGCACTGTTTCATTTAGTCTAGTTTTTTTGGGTAAATTTTGCTGGTAATGTGAATGGGCTCTTTTTTCATTCCATTTTCTGATTGGCTATTCCCAGTATACAGGAAAGTTATTGTTTTATATGTTTACCTTGTGTTTGGGTATGCTACCACACTTTCATTTCAGTTGGTGCTCTTGGACTTCATTTGTATCATTTTCAAATTTTATTGTTTTTCTTCCTTTTCAATGTATACATTCATTTATTATTTTGACTTTTTGCATTGGCCAGATCACCAGAGTCATCCTGGGTAGTGGTAACAACTGACCACTTTAAATTTGTTTCTGATTAAAATGGAATGCCTTGAGTGTCTCATGGTTAAATATGAATTTGCTATAGATTTATGGTCAGTTTTATTTATCATATTGAGGAAGTTTCCTTATTTTCCTAGTTAATTAAAAGGTTTTATTTTATTTTATTTTATTTTGTTGTTTCATTGTTGTTGTTGTTAAGGTTTTTGAATGTTAATTTAGGACTGAATGATGGATTTTATTAGTGCCTTTCTGTCATCTATGAATAAGATCGATCACTTGCTTTCTGTTCTTTCAACTAGTAATGAAGTGGAATTTGCTGGCCTTATTAAAGCTAAAGAATTCTCACTATGTGCTATGAGGGTAAGGAAGAAACTAGGCCTTTAACCAGCAGCGTCTCAGGCCTCCTTCTTGGCAGGGGGAGGAGGGATGATTTCAGATAGATACCCTCATTCTTTTTTTATTATTATTATTATTCAATTTTATTGAGATATATTCACATATCATACAGTCATCCAAGGTCTACAATCAATTGTTCACAGTACCATCCTACAGTTGTGCAATGATCACCCCAATCTATTTGTTGAACATTTTCCTTGTACCAGAAAAAGTGAAAGTAAGAATACAATATAAAAGTAAAGAAGAACACCCAAATCACTCCCCGCACCCTATTTTTCATTTAGTTTTTTGTTCCCATTTTTCTACTCATCCATATTCTGGATAAAGGGAGTGCGATCCACAAGGCTTTCACAATCACACTGTCACCTCTTGTAAGCTACATTGCTATACAATCGTCTTCGAGAGTCAAGGCTACTGTAGATACCCTCATTCTTTTTTTTTTTTTAATTCATTTTATTGAGATACATTCACATACCATGCAGTCGTACAAAACAAATCGTACATTTTATTGTTCACAGTACCATTACATAGTTGTGCATTCATCACCAAAATCAATCCCTGACACCTTCATTACCACACACACACAAATAACAAGAATAAAAATTAAAGTGAAAAAGAGCAATTGAAGTAAAAAAGAACACTGGGTGCCTTTGTTTGTTTGTTTGTTTGTTTTGCTTCCCTCATTTTTCTACTCATCCATCCATAAACTAGACAAAGGGGAGTGTGGTCCATATGGCTTTCCCAATCACATTGTCACCCCTCATAAGCTACATTTTTATACAATCGTCTTCAAGATTCATAGATTCTGGGTTGTAGTTTGATAGTTTCAGGTATTTACTGCTAGCTACTCCGATTTGCTAGAACCTAAAAAGGGTTGTCTATGTTGTGCGTAAGAGTGCCCACCCGAGTGACCTCTCGGCTCCTTTTGGAATCTCTCTGCCACTGTAGCTTATTTCATTTCCTTTCACATCCTCCTTTTGGTGAAGAATATGTTCTCCATCCCATGATGCCGGGTCTAGATTCCTTCCCGGGAGTCATATTACACATTGCCAGGGAGATTCACTCCCCTGGGTGTCTGATCCCACGTAGGGGGGAGGGCAGTGATTTCACCTTTCAAGTTGGCTTAGCTAGAGAGAGAGGGCCACATCTGAGCAACAAAGAGGCATTCAGGAGGAGGCTCTTAGGCACAATTATAGGGAGGCCTAGCCTCTCCTTTGCAGCAACAATCTTCCCAAGGGCAAGTCCTGTGGTAGAGGGCTCAGCCCATCAAACCACCAGTCCCCTATGTCTGTGAGCACATCAGCAACCATAGAGGGGGGGAAGCCCAATACCCCTGTATTCTCTACCAGCTCTTCAAGAGGGCGCTGCATATTTTTTTCATTTTTTCTTTTTTCTTTTTTTTCTTTAATTAACTTTTTTTTTAAATCAACTATACCAAAAAAAATTAAAAAACATACAATAAAAAAACATTTCAAACAAACCCTAACAAGGGAGTAAGAAAAAGACAACTAACCTAAGACAACTACTTTACTTCTAACATGTTCCTACTCTACTCCAAGAAAATAACCTAATATAGCAACATTTCTGTGAACTTGTTCCTACCATACCCATCAGAAATTAACAGACCATAGTCATTCCTGGGCATCCCCAGAATGTTACATTTATCCTCAATAGCTTTTCTGTTCTTATTGAGATACCCTCATTCTTAAGACAAGTGACTGAGGAACTGAAATTGGACTTCACGGTTCCTTCTAGCCATCCTCCTTCTCTCTCTCCGTTTTACTTTTAGTGCTCTAGTCTTAGAATTAGTGCCATCTCTACTCATTTTGTCTCTTTTAACACTTAAGTTTTCAATTGAGCCTAACCAATCTGGTTGCAATGACTACTCCACAGAAGGCATTATTGACATTATTTTCTCTCGCTGATCTCTTTGTAACTTTTACTATCCCCTACTCCTTAAGTCATTCCAAGTCTGGGATTATCAAACAGATCTTACTCTCTTTGTCACTCTTGAAATGTTTGCTGATATTAAATCACTGTATGCTTTCTATGACAATGCAGGACTACTGATATGTGGAATCCAACAAAATCCTATCTTTAAGTCCATACATTTTTACTACGCTAGGTTACATCTGCCTTCAGTAGATGAAATAATTTCATATGTCATGCTTATTATGTGGGCACCTAGCTATTTCCTTGGAACACAGAATGCAATACGGGGGGAAAGTGGGAAGCCTGAGTCAGGTGAGATTTTCTTATCCCTGAAAAAAAATGAGGAGGGGGATCTAAAATAGAAATTAAATTAACTTATAGAGAAAATCATGTTGCGTTTTGGCACACCTGAGCATGCATACTAAGACTTCACATGTATCCTATTTTAATACGCACCTAAACCTCAGGAGTTTATATCCTCACGTCCACTACACTATGCACAAGCCATCACTTGAATACAGTGGGATATATAAAGTTTCAGTATTTTTGGTATTTAATTTCTTGCTCAAATTTTGTATTTCCTTCATGCTAGCAGCAAATGTAATCCTCACTAATTTTATCATTTTAAAATGGTAGAAAGCAAAGGAGACTTTAAGAAGAATTTCACAAGCCTCACTAAGAGGGTTTAACTATATTGAAAGGGTGAAAAAATGAGATTTGTGTTGTAGAAAATTAGCTTGGGGAGTAGCGTGGAGGATAGACTGGAGGCAGATGGACTAGTGAGGAAGGTCCTGTGGCAGTTTGGTTGGGAAATAAGTCTGAACTGAGGAAGTGATGCCAACACGACAGGTTTGAGAACCGTTTAGGAAGTTGTTGGTGGCCAGTTGAACTATGGGGCTGAGGAAATCAGAGGTTCATTGAGGTAGAGGATGAGTTCAGTCTGGGGCATATTTGGTTGAGGTTCCTGGTGGACACAGAGGAGATGATGGTGATTCAGGTGAATAGATAGGTTTGGAGCGTGATATGAAGGTATGCTTGGGAGACGTGTTTTGGAGGCATCAGCTTAAAGAGTTAGAGGAAGTAAGCAGCTGTGAGAAAAGAGGGAAAAAGTATAGTGACTACTTTCTCTTAGTTTCTCAGTAGATGTAAATATAACCTGAGTAAGTCTTAACATTGAAATCAGGCTACACCGTATTATTCTGAAGTAAATAAAAAATATATAACAATTTATGAATTTTAGCTTGAGAATTTAAGTAGGAAGAATTTTTCCTTAGATGAGTGTTTCTCAACTGTAGTAATTTTGTCCCCCCAGGAGATATTTGGCAATATCTAGAGACATTTTTAGTTGTCATAACTGCAGGAGGGAGCAGGGAGTTGCTACTGGCCTCTACTGATAGAGGCCAGAGATGCTGTCAAATATCCTACATTTCACGGGACAGCCGCCAGCAAAGAATTATCCAGCCCAAAACGTCAATAGTGCCAAGGTTGAGAAACTCCTGCCTTAGACAATTGAACTAACAATTTTGTTGAAAGAGCTGAAATCATCCTTAAATTGTTTTTGTGATCAAGAAACACTGCAGAAGGTCTTTGATGTAATGCATGAAAGAATCTTGGTATCCTGCCTGGAAAGTCCCATTCCAGTTAGCTTTTCTAAATCAGAAGGCTACTTACCTGGCCCAAAAGCCCTGTGTGCACAGTTGTGCTCTGGGAGGACACGATGTTGAGAGCTGCAAGAAAGCATGGCACTTTTACCGAGTTAATGTAAAGGTGACAATTTCTATACCATGGGAACAAATGGGAAAGCATAAGCAACCAAGGACATCTAAAAACTGGAGGCTTGAAAATGACCATTGAATTTATCTATTGCATTGCCAGATATGAGGACAGAAAGATGGTGAAGGTGTTCAGCAACATAGCGTAGTGGTTAAGAGCATGGGTCACTGAGAGCAGCTGCCTAAGTTTGATTCCCGATCCTATGACTCTGTTGAGTGATCTTAAGCAAATTACTTATCCTCCATGTGCTGCACTTTTCTCATCTGTAAAATGGGGATTAAAAATAGCACCTGTCTCAGAGAGTTGTGGTTGGGAATAAATCAAATTATTACACATACAGTTGGTGGATGGTAGATGCTCAGTAAATGTCATCTGCATGAGCTTTGGGAGACTAGTTGGTAGAGTGTATTATCAATTGAGCAAAAGAAGACCGGGACCCAGCCCACTGGTTCCAAAGTGATCTCCACTAAGGGCTTCCAGGTAATTGACTTAAAGATATTTACTGTATTAATGCTGAGAGAATGACAATACCTATTATTTCTTTTTGGAACAAAACAATAATTTGCTTATCAATATTTGTTAAAAGGTGGTGATATCCTTGCTATTGTTTGCACTAGTTTCTGCATAGTGAAGGGAAGTAGATGAAATAGACTCATGCTTTTCAAACTGTGGTTCTCATACCCCTAATGAAACCCTGGGAACCACAGATAAGGCTGGCAATAATAAGACTCTAAATCATTCCAAAGGATCCAAATGCAGCAACTGCATACTTACAAATGTCACTGTAATATTTAAATCCTTTTTATCATTACTTACTAATTGTGTAGTCTTTGACAAATTGCTTAGCCTGTGTCTCTGTTTCCTTATCTACAAAATGAGGATAATAGAATGTATATACTAAAATTCCTGTGAGGATAAAATAGGAAACTATATGAAAAGTACTAGGCACAGTATATACAGAAAATGTTCAGTAAATGTCAGCTATTAGTATTTTAAATATCTAGCAAATACTGATGTTCAGGCAAAAATTTAAATAAATTCTAAATATGAACTGCAAGATGTCACAGAAATTTCACATTTACAGTGGGTCACTTTGGGGCACTATTTGTGTACTATTTTGCTTTTCTTCTGAGAACACTTTGGTGTAAATTTTTGAGAATCACAGCTGCAGGTGCCCTTTTGGTCCACTGGATAGCTAAGTAATGTTTCTGACCAATAATCTTAGATGCTGTCTACAAAATCTTATGAATAGGCAGATACTCAACATCATATTCAGCTGTTTAAAGTTTCACCATCTCACACTCATTAATCATCTGTTACATTCATTAATCAGGTTGCAAAACAGGATCATTAACAACTGTGCCAGATGTGAGAAAATCCCGTCTCAAAGCCATGCTTGCTGGATTACTCCACAGACTGGGTTATGGCCCAGAGCATCATCAGATGGTGACATAATTGTGGAGTTCAGAGGAGCTGTAAGACTTGGGTAATTTCTTGAGCTATGGATCTACACAACCAGAGAGATAGAAAGACAGGCCCATGTACAGGGCAAGCAGAGCTGAGACACTAAAAACTTCCAGATAACCCCACTTGGAAATAAAATCAATATACTAAAATTTGTGGTAGCAAAATTTGTAAAGTGAAGATCTGTCTACATTTTCAGATTACCTGAAGTTCTGAATTTTAGTGAATCCATGATTCATATCTGTTTTTCTCATATTTTATCTTTAATTTTTTAATAGAAGATGAGGATTTAGCTTTCCTTTCCCCCTATTTCCCACCCCTCACACATCACTTCATTTTCTTAAGTTGTATCATTTTTAAAAAATTGTTAGTGTAATTTTTATTTTGTAATAATTATTACTCTGTAAGTATTATTCACCATTGGGCCATTTAATGTACTATGATTACCCTTCTTCTCTCTTTCTTTTTTCATTTGTTTAGTTTTCTGTTGTACACAATACCTGTCACTGATTTATCACCAAACTCATCAACAGAACTGTAAAATCACTCTCAATATAGTCTGATTTATCAAGTAATCTAACATTTTCATTGTCATCCTGGAGACATGTCTACTGGAATGCTCCACTTTCTACTCCAATCTGGAACAGTTTCTCCTGTTTCTCTGATTATATTAATTATAGATGTTTTGGGCTTTTCTTAAGAGACTCTACATTGCCTGCTTTTGCTGAGCTTCTTTTTCTTATTTGTTTGCTTTGGTCTCTGTATTTCTTATTGGCTGCTTTCTTCATAGAGCTGGTGATCCTTGGCTTTCCACTCAAACAGTGTGGCCCCAAAATACTTTGTGTTCCTGGGCAGGCTTCAGTGCTGGGCTTCTCTGTGGGGTGTTCTGGCTGTGATGTCTTGTTGGAGGAGCCCAAGCAGCCAACATCTGTAGTTCTTTTTCCTCAGGCTGGTTGTTTTACCAGAAAAGAATCCTCTGTCTCTTGCCCATGGTTAATAAGAATGGCTGTCAATGTTTTTGAAGCAAAACAGAGGGCCCTGTGGTAAGGTTGTGCCTATTCTGTGTGCAGATTACTCCTTATCGCTCCTGTTTTCTGGATGATGCCCCACCGTCAGCAAGGCCTGTGGTCCCTGAGGCCAGAATTGCTGCCGTGCAACCTGCTGGAGAGGAAACCTCCTGCGTCAGCAGGGGACAGGGGTGGACAGTCATTTGGCTGCATGGGAAATGGGGTGGGCATTAGGAGAGTTAACTGTCTTCCTCAAACAGTTCTCCTGTTTCAGTCACACCTGTCCCTTCACTTTCAGATGTCTCCACTGACTCCACTTTCTGAGTTTTTAAGGAGCTTTGTAGCACTAACCAGCTAACTTCTCAGTGTCATCCCATCTGCTTTCCAGCTTTTAAATTTTTGCTTTGATTATTCCTTTTCCCATTCTCTATTTTTCTTCTTGGTTTATGCCTTTAAACCATTATTTCAATGGGGTTTCAGAAGAGGGTAGTGATGAGTATGTCTTTATTCTGCCATTTTAATTGAAAATCCCCATAGTCACTTATTATTGTTATTTCTAACCCATACAATTTTTATTTTTATTTTTTCCATTTAGAGAAAGGAAGAAAGAAGAGAACAGAGGCAGAAGCAGAGTTCTGATATTTCACTAAGATTTATTAAAGTAAAAATAAGGAGGAGCTCACCTCTCCAGGAACTTTCTTTTGGTGCTTGATGCCTAGATGCCACACAAGCAGGCCGCCACACTAACCCTTCCTGGAATCAGATCGTCTGTCTGGTTCATGCATTTTCAAATTCTTGTCTAAGGTGAAGCATTAGACATACTGCCCTCATAGTAGCCTTGGTGAGCAGGTAGAATTTGATATACACTGTTTTGTTTTATATACAATCACTCAGGAACTCACTGACTTCTGACGTTTTGGGACATCTCTTCCGATGTATTTATCATGTTTTGGTTTGGTCTCTTTCATCACACTCATACAATAACTATAAGAAACAAGCTTTAAGCAGACTGACAGACGTCGAAAGGGAACCTACTTGTCATTTTGTACAGTCTTAGATGACTATGGCCTATCCTATGCTGACATAATACATGCCCAAAGAATTATCTTTAAGGACCCCAAAGAAAAACTATTTACTATTTGTTATTATCCACTGAGCCGGGGAAAGCCTTGATCTTTAAATAAATTATCGAAATTGTGGAAACCTAACCTTTAGTCTTGAAAGAACTTAGCTAACATGAAACAATTTTTCAAAAGAAACTTTTATTAAATATCTGTTTAGCTTGTTTACACCAAACTGCTCTCTCCAATCTAAATAAAAATCCTGGTCAAGCTGGGGTGCCATTAAAGTTGGCCACAATTAAGATTCTAACCAGGTAATTTAAAAATATTTAGTAATTTCAATTATTTGTAATATATTCAATAGTAATAGTGCATGCCTATGGTGCTTCAGAAATTGGAATTATTAGTCCCAATATATAGATGAGGAAATTGAGGTTCAGATTACTATATGAAATTGCTTATCTAATGTCGAACAGTTAGTGAGAAAATGAAGGAGCTGGTACACAATCCTGGTACTTAGAAACTGCTACAATGCATAGGTCTTTTTCATAAAATTCTTGCATTCAACTACATAGGGATGTGGGGAAAGTGATCAAGGACATGCAAGGAAAAAAGAAGTGAGGAGGGGTATAAACTAGACTGAAAGATAATAGACATAGAACCCTCTTCTCACCCCGCCCCCCCAAAAACCTTTTAATCAGGAAGACTTCTTCATAACTTCAGAATTTAATTGCTATTTACTTCATCTGGGCCTGGAATTGTTTATATATGCTTGGTATTTTGAAAACATTGACTGACCTTGTATAAAAAGATCACTCTGAGATTATTTCACACAACAGCCTATGTTTGCTAGAACGTGTACTTGTTCTAGCCAAATTCCAGGAATTGAAGAAAAACCAACTGCTTATCAGTTTCCAACATGAAGGAAGAGCAAACTTGTTTATAAGAGAGTATCTCTGGTTTCATTTCGACCTGGGTTTAGTAGCCAATAGCTTTGCTCAGGTAGTGGCCCCAGTCCGTGCAAGGACACCAGGCTGACGGGAATTTCATCTGTGTGTCCTCTGTTCAGCTCTTCCTGGGGCTCTGCGTGGAGGCAGCCTTCACTTGATTTGCATACAGAATTTGAATGCCATTACCTCTTAAGACAACCAGACAAAATGGTTTAGAAGACGAATGGAAAATCTCTCCACATTTACTAAATATCCTGGATTCTTATTACAAAGAATAAAAGGATAGCCTTTTACTATTTCTGAGAAAAGCTTAGGTGGCAGTGAAATAAAGCGGTTTTCCTTCTTTTTCTTCAGAGACAGGCTTTCACCTGAGAGAAGGTTCTGAAGAGCCTGGTAAATAAACGGAAACCTAATACTACCAACATGTAGGGAGCAGAATGATTTCTGTATTAAGGGAAATGATGAATGTTTTCACATTATGGGAACCGTTTTAAGCACAACCTGAAAATAGTGTTTCAGACATATGTGAAGACATAGAGAAATTTGTCTCTACACTTTAAACCTTTTCTCTTTCACAAGGATTTTTAGAAGGAAGATGCTTTGGACTAAAGCTAAGGAAACGCGAGACAAAACCTCTAGCCTTGAGTGTTGCTGCCACCTGCATGGCAGGATAACTACAAACAAAATCCAGCACCTTTCCAAACGGCCATCGATGGCAGCATGCAAACATGCTTTGGAAATCACCAATTGGTTTCTTTACTTGATTATCTCAATAACAATTGAGGTGATAGTTTTGTTATTTCAATGTGCTTCCTACCTCAAATTCTTGCATAATTTTTGTTAAATGTTTTTGCTTAGATTTGTAGGAATACACTGATTATTTGAAATAGGGGCTGATTCAAGGAAATCTTCCTTATAAAGGCAATGCCAAATGCAACTTGTGCCCCATGGCTATGGGGAGGGGATGAAGGTTCTTAATCTACCCGTGCTACATTATTTTTCTTGGCAGGCTTTAAATTACAAAAAGAAAAATAAAACAAAACAATATTCCCCTCCGTCTATTATAACTAGAAATGGATGCAAATGGAGACTATCTAGATGGAAGAGCTCCTTTGCTATAGATAAAAGGTTATTTCTGATAGAAAATGTATTTGCCACTTCAGATTTAACAAGAATTCTCTTTTACAAAGTCTAAAGGAACCTTGTGAAATGTCGAGAACATATCATAGACTGTGCCTTTATCTTAGATGACCACAATGCTCAGTTACGAAGCTGTTTGAAAACACCTTCTCCCTAGAAAATACACATCCAAGATCAGAAAGCTGATTGATGACCTTACAAATAATTGCAATTATGATGATTGCTAAGTGAATAAATGATGGGTTTTGTAAGCATGTGCCAACTAACTATTCCTTTTCTACAGTGTTATGAATATTGGCATTCTGTGGACATTTGGCATCTTGCAGATTTAGGTGCAGTGTTGTACTAAGAATGTACTGATTATCTTCAATGTTAAAAACCTTGTGTCCTTGAAAAAAAATCACCACCACTTTTTCCACTAGTTGGATGGTGAATGCAAAAGAGCATCCCTAAAATTGATGATAGGAAAATATATTTTTATGCATAGGAAAAAAAGGCATTTGGAGAAACAATGTCAAAAAGGAGAACCATATATGCTCAACATGTACCCCATGAGAAATAAGTCATTTCAAACATTTTCAATAGTCTATGGCTTCAGTTTTCACATATTATTAAAATAACTATTTCTTGTGCTTTGTATCATCATAACCACGGTCATAATGATGCAATTGCCACAGTCCATTTACCTGTAGCATGCCTACTGGGATAAAGGTGACAGGGACTTAATGATGACAAAATACTCACCAACCAAGATGTATAATATTTAAATGCAACATTTATTTTTAAAATGCTAAATTAATGCAAAAAAAAAATCTATGATGAATAACATATTGAAATTTTAAATAAAGACAGGAATGAAAGGGTTGGGATGAAGGTGTAAGTCCTGACCCTGCTGTGTAGACAATGAAATGATATGTCTGTCTTCCAGAGGGCCACAGGCTGGATGGGAATTTCCCATGTCATGCTTTTACTGAGATCTGTTAATTGCCAGGTTACATTTTTCTCGTACATGTCGTCCACAGGCCCTTGTTGACCGAATCACAACACAGAGAAACCACAGAATCACGTAAACTCATCAGAAAGTTTTAACTCTTCAACTTGCTTAGTTACAGCTAATTTTGAAAATATTATAAAAAACTATGTGAATGCTTACAAAGCAGTGACTTTCTTATGAAATTAAACAACTGTGGGCAGTTTACTTTTAAAATATCTTTTTGTAGAGACTCAAAGGGCACATAACACTGCATTTAAATAACTGAGCAATCAAAATGTGTGCAATATAAAATTTTAAAAAAATTACATGAATGAGTCCACTCTGTGAAAGTAAGACTTTAAAATCAATTGGAATAAATGTATTCTGAACCTTCAAATATTCAATTATTTAATAATTTAATAGTTTTAAATAATTACTTAATAATTTAATAATAGTAATTCAATTATTTTAATCTGCCCTCTAAAGCTTGATGAAAAGAATCTTTTCTAAAATAATGTTCATTTAAATAATTAGAAAAAGCACAGAACACTGGGAGGGAGATGTATAAGGAAGGAAATCAAGATCACCACAGACATGACCATCTGGAGATAGAATGTTAAAGTTTAGCAAAATGTTTTTGTGTCATTTTTCTAATAGTGACATGTTCAGAGTAGCCTTAACTTAGTTTCTAAAATAGCAACAGAATGTTTTAGCCCTGAAGCTGCTTCTCTAATTATGTCTTTATAATACTATAAATTGTGCCTTCTATTTGAAGTGTTTTACAGTTTTCAGAATGCTTTCTCCATACCATCTCATGGAGCTCCTTTGGGCGAACCCTGTGAGGGGAATCTCTGTCACGGATGGGGAAATAAGGCTCTGCTAAGCAGAGCAAGGACACACTGCTGGGAAACTGCTGGGAACCATGGCAGTGAGCCTTCTACCCTGAAACCGAGATTCTTTGAGTAGAATAACCTTCCTCTGCAAGATAGCCAATGTGTATTTTCACAATGAATAAAAGAATCCAGGGTTTGCAAATTTGAAAAGATGCTATTTCTTTGGGGTGATATATATATAATCATAAGAATCACCAAGATGATTACTAAACAAAACAAAACAAAAGGAAACAAGAATTTTATTCAATGAGTTATTTATTACAATGACAAGGAAGACTCTGGATACAAGCATGCTTGCTAATACAAGTACTCTACTTAATCTTGTTACCCAAGGCTAGAAGTGTAAAAGGACAGATACTTAATCAAGAGGCAGACAGTTTTGAGTTTCTAGCTGTTGTACCAAATGGTTAGGATCACCATGTGGTTAATCCATTTAATTGCATGAAATTTGCTATTTTAAGTCTACTCATGACAGAAATTACTGAAACATATTGAATGTAAGTCAAGAAAAATAAAATCATTTCTAAACAGACTAGTAGATTTGTGTCATAGCATACTTGCACATGGATGTTAGGAAAACATTATGTAAATATTTACCTCTAAGACTCTCATTTTTAGAAATTAAGTTTTGATAGTTAATAGTGTTGGTGTGCAGAATTCATAATGAAAGAAGATTTTAATTAAACTCATTTTTAAATTCTACCTACCATAAGATATGCTACAAAAAAAATCTTTTAAAAACCCCATTGTAATGTTGACAGTTCTGATTTCATATGGCTAGTGACATCCTAAAGTATTTATCAGAGATTCAATATTCGTTTCCTTAGACCTGAAAAATGCTAATTATGTCAACCTTTAAAAGTTATTTTTATTTTTCTTTGAAAAGAAAATAGTTGGAGGTAGGTACAAAATAATGACACTTATTTTTAATATATAGACCAGAACTTGGGCATCCAAATAAGTTTTAAGTATTAAAATTGCTCTTTTGTGGAGAGGCTAAGCCTACTCATAATTGTGTCTAAGAGTCACCCCCAGAGAACCTCTTTTGTTGCTCAGATGTGGCCTCTCTCTCTAAGCCAACTCAGCAGGTAAACTCACCCCTCCTCTCCCTATATGGGACATGACTCCCAGGGGTATAAATCTCCCTGGCAATGTGGGACTTGACTCCTGGGGATGAGCCTGGACCCTGCATTGTGTGATTGAGAAAGTCTTCTGGACCAAAAGGGGGAAGACAAATGAAACTGGGGGTAACTCGTATGCATTATATAGATACCCTTTATATTTTTTAGTTTATTAGAATAGTTAGAAGGAAACATCTGAAACTGTTGAACTGCAATCCAGTATCTTAGATTCTTGAAGGTGAACTTGTAACTATAGAGCTTAGATGGTGTGAATGTGTGATTGTGAAAACCTATGGCTCATACTCCCTTTACCTAGTGTGTGGACAAATGAGTAGAAAAATGGGAACAAAAAGTAAATGAATAATATGGGGGAGGGGGAGTATGGTATGTCTTGGATGTTCTTTTTATGTTTATTTTTATTCTTATTTTTATTTTTTTGAGTAATGAAAATGTTCAAAAATTGACTGTGGTGATGAATGCACAACTATATGATGATACTGTGAACAACTGTTTCATACTTTGGATGACTGTATGGTATGTGAACATATTTCAATTAAAAAAAAATTGCCCTTTTGAGGGGATATATACTTATCTGATATTGCCATCATTCAAAATGTTGTTGATAGTCCTTCTTGTAAAGGCCGTTAGAGACAATATACAGCATGCAAGAAAATGTCATTCCATTGCCCAGCTTGCTATCTTCCTTTATTCTGAAACTTGTTCCAAGTGGCTTTTGGCTGTTTGCAAGGGAGGGGGGTGGGGGAAGTATACACAGCCATTTTCAAAGGATGACAATTTTCCATAATTGTGCATATTAAAAAATGTTACAGTTTCTGAAGTACAACTCTCTAAAGTAATTTCAGTAAATGACAAGTCAAGACATTCTAGGAAGTAAAGAACATATACTTTACTTTACTTTAAAGGAGTCACACTCATTTCATGTCTATATTCTGTTATATTCATTTCAGGTCAATCATTAATTAGATCTCTCCATCCTTCCTGACCTCTGCAACCCAGCACAGGGTCTGATGTATGATGCTGGTTGTTTGTTGAGTTGAAGTGACTTGCACTTCATTTTAGATAGATAGATGCTTGAGATATAAACCATATATATAACACCATTTCCATTTTTCTGTGTTTATAATATATGTACATAATCTTTTTGATGATTTTCTATAAATACAGGAATTGTACACATAAATCATGACAAATAAAAATCAGATCACTAAAGGCCTTAATAGATGAGCACTTTATGTCTGTCCCTATTTATATTGGTTTGCATATTTTAATTTTAGAATTCCTGCTAGCCAAGCTTCTTTCTGGGAAGAGAACTACAAGAGTTTATACATTATAAGGATCAATTGTGATGTGTCATAAGTAGACTTCCCTTCCCTAGTTCACATCTGTACTGTATGGCCGATAAGATCAACATTTAGCTAAAAATGCCTCTATGTAATTAGAAGTCCAAAAGACCACACAAGGTTGGTCCCTCTTATATGGTGAATCACTTATTTGGGCTAATTGGTAACTAAATGGGATTGGCTATTTGTTGACAACATTTAATGCTTAGGGTGAGATTTACTGCAGAGTGACTGATCTGAATTAAAACATTTACTTAAACAAATGTCCTAACCTAACAAATCAAATTTGGTAAAGTTTTAGATTGAATTAACAATGAAGCATTGTGTGTTACAGTGGGTTTTATTGTTGCTTATTACATAATTCAGGAACTGAAAAGATGGAATAAAATCTAAAAAAGTAGTATATTGATGTCTGAAGGCTGGCATTCCTTATTGGAAATATTAACAGAAAAGTAACAAGCAGGAATATAAAGTGATTTAGACAATGCTTTAGATGAATGTGGGTATTTTTAAATCAGTAATTATAATTTCAAAACACTCTGGCTAAAGTACTAGAAAATTCATTGCATCCTAACACTTAACTAATAACAACAGTGCTTATATCCAATGATAAACAAATGGCATGTTTTGGGTTTCCCCAATTCCTACAGATGAGATTCCATTTAGCAAACCTTGCAGGAGCACACCATTGCTATCCACGAATGATGCTTTGTCTCACCTGGCAAGAAAACAGATATTTAGATTATATGGTGAAATAAACAAAGAAAAAAAGAAGAAAGGAAGGAAGGGAGAGAAGGAGGGAGAAAAGGAGGAAGAGAAAAAAGTGGAAGGGAAGTGAGAAAGATGAGGAAGGGAGGGAGGGATTGCCTATAATTTCTACTTTTCATAATTATCCCAAAATAAAGACATTCTGGTATAAATCACCAGTGCCCCAGTTAAAGGCATTTTAATTTCATACATTATTAATATAGGTAGATTTGAAAAAAATTGCCAAGGACGATGAAAGGTTTCAACAAGATGTATTTGTTTTGAAATTAGTAAATTACCAAAAATTTCAAGCAGCTGAATTGTTCTTAGAGTAATCCACAACTGCAGTTTTAGGGTTGAAATTTATAATTTATTAGAAATATGGTTTGACTTACAGAGTCAAAAGAGCATTTATTTTTTCAGACTACTTGGATGGTTGTAATTATAAGATAAAAAAATCACTTGATTTAAATTAATTTGACTAGCAAACTAATTTGAGCATCGTGCCTTGTTAACTATTTCTGAACACATTTTGTATTGATGATGTGACAACGCATATTAACTCTCACTCCTACTGGCAAAAATTCAAAAGGCCAATTCTTTGGTTTAATTAAACCAACATTGTATACTAAGCATATAAATATATATAATTATAGCTTACAATTTTATATTATTTTAAAAATTATTAGGTTGATGCTTAAATTTTTTTCCCTTTGGGCCAATTAAAAATACTTATATTGTTAAACATAACTGGAAGAATAGCTTATATGTTTTTGCTACTGAAATTGTTCCTGCTTCTTCTAGAACACTTTTTTTTAGTACAAGCCATAAGTATGTTCCCAATGGCTATGATTGATGGGCTGCTCACACGTTCCACATTTTTTCTGCTTCATGCATCATCATCAGCCATCTCCTACACTCCAGTCCTGAATCTGTCCTACTTTCTGTTACCTGATTTTTGCTGGTGATTCATGAGCCAGAATAGTAAGGAGAAAAAAAATCCACCTTGGTTTTCACAAGGTAGTATCCGTTGGAAACTCTGTGAGAAAGCTAGTTTTGTTAATCAGATTCATGCAAATGTAATATTGATTGACAATGATGTATACAGGTCTACACACATAATGTGCTACACAGAAACAACTAAAATGTTCTATTAATGGCAGAAATCATACTGATTGTAAACTACTTCAGAATGACATGAAAATTCTTATCTGAATGCATTTGTTTGGACTTCCAAGCTCTTGTCATTACTATTTTCAGTTGAAGGACCTTTTAAGTGCACTGTCCCTAGTGAACTAGGAAATAAAATTCTTAATTTTCTAAACCAATAAGGTGATGAAAGCTCAAGGATTCTCATTAACAGTTGGAGAAAAATTGTGAATGTCACACTAAATTTTGTATCATTATGTGTGAAAAAAGATGAGGGACAATGGACACAATTTTTCTTCTGGAGCAGGGGAATGAAGCGTTAATCACTGTATAGGAAACAGTTAACAAGAAGCCAACCAGCCAAAGACTAAACTGAACTACTTTTTGATAACATCTTTCAGATTCAAAAGGGACCTGGCCTTACAGAGCCTAATGGCCCTAAAATCTCAAAAAAGGGAGTACAAGTTCATGAGGTTGTCTTAGTGCTTCTATTACTAGACATCAAAGTGGTTCCCAAAGGTTTCAGGAATGTATAAATGCCAGTGAAGAAGCAAGTAGACTTCACAGAGTCTAAGCCAGAAACTTCAATCTGGGATTCACCTGTGAGTCAAAACTCTTTGCTAATGAATTATTCCAAAGACAAGGCACTGCTGAGAGAGACCTTCACCTATCAGACAAGACTTCCAGGTTCACTGGCAGGGTCAAAGTAACAGGAATGCTTTGGTCTGAAGTTGCTTTGCCAACCTTAATGGACGCCAGGCACTCACCTGGGTATACAGCTTGAACCCATAAAGAGATCACAAGGGCATGATGAATAAGGTAGAATGCTCCAGAGAACAGGTGAGTAACCAGTCTGCAAAGCATCTAAATTCTGACCTTTATGTAGACTCCAGCCCCTTTACATATGGGTCCACCCACTCAATTCAGTGCTGAAGAAGCAGTGATGGTGATATAAAAATAAACAATCTGTATACTGGGTTCAAAAGTCATTACATTCAAAGATAATCCATGAAGTTAATCTTTCTGCTTATATAAATTCTAAACTTTTGATTTTATTAACATTTTAAAATTCTCTATCAACATTTTAAAAATATCAACTTCACCTTTTTTCAAAAATTTAGTTCAGATTTTCTGTATTTCACTGTCTCTCTTGCTATCTACATATACAAATGAGTTGGTATTAGCAATAAGAAGCTGTAAGTGCCAAAGTAAAATGATGTTTAGAGGGCTGGCAAAAGAAAAGGCTTGACTTGTAAAGGATAATATCTGAGGCAGTATTTTTGAACATGCTTGGGTGGGAAAATGATTTTTTCTTTTCATTTTCTTTATGCTGTTCAAATGACTGGTCAATATCCATTAAAGCTTGAAGACTGACTGCATTCAACTCTGTAACTGGAAGATTTTGCATGTAGATGGAAATGTTCAAAGGAATTTTAAATGAGTGGTAATATTCCAGGTGAGATTGGTAAGAATGATGCATTCAGATTTAAATGTACTCCTTTCCATACAATGAATATACTAATACAATTACAGACTTAGCTACTGAAGCAACTCCTCTGGTCTGAAGTTTCCCAGAGCGTACCATTTAAAAACCCCAAATTTCATTTCTCTTCTAACTCAGGTAGTTAAGACTTCAAGAAACACCACTCACAAAAAGTAAATAGAGGTAATTAAACCACCAAAATAAAATGTTTATGGTTTTGGATAACCTACATTTGAGTGACTTGATATTTTGAAGTTCATTTTTAGTCACTGAAAAGTGGATGGTCATATTTTCACAGTTCAAGAAAGTCCCTCTATGTCACCAAATTCATACAAGAAATACAAAACTTATCTTCCTCCATGTTGTTTTAAGAATTTTGCCTCTCAAAGGCTCATACTTCAACGAAATTCACTCTCTCATCAAAATCTTTCTTACTAAACAAGCACCTCTGTCAGAAGTGTCTTAATTTCTTATCACAGAATTTTATCCACACAAGGAACAATAAATAATTCATGTCGCTGCCTCTTTGTTGTGTGCCCCTGAACTGCACAGAGCTGGAAGGCTGACAGCTGTGTCAGGACAAGCACCAAAGATCTGACATGACAAGTGACTAACAAGTTTCTTTCAGTTCATAGTGAAAGAAGACAATGGCCCAAAGTGCAGAAAGAAATCCTGAAACAAAATAAAACTGCTTCTTTCTTTTTACCTAAGTGTTTGCTATGAGCTTATTTTCAACCCCCAAGCCCTGGTCATTTTATAGTCCTGCCCAGCCCCCTTTATTCCTCACACTCGCCTGGCCATTTACGCCTGGCCACGGATCAATATGAGCAATTCTTGGAGAAATACGATGTCTCCATGACAACCAAGCCACAAATTCTCAGTGGAAGGCAGTGAGACCAGTAGTGAACTCTCAAGAGGTTTCTAGGCCTATAAGGCAAGATGTCTTAAAATGCAGGAATGGACAGAGGAAAAAGCCAGAGTAATTCATTCTTTATTACCAGTTTAATGATGTCCGATGTACAGAACAGAACTCACTTTTTAAGTTCAGATTTTATATCAGATCAGCACCCATTTTTTTTTTAACATCTTTCTTTTTCTATATATCCTTTTGTTTATATCAGTCAGATTAGAGTATGTTATATTTGAATCCTACTACAGTTCCACTCATCTTATGGGATGACTGAAATTTATTCTACTTTTGAAATGATGTAAGTCTGATCTGTTCTTATCAGAGACAATGAACACTTAGGTAAAAAACTTGACTCAAATGATTTAGCTTTCTGACAAAATGGTTCATGGGAAACTGAATTAAGATATTTTTAAAATGTAGTCAAAATTGGCAATTTTAGCTAAAATTAAAAGTAATTTTAAAATATTTTTTATTATAGAAATTTAATGCTACCTCTACTTTCTCTCTTTTAGGGTGAGGATGATTTTACATTTCTTCTTTTAGATATTATGGCAAGGGTGGGATTAACTTGCTGATTAAACATCTCTGTCCTGGTTAGAGCTGGCGTTTCTCGGTTCCCCAGGCACGCAGCAGCAGGGTGGCTGGGACTGGGTGCACGGCAGCGGTTCATCTTTGGAGGAACCTTGGGGCAGTGGAGGGACTGAAATACAACGCCATCGCCACTGGGCCTATTGGGGTTCTGAGATGACTTAGGGGACCTGACATAGATTGCAGGCTGCACCTTTCACTGAAAATTAAATCTCAGCAGCTCTCCTCGGGGAAGGATCAGGGGACTGTTTGCAGCTGCCCCCTGTCAGCAGAGGCTACAAGATTTGGAAATCTCTTAACTAAGCTGACAGGCCACAGAGAGGATGAATCAAAAATATGATACATGGATCAGCACACAAAGATGCGAGAGGGTAGAGGGTACACAGCAGCCAGATAGAACAGGAAAAAATATCAAGTGAGAGAAATAGGGAGGGACGATAGTTAACTCTTTCATTCATGGTAATAAGGTGACTTCTAGCCCCCTATTGCTCTGTAGTGATCTAGGAATGTCATCCGACTTTTACAGTATTTAAAAATTTATTAGTTGTTATGACTAGTTATGCTTCAAAGCAACACAAAACAGAAACAAAAACCTATACTTAAGTGTTTTGACTGGATCCTCCTAATACATTTCTGTCTATGCTTTCTACAAAGAGAATATATATGTAAGTAACTTTGACAGTGAATTTTATTTTGTGAGGAAGGGTTACCTTTTTCTTTTGTTTTGTTTTGTTCTAAACAGCTGACAACATCCATTCCTGTCATGCTAAGATCCTCTCATCACAGTTAGAGCCCTGTTTGTATTTAGAAAGGTAAATAGAATTGTAACGATGACAATTTTCTTTTCTCTCCAATGCTCCACTTCCCCTTGACTCTTGTTAGATCCCATTATTTGAAATATTTAAAATGTTGCCATTTCTCCAGCTTCGAATCTCGGCTTCTATTAAGCAGTTTAGCCTAAAATTGATGATAATGAACTAATAGTGTCAGCTTCCCTTCTCAGTCATAAAGCCTTTGTACTTCCTTGGACTGAATTCTTGATGAAAGAGGAAAAGATAACAGCTCCTCACTGTGACCCCTGGAGGTGACCATTAATTTGACAGTGCAGCTGCTAAGAGAAAACAGCATTACAATGTCCTCTTCCCCCACCCCCTTCCAAGGACCCCAAAGCTGTGTCAAATTTATCATTTTATACTCGACTCTTTTTAAATGGCTTTCACCTGGACTCTCGGACTCTTCCAAGACACATCTGTCAGGCACGTCCTCAGCATCTTGGAAGTTTGCCGAGTTAGAGTTGCTGTCATGCTTGACCAGACTGACTGGAGCTATTAAAAAAGAGCAAGAGGAAAAAAAAAAAAAAAGAAAAAAAAAAAAAAAGAAGAAAAGAAAGAGAAAGAGAGCAATGAAAAAGTAGTAATAAGCACCATTAAAACATTTCCTTTCAGTTCCACAGATCTTTCCAGGGACACACTATGCAAACACAAATAATAAATTGAAATAAAATGTATCCTCTAAGTATTTATTGGCAGACATGTAATTAGTTGAAAAATCTATAGATGTGACTTTATCTTAGAAGAAAAATAAGTTCACAGCTTCAGCTTAAAAGCTACAAAGTAACAAAATGATCCCTTCGAAGTAGAAATCCTATTTTTAATGCATAAATCTAAAACAATATAGTCAATTAACGGCAACAGGACACAGAGAGATCATCAGGCTAGTCAGTTAGAAAGACCAGTTCCACACTGACAAAATTGTTCCTTTTATCACACAAATCACAGCTGATGAACACTTTGCATACATTTTAGTCCCCTTTATTAAATAAAAACTATGGTACTGGAAAAAAAAGTTATATTGGAAAAAAATTCTGTTATAAGAGTATAAAAGTGTAGAATGCATACACTGAAAATGATAGTAAGGAGGGCTGATGTTTTGAATGTTAGGTCTATTAGACAGGAGTCTAAAATTTCCTATGAAGACGTTATCCCCATTAATTCTTTTTGGGAAACAGACTCAAGTTTCCATATTTTTCCACAAGTTGTAATACTTGGTTTAAACCGTTATCTCCATAAGTAACATATTTCTGTATTGCATTTGTTCCAGGAATCTTTTGTCAGCAAAGGGCATTGTCTTCATGAAGAAACTCAGTGAAAACAAAACAGAACAAAGAAAGTCTCCAATAATATAAGTTATGTCCCACTTGCTTGTCTGAAGCCAAACACTATAAATATATATACTATTTAGTACATGGAATTGTATCTATCAGAAATTGCTCCAGTAAACGCTACCACTGCCTCTTCATATCTTGACAGCACACACAACATATTATTTATAAACCGTAAATTAACTATGTATTTATAAATCATACATGAAATAATATGCTTGTTGGCACAAGGGAGTGGGCCCGGCCACTGTTACTAAACCTCCACCAGAAGACAAGAGAGCAATACAAAGAAGCTGGAGACAGTCACTTCACACATTCACTAAGTGTCAAGAAAGACCACCGCCTGCCCGAGGCCCAAAGCTGCACTGGTAGCTCTCACGCCTCCCACCTTCCACCTCATGTTTTAATGGAGTGTACATAGCCTTGGAATCATGACCTGGGGACTGCAGATACACATTTTTTCAGGAGACTAGTAAAATAATTCTGGTCCAAATCTTCCCCACTACAGTTTCATCAAGAGCATATAGTACTTCTCTGTGCTGTGGAAATTTGAAAATAGAGCTTGAACTCACTACTTCTCTAAAACCTTTGGTAACAAAATATGGGGAAAAAAAATACCCAGAATTCTTATTTTAAATGAGTACAACCAAATTTTCATTTTGTACATTTGAACCTTCTGAAAAGAGTATGGAGGTAGTGACCATGTCTATTTCATTCTCCACTGTGAGCACAGCATATAAAACGGCCTGAGCCATGGAAGGTATACTCTAAGGATTTATGGAATGAATGAATGAACAAATGAATGACGCAGAGGTCATTCATGCTAGATGTCCTACTGATCCCAGAGGATATGTGCTCTGAATTATCTTTCCACTAGATCTGTTCAGTTTCTTATTCAGGCCTTCTTGAGACCGAAGGATGCACATTTGTAAAATGGTGGTGTGAGTTAGTCCATGACTTGGAAGGAGGATAACTACACAGAGAAAAAACTCAGGGCCTTTTAAATTGTACAATCTATGTAGTTATTCATGTATAACGGCCTTTATTTAATTTTCCTTGGTTTAGGTCCTATTTACGGATTATTTTAAAATCCATATATTTTGGTGAATTGTTTAAGTGGGATAGTTAAATGCATCAAAGTTGCAGAACACTGTTTTATTGGTTAGGATTTTCTGGCCTCATTTAATGATTTTTATCTCTATACATCTTATTTGTTAATTTCCTGCGACATTTACATTGGTGTTTAAAAGAGGGAATTAATCATACAGCGAAATTTCTTACTCACAGCCTTTGGGCAAATGCATTTCATTTGTCAGTCGATAAAATTTCTTTCATAATTTAAAACTTTCATTTATTCATTCCTCCAACAAATATTTATCAAGCATCAACTATTTAGAAGACCCTGTCTCAAAGAGAAAGAGGATATGGTATTAGAACTACAAAGGAAATGTCTATAGCTGTTTTTAGTGGCAATAATCCCAGGATGAATTGCCCTCTCAAGAAAGTTAAAGAAAGTAAAAAAGTAGACGTAGTTTTAGCCTCATGGTCTTCACTAAAAGGACACTAGTAGATACCATGCAGCTATTTTTGCCACTGCCTCTGATCTCTGAGGGTATGGTGTGTTTGTGTATGCACAGGGGGTACTGGGGGAAGTGGTGGGGAGAGGATTGTTCTTCAGATATTTTGCTAATTACATTTTAACTTCCCAATTTGAAAAGGTAGAAGATTTGCCATTTTTACTGGCTAGTTTATAGAGCATCCAATTAAACCTACTGTAGAAGATACTCCTACATTTTGCCAATTGGGAACAACAGACATGGGAGAGGTAAATTACTGCCATTCCACCTTTTTTTGGGGTCTGATAGGTTAATCCTTGAAATTCTTCTTTTGGGTGTTTCCTGTAATGTTTCATCATTAAACTCTGACGTAATGTGTAACCAAGACTTCTTTAATGAATCATTTCAAAATGAAATCAACAAATACTGATCTAGTGCTTATTATGGGTAGAACTGTGTGCTTGGCTGGATGAAGGGTAAAAAATTGAAGGCACTTTTAATGTACCCTCATACAACTTGTGCTTTAGTTGAAGTACAGGGAAAAGTAACTAGTAGGAGCATTAGAGGCAACATTCCAAGAGTGGCATGGCTTTTGGGAGTGCAGAGAACTTCCTTGTAAAAGGATGGTCCAGATGGGAAATTTGAATTAAACTGCCTAAAGGGAGCTCATTTGAAGCAAAAGAAAAAGGGTGAACCCAGGCATGGCCAAAGAAATGCATTAGCCTAGTGCCACAAATGTATTTGTCAACAGAATATTGCTGCCTATTTTGGAATATATTTTTAATGAAGTCTCTTTGAATTTTAAGTCTTTGAGCTTTTCCTGAACTTCTCTTGTGGCTAATTCTTCTCACCTGTAGAGGTTAGCTATAATCAGGTTTTTCCTGTGTCCTAGATAGTCAATAATTTGATCTTTACTGATGGTGAGCCCATTTATCACCGTAAGTTGTCCTTTCACCATACATATTGACTTTTATTTATCAACACTAAACTCCATTTGTAGCTCATTACTAAAGTTCTCATATAATTTCAGTAGTTTTTGAAGGTACATTTTAGAGCTTGGCAGAAAGATACTTGTGACATCAATAAGAGTGCAAATGTTTGCTAGGCTCATTCCTTATGACTTAAGATCAACTGTTTATTTCCTCTTTAATGGATTCTGAAGTAGTCAACATTGGGGGGTGGGTGCAAAAAAGACAAACCATTCTTGACAGTTCCTCTACTGAAAGACATAAGACTGTTCCATTTACTCATCAAACACCTCAAAGTATTGACAACTGAAAGGCCAGGCTTCTAAATATCTTTGCAATATCTTTGGTAGCTAGATAGAAGAAGGAGTCTGTGTCCTTTGTATGGATATGTTTGACTATGGTGTTTTTAACTATAAGTGTAACTCTTCTAGATCCTAAAGAAATGAATGACTCAGCCCAAGGCAATAAATCAGTAGTTTTTAAACCAAATTCAGTAACACCCTAAGAGGAAACCCAGAAGATTTCATGAGGCAGACCCTATACAAGGACTTACTGACCAAAAAATTGCAGAGGCAGGGTCGTCTGTTCTCAGTTCTAATGCTCCTCCATTGCTCCCTTTTATTCTCTATTTTGGTTTCAGTCACCTCTAAAATTCCCTCCTTCCCCTTCTCATCATTTGCCAAAAGGTGATGTTAGCTGTTAACGATGACTGTGCCTAGGCAACAAACAACTCCAGGAAATACCCACTCACCACCAAAAGAATGGCCACTGGGAAAAAAAATCTCCATTCACTTCCACAAACAGGAGCTCATCCTTCTTAGGTCACCCACTATTCTGGTACAAATAAAGCCTGTGTTAAAAATCCATAATATTTACAGTGTGAATAATATTCTGCAGCTCCAAGTAATGTTTTCAATACAATAACTTATGACTGGTTTAAAAATAGATCCCATCCATCATATATGGACTTTTTGGAAGTAATGGAGATATTTATAGGAAATCCATTAATAAAAAGATAACCATTTGAAATGTTGGTCAACTAAAGCAGAATAAAACACTGCAGCACCAGATAAAACTCAGATAAAGAATCTTAATCCCATTTTATGCAACACTGTAAAAATAATGTACAGGTTGCAGAGGTAAGGAAATAGTAAAAGAAAGCTCAGTTTTGTGGAATGAGCAGTGGAAAAGAAGTCAAAGACCTGAGTTCAAATTTATTAGTTCAATACGGTGGCAAAGAGTTGCTTACTGCCCTGTCTGACAACCCCATGATAATCTTAAGGCATCATCATGATATCAGCTAAAAAAAATTTGCACAAGCTTTAGAGAAAGAAAAACTATTGAATTGAAGTAGAAACAAATACTAATACCGTATTAACAGATCACAAAAGATAGCAATACATTTTAAAGTTGAAGAAATCATAATCAGCCAAAGTACTTTAAGTGAACAACCAAACTTGTGAACAAAGAGGATGTTATTAGAAGTGATCCCAAATTTAGTTTATAAAGTGGCTTCTCCTTGTACAGATGTTTTATCCAGAAAACCTATCTAGCTAAAGAGCTGTGTACATATTACCTCTATTTTACGAGTATCTACTAAGATAATCAAGTGAGAGGACTTCCTGATTATATTTGAATAGCAATAGCTATATCCTGCATCAGACTTCAGGCTTATTTTTTCTTCAATGTGGACTGGAAACTGAAAAAAAAAAAAAAAATCAGAATTAAATAAGATAGCTAATGTTTCTTTATAACTAAGTAAGATTTTTTTTAATGGATAAGTTCAGGAAAGTTAGTTAACACTGCATTTATATGGGTTTGCCATTTTCCTGCAGTTGTAATCTGACATGGAATAGTATTTTTTGGGTGGCATTTTTGAGTATGAATTGGTTAAAGGATGACATGTTTCTCAACTGATAAAGAAATTATTGTTTTGATATCCTTAATTACATGTACAGAATTGAAGTGATTATATTATTTAAATATTATTTATTTAAATATTATTTATTGTTTAGGTTTTCCAACTAAATACATATATATATATATATACACAGATATATACATGTATGTATGTATACATACATATATTCTACAGAAATATGGCTAGACCATCCAACTAATTTGGAAGAAGATAAAATGTGAAGGAGAAAGAGGTATCTATTGATTACTGAACCTTTTTAAATACTGCTTTTTTCCTCTCAAATATAGACATTCCTCTATTACCAAGGATGTTTGAGCAATGAGCAGCACTGATAAGGCTGATAAATGAGCAAGTACTATACCTCTAGCCTAGTGTTAGGCACAAGGCAGGTAATCAACAGTACTATCAAATGACTGATGACTGAGTTAAAAAAAATGATTCATTTTACTTGCAAGTTAAGGGTGAAATCTCAAGGTCAGCTCATACTTATGAAAATACTCCCAAAATCAATCATTAATGCCATCAGGAAGTCTGCATAAAGAAGAATCCTCTGTCATATTTCTGAGTAGAAAATAAAATTCCTCATGATTTAGCACCCGAATATATGCTTTAATTGAAATGAAAAGAAATATAAGCAATTTCATTAAAGAGACCCTCTTCTGGGTTCCGAGGAAGGGATTATGTTGTACTGGAAAAAAGCCCAATTAATAGGACCCAGAAGATCTGTATCCGATCCCATCTCTGCTCCTAACTAGCATGGTGACCTTGAGCAGGTCATTTTATTTGCTGACCTCTGGTTCTTTCACTGACAAAATGAGAGAAAGGGGAGTTGAACTACATAACCTCTCAAAGCCCCTCTATGTCTGAGATGCAAATATACTGCCAGTCAAGGGTTCAAGACCAACCAACTCCTAATAATATCACTGAACAGGACACCAAAAGGGTAAGTGGTTACTACACTAGTCTTGGAAATAACGAGGACTTCTGAGGCTCTTAATGAATGAAGTAAGATTGGTTTCTTCCTACAATGGTGATGTCTGGTTGACCGAGGGAAAGAGGAAATCAGGGCAGCTGCAGAGAGGAGTTTGGGTGGCTGTGATTCCAGTGTGAGGCAGCTTTCTGGAAGGTGACTAGAAAAGGTCTGAGGCTATAGCGTGGCTACACTGGAATAAACAAGGTGACTCCTACTCAAAGAAAAGCATCCATTGGATGTTTACCAATGGTGGACAAAATTCTTTAAAAACAAACCTTTCAAAATATAAGTTATACCTTAGCCTTTAGAATCATATTTATCCTATCAATTTCCTTAACAACCTCTCTTTTCATCAATTAATATGGCAAATGTGAGCATCAGTACAAGACGAATCATCCTAAACTAAATTCGTTTGGGTCCATGAAAAAACTGCAAGCACAGTAGAAAAGTGCCGGCCTAGAAGTTCGATGGTCTGAGTTAGGGTTAGGTTGCATGAGCACAGACTCCTCTGAGGATTGCTCTTCCTTGGCTTTAGTTTCCCAGACACAAAGAGGTGCTTAATTATTGTTTGTTGAATGAATGGACTGGGTTAGGAAGAGGTGTCCACTCCTGTGGAACTGTACTTCCCTTCTTATGTCAAATCTTTTAGCAGCAGAAGTGGAATAGTCCCCACTCTTTATTTTGCTTCTTTCTATATGTAAGACTGGGGTCCTAAGAAGTCATTTTGCCTTAATCAACCCTGGCGTAAGAAGACAGACATAATCAAATTATATAAACTTTATTGCTGAGACACACATATTGGGATGTAGGAGGGAAAGAGGATGACAAAGAGAAAATGCATAGGTTAGGAAGTGGGAAAGGAGAATAAGAGGGAATGAGGCAACTGTTTTCCACCCTTCCTGCTGCATTTCCTCAGCCCCAAACAGGATCTCTCTTGGAGTTACTGATGAGAAGTTTGCCTAGAGTTCTTTATGGGGGGTTAGACTACTCCTTTAGGGTACCATTTCCTTGATAAGTCCTATGCCAAGAGAAGAGAGGTGGTGAGAAGATAAGCAGGCACTCTTTCTTTTTTAATTCAAATCAGAATAATTTCCATTACATTGGTCTCTGAGCATTACCGAGTAAATTCAGAGTGTGTGAGTGGAAATAATTTAGGGAAACATTATTATTATTTTCTTATATATACTTATAATTTAGTAAAGAAGAGAATTTCTACATCGAAGAATTAAAGTGGTTAAATCAGCAAGGTCAAACTTGGCTTTCTATGTTAAACCCATAGAGATAATTATTCAAGACAAAGCAGGAGAACACCTTATCTGAAAGTCCCCCTTCATACATATACTAGAAGGAAGTATAGGTGATGAATGAGTTCTAAGAATGTCTCAAAAATTCACTCTTGCATGCTTCATACAACTTAGGTTCTGCAAAAGTCATTTGAGTTCCCTCATAAGGACCCTAATCCCATGATAAATACTGAAATGCATTAATTTTACTGTTCAGAAGTTTGAGAAAATGCCAAGTTAAAAGCAGGGATAGATTCTAAAGGAGAAAATAAAGAGATCCTCACATACTGATAAACTGTAGAATAGTCAACAAAGGGAGAATTCTAAGAAGAATTCATATTAAACTTCCCAGCTTGAATTTGAAAATTCAGAAGTTCAGGAAAACAAAAAAGACCCTTCATTGTGGAAAGATGGCATAGTAGGTAGTTCCAGGATTCAGTCCTTCCAGAAGGAAGGAGTATTAAACAGGCAGGGATTGCTGAAACAACTATTCTGAAACCCTGGAAGCAGTAAAACACTGTACATCATCCAGGGAGGAGTGGAAGGAAGAGGCTGGTAAATTACAGTAAAGACCAATAAATTGCTCGCTAGGGGCAGGGGTAACCAGCACTCATCCCCTACTCTCGTGGCACGCCACCTGGGGGTCCAGATCCTGGCTAACTTGCTGATCACAGAAAGGGACATAAAAATCTTCTTCCCCAAGACCAGGGGTGGGCACGGCTGATTGCTGATCACACCTTTTGAATAGCAACTTCGGATCACTGGGGACCCTGCTAGGAGGGTGGCCATTTTTCCAACCCACCCAGATAAGGGTGGCAGCAGGGGAGTCTTACAGATGGTACACTTCCTCAGGGCTGTGGGGGCAAGTTCAAGAAAGCTCAGCCTTCTTGGACCTTCCCAATACCTTTTGTGGGCCCGTGGTCCTGTTTTGACTGGGAAACTCCTTTCCAGCATGCTCCACTCCCAGAATTTGCTCTCTGGGCAAAGCAGCTTGAGACAAAGACAGATAGGACCCCGAGGACCACATTCGCCTTGGGCAGACCTTATTGATAGGAGGGCTGAAGCTCAAGAAAATATCTGTCCTATTACCAGCTGTTTGCAAAATCAAGAAGCAGAAATCTCACGGAATAACATTCTAAAAAATGAAAATGTACAGTGTGGAACAAAAGAGTACAAGACAAAAAAAGAAAAAGGAAATTTTATCTCATCCAAAGGAAGAGGATAAAAATCCAGAAAACAGCAATGAAGAAGACCAGAATGTTGACATACTTATCAAAGACTAGAAAAGAGATCTCAACAATGCTCAAAGAGATGAAGGGAAATACAGAAAAAGAACTGAAGTATATCAGGAAAACAATGAACGAACACTATGAGAATCTTATATGAAAAGAGGAAAATCTCTAGTAATGATATATACATTTTTTAAAAGGAACCAAACAGAACTACTGGAGTTGAAGGCCACAATAAGTGAACTGAAAAATTCCCAGGAGGGTTTTAAGGAAATATCGGAGAGGGCAGAAGAAAGAATCAGCGAACTCAAAAACAAGACAATTCAAATGAGTCAGGCTGAGGAGCAGAAAGTAAAACAGAATTATAAAAAGCAAAAATAGCCTAAGACAACTCTGGGACAAGATCAAGAGCAACAATATATACATTATGGGAATCATGGAAGGATAAGAAAGAAAGGGGCAGAAGGCATATTCAAAGAAATAATGACAGAGAACATCCCAAACTTAGCAAAAGGCATGAATCTGCACATCCAAGAAACCCAGAGAACACCAAACAGGATAAACACGAAGAAAATTACACCCTATCATATATATGTTTTTAAATTGGTAACAAATATGTCCTTATTTATCAAAACATGGGAGAACTTTGCCTCATAATATGTGAGGCAGACACTGCTAGTTGCCTACCTTATCCATGATCTCCCTCTCGTTATTTTTTTCCATTATTTTTAAAATTCAATTTTTTTGAAATATATTCACATACCATAAAATCACTCACAGTGTACAATCAATTGGCATGATATTATCATATAGTTGTGCATTCATCACCACAATCAATTTTTGAACATTTTCATTACCACACATAAAAAAGAATAATAAAAGTTAAAGTAAAAAAGAACATCCCATACCTCCCTTTCCTCCCTATTATTCATTTACTTTTTGTCCTTATTTTTCTATTCATCTGTCCATATACTGTATAAAGGGAGTGGGAGCCACAAAGTTCTCACAATCACATAGTCACACAGTGTAAGCTATATAGTTATACAATCATCTTCAAGAATAAAGGCTACTGAGTTGCAGTTCAATAGTTTCAGGTATTTCCTTCTAGCTATTCCAATACTAAAAACTAAAAAGGGATATCTACATAATGCATAAGAATAACCTCCAGAATGATATCTCAACTCTATTTGAGATCTCTCAGCCACTGAAACTTGATTTTGTTTCATTTCTCTTCCACCTGTTGGTCCAAGAAGGCTTTCTCAATCCCACGATGCCAAGGCCAAGCTCATCCCTGTGAGTCATGTCCCACATTGCCAGAGAGATTTACATCCCTGGGAGTCATGTCCCACATAGGCGGGAGGGCAATGAGTTTACCTACAGAGTTTGCTTAGAGAGAGAGGCCACATCTGAGCAACAAAAGAGGTTCTCTGGGGGTGACTCTTAGGCACAATTATAAGTAGGCTTAGCCTCTTCTTTGCAGTAACAAGCTTCATAAGGGAAAGCCCCCAGATTGAGGGCTTGGGCTTCTAAATTAGTATCCCCCAATGCTTGTGAGAATATCATTAATTCCCCAGGTGGGGAAATCTAATATTTCTACATTTTCCCCCAGTCCCTCAAGGAGGCTTTGCAAATACATTTTTATTCTCTGCTCAGATTACGCTGGGATGTATTTGGGCTTCACACCAACCTGTACAAACCAACCAGATTTCACTCTCTATTCAGTGTTCCATGTAAATATGTTGTTTGAATAAATTGACCATACAAGTTAAATTATATAGTGTGTTACAAAAAATATAGACTTTGCACCTAATAAATATCTCTTCCTTTGGTCTCACATAGAAGTTGAAGTTTTAAAACACAGTCAATATCATCTTTTTCCCTTTAATCTGGTTTACCTTAGTCCTAACCAAGTCAATTTTGTTCAAATCTCTAATTAAAGACTGATCTCTTTTTAAGCTTCTTTAACATTTGCTGTATGGGGTAATGCTGACATTCAGCTGAGTCTCAGGTGTCACATAGATACCCAAAGTTCCAGGGACCAACCAGGATATACACAAAAAGCTCAGCATCTCAGAGTTTAGAAAATAACCATTGCAAATCAAAAATAGATGTAACTTCTGTAAGAGGTTATAATCTAGGAACCTTTACAATAAGACTTCCCCAATAACCTATGTTCTCAGACTCAATTATCAGAGTTTGCACATTATAGCTAGTTCATATTATAGTGAGGCATTATACTGTTTTTCTTTTCATTACTGTTTTTTTTTTTCACTCAACATCCTGTCTTCAATGTCCATTCATCTCACAACTTCACTCCTTGTAGCAGTTCAATATTCCACTGTATGTATACACCATGTTTGCCATTCTGTTCATCATCTGGTATACCCTTAGGCCACCTCCATCTACTGCAAATCATGAATACTGACACCACACAAATTGTGCAAATGTCCATCTGTGTCCCTCTTTTCATTTCTTTCAAGTATATACTCAATAACTGAGTTGCAGGACCATATGGCAACCCCATGCTTAGTTTCCTGTGGAACCACCACATGGCCTTCCGAATGGGCTGCACCATTCTACTTCCCCACCAATGGTGATTAGGTACATCCTTTTCTCACATTTTCTCCAGCACTTGTATCCCTCTCTTTATTTTTTAGATGGTATTATTCACACACCATACATTCCATCTTAAGAAAACAATCAATGGTTCCCTGTGTAATCACATAGCTAGGCATTCACCACCATTATCGATAAAAAGACATTTCCATTTCTTCCACAAAGAAAGAGGAAAAGGACAAAAGAAGTAAAAAGAAAAAAAGAAAAAAAAAAGAGAACCAAAAAGCAACAATAAAAAAAAAGAATTAAAATAAAATACAATAAAAAGGTCAGACAACAATACCAATGCCAAGAATCCCATACCCCTCCCTTATTCCCCCTATTACAGAAATTTAGCTTTGGTATATTGCCTTTGTTACAATTAATGGAAGCATATTACAATGTTACTGTTAACTATAGACTGTAGTTTGCGTTGATTGTATTTTTCCCCAATACCACCCCATTTTAACACCTTGCAAAGCTGACATTCATTGGTTCTCCCTCATGTAAAAACATATTTGTACATTTAGTCACACTCATTGACCACTCTAGGTTTCACTAAGTTATACAGTCCAAGTTTTTATCGTTTATCTTTCCTTCTGGTGTCCTATGTGTCCCTAACCTTCCTTTTTCAACCGTACTCACACTCATCTTTGTTCAGTGTACTTACATTATTGTGGTACCATCACCCAGTATTGTCCTCCAAACCACTCCTCCCTGTCTTTTCCTATCTGTCTGTAGTGCTCCTGTTAGTATTTTCTGTAGAGCAGGTATCTTGTTCAAAAACTCTCTCAGTGTCTGTTTTTTTAAGGATGGTTTTGCTGGATATAGAATTCTTGGTTGACAGTATTTCTCTTTCAGCATCTTAAATATATCATACCACTGCCTTCTTGCCTCCATGGTTTCTACCAAGAAATCCACACATAGTCTTACTGAGCTTTCCTTGTATGTGACGGATTGCTTTTCTCTTGCTGCTTTCAGGATTCTCTCTTTGTCTTTGATGTTTGATAATCTGATTATTAAGTGTTTCGGCATAGGTCTATTTGGATCTGTTCTGTTTTGGGTATGCTGTGCTTCTTGGATCTGTAATTTTATGTCTTTCATAAGAGATGGAAAATTTTCAGTGATTATTTCCTCCATTATTATTTCTGCTCCTTTTCCCTTCTCTTCTCCTTCTGGGACACCTATGATACATATATTCATGTGCTTCATGTTGTCATTGAATTCCCTGAGATGCTGCTCATATTTTTCCATTCCTTTTCCTATTGTTCTTTTGTGTGTAGGATTTCAGATGTCCTGTCCTCCAGTTCACGAATCTTTCCTTCTGTCTCTTCAAATCTGTTCTTGTATGTTTCCATTGTGTTTTCATCTCTCATATTTTACCTTTCATTCCCATAAGTTCTGCCAACTGTTTTTTCAAACTTTTGAGTTCTTCTTTATGTTTGCCCACTGTCTTCATCTCTTTTGCCATATCTTCCCTCAACACATTGATTTGATTTTTGAACTGATTTAGGAGATTCGTTTGATTAATAATTAATTATTTTCAATTCATGTATCTCAGTTAAAGTGTAAGTTTGTTCCTTTGACTGGGCCATATCTTTGTTTTTCCTAATGTGACTCATAATTTTTGTTGTCTAGGCATCTGGTTTCCTTGATTATCCCAATCAGATTTTCCCACACCAGATGGGCCCAGGTCTCAGGAGGAGGCTGTATTCAGTGTCAGGTTTCCCTGAAGGTAAGATTCAGCAAATTGTGAGACTTTCCTGTGAGGCCTCTAGACTCTATGCTTTTCCTATCATGCCCAGTAGGTGGCACTTGTCGGCCTATAGCTCTCCACTGGTGTAAAAAGCTGTAGTCCTTTTAATTCTCAGAGGTCCCTGTCCTGGCCAGGGGCTGATGGTATCAAAAGCCAAGCTTAACTTGTTTCTGTTCCTTTCTTTTTCCTCCCAGGTCCTGGGGTCTGAATTCATTGAGGGATGGCAGCCACTTGAGCTGGGCCCTGCCTCCCTTTTCTTAGGGAAGATATACCCTTTAGGGAATTATCTTCTACACTTGAATTCCTTCTTTGTCTCTTTGATTCTGTTAACTCCACCTTTGCCTGGGTCAGGGTTGACAATTGAAAGTCCGAGGCTTTCTCTAATGAGCTACTTAGGATGAGAGGGAAAAAAAGGGGGGGAAAGGGAGACAGCCCCTTTTCAGAGCCAGTCCCCAGCCCCCATTTTTGCCAGTTTACTGGTGATGGTATCCAGTTCTTTATGCCCCTTTTCTTGAGACACAGCCATTTTCCAGTGTTCTGAGTGCAGCTGTCTCCAAAAGCCTCTGTTTTTAACTATTTACATTGTTTTTTTTTTTTTAGCCCTGTCATCCCTGTCTCCTCTCTTCCAGGAGGAAACTCAGGTTCCTTTCCTGCTTGCTCTGGATTTATCTATGCTTGTAGCTTGTATTCAGTAGTTCAAATTTGTTAAGTAAAACTTCAGTTAGAGCTTGGTTGAGTTAATTTTCCCTCGCTCCAGGTAACCTGCTTCTTTTTTCCACAGGAAATGTTTTAACTCAGCCTGTTGAGCCAGTGGGGGAGGGGCACCAGCTCTGCAGTGTGGGGAGCTTTACTTACAGTTCTATGCTGTGATCTCAGCCTTTCCACCCATTCCAGGCTTGTGTACAATATGTGTTCAGTCACGATGTCCCCCAACAGATGTTCCAGATTATTTACTAGTTGTTCCTGGCTATTTACTAGTTGCTCTAGAGGACTAACAAAATTTCATACCTCTTTATGTTGCCATTTCCCCCCCATCATATATTGATCACACTAATAAATGCAAGGACAAAGAAAGAGTTCTGAAAACTGCAAAGGAAAAGAAATGCATTATGTAGAAGGGAGTCTCAATTAGATTGAGTACCAATTTCTCATCAGCAACAATGGAGGCAAAAAGGCCTCCATTAAAATGCTGAAAGAAAACAACCGCAAGTCCAAAATTTTATATCCCGCTTGACTTTCTTTCAAGAATAAGAGAGAGATTAAGACATTCCCAGATGAACAAAAGCTGAGGGAATTCATCACCACTAGATCTGCCCTACAAGCAATGCCAAAGGAAGTTCTTCAGTCTGAAAGTAAAGGACGCTAGATGGTGGTTTGAAGCAGCATAAAAAAATAAAGACCTCTAGTAAAGGTAACAGTTCGGGTAATTATAAATGCTGGTATTATTGTATTGTATTGTTTGTACATAACTCCAATTCTTACTTCATACAGGTTTTAAAATGCAAATACATAAAATGTTAGAATAAATCATTGGCTTTGTAATTACAATGTACCAAGATATAAGTGGTAACAAGTACAAAAAAAAGGTGGGAGGCAGAGGCATATAAGAAAAGTGTATGTATATGCTATTGAAGTCAAGTTGGTATCAAACCAAATATGATTGTTACACATTTAAGATGTTAAACACCATAGTAACCACAAAGAAAATATATGAAGACTATATCAAGCTAAAAAATAGAAGACACTCAATATACAACAACACAAAAAAGCAAATAAATATAAAAATAGGCATTAATGGAAGAAATAAGGTACAAAAAGGTATAAGATTTACAAATTTACTATTTACAAAGGCTAAATAGTAAAATGTCAAAAGAAAGTCCTGCACCATCAACAGTGACTTTAAATGTACATGGATTAAACTCTCCAATTAAAAGTGAGAGATTGGCAGAATGGATTAAAAAAAAAAAAGCACGACCCAACTATAACTGCTGCAAGAGACTCACCTTAAATTCAAGGATACAAGTAGGTTCAAAGTTACAGGATGGAAAAAATCATATCATGCAAGTAGTAACCAAAAGAGAGGTGGGGGAGCCATACTAATATCAGCTAAAATAGACAAATCAAAAATAGTTATAAGGGACAAAAATGGATATTATATACTGAAAAATGAGTCAATTCAAAAAGAAATTGTAGCAAATATAAATGTATATGCACTTAACAGAAGAGCCTCAAAATATATGAAACAAATACTGACAGATTTTAAGAGAGAAATTGATGGTTCTACATTCCAAATAGGAGGCTTTAAAATACCACTTTCAATAATGGATAGAACATCTAGTCATAAGATCAATAAGGAAGTACAGGACTTGAATGATACACTAAATGAATTATACCTAACAGATACATATATAGAACACTTCATCCAACAACAGAATACACATTCTTATTGAGGGTACATGGATCATTCTCCAAGATACACAATATTTTAGGACACAAAACAAGTTTCAATAAATTAAAAAATATTGAAATAATACAATGTACCTTCTCTAACCAAAATGAAATGAAGGTAGAAATAAATAACAGAGGGAGAAATGTAAATTCACAACTATGTGGAAATTAAACAATATACTCTAAAACAACCAATGGGTTAAAAGGAAATCACAAATGAAATTGGGAAATATCTTGAGTTGAATGAAAATGAAAACACAGCATACCCAAACTTTTGGGATGCAGCAAAGGCAGTGCTAAAAGGCAAATTTATAGCTCTAAATGCTTACATTAAAAGTGATGAAAGACTTCAAATCAGAGACCTAACCTCAAAACTAGAAGTACTAGGAAAACAAAACAAAACAGAAAAATAGCAAACTAAATTCAAAGGAAGCAGAATGAAAGAAATAACAAAGATTAGAGTGGAAATAAATGAAAGAGAAAACAAGCAAACAAAAACAACAGAGAGAATAAAGAAAACAGAAGTTAGTTCTCTGAAAAGATCAATAAAATTAACAAACTTTAAGCTAGACTAAAAAAGAAAAAGAGAGAGCATATACAATTATAAAAATCAGAAATGAAAAGGGATATAACTACCAACCCCACTGAAATAAAAAGGACTATAAAAGAATACTATGAACAACTGTATGCCAATAAATTAGATAACCTACATGAAATGGACAAATTCTTAGAAACACACAAACTACCTAAATTGACAAGAAGAAACAGAAGATCTCAACAAACCAATGACTGGTAAAGAGGTGTTCCTCTGTTTCTTTATTTTCTTTTTTCCTTCCAACAAAGAAAACCCAGGACCAGATAACTTCACAGGGAAATTATACCAAACTTTCCAAGAAGACCTAACTCCAATTCCACTAAAACTTTTCCAAAAAAATCGAAGAGGAAGGAACACTCACTAATTCATTCTATGAGGTCACCATCACCCTCATACCAAAGTCAGATAAAGATACCACAAGATAAGAAAATTACAGACCAATATCTCTTATGATTATATATGCAAAAATCCTCAACAAAATACCAGGAAACCAAATCCAACAGCAAATTAAAAGAATTATATACCATGATCAAGCAGGCTTTACCCCTGGTATGCAAGGAGGGTTCAATGTAAGAAAATGAATTACTGTAAATCACCACACTAACAGAAGAAAGAAAACACACACACACTGTCCTAGTCTGCTAATGCTGGAGAATGCAAAACACCAGAGATGGATAGGCTTTTATAAAACGGGGGTTTATTTCACTACACAGTTACAGTCTTAAGGCCACAAAGCGTCCAAGGTAACACATCAGCAATCGGGTACCCTCACCAGAGGATGGCCAATGGCCTCCGGAAAACCTCTGTTAGCTAGGAAGGCAGCTGGCATCTGCTCCAAAGCTCCGGCCTCAAAACAGCTTTCTCCCAGGACGTTCCTTTCTAGCAAGCGTGCTTCTCTTCAAAACATCACTTCCAGCTGCACTCTCTTCCTCCCCACGAGTCAGCTCATTTATGTAGCTCCACTGATCAAGGCCCACCCCGAATGGGTGGGGCCATGCCTCCATGAGAACATCTCATCAGAATCATTGCCCACAGCTGGGTGGGGCACATTCCAAGCAAATCCAACCATCACCAAAACGCCTGCCCCACACAAAACCACAAAGATAATGGCATTTGGGGGACACAATACACTCAAACCGGCACATTCCACCCCCTGAACCCCAAAATGACATTATCTTTCCAAATACAAAATATATTCATTCCGTCACAATATCACAAAAACTTAAATCATTTCAGTAACAAAAGTTAAGTACAAAATCCCATCAAAATCAGTTTAGGCTTGGTCAGTTCTAAGGCATAATTCCCCTCTAGCTGTGGATCTGTGAACCTAGAACAAGTTATGTGCTTCCAATATACAAAGGAGAGACATTCATAGGATAAACATTTCCATTGCCATAAGGAGAAACAGTAAGGAAAACAGGGTTAACAGGAGCAAAACAGTTCCTAAAACCCACAGGACAAAGTCCATTAGATTTCAAAGTCCGAGAGTCATTTACAGAACAATGTTGCATCCTTGTGGCTTGAGAGAGTGGGAGCCTAACCCTTCCCAAGGGCCTTTTCGGCAGCCCGTTCCTCTCCAAACACTTAGGTGAGTGCTCCAACATTTCCACACATTGGGGAGACCACCTTCTCGGCTCCACCCTCCTAAAACCTTGGGGCAGCTCCCGGATTCCCTTCCATCTCCGGGGCACATGCTCAACCCCTTCAGAACAGTGTGGTGGCAGCCAGGCTCTCCCCAATTCCCTGGGAATGTGCTCCACCCTCTTTGGGGCTTGGGGTGGCAGGACATTCCTGAGCAACGAGGCGGAAGGCCCGCCCTCGACCTCCAGGGCAAACTCACCCTTTCCTTGCGTGTGGGCTGCTCCGCTTTCTCAGCCCTAGACCTCCTGACTCCAGACCTCAACCTCCATGGCTCTGTCTTTGAAGAGATTTTTCCTTTAATTTTTTCCTTGTCTGTCTCCTCCAGTCCAGACCGGCAATGGCTCTGTCTATAAAGATCTCGCAAAAATTCTGTTGGCTTTGCATGAAGCACACAGGGGTCAAAGCCATCAGACAATAGGATTTTCCACAAATCCTTTCTGCTTAACTCCTTTTCCAATCTTGGCTTGTACTGAAATGGCGGCTGGGTTCCATGTTTGGTTACATCCTCACGTTGGGCTGTAGCTTCTGGGATTCCACCCCCTGGAAGCCTGTAATTTTCCAAGCCATCAGTTTCTGGTTTCTTGGAACCCAAGAGTTCAGTTCTAAGTTTATCTCTCTCTGCTCGCATTTTACTATAAGCTGCAAGGAGAAGCCAGGATATGTCCTCCACACGTAGTCTGGAGATCTCCTCAGCTAAGTATTCCAGGTTGTCACTTTTAAATTCTTCCTTCCATCTGACACCAGGACTCAATTTTGCCAAATTCTCTGCCACTTTAAAACAAGGATCACCTTTCTTCCAGTTTGCATCAACACATTCATCATTTCTGCTCAAGTCCTCATCAGAAGTATCTTTAGAGTCCATATTTCCACAAACAGTCTCTTTAAAGCAGTTTTGGCCTTTTCTATCAAGCTCCTCACAACTCTTCCAGAAACTCCCCATTATCCATTTAAAAAGCTGTTCCAACATGTTTGGTATTTGCAAACTCAGCAGCAAAAAGCACCCCACTTCTCTGGTACCAAAATCTGTCCTAGTCTGCTAATGCTGGAGAATGCAAAACACCAGAGATGGATAGGCTTTTATAAAACGGGGGTTTATTTCACTACACAGTTACAGTCTTAAGGCCACGAAGCGTCCAAGGTAACACATCAGCAATCGGGTACCCTCACCAGAGGATGGCCAATGGCCTCCGGAAAACCTCTGTTAGCTAGGAAGGCAGCTGGCATCTGCTCCAAAGCTCCGGCCTCAAAACAGCTTTCTCCCAGGACGTTCCTTTCTAGCAAGCTTGCTTCTCTTCAAAACATCACTCCCAGCTGCACTCTCTTCCTCCCCCCGAGTCAGCTCATTTATGTAGCTCCACTGATCAAGGCCCACCCCGAATGGGTGGGGCCACGCCTCCATGAGAACATCTCATCAGAATCATTGCCCACAGCTGGGTGGGGCACATTCCAAGCAAATCCAACCATCACCAAAACGCCTGCCCCACACAAAACCACAAAGATAATGGCATTTGGGGGACACAATACACTCAAACCGGCACACACACACACACACACATACACAGAGTCATCTCAATTGATGCAGAAAAGGCATCTGACAAAATCCAGCACCACTTCTTGATAAAAACACTTAGAACACTAGGAATAGAAGGGAACATCCTCAACATAATAAAGGGCTTATATGAAGAGCCCACATATAACATCCTACTTAATAGTGAAAGAATAAAAGCTTTACTTCTAATATCAGGAACAAGACAAGGATGCCCACTGTCACCAATGTTATTCAGTATTGTACTGGAAGTTCTTGCCAGAGCAATCAAGCACAAAAAAGAAATAAAAGGCATCCAAATTGGAAAGGAAGAAGTAAAACTTTCCCTATTTGGAGATGACATGATCTTATATACAGAAAATCCTGAAAAAATCCACAACAAAATCCCTACAGTTAATAAATAAATTCAGCAAAATGGTGGGACCAAGATCAACAACCCCAAATTAGCAGTGTTTCTATACAGAAGCAATGAACTATTGGAAGAAGAAATCAATAAAAAAAATTCCACTTACAATAGCAACTAATAGAATGAAATATCTACGAATAAGTTTAACCAGGGATGTAAAGGACTTGTACACAGAAAACTAAAAAACATTGCTAAAAGAAATCAAAGAAGATGTAAATAAATGGAAGAACATTCCATGTTCATGGGTTGGAAGACTAAATATTGTTAATATGTCAATTCTACCCAAAGCAATTTACAGATTCAACACAATCCCAATAAAAAGTTCCAATAATCTTTGCAGAAATGGGAAAGCCAACAATCATATTTACATAGAAGGGTAGCTGGGACCCTGACTAGCCAAAGCTATTTTGAAAAAGAAGAATGGAGTTGGAGGACTCACTCTTCCTGATCTCAAAACTTATTACAAAACATAGTAATTGGAACATCATGGTACTAGCACAAGGACAGGTGTATAGAGCAAAGGAACTGAGTTGTGAGTTCAGAGAAAGATACTCACATTTAGGCAAACTGAGTTTTGACAAGGTGGTGATGACTACTCAATTGAGAAAGAAAAGTCTTTTCAACAAATAGTGCTGGGAAAACTAGTTCTCCTACCTCTCACCATATTCAAAAATAAACCCAAAATGGATCAAAGATCTTAATGTATAAGCCAGAACTATCAAAACCCTAGAAGCAAATGTAGAGTGGTATCTTCAGGACCTTGTGTCAGGCAACGTTTTCTTAGATTTTATACCCAAAGCACAAGCAACAAAAGAAAAAAATAGACGAATGGTACTTCATCAAAATTAAAAACTTTTGTGCATCAAAGGATTTTACCATTAAAGTAAAATGAACCTACAGAATGGGAGGAAATATTCAGAAACCACATATCTGACAAAAGTTTAATATCCAGAATATATAAAGAAATCCTTTGACTTAACAACAAAATGACAAACAACCCAATTAAGAAATGGGAAAAATGCTTGAATAGCCATCTCTGCAAAGAAGATATACAAATGGTCAAAAGGCACATGAAAAGATGCTCAACATCATTAAACATTAGGAAAATGCAAATCAAAGCTATAATGAGATATCATTTCACACCCATTAGAATGGCTGCTATTAAAAAACCAAAAATTGCAATGTTGGAGAGGATGTGAAGAAATAGGAACACTCATTCATTGCTGGTGGCAATGTAGAATGGTACAGCTGCTGTGTAAGGCAGTTTGGCAGTTCCTCAGAAAGCTAGGGTATAGAATTACCACATGATTCAGCAATCCCACTACTAGGTATATACCCAAAAGAATTGAAAGCAGGGACTTGAACAGATAGTTTCACACTTATGTTCATAGCACCATTATTCACGGTTGCCCAAAGATGGAAGCAACCGGTGTTCATCAAATGATGAACGGATAAACAAAATATGGTATATAAATAGAATGGAATATTATACAGCCATAAAAAAGAATGAAGTTCTGATACATGTAACAACATGGATGAATCTTAAAGACATCACACTGAGTGAAATAAGCCAGACATAAAAGGACAAATATTGCATGGTGTCACTGATATGAAATAATTATAATAAGTAAACTCATAAAGTCAGAATCTAGTTACCAGGGGATGGGTGGGGATAGGGAATGGGAAGTTAGTCTTAAAATATATAGGGTTCCTATATGGAATGATGGAAATGTTTATGGATGTGGAGATAGTAGCATAACATTGTGAAGATAATTAACAACACTGAAATATATATGCGAACTTGGATAAAATAGGAAATGTTAATTTGTATATATGATAATAGAATAAAATTAAAAATAACCAATTGAACCACACTATACAAACAGTGAACCCTAAGTTAAACCATGGACTATAGTTAATTGTACAATTATAAAAATGTGGTGTCATCAATTGTAACAAATGTTCCTCACCAGTGTAAAGTGTTAATAATAGTGTGATACATGGGATTCCTGTATTTTATGCATGATTGTTCTGTAAACCCACAACTTCTCTATTTAAAAAATAAATCAATCAATAGAAAAGAGACCTTTCAATCAAAAGAAAATCAAACAAGCATTTGAGACAGGAGATGAACATGATTTATATATGAACTTAAGATTCCATAGCATAGGGCAATTTAAACCACAAAAAGTCTAGTTATTCATAAAGAAATGTAACAACAACATTACCCTCTTGAATCAGTGGTAGAAGAAACTGTCAAATGATACTAGAATTGGAATTCTCAAGAGCAGCAACCTTTCTACAGGCTAAATGTAAGACAACCATCAGTGGGAAGAAGGGTTGGCATGCAGTCCCAAATTCCCAGCTGATGGCAGTCTCTATCTCAGGGGGAAATGTTTGTCTCAGATGGTTAGTCAAGTGTCCAAGGTCTTTCATTTCCTAAATAGGAAATGGAAAATAAAGAAATAAAATTCTCTAGATTATACCTTGGTTTTCTAGTTCTTTGTCAGCATTAAGAAGGATACAGGGAAGAAAAAGGTCTGTTACTAAATTTTGTATCATTAGGTTTACTTATTCCGAATGTGATTTATTTTTATTTGAATGACATCAAAATGATTTACTTAATGGAAAACATGCTTCAATGCGAACAATGTGCTTGACTACTGAGCAAGCATTACTCTCTCTCACCCTACACCCCACACCTGCAGTCACATCAGATATAGAAAAATAGGTGGTTTGTCACTAATGATTACTTCATATGGTCACACATATAAAATGTGGTCAATCATTTCATAATTTTAATTTTGCTTGGAATAAAGGATAGAAAGAGGCCTTTACAAATTCCCAAACTGTCACTGCAGAACACTCAGTACTTGGACTAATATCTCTAAGAGATGGCTGCCCAAAACACAGAATAATCTTTGATAAGTTCTAAGAATTCTCATTTTGATATTATGCAGGCCAGTGGGATGTATAAATGCCTCCATTTATAGAAGAAAGCAGAGTTTTAAAGAGCAAATATTCATGCAGATAAAGGGAAACCAGTAATTATAATCTAAAGATACTTTCAGATAGCCTACTTCAACATAAGGGAGACATTATAATTAGGGAACTAAGAAACAGGAAGCAAAGGGTAAGAGGTATTTCTAGATAAGGTGGTATTAATTAGTTTCCCAGATTAGTGTCAAATATTCCTCTTAAGTTATTTTAAAATCATTTGGAAGAGTATATGGTAAAATCTCCAGGACTGCAGATGACACTAAGAGTTTCTGAGTGGTGAAATGTTAGACTGATTAGACACACTATAGAGACAATTGCCAGGCCAAATCAATGGAAATAATGGTTGCATAAATATTTCAGTATATTTAAGTGTTAGGAAACATAATTAAATGAAACACAACCCAAAATATATGTAACCAAGAATGTGGCTCTGAGCTATCACTTGTTATGACACAGGGACATTGGGCCAATGTATTAATGTAGGCAAATGGTTAGTAGAAGGCTGGCACTTTAGGAAGGGGATAATCAACACAATAGCAAATCTGAAAAGAGGGCAAGAAAATTAACAAATAAATCCATGGGGCCTCTGCACCTGCAACACTGCATGTCCCTCCAGTGATTGTAGCCCATACAGGATATGATGGAATTTAAGAGGTCCACCAAAGACCTTGGAGGAAGTGAGGGGTTAGGGAAGAGAGTTTATTTATATAAGAAATTAGGAAAACCAGGATTCCAATCTGAAGAGGAGTGTGACTGATCTTTGTAAAATTATTAAAAGTTATATATAGTTAGGACTGCCATTTTCTCACCTCTAATTCCTCCACCCCCTCAAGATGATTATACATTCTTCCTACTTTACATTGCCAGAGTCACTCCCCTATTTCAATACCCCGAATATAGGTGTCTCTCCCTCCAGTTATTCTTTAAACTTGGGAAATCCCTAAAACATAGGTCTGATCATACAGCTCCCATGCAGAAAAATCTACATGACCCTCTCTTCAGTCTGCAATGGGGAATTCTGGAGCTGTGGATTTCAAGGCCTTTCATGATACAGTCTCAACTCACATTTAGAAGTTTCTCACTTGAAGCTGTCCCCTTGCCACCCTGCCCCATCTCAGACTCTAATATCATATTCTTCATCTGGACTAGACCACTTATTGTTCCCTGGATATGCCATTTATTTTCCACATTAGTGTCTTTGTTTGTGTAGATCCTATGGCTTGAGATATCTTCTTCTACCCCAATCACAACTCTGTTTACCAAAATACTACCTCTAATTCAAGGCTCAGATCGAATACTACCTTTTCCATGAAGTCGTCATCAACCCACCAGTGAACATAAATCTTTTCTCTTCTCTTTTGTCTTCCATTCTTTGGACCTCACATCTGACTACCCCATGGGGCTATTCCCTATTAATAGGGAAACAAGCTATTTTAGACATATCCTAAAATTTTGAGGCTGATGTCAAAACAAGGACAAATTGCTTCTCTACATTGGAACCTCTGGTGCTGCAGTGAAGACTAGGCTAGAAGAATCATAGGCCTGACCCAGGATGTCAGTTTCCGTCATCCTTAGCTTGTCTCGATAGTTGGAATTTCATAGATACTATGCTTGCTCCACAAACATCATGGGCGTAATACTCATGTGGCAGCTTGCTTGTGGATGGTGATGGCTTAAGACATTTACTATATTGTTCTGCATTGAATGAGGTTATGTAGGGGGACCAGGTTGAGCAAGATCTCAAGGCCAAAGTATCATTTATACAGTACTTACTCCCTTTCCTGTCCAAGAACTTCATAAAAGTCAGACATTGCAAAAGATTACACCTATTTCTCATAACACAAGGGAAAATTTGCTGATTTCTGCTCTCTTTTTCTTGCCCTCATAAATCATAAAGTTAAATTTACCCCAGGGATTTCATTTCTCTGAAATCAATGTACAGGCATAAAACAAACTTCATTCTCACAGGACATTCCATTTTTGTTTCATTAGTTCAAGGAAAGGGTCACTCAATTTTTAAAGCATTTGGTTTGATCTTTGCTATGATTCATACTATCTAACATCCACAGACACATTCTATATACCGAAATGCTGAAATGTAACATATATAGAATGTGTCTCCATGGGCCCCATAATGGTGGTATCTTCATATAAAGTACTCAAAAGCTATATTACAGACATGTGAGCCTAGACAAAGTGACCAAAAATAGAAAATAAACTTACTCACAGTTGAATTTTTAAACAATTATCATTTTGTTCAGATTCTTATTCCAAGATAGATTTTTTCCCTCTTGTAAAAGGCAAAATGCTTCCCCAGAGGGGAGAAAATGCTCTTAAAAAATTTCCCCAAACATGAAATCTAAATTTGGTACCATTCTATTTTATACATCTTTATTATATTTAACCATCTCACTGATATTTCTTTCTACCAAGAGGGAGGTGATAAAATTTTTTATTAAAGTAATAAAGGAAAAAAGGAACTAAAGATGATCCATTATAATTTAATTAGATAAAATGAATTCTTGTGATCTTAATGTAAGAACAGAGTATGATATCTAAAAGAACACAGAATTATAGAAACATTTTTACATAATAGAACCATTTACACTTACCATTTAATCATATTAAATAATAATTCTTATGGCTTTATTGGTTCGTATGCTTTTTGTTTCTAAATTCTTTCCACGGAACAGTTAAATTATTTTAAAAAGTTCTTTCATTCTACTGCTATTGAAGGGCTGCTCCCCACCCCAGCCCCCCACCCCCATAGAAATTCCAAGATTTCTCACTGGAGCCAGGATCATCAGGCTTTGCTAGAACCTCTCTCTCTGAATTAAAGATCACGTAGATTTATTTCTTAAGAAAATAGGGAGAGAAGATTTGGATTAAACTTTTCTTTGCCACATTATGATTATTTTGTTTTAAAACCTTAAAGAGCTTAAATAGGAAGGTCAAACCAAGCATAGCACAGCTGGGGTCTGAGAAAGGGTTGCTCAAGCAAGGAGGAAGCGGTTATTTCCATGGCATTTCTCTCACGTTTCCTGCAGTAAAGAAGTCGTCCAGCTTAGAGGCATTCAGTCTACTGGAGTAGGGAGGTAAACAAAAATGCCTTAGAAGTTCACTTCATTGGCAAATCTCAAACACAGGTCAAATTGGCCTTATTCCAAGAATAAGCAGCTCCCTCAAAGCCCCCCATCCTGTGGAACAGAATCGCAGAGATTCGAACCTACATATGCTGAGAGACCCTGGCCTCCAGGCAGCCAGCTAGTTATCCCCGGAGTTGGCTCAAGGCTGACACTCAGATTGACTGGTTCACACTAATTTACTTCACACAGATTCCATTTATCTCCTGGAAGATCCCCTGGCAGCAGCTTATAATGGCATATCCTAGGATGCCTGCCTGCGTGCGTTTTTAAAGCGGCAGTGCCTGATGAGTCTGAGTCCAGAAAACAGCCCACAGATTGAGGAGTAGGTGCAATCAGAAAACATACAGAGGCACAGCTGCGACTTGGTAGCTTGTTTGGTCCAGCAGCTGAGCATTAACCGTGCCTGCTTTTTTGTTGCCTGCCCACTGTCACCAGGACAAATCAGAGAGCCACTCCCTTTTCCCTTCACCACTCACCTTCCAAAGGAAAAGGGATAACACCGTGCTCATGTAGCAGAGACAGCTGTAGAGAAACTTAATTTGACCATTTAACCTTTACTCTTTAAATATGAAGGTATTGCTTACCTGGGTAAAACTATAATTGATAGTTTCTAAGGATAGGATGCTGAACATCTGAGCTAGGCAAAACATAATTAGAAAAAGACAGAAGGAAAAGAGAACTCCAAATTATTTTATTTACCGTGAAATCCTAAGAGCTGGCTGAGATGATATGATTGTGGGCTAGTTAAGATTGTGGGTCATTTAAAAGAGGGGCTGTGCCTTCATGTTTGCTCTCCCTGCATGTACCACAAAAGCTTGTCAAATGAATAAATGGGTTAATGAATGTATGAATAAACAAGTCACTATTCTCGATTTGACATTTTAGAAGTGTGGACAACCATCGACTACTTTAAAATTAAGGCAAAAAAATACTGAAAATCCTAATAATATTGGTCAAAAGCAGAGAGAACTGAGATCTTTTAATAGCACTAAACAAATAACAATTCAATGGCAAATCTATCAAAGTAGAGACAAAGTACATTTACTACTTACAAAATTAAACACTGGGCTGCTGTGACTGGTTGATGGAAAAAAGGAGGATTAAGGCGTTTGCATGAGCCTTGACATGCTTGTGTTGTCTGCCTGCTGTCTTAAGCTTTGAAAAACAGCTGGGATCATCTTCTTATAAGCTCCAATTCAAAGACGTTTAAGCAGTCCCCAATCCAATTAAACAGAGGTATATATAAGGAGGAATCCTACTGAGCACCATCACCACATCTTTTCTTAATGAAAAACAGCATAATTGCAGGTCACACAGCTCCTTAATCTCACATTAAATCTAATAGATTGCTGACTTATACTGAGCATGGCAGTCTCAGCTTTCTATATTGGTGTGCTTAATTTTAGGTCATTATCCTTTATTATGTGACTTGTAATCCTTTAAAGCCCACGATTGCGTCTGCATATTTGGCAAGGATTGTACTTGGCAATAGAAGGATTCTACTTCTAAGACTGATGGTTTAATTGAATGATATAGTATGATTAGATGTTCAAAGAATTACATATATTGCTTTTCTTTTCTAATTGGCTAGTTTCATGTAAGTATTTCCTTCGACATTGTTTACAATCACCATTCAGTTTCAGGGACCCTGCTGAAGAAGACGGTTTTCCCAAATGAAAGACAAAGTAGCTTATTGTTATGGAAATTTATCCATATGCTATAAAATAACCAATTCAAAGAAAATCCTGGCTCATCCACCAACTGGGTGACCTTGGTCAAATTACTTAATCTTTCTGTGTCTGTTTCCTCATCTACAAATAAGAATATGATGGTGCCTCCCAGATGCATATAACATTTGTTAGAATTAAAGGAGTTAAAACATGCAAAGTACTTAGACTACTGGCTAGAAGGTAGCAAGACCTAAGTAAATCGAATATTACTACTATTGTTATTTATGGTCTTTCTTCTAAATATATGTAGATGGTCATAAGATGTCAAGCCTTTAAATCAAGACATATTATTTTACTAGCAATATAGTAATACTTAAAATTTCTCTGACCTAATAATATAAGAAGAATATTTAAAATATTTATGTAACCTTGGACTTCATTTAAGGTTGTGGAAATCTAGAAGATAATTTTAGTGGCCCATTTTCTTTTTCCAGTTTAAGGAGGCATGTGGGTTTGTATACATGTGGTGATATCTATAACCAAGTAAAATTGTGCCCCAAATCATCTGTAATTTTCCTTTTTTCCTATCAAGAATGCTGAATATGGAAGGAAATAAATATTGTTTCTGATAATGCTGACCAGATAAAACAGGACCTCATTGGAAAGTTATTCTAAATAGGTTATCTTTCCTGACGAATTAAATTACTTTGAATGGAAATGATGACATGTTGATATCCTTTAGAAACATTATAGCAATAACCTTTATATAGAAAGATTTAAACTATTGTATGTACATAACAGAATTTCAGATTATGGATACAATTAGATCATAACCTTTTAAATGAATAGCTATTGTCTTTCATATTTGAAAGTAAGAAGCAAGCTAAGCACAAATCTTGCACCATCACTTGTACACAATCCTTGATTGCTAGGCTTTTTACTGGTTCTCATTAATAAATTAGGTGTTGAGAATATGCTAGTACTGAAATTGAAAGTCTAATCCAGCTCAGCTCCATCAAAGGCAAAAATATTACCGGGCAAGGGGCATTTGATGGAGGACACAATTAAAACACAGAAGTAGGGGCTTACTTGTCACCAACACTTTCCCCTCTCCCATTTGTATAGTGGAAAGCACCATAAAAAAAATATCAAATAACAACCCAAAAGCTCTCTTTTCCTTGAATACCAGGTTAAACCTAGAAAAAAGCATGCATCCATCCATCTTATTCAATTACAAAGTTGAAAATAGTATATATATATATATATTTATTTATTTAGGTATATTATTTGAAAAAAATCTTTTTTTATTTTTTTAAAGATAAGATGGACTAAGTTAAGACTATTTTATTTTATATCTAACTCTGACCAAAGCTAATAAACATACCTAGTTTGACCTCAGATATTTCTACTCCAAAGTTTTTATATCCATCAAAACTGACCTTCCACCAATGTAGTTATTTTAGATCATTTATTTTTCTTATTCCTTTGTTTGGTTATGGTTTGTTAATTTTCTTGGGCTGTGGTAGGAACATGTTGGAAGCAAAGTAGTTATCTTAGGTTATTTATTTTTCTTAATCCTTTGCTTTGTTTTGTTGGAAATGTTATGGGTTTTTTTTTTTTGTTGTTTGTTTTTTAATTTTTTGATAAATAAAGTTTAAAAAAATTAAAAAAAAACAAAAAAACTGACCTTCCAGTATAAAGGCTGCAAGCTGATACGAGTGTGTAATAACTGAAGGAATATTATCTGAATAAGTCTTTCCTGAGGGATCTACTAGAGAATGAGCTTTAGACAACCCAAACAAGTGAAAGACATCAGCATAAGAACTGGTGGTAAGCACCAAATATACATTTGTAAGACTAAGGCTAAATGATGGTTATAAGAAATATGGCTATATGCTCTAACAATGCAGGTATAGAACAAATATGAAAAAATGGAGGAGATGAGAAGGATAAGGAATTGTATGAAAATCAGAATACACTCACCAATTACATTATACGAATCACCTGGGAGTAAAAGAATACAATTTCAAATTATATGCTGTGTGAGAGGGAGACAAAATGTTAATAGGAAATTCATTTCAATATTGCTCATAATTGGGAACCAATCAGCAATGGCAATAAATAAATGAACAAATAAATATTAAAAACAATTTTTAAAATAGGGTATTATATTGTATAAAGATATTAGTATAAAGATAAACATTGGAACAAAAAACAAGCAAACAAACTTTCCAACACCAAAAAAAGAGAGACCAAAAACTGTCAAGGACATGGAAAACCTACAAAACTAAATAAGGTAGATCTAATAATCAAACTCTAATTGACAATAATAGACATCACATGTTGTTTGTAAGTGCACAAAACCTATTCACAAAATTTGGCCATATTTTGAGCCCCAAGTAACCTCCCAAAAAACTCCGAAGAGTGGAACTAGTACAGACATTCTCTGATCACAATACAATAAACTAGAAATTAATAAGAATATAAAAAAAATCCTTTTCACCTGAAAATTTCAACACATATTGGTAAATAACTCTTGGTTCAAAAGGGAAGTTCAATACAAATAAAGAATTTCTTTAAAATTACAATAATGAAAACAAGAGATGAGAGAATCCATAAAATTTCATAGCACTAAATACTTACATTAATAAAAATGAAAATGAATTAAAAATCCGAATAAAAAAGGTAGATAAAGAACAATAAAGTAAACCAAAAGAAACCAAAAGGAAAAAATTTATAAAGATAGTGAGTTAGAAAACAGTAAAACAGAAGAACTAAGAAAGAAATCCCAAAGAAGGCTCTTTAAAATTAATAAAACCAAAAAACTAGCAAACCTAATTCAAAAGAAAAGGGAGAATGCACCAATAAATAAATAATGAGAGTGGAAAATTCTAATTTTACTCTGCTCAACTCTATGCAAATAAATTTGAAAACCTAGGTTAAATAATTTTCTGGAAAAATAAGTTACTGGTAGTGCTCAAGAATATCAATGGACAATTACCAAAAAGAAATAGGGAAAAAGACGTTTGACAAAATTCAACACCCATTTATGTAAAAAACACTTAATAAAATACTAATTATTGGATATTTCCTTAATATAACACAATATATGCCTATCCATAAGCCAGCACCTTACTTAATACAAAAGCATTGGTGATTTTCTCATCGAAGTAAGGAAAGCAACAAGGATGCCACTCTCTCCAAATACTATTTAACATTGTGTTGAAAGTTTCAACCAAGCAATGAGACAACTAAAAGCAATTAGTTGCAAAATAACTGGAAAGGAAAAAGCAAAACTTTATATCGGAAGATTGTAATTATATATTTGGAAAACAAACAAACAAAAAATCAATGGGAAGATCACTACAAAGAAAAAGAGAACTTAGTAAAGTAGAAGAGTATATAAATTAATTGTCTTCAAAAATAAAAACAAAACCAGTTAGAAAATACAATGGAAAAGAAGCCTCCATTTACAATAATTAAAACAAAAGTTAAAAAATAAATGTCTAAACTCTACATGAGGAGAATTACAAAACTCTCTCCTTTTTTATTAACTTTATTTATCAAAAAACCCCACAAAACTCAGGAGTAACTGGTTTGTTAATTTTCTTGTGGTATGGTAGGAGCATATTGGAAGCAATGAAGTTATTTCAGGATATTTATTTTTCCTATTCCTTTGCTTTGTTTGGAAATGTGTTTTTTTTAAATAAAACTCTCTTAAAAGACACAAAAGTGGACTTGAATAAATGGCAAGACATATCTTATTCTTTTAAGGGAAGACTGGGCAATTTATTGAATTATTTAATTCACTGAATCTAGTCCTATGACATAATGCACATTAAAAAACAAAAACAAAAAAATACCTAAGTTCAGAGATGTTAACTTAGGGAGGTTGCATTTAAAAGGAAGAACATGACCTTAGATTGAATTCAGCATTCAGTGAACTACACTCAGTCTCTGAAGAATTATAATCATTGCATGAGAAAATAGACTTAAATTTTTTTTAAATGTAAAGTGTTTTCAACAAAATTTGAACAAGTAGACTTCAAAAAGTCTAGAAATGATTTCTGTCAAAAATAAGTTACATGGAATATTTCATGCCTGAATCTTAATAACTCAAATGCTAACCATTATAATATCTTTAAACATTATAAATAATGGGCATATAAATAATAATACATTAATGAGTGCTAACCAGGTGCCAGGCCTCGTACTAAGCACTGGGTATATGGTGGTGACTAATAATCTCTGTATTCATCAGGTTTTAGTTGTTCTAAGCACTAAACATTGATCATTTGTAAGAAAGATGCTCAACATAGGATGGATTGAAAAATCAGGCCCAGATCAGATAGGACCAGGGAATCTCTAAAATTCCTTAGTAGAAGGACCTGTACAAGTCTTTATTGGATGCCACTTCTGGAATGAATGGATTTCATCCACTTGTTCTGCCCTTGCTTCACTTGGTTCAAAGTTCTGAGCCCCAAAGAGAAAAATGGATTGGATGAGCTAAGGGCGCCTGCTGACCCCTTGGCTATATTGGGTAATGACAGAGGAATTGGTGTGGTGGTAGGTGCTTCAGGCATGCCTTTAGCACCTGAAATGAGCAAATGACATAATTTATTGTATCTGCAGGAATGCACAAAAGAAAACTGGATGGATGTTGGGCAGCCAAAAAGAGACAACTGTTGTTGACCTCCAAAGGTTATTACAATAAATTTCATGACTGTAATTGACCACTTGGATTTAAGATCACTGTCCAAGTCTACACTGAATGTGAGACTAACTTATGCACTGAAAAGTAACAAGCATAAAACTGATCATAAGGCATTCATCAACTCTGCTCACTCCCTATAATATAGATCATCTTCTACCTAAATCTTTCTTTCTTTAAATAAATCAGAATATGGTAGCATTGCACCATAATCCTGACCTTCCTTCTGAAGGTACTGTGGTAAGGTATCCTTCACAGGTAGGAGCTCCCAAATGGAAAAAACAAAAGAGAAATGGCTATTGCTGTCTTCTCCTACAGAGAGAGCAGAAGAGGCCTGATGGGAGAGTTGGGTTCTGAGATGGAGCATGGTTCATTTCTGCCACATGCTGGACTCAGAATTCCTGTTGTGCAAAAAGACCATGTGCAGAATTTTGGCTGACTTCAAAGACAGTAATTTCAAGGAAAGTTAGTCACCAAAAAAGAAAAAAAAAAGAAAGAAAGAAAGAAAGGTATTTATCTTTGATAAACTCCATTTACTAATTTATAAAGGCAATGGGAACTGAGGTAATGCTAAATAAAAACTGAGAGGACTCGCTGTAGTGAACGCTAATGATTTTCTGACAAGTCATGTATTGCGATTTTTGGGGGGAAAAGTATAACCTGATTGTAAAACATTACAATATATTACATTTTGTTTAGTAGTTTATAAGTGATAAGATTTTAAAAAAATGGTTCTGGCCACTTAAAAATGGCAGAGCACTTTACTAGGAGGGACAGGGAAATAGTAAGTAGTTACAAGAGAAGATGTTTTTATAATTCAGAGTTAACAGAGATATTTGCATAGACAACAATTGTAAACAGTGCTTACAGTTTTTTATTCTCCTCTTCTCAATACCAAAACAGAGAAGGCTGGGAATGACAGTTAAGAAGTTCTCGAAAGGTTTTAGGGCAAAGTAGTTAAGAAAGAGAAAAACTGTGTTCTAAGTATAATGAAAGCAAACATCTAAGTAAGAAGAGTTTCCAGCAGTTAAGTATGGACAATACTATTTATTTATTCCAAGGCATCTTATTTCTTTTAACACTTTATTCACTCAACAATATATTTTGAAGACCCTGGTATATGAGGTATCAACATGCTAGGGGGAAGAAACAATAAAAGAAGGCATGGTTGATGCCCTCATGGATCTTACAGCCTAACGAGGATAAGACATTGGACAAGAAATTACAATCACATGTGATGAACGTCAGGCTGGGTGAGTACTGAGTGCTTCTGGAAAATGCACCAAGGGGACTTTAGACCATTTCATATCTTGTAAGAACAAGAATGTAACAGATGGACTGTTGAAAATTGACAAGTCAGTTTTCAGAAGGATTGGTTGTTGACAGAGATATATATGCTTTACACACATTGTGCCATTTAATTCTTAAGAAACCTTGCCAAGTAGGTACATGTTTCCCCATTTATCACTGAGGAAATTTAAACTCAACGTTGTTAAAGTAACACACGTTACTCATACATAGTAAGTGTCAAGGTTGTAAAAAAGGAGGCAACTTCAACAAGAGACTGATTTGAAGAGTTTCGTTTGTTTTTTAAGAGATGGGGATGTTGACAAAGGAAAGGTCATTTTTGGCACAGAGAACACTAGTTATTACGTCGATCTAAAGGTGAAATGTTACGCTCGTGGCATCTAGGCTTCGGTGGTATAATCCAGCCATGTTCACTTTTGAATTGGATGCCAACCAAGGAAATTAATTTGTCATTATTCGAATTAGTGCTCCTAGTAATGCAAGCTCCACAAGTAAGGAACAGAGCAGCTCTCCTGCCTGATGGGGCAGGAAGCATGTGCTCCTCTTCAGCTATGACCCAATCAGAAGTCAGCAGGTCTCAGGAAAAGTGTGCATTTCAGGTGGTTAGTGGGAAGAGGGGAGACAGGGAAGGAGGCCCACTCAGGTCTTCATTGCTTCCACAGACTTCTTGGGCACCAGATACACCCCTGGTGCTCCAAGTGTGGTCTTTGGACCAGCAGCATCAGCTTCACCTGGGAACTTGCGAGGCAAGCAAATTCTGGGGCCTGACTCCAGGCTCACTGGGTCAAAAACTGAAGGAGTGAGCAGCAATCTGTTGTTCAACAAGGCCCCCAGGTGGTGCTAATAGGCACTTAAGTTTGGGAACCACTCAGCCACTCTACACCTTGGTTTGAGCCATTTCTGTAGAGAAATTCAACAATGCTCATTTAGCTTCATACCTATGCATGTGAAGTGTTATGAAGGCAGAGATCACACAAAGGACTTGCTGGAGTTTTATTTCTACACAGCAATATTAGAAGGATCAAATTTCTGCCCTTCTATTTTACCATAAGGAACATCATCAGTATGAGTGACTTGGATCCAAGTAAAAGTAAGAGGTTAAGATAGATCCTGGGAAGATCAGTTTATTTAACTACTTGAGAGAGTTCTAACCACTCTGTGAGGGCTACCTGAATTCTGATTTGAGGGCCAGACAAGCCCCTCATCTCCCCTGCCTCTCCCTTTACCCCAAGCCAAATGTTCCAGTTTCCACAGAAGCAAAGGCAAGAAAATAATCATGAACACCTGAAGTTGTAAAGCTGGCTGCATATTAGAATCACCTGGAGCAATTTACGACAGTATCTATGACTGGCACAACTCACAACAATGAAATAAGAATCTCGGGTAGTGGTGGTGGAGCCCAGATGATTCCAATTAGCAGCCAGGGTTGAGGACTATTGATGTGCATCATAGTAATTCCATGGTGAGTAAATTAGGTAATCTAAAACACCTGCTATACTACCAGACACGCAGTAGCAGGGGTTTAGTGAGTGATCCCTCCTACATCCCTTTCCCCAGCACCACAACGAAGTTGTGGAGAAGAAAGGTACCAACTAACACTTTTTCTAACTTAGAATCTTTGTACCTCTCTCTACTTCCTGACTTTCCATAATACACTTTACCTTGGCTAGAAGTTTCCACAACACATCATATTCCTAATTTTATTTTCTAAATATTTCCTCCTTGTATGTGTTTTTTTTAAGCTCCTTAACGCAGGTATGAGCTCCTTGAAGGCAAGGTGTCTCCTGTTATCTCCAGTCCCTGGTGTTCTGTCCAGTTCATTCCTTCTCTCTCCCCATCATCCTTCCAATGACTACTGCAATAAGCACAGAGCTAGTGCTCTAGGAACCAGGTGGTTCCTGATGACCCTGATCTAGCCTTGAAACACAATCTATTACTGGAATTCTTTCCTTATTTCTTATGTTCAACTTTCTAATATATACCTAAATTAAAGTATACCCAGATTTAGTCCTAGGATTTCCCCGAGGTTATCTTGCCAATCTGGTTATTTGCTTTCCTTTCCATTCATGCAGATCCTTCCTGGATGAGCTGCTGGTGCCCTCCTTAATAACACAAGTTCCACAAATTAGAGGTTCTGGGAGTGCTAAAAAAATCTAAGCTTAATGGAACCCAAACATTGTTTACTGAACAACCCTACCTGGCAGCAGGCACTGGGATAACTTGAGGAAACAGGCATGATAATACAGACATAATCTGGGCCCTAGGATTGTTTCTCCCCTTGTGGGTCTTGACCAGGGAGAGGCAAACATTTTCTTAAAGGATGAGATAGCAAATATTTTAGGCTTGTGGGTCTTAACGTTTCTCTGTGGCAACTACTCAACTCTGCAGTTGTAGTATGACAGACAATACACAAAAAATGAGTATGGCTGTGTTCCAACAAAACTTTATTTACAAAAAGAGGTGGCAGCCTGCATGTGGCCCATGGTTTTGCAGGCCCCTGGCCTTATTCATCTTTGGTTGACTTATCAGGCTACCAGCTGAGCCCTGATTTCCACAGTGTAATGATATGAATTAAAAGTACATCAGAGCTTCTGAGCCTAGGAATATAACATAATATATCTCTCCATTCCTCTCCTTATTAAGAATTAATTTAAACATAAAATTTACTCTGTCTTCCCTTTCAGAGCCACACCCCACCCCAACCCTTGTCCAGCAGAGAAAAAGATATTTTTTTGCTTCCTCCACAGACACATTAGGGAGATGGTTAGAAACTTTCCATACACATATCATCTAAGATAAACAGGATGCTATAAATCAATGCTATAAATCAATGAGGAGAGAGATTGACAGTGTCATTAATTCAAGGAATATTCATTGAGCACCTACTGTGTAACACGTCCTGGCATATAGATCTTGGGGGTGGAGTGGCAAACAAAACATACTTGATCCCTGTCTCCTGTAAAAGTTAGAATCTACTAGGGGACTTACAAAAAATATATGAACATAAAAATGTATAAATAATTATTGTTACACATGAACAAAAGTGACCTGAAGGAAAATCACGGAGTGCTATGAGAATGAATAATGGAGTGAACCTAATGAAGCTTGGAGGTCAGGAAAGGCCTCTCTAAAGAAGAGACTTTTTAATAAGACCTGAAGGATGGCAGAAATTAGGCAAAGACCCAATGACAGGAAAGATCAACAGCTGATTGGGCACCACTTGCAAAGAATAGTGGCAATCCAGAGGCAGGATCGAGTGTGGCACAGTCCAGGGGTTGGAAGGAGGACAGTGCAACTGGAGCACAGAAAATGAGGAAGCAGCTCGCAAGGGCTGAGGTTGGAGACGTAGAGGGATCAATTCATAAGCCTAACAAAACTTATTCAGGATTTTTTATTTTATCCTAAATGCACTGAGAAGACATCAAAAGAATTTATGCAGGGGGTGGCATGATTAGGCTTACATTTTTAAAAGATCACCGTGACTGCTGTGTGAAAAAATGGCTTGGAAGGACAATTTGATTAAATGTACTCTCCATGTTCCCCCCCCGCTTCTAGCACCTTATCTGGGCAAAATGCCTCTAGGCAAAAATGTATAGGGCAAGGAGAAAGGTAAAGGGAGACGGCCATCACTTCCTTCCCCAATATATAACTGGACACATTTACTACTATAATTTGCTTCCTTATGAATATACACAATTGTAATGCTTAAACAAATCAAACACAAAAATCAGAGTACCTTTTATGAATCATAGAGCCATCATGTAAAACAACTGACTTTCAGATTCAAACTGTAGATTGTCTGGACAATGAAAGCAGGGAACCAGAGGTGGAATCCCCTTGGAAGGAATTTTGCTAACCCAATGGGAAGCATCAATGAAGGGGGAATAAAAATCGATGTAGGGTGAAAAGGTATGTAAGAAGACTAAGAACACACACATGTGCACACATACACATGCACATCATGTAGACACACACACTGCTGGGCAGAAGGCCTCTGACCCTGCCTGGGAGTTATCTCCTTTTAGTATCATGGTCCTGTTAGATCAGGGAGGGGAAGGAAAGGAAGTGACCACCATTTGGTCATCTGTGGCTGAGCACAGTTAGAGAAAGGACATAAGTGTGGTTGTTTGGAATGCCCATCAAATGTCATCTGACATTTTTAGACTATCCCCAAATGACTTGCGCTCTCTCTCTGTGTGTGTGCGCGAGTGGAATTATGTAAAAATATAAAAAGGTACAAAATCATTATCAGGTAATTCCATATTGGTGACAAAGCCATATACACAAGAATAGAGTTGCAACTTTACCCATATAGTATATTAGTGCTTCACTGCGCTCGTGAATGCCACATATTCTCTGCTATTTGTTTACTGCCTTTTGTCAAAGATATTCATCATCTGCAGTGTCACAAAGCACCTGGCCACATCTCATGTGTCTGCTTCAAGGGCAAGACCAATGTGACCTTTGGCTTTTTCTTTTGCAAAGGATAAAACCATTCTTTAGAAACACTATCTGCACGGCTCCCGCATCTGCTATTGATGTAGTCCCTGTTTTCTGCAATGTTGCTTGTTAAATGTTTACAGTTAATTTTATAGTACAGGGCTAGATGTTGGAATATTTTCAAATCTATCCTTTATTGGAGTGAGTTTTAAACTGCTTCTCTTTGCTTATGTTTTATGAGATAAGATATAGAAAATAATGAAGTGGTTCAGAAAATTCTTTTTCTTGGATGATGAAGATCCTGTATAATATATATAAAAAATTCTCCTGAATTTCTTCTGAATAGGACAGCATGCTACACATTTGTCTGTCACTTATTTCTCTTTTTGAAGCAAACCTTAACCAGTAAAAACCCAATGCCATTTGGTTTCCTTCCTTTTGCTTTGGAAATCTATGACTACCCAAACTCGGGAATCAGCACAATGATCACTTGATTTGGGCAATACAGAAAATCTACAAGGAGTGGGGAATTCTAAATGCTGACTGAAAGATTCAAATCACAGCCAAGAAAATGACTTCAACACTGAAAGATTCAAATCACAGCCAAGAAAATGACTTCAACACTGAAAGATTCAAATCACAGCCAAGAAAATGACTTCAACACTGTCAACAATCAATATCATTTGAATCTTTAGAAATTTTATGAAAGAAAAAAAGGAAGAAAGAACACCAATGGCTTTTTTCTGAGGATTTGGAATATTACACTTTTGGGAAGGAGAAGGGAAATCATGTTGCTTAGTAAAAGGGAGATATAATTTTATTAACTGGCAAGATAGTGGCTTCATCATTAAAAAATTCAACCAACTAGAATACAACATCTTTTGACCTAGGAGATAAAGGGTCAGAAAGCAATTTTGAATAATAAATGAGACCTGTTGACCTCATGACCCAAATCTGGCAGGGTCAGTGTTCCCCTTTCACCAGATGCGGATGGCAGACATACACGGGCAGAGAGCTCAGCTAATGAGCTGCCTCAACCCAGGTGGTAGGTGCTGCACTATCCTAGTGCATGCGGTATGGGAGAGGAAAGGTTTTAAAAACTGTTGTGGCATGTAAAGAGATATTTATAGAAATATATTTATTGTTGCTTTTAAAGAAGCTCCTTTCCTGACTCCTGAAGCTGCAATTAAGCTGTTAAATTTAGTAGAAACCTGAGTATGTTTTTCTCCTAATGCCTTTTTCCTTTATTATTTCAACATTGACAAAAAAAAAAAAATAAAGTTTCTTTTGTTCTATTTATTTCACTCATTTTATCAGCGAGCTGATTTTCTCTGAATTTTCTGTACATAGATATTATGTATAAAGATGTGCCTTTTGGCCTTTATTTGAAAGCAGTGAGTCTTCATAATTAGAAAGGAGTTTAGAGGTTAAGCTATAGGGGAATTTCTAATATAATAATTTATTTACATATTTAAGATTATTTGTATGAAACCGATCTAATACTGCAAAATGTTTTGAATTTTCAACAAAAATAAAAATAGAAATATGGCTATTAACCAAACTATGCATCCTTATAATTTTTATCTTTTAAATTTTCGTTGCTTTTGGGAAACATTAGCTGTTATAAAGCTAACTTTGTATATGTTTATATTATTTTAATAAATATCTTGTATGTAATATGTCTCATTTTAACATTTTTTGATTAAGGACATGTTCCAATGCATTTAATTTGTGTTTACTCAGTGTTCTTTTAAATGAAAAATGTCAGAGGCCTGGACGAATTCCAGTTTAGCTAATTACATTCATCTTGTTAGGTCTCCTTTCGACTTTCAACTGAGTATGATATTCTTTATTCTTCATATTGTACTCCTGCCAATTTCTGAATTGCAAAAACAGCCATTTAGTAAAATAAAATTATGTCCCATGCAATATCATAACATAGTTGAATGGAGTGTTTCGAACCAGTTTTGGGGATTTGGGTTCATACATTGTAAAAAAAACACACACATACACACAAAACTTAACAAGGGAAGACTGGGAGAAAACCTCACCACATGTTCATCACAATGCTTCCTATCTGCCAAAAATAGAAAGACAAATGGTAGTCAAAGTCAGTTGTTGTTCTACTGACTTCAAGTTTATTCAACTTGATACAACTGAATAAATATATATTGAATATTTCTAATGTGCAGGGTTCTAGTGTTATGTGTGACACATTACTGTGTTAGATGAAAACATGTCTTGTGCATATTGAATTTTCCTAAAAAGTCACAGATTTTCCACAGTAAAAGCACTTAACCTAGATGTAAGGTAAAGCCCTGCTCTAATTAATGATATGGACTATTACTACTAGATAGACACATATCAGCTGAATCACGATAAGGAGAAGACAAGAAGTGAGTTTACAGGCTTAAAGAGAATAAAATGGCATCTTATGGGTATCATGGAACAATTCTTTGTCCCATTAAAGCACTTCACCTTTCATTTGAACCTCGCTCCAACCTTATATGGAATGTGGGCAATGGTGTGTTTCTAAATGTTTACATTCTGCCTGCAAACACACACACACACACACGCAAAAACAAAACAAAACAAAACAATAACCCTAATTTGTACCATTAGCCGATTTTTATGTGCAGATAGTCCCACCACAAATGATTTTGAGCTACCAAAGTGATGTGGCTAACACGGAGTTGGGAAGAGATCCAGGTAACTGTCTTGCCGGAGCTGGGGCTAGCTGGTTCTGTCATGCCCCTGGGTACAGGGCAGATAACAGTGTCCTCATCCTGGAGGAGACATTAAGGGACTCATCAGGGATGAAAGAGGAAAAGACTAGCAGGGTAGGCACTAGGCACCTTTTATTACCTTACTGTGAGCTCCTCTCCCCTTTCTACACTGAAAAGTCATTTAGGTCAAAAAGAGGGGAAGAGTGAGAAGCATTAGACCTTCAATAGAGACAAGAGGGGCAGGGCAGACCTACGGGGGCCTCACTGCAGACACACACACAGAGAAAGAAAACAGCAGGAGAGGAAGAGGAGCGAGGGATCCAGAGAGCATGGTTTAGAGGGAAAAGGCTAGGGACTGACAGACAAATAGTCAGACGGAGATGGGGTGGGGGTGGGGGGGTGTGGAACATATGGAAGAGCACCAAAGAGGGAGTCAGCAAGGTCCTTCTAGAACAAAATAAGCTGCCTCAGACTCTGCTTGTCCCAAACCCCATTGACTGTATTCAGCTCCTTTCCCTGAGTAAGTATTGTTTGGCCGTTATCTAAGCAGGAGCTCATTAGAAAGAATATGCTGTGGGTGCATAGGTCTCACTCCACAGGTATGAATACTTTCCTAAGTCCTTTCTTCCCTGGCCATAACAGGCGCAGCCCTGAATGCCATCTCTTCTTTTCTGGATTCCTTCTTTCTCCTGTAATGCTCTGAGGTTGTATTGTTCACCAAATGAACCATTTTTGGAGAGGGGGTAAGGCAAACGGTCCAATTTGCTAACTCAAAAGCAAAACGACGCGCAACAAAACCAGTTTAACAAGACAATAATTGAATTTGTTTTCAGCTGACAAATCTGTAGGATGAATGTGGTCAAAATGGCTGAAATATTGTGCAGGTAAACAGCTACATTTAGTGGATTTTGAACAGCAGTGAAAAGAATTCTACACTAAATGTCTAGAGCAGGGGTGAGGGACCTCTGGCCTTGGACTTAAATTCATCTAGGCAATAAGGCAGATTAAAGAGAATATACTGATTTATTCCCATAATTAGTAAAATGCAACGTGTAGTTGAAGGTCTTCAGCCTTAATATATCAAAATGTCACAAGTTGGGGCTATCATTCCAGAGCATTTTTCATCTCTCTCTTTTTCTGAATGTATGCAAATTTCTCTCTTTTGGCCCATTTGCTCTTTCCCAGTTTTATCCACCCTCTCCTTAATGCTATAATAAATTTATTTCTTATTTGTGGTATTCTTTATAGTTTCATATTTCTCTCAACTCTCCCACTCTTACACTCCATCATCTACCATCCAGTTAGTTAAAATGGGGTCTGGTTTATTTGTTTTACATTCAGACCATTCATTTGATTATTTTGCTGGGTTGGTTGCTGGCAAGTAAAAAAAAAAGTTTCCCAGCCTTTCTTTATATCACTAGGAAAACACAAGGGGTTTTACACCCATTACTTTAAAAGTTTTATAATACATCTTCAGAGGAAGGGACTATTATTTTCATTTTACAAAATAAGTGAAGATAAAAAAGGAATGAAGTAATTTTCTTCAACATAAAAAAATGAACTATGGCTTCAATCTGTATCCATACATTACTATTCCATGATATCTTCTACTAGATTACAGAGTTTTAAAATCAAAATATAATTTTGAACTATAGATTGTTTGGGAATGGATGGTGGTGATGGTAGCACAACATTGTGAATATAATTAACAGCACTGAAATATATATCTGAATGTGGTTAAAAGGGGAAAGGTCAGGTTGTATATATGGTGAAAAAATAAAAATTATTAAAAAAAATCCATGCTGCACAACATGATGAATCCTAAGTTAAACCATGGATATAGTTAATGGTACAATTATAAAAACATGCTTTTATCAATCTTAACAAATGTTCCAAACCAATGCAAGGTGTTAATAATAGGGTGGTATATGGTAATACTGTATTTTATGCATGATTGTTTTGTAAACCCACAAATTCTCTAATAAAAAATTAATCAAAATATACACTAAAAAATTTTAATACCTTCCATTCCACATTAAACGCTTAGGTGGGAATCATTTCTCTATGGAAAATTCAAATAATAATGCTCTCCTTTACTTGCCAATGTAAATGTTTAACTGAGACATAATGATGAGGTAAATGTATAAAGGAGGCACATACAATAGCCATATCCTGGAAAAACATTTTACCAGCAATTAAATAATGAGATTGAATAACTAACATCAATGTGAGGATATGGGTTATGATGATGATAACCATTTAAACTTTTCAGCATAGGAAAAACTACAAAGGAGAATACTGTTTTTTGAACTAAGGACTCAGGTTCCTCCTTCCTTCCTGATGTTGCAAACAAATCACCTTTTACCCTAATCTTTTACTTCACAGGATTCATATAGTGGTTCTGGAGGTATTGCCTATTACAGGGTCTGGGACTCAGCAGGGTGACATTCAGCAGTGTTCATGTACATGGATGGATGGAACTGACTTATCAACTGTCATCTACATCATACAAATCATCCATGTGAAGAAGCTCACTTGGTACCGAGCTGGCAATTATCTGGTGAACCAAGCCCAGTAAACTGCCTACTTAATAAAAGTTTAAAGAATAAAAATAATTGCATTGGGAAATCATGGGAAGTAATTTTTGATTATTCAAAATGGAATATATTGAATGGATACAATTCATAATACCAGGACAATCAAGCGATCTAAAATAAGACAAAAAAATACAGATTGCTTTTACAGGTATTCTATAACCTGGTTCACGCTCCTAAAATATAGCATAAATCTGGTCTTTACAAAGCTCACATATATACATAAATTATTGACATAAAGCATATTGAGTATATAGAGAAAGGTTATACAGTCACTAAAATCATAAAAGGCACATTACTAGAATGAATAATTCAGGTTATTAGATAAAAAATGAAAAGGAATTTCATTCCAAATACAGAAAAAAGAGAAGAGAAATAAGAATTTGACTTCAAAAATTAAATAATGGATATTGACAAGGTTGACTTGTTCAGATTAAGAAACTGCATTTTAAAAGGCAATTTACTTCAATAGCTCTCAGCGGGTTAAGCTGTCCGAAAGCTTGGATGCCAAGGGGCAGTGCCATAGCAGTTAGAGAGAAATGAACAATTACAGTATCATTACACTTAGTTTTCTTAGTTAGGACGTTCCTCACTGTTTTCTAAGTGGTGAGAGCAATGTTGTGTTCAGAATTTATTAAATTTTCCTGAACTATCAGAAAATCTTGGAGAAACCAGCTGCATGGTGAGTCTTACAATAGTAAGAATACCTAAGTAGGGAGCACTATGTGAGCTGAAGGATGCCGTAGACATTAAAATGGCAAAGGGTTTCATCTCATACGCCACATTCAAATTATAGTGACTGCCTGAAAGGATACGTTTGGAAAATTTCCAATGTTGTATCTAAACTCAGCAAGAAACAATGACTTGATCAAAATGAGCAATGTCTGCCATGAGCAAGGGGTAGAGAAGAGGCAGCTCATATAACACATTTCTGTGATCCTGTGGAATAATATCTTGGCTGAGGTCAGGAGAGATCCAGTCCTGTGAACCTGGGAAAGTGACCATCAACCAATGGGCCCTGAGGCTCCTGTCTTTACCTTTAAATGAAGGGGGCTATACTCAATTATCACCAAGGTCCTCTTTTAGCCCTGACATAATTTAATAGGACCTAAGCTTTGTATAGCAACTTTACGATTCAAGAAAAGATTTTACACATATTAATTTATTATACACTCCTTATTCATTTATAGATAAAGAAACTAAAGCCCAAGGAGGTTAACCAAGGTGACACATGCAGCAGAGCAGGGATTCAAATGTTAGGCTCTATAACTAACACATGGCCTCATACATATACAAATGTACATTTCTACAGTCATGCCAAATATATTTCTTACTTTTGCACCTACCAATTGTCTAGTGCCTATCTCCCTACCTACTGAACCTCCCATTCCTTGCCCATGGTACGTATCACAAATATATTATGATGGCCTTTCTTGCTAAGCCCAGACACAGTATGTGCCATTACTTCTTAACACAGCACTGCTGAGAGCCACAACCAGTTGATGGGTCTCTTAGTCAGGAGGGAGCAGCCTACTGGACTTCCTTTTTTTATGCATTTTTTTATTGTGAACTTTAACATATATACACAACCCTGATACCTTTCAAAGTACAGCTTAACAAGCAGTTATATAGGTAATTTCAAAAAATGTTACGGGTTACAGTCCCACAGTTTCAGTTCTTTCATTATTGTGAGATATAGGATATATACAGAGAGGTGAAAACTTTCAAAGCACAATTCAATGAATAGATACAAAGCAAATTTCAAAGAATGTTATAGGTTGCAGTTCTACCATTTCAGTTATTTCCTTCTAGCTATTCTAATACCATATCATCTAAAAAACATATATATATTTACATAAAGTTTCAGTATTTGTAATCCTTTGATAAATCCTATCTTATCTGTTGCTACCCCTTCCTCTTCTTTAAACTCTTTCGATCTTCAAGTGTGTCTAAGTAGTGACCACCCTAACTTGTTCATATTGAAAGGGGGTGTCAACAGAATGAGGAACAGGGCTGCATGTGATTGTTGCTCCTAAAGAGGCTGCTGCCTCTGGGCTTTAGGATTTGTCTGGCACAGGAACTCTGGTGGATTTAAGTTCCCTAGAGATAAAACTTAGTGAGTGAGTCTTTTATAGAATCTCAGGTAGGGACCTAGGTATTTGGGGACTACTTCTGGTAAGGGCATGGCATACTGTGGCCATTTGGGATGTCTAGCTGGAACTTGCATAAGAGAAACCTCCTGGGCACATTTTCTACTCTATTTGGGTTCTCTCTGCCACTGTAACCTTGTTACCTTTTTCTTTCCCCTTTTGGTCAAGTAGACATTTTCAATCCCTCACTGTCCTGGACTTCTTTTACAATGAAAAAGGTCTCCTGTCAGAGCCAAACCTCCAAGGCCAGTAGAGAGTGGAGCAGATGCTCTTCCTCCAGACACTGTCATCTGCTTTGTGGGCCATGGAAACAAGTGAGCTGAGCCATAAAGTTGCCAGTGGAAGCAGTTTGTTACCTATGCCAGGACTGTCTTGAAAAGGGAAGTCGTCTCTGGTACAAAGACCTGAAGAAAGAAAATGCTCCCAGCAGGGCTGGTCTTTCAGTGCTATGTCTGGACTATAGCGAACAGCAGGTAGAAACGACTTCTTCCCTTACCGATGCTGAAGTAGTAGCAATAGTGGGTCCCCGGTGAAGTGACCAGAGCTCAGGGCAAGAACTCAATCTCTTGGTCTTTTTGCAGACACTGATAAACACAGCTCCACTATTACCATAAATTTGTCCTGGAATCTATTGCTTATTCTGTAATAGGAATTTATAGACTCCAATAGCAATTTTAACTTTTTGTCCAATCTCAGTGGCAAACAATTATCCTATTATAACATACTCTTAATTGTCCACGTTTTAAATATTATCCATGACCTGTTTAATTCCCGGCTGCTTCTTCCTATAATCTAGCAGTTTTAGGGATTACTCTCCTAGACACCAACTGTTCAAGCCAAATCAAATTAGAAATTCAGCATAAGGTAGCCCTGATATTTAAGAAATAAAAGACAATTTCTGTAAAGTTGGCTGTAAAGTAAATTCTATGTATCAATTTTCATGACACAATTGAAACTTCATTAAACATTATTCCACAGATACTATCTTCTATCTTTGATCTTTAGAGAAATGGCTTAGGGTGGAGTGAAGGAGGAGCAAAGATTGTTTGATTACCTCTCAAAACGATGATTTAGCAATTCAACATTCCATTTAAGTATGTTTAATGCAATGCTGCACTGATTTCCTAATTTATAAATTCAAAAATGTTAAAAGTCCACCCACTAGGTTGCTGTATAAAAGAGGACACTCTAATGCATTCCAAAACCTTATGTAGATGTAGACGATTTTTTAAAAAATTTTATGTGCAACTTCTTCCTCCAATAAAGTCAGTGACTAAGACTGGCTTATTCTGATTCACAGCAGTAAATGGCATCTTCCTTCTGATTTCATTTTGTGACAGGATTTTTACAGTGAAGCAATAAAATGACTTCAGAATAAAAGTTTCTTAATGAAACATTTTATTTTGGGTCTTTCAAAAATGGGACATTTTACTTCTTCACTTACTCTATTTGCATACTTAGATATGTAAGATTTTTATTAAATCTACTTTCTTAGGAGTTACAATCTCAGGCATGCAGACAAGCAGTTCTCTCTTCAGTTTAGCAATGTATGAATCAGCCAAAGTATTTAGTCAACAGAACCATAACCAAAAAGCAATAGCAACCTGAAATGGTTATTTACTTACAACTCATTAATGTATTTCTCTGCTCGAGTGTTAGCACTTATTTATTTTTTTTAAAGGATTAAAAGACAGTGACTTTGCTACTGCAGTCAAGTTCCTTATTCTTTTAGCCATGGGTTCGAAGGCAGAAATACTCTCCGTTTCCTACATGAACAAACTTTAATGATGATAACTCCATGGTACAATAAAGGTACAGTAAAAGCCTAAGTTTAAGAAAAAAAGCATGTAGGCTTTCCTTTCTTTTAAATATATGTTATTAAAGATTAGGTGAAGACCAACCTCCCCAATAGACTCTTAGTTTTCCTTACAGTATCTGTAGGGAAAGCTCATTTGCAGACAGCTGCAATATGAGCTTCCTATCCTTGCCCTGTCATTGACCTTCAACCTGATCTGAAAGAACCACCACCTTTCAAAATGAGAAGTTATTCATTTACTATAATAGCTCTACTCTGGGTGTCCTTAGCAGAAACTGGCAATTGTGCCCAAATAAGAAGGTTTTGTGATTCTGACTACTGTTCTTACACAAGAGGACAAAACTACTAAGAAATCTCTGTTCCGACAGTGACAGTAGGTGGCCATAAAGTTGGTGTTTAAAACTATGGCTGATGTGTGGTGTTCACAAAAAGAAAAAAAAAAATCATTAGGAGTTTGCACTAGCGCTGGCTGTATACTAGGGTTTGCCAGTTATGTTCTCTCAACTTGACAGCTTATTCATTCAGCAAGAGCTGCTACATTGTAAGTTTCCTGACAATCTGCTGTGTGCAACTTTAAAATAAAACCACTTCATGAAGAGAAGTGAGAAATATAAATGATAAGCCTATTGGATAATCATTACAAATAAATAAAAAGCCTTTGATACAAGCAATTAGTCACAAGCATTACAAGTTGAAATACAGTCCAGTGTTAAAGAGACAGTTTAGAAGCACATGGCACATTTATCATAGCTCCACAGACAAGTTATTGAGCTGTCTGTGAAAGAACAGAGCCAAACAGGAAAGCTTTCAGCAGCGAGCAGCAGTTGAGGTCCTTGATTGATAGAGGGGGATGATGCAAAGCTGTCTGATGGCTTTCTGCAAAATAAAATGAAGGAACTCAAGGTCTTTCATGGTGCTCTCTGACCACAGATGAACAGCTACTTTATTATGGCCCAGATTGAGGTTGCACCTTACTCCATATTCTGCCACTTTCTGATGCACACGGTTGACTTGACCAACCAGCCATGTGCTTAACATAAGGGTCTGCCATCTTCTTCTTTTTTCTTTTAAAAGGCTTACCATACAGGACAGAAGATTGCACTGGTTAAAAGCTCAGATTCTTCATTTGTCCTTACCAGTTACTGTTTAAACTGCAGTGATGTAAAGGAAGGCTTCCCATGCTTCCGATGCTTGACCCACTTCTTGCTTCATGAACATGTTGTAAATCCAAAGAGTCACAAGCAAGGATATTAAATTAAGCACTGTGACCCCAATATGCAAGGTAATTTTTTCGCCCCAGGAATCAAGATTTTGCACTTATTCTTATCTTAATTTTGTGCTTTAAAATAGTGAATGAGTTGTAGATACAGTAAGGGCACTCTTGGAATCCTGTTTGAGGAAAGGCAATCAACTTTTCAGTTGCTGTTAGGTTTCAAGGACTAAAGTTTGTTTTGCTAAGGAGTTAACAAATAATAATAAAAGGTTTGAATCTCCTTTGCAACTTGATTTTGTCAACTAAATTTATTAACCTCAAAGTAACTACTCTGCATTCTTCTTGAGTTACTCTTATTTATATGTCCTCAAAATAAAAGAATATGAGTGAGGAGAAAGAAGAGAGAATAATTTTAAAAGATTTTATTCTTCCACACTATTTCTTTGTACATCACTCCCAAACAGATTTCACCACTCTTCCTAAAAATATTACTATCATTGTCCTTTTTTTTTTTTGAGATAAGAGTATTATAGGACTTCAAGTTCTATTCCTTTATTGGCATTTTCAGTCTTATTTGATTTTGAGTATCATAAACTGCATTCTTCAGAACACTTGGAATTCCACTTCTGATAAATGAAGAAACTGGTATCGCATATGCAAGAAAAAGACTTCATCTGAAATTAATTTATTATAAATATTATTTATTTATAAAACTTAAATATGCAGCCAACACTTAATATTAGAACTCTACCCCACCCTCAAAATATTAGGAAGTAAACTGTTTGTAAATTTCCTGACAAAAATACAGACATTGAAAATTTTATTCTGACCAGGCTTCAAATCCTTATCCCTGCCCGCCCCCCCCCCAAAAAAAAAATCTAAAACAAGGTAATTATAAAACACATAATCAAAGTTTGATATACTTTTACTGCACTTAAAGCTGTCAGAAATGGGGCTATTCCTCTGTATAATACAAGTACATGCTTTCCTGCACTAAGACCCTATTTCCTCTTAGAGCTAAAGGGACAAAAATGCTTTGTTTCTCTGAAGGAACTGGCATATTTCCCAATATCTGAATTCTTTGTTATTCAAAGTATCTGTCACCTGGAAAATTTTTAGAATGCAAAATCGCAGATCTCATGCCACAGAATAAGAACTAGCATTTCTAACAAGATCCCTGGGTGGTTCATATGCACATCCAAGTCTGAGAAGCCCTGCTTTTATAAATAGTTCTCAACCATGACTGCATTTGAGATTCACCTGAGAACCTCTTAAAAAATATAGATGCCAGGGCCCTACTATAGACCAATTAAATCAGAGTTTGTGACCATGGGGCTTAAGCACTGGAATTTTTAAAAAGCTCCTCAGATGATTCAAATGTGCCTCCAGGGCTGGAGACCACTGTTCCAATCAAAGCTATGTAATCTGTTGTGTTTCTCTTTTTACAGTGGTTGCTAGGAAGCTCGAGTAGTCAGCATGAATCTTTATAGGTAAATGATAATCTTAATTATCACTGTATATTAATAGCAACAAACAATAAGTTAAAATGTAATACGCACATACCACATACTAGTCACTGCACCAAGCTCCTTTTTATACACTTTCTCATTTAATTTTGAAAGCAATGGCATTTTTCCCTTTGCACATACATACAAACTGAGACTAGCAGGGGTAGAATAACTTGATCAGGGTCCAATAGCTCATTATTAACAGAACATCCAAGAATCTAAAACAGCATTGTCTGGCTACTGAACTTATACTCTTAAATCTCTATGTTATATTGACATTCAGGTCTACTTTGTGTGCTCACTTCTTGAAACTTTTCTCAACCTTAGGATTAATTTTCTCTTAATTGTTACTCTCCAAATTAACACACATACACAGTGAAAGAACATTAAAGAACACCCCCACCCACCCCACACACACCTTACTTATTCCTTAGTTCCTAGCTTTGGTTTAGATTCTGAGAATGATGTATGGGCCTTAACTTTAACACAATGCTGCTGAATGCATGACCAGGACTATGCCTTAAGAATCACTGGGTTACGTTAATTGCAATAAATCTTATTACATTATCTGTGTTCATTATGAGTGCCCTCAAATCATTTATGTAAATAAAAAGGGTGCACATAAATACAAACAGTAAAGAAAGGAGAGAGGGATGATGATATATAAAATATGTTGATCAGAATTAAAAATAAAATAAAACTTCAAGTAGGAAGTGATTTTTTTCACCCACTGCAAGCCCTTCCCAAGAGATAAATGGACCTCAGCATTCTTTTCTCTAGAAAGATAAAATCAGACTGTGTGTGTGATAGTGGGCTATGCAAAGTACTCTTTAAGTCACAGAAACTTACATTATGACATTGCTTAGAAAATAAATGAGCAATTATGATCAATTTTAAGGTCCTCTATACTTTGTGTTCCTTTAGTTACTTAAATCACATCAAGATATATTTAATTGTTCCATAAAATGTTCTACGTGAAGTTATAAATTAGTGTCTAAAACAATGAAGGCAAGGGAAGTTTGTTGAATTTATCTGTGATTTATGCTCTTAGTGCAAAAGTGACAATTTAAGATATGCATTTGGTTTTTCTTCATTGCTTTTAGAAAGAAATTCCCACAAAACAGAATATTACCTTGGGAGATGCCCTTAATTGTTTGTGTTGGATATTGGGCAGATGAGATTCAAGAGATTGTAATTTATATGAAACAGATTCAGGAAAGACAAATCTTTGCAACTTTATGATTTAAAGTTAACAGACTAATGTATTAAATTGGAAATTCAATGTAGAAAATGTGAGATTATTTTAACAGCTTCTTTCTGGAATGCATAAAGTTTGAAAGAAACAATTTTGCATCTTTCATATATAACTTCAGTTACATAGGTACCTGATTTGAGCTGGGAAACTGAAGAAAAGCACAATCTTACTGTTATAATGAAGGTATTTTTAAAATGTTCATGAACACCACTCTCCCCCTCTGTCCCCAGTGTCTACAGGTTTGAGGTGAGCCTGTTTGCTAAATGATTAATTGTGTAATAGGAATGTCAGTTGGAACACAATTCTTAAGATTTTTTTTTAAATGTGAAATACTGTTCCTGCAGAAAGTTGGCTGGATGACATAAAGAGCACAGGCTTGCCTATCACACTGATTACTTGATGTAATAGTAAGCAAGCTTAAGTGAACCGTGTGTCTTCAATCTTTCCAATCACTTAGGGATGGGCATCAGAGCTTCCCATCCATCATCCCTGGCCTGAAACATACGGTGCATCAGCAATCTTGGGCTGACCTAAATGATAGTAAAAGCCACTGTGCTGTTCACAATAAGAAATTGTTGCCCACTGAATTACAGGTTTGTGATTAGATTGCTAACATGGCCAACTTGATGTATAAGTGAAGTGTCCAGGGAAGATATTCCTTAGAATCTTCAGAAGATTAATTTATATCCTTGAAATGTCGACCAATCACAGAGTCAAAAAATATGTCAAGGTATTTTTCTTGTAACCAAGAAAGCCCAGCTGTTATAACAGCCATTAATTTATTTCTGGCACCTTTATCTGCAACAAAATTTAATAACCAAGGTGTCTAACGGCTATCATCTCATGTTATGGCAAGACTTGCCCAATAGTATAATGAATTTCGGGAACCAAATTCATATGGAGAGCAGTTATATCCTGTTGGGAGTATAAACCAAAAATATCATGTTCTACATAATTTAAACTTTTACATTTTCAAAATTTTGAATCTGTCCAAAGTCTATCCAAAATTCTTAGCCATGCTTTCAGATCTCAGAACTGTGTCTAAATATATCATGCAAACTACTTGGTTTGTATATATACAAATATATGCTATGTATTATTTCTTTTACTTCCTTTTCCAAGATTAAAAGAATTTGAATTTAAAATTCAACTGTAAAGCAACTATCTTCAGGTCAACTACATACCCCCAAAAGAAATTGGCACGGGGTCTAGGCCTGGCTTCGATCCCGGGTTCTGTGACTAATTTGTTGTATGACCTTAGATAAGCCACTTGGCTCCTCTGTCAGTATCTACGTTTGGTATTATAAAAATTATAATATTTTCTGCTTTAGTCAAAGTCTTATTCAGATGGATCACATTCTTTCCTTCAACATTTATTGAACATCCTTATTTTCTAGTCACATTGTTAACTGCATATAATGCTGAAGACGCAAGTCATGCTGACAGCCTAGTGGAAGGAGAAAGACAGGCAAACAGGCAATTATGATAGTAAGCTTCAGAGCGCAGAAAAATCACCAAGGAGCTTGTGAAAGATGGAAATTCTAGGGCCCAAATTCCAACTCAACAGATCTAGCATTGGGCCCAGAAATGCCTTTTAAGATGAACTCCGGATGATTCTAATGCAGGTAGCCCATGGTGTGCAAGACAATTTCCCAAGCGCCAGGAATAAGTGCTAGTGCTTTTGGGTAATATCGGCAGAGAAACTGACTCAATCCTAAAGCACAGGAAATGGTTTTGGGAAAAGGTGCTAGAGTAATAGAAACTTCACAGACATAATCTGGGTCAAATGCAGAGAAGAGTGGGTAAAGCACTCCTAACCAGGGGACTGCATGAGAAAACGAGCTCTTGGAAACCTTAGAAGCTTAGTTTAGAAAGCTCCGGAGGCCAAGTTAAAAGACATTTGAAGAAGTAGAAAGGAGACTATCATGAAGGACATTTGTTTTCCTTTTTTAATAAACTATTTATTTATTGAACACATTTGCATGGAAAAAATGTGTAGAAAGAATGTACAATGAAAAGTTTTCCTTCCAAACACTTCTCAGTCACCCATTTCTTTCTGGAAGGAAACCACCAGTAAGAGTCTCTTGTGTATCTTTCCAGAGATTTTAAATTCATATACAAGAATGTACTAACACTTATTCTTAATATCCCTTGCCCCAATACTTAATAGAATAAAGTAGAATGTGCAAAGTTCTGCACCTTGCTTTGTTGGTTTAATATATTTTGGAGATTGAACCACCCTTCTCATTCTTTGTAAACACTGCATTGTATTCCACTATATACACATACCATAATATCTTTTCCCAATCACCTCCTGATAGGAAATTAGGTTGTTTCCAATCTTTTGCTCTTATAAACAATGCTATTAGGAATAAATTTGTACTTATGTCATTTCACATATGTACATATATGTTAAATTCCAAGAAAAGAATTATGGAATCAAAGAGTATTAGCATTTAACTTGGTGGAATATTTTGCCAAATTGCTCTCCATTGAGTCTATACCCATTTGCAAGGTATAAGAGTGACTGTTTCCTTATTCTCCACAAAGGAACTGGACCTTTATCTTGAGAATCCTGGAGAGTAAATCAAGGCTCTTAAGAAAAGATTACCTGATTAGGCTTACATTTTAGAAAGACACGCCCCACTGCAATGTGGAAAACTGATGGATTCAAGTGGGCAAGATAGGGAGCAGGAAGGGCAGTTAGAAAGCTATGCAGCAGTTAGCCAGAACAAAAACTCAATATGGATTATATGGAAGAGCATCCTTATTGAGCATATGTTACATGTCACACCTAGGCTTGAGCATTTAAATTGCATTATCTCATTTATAAATTACAACACAGATGTTTAGTTATTGTTATCTCTGTTTCAGACAAACAATAACAAAAATCAGGCTCATAAGTTAATTGCCCAGACTGGGATTCAAATCCAGAGAAACAGTAGCTCAGAGCAAGTGCTTTTAACCACTACAATATATACTGTGGAATAGAGAAAAATTGATTCATTTGAGATTTATCAAAGAGGTAGAATTGACAGAATTTAGTGACTCTTTGGTTTCAGAGAAAGGAACATTTCAGCATTATCTGTTGGGATGGGAACCCCAAAAAGACTTACAACTGAAAATCAAGGAGTTGAGAGATATGTTGGTGGTGGTGGGGGTGGGGGTGAGTTTGATTTTTAATTTGAGGTACCAATGGCATGTATAGTAGAGGATGTCTCTACTGCCTAAGGAGAGCAGTCTGATCTGGAGATATACATGGAGGCATCATTACTCCTGGAAAGTCATAGGAATGGATGAGCTCACCCAGGTAAAAACATTGAAGGAACAAGCCAAGGATGAGGAGAGCATGAAAGAGACTAAGAATCAATCAAGAGATCAGAAAGGAAGGAAAAACAGAAGAAAATGTTATTTCCCCCACCCAGCAAATAAAAACAAAACAAAACAAAAACACCTGTGACTTTACAAACAAATTAAATTAATACCTTTTTTATTTCTAAGAAATCTCAAATATTGTGAAAGTAATGCTCATAAATGTACCCAAGCACAAGGAAAGAATAGTTCATGAAAATCTCCCCACCAATATTGTCTTGTGGACGTGATAGTCCAGGGGAAAACCGCTTTCCCAAAACTGGCTGAAGAGTCCTGATACATTTCTTTAAAGCTCTAATAACCATGCAGAAAAAATGTCAAATTGAGGATTTAAAGGCAACTGCTGTAGTCCCGGGAGAGCGTCTGGGAGTGATTCCTATGTACCTGACATAACTCAGAAGCAGGCGAGTTACACTCAATGGCAAGGAGAATTCCCGTGCACCGCCTCGTATAAATCTACAGAGGGCTCCCGGAAGGTTTATGTGAGCTGTGTGTCCAACACGTGTTGGAAAATCAGGCTCGTTATATTTTCCCTGTAAATCCTTCTAGGAGTCTTCTAGGTTTAATGGGGACCTTCACATTTGGAATCAAGAAATGAGTATAGATTTTCTGAGTCTGCCTAGACTGTGTAATATGCAGCTCATATGACATATTTTGGGGGAATATGTAGGCACTGTCAGTGGACTGATGGGTCAGTTTCAAAGTCTGAACTTCCCACTCTCCCCCAACTCCTTCTAAAAACAAAACAAAACAAAACAAAACAAAAAAACTCTCTTTCAAAGGGAGTAAGTTCTCTAAAAGTGTTTTTTGTTTCCACTTTTTTTCTTAAATTCAGTTTTATTGAGATACAGTCACATATCATACAATCAACAATGGTGTACAATCAACTGTTCACAGTACCATCATATAGTTGTGCATTCATCATCCCAATCTATTTTTGAACATTTTCCTTACACTAGAAAGAATAAGAATAAAAAATAAAAGTAAAAAAGAACACCCAAACCATCCCCCCCATCCCACCCTATTTTTCATTTAATTTTTTTTGTCCCCATTTTTCTACTCATCCATCCATATACTGGATAAAGGGAGTGCAATCCACAAGATTTTCACAATCACACTGTCACCCCTTGTAAGCTACATTGTTATACAATCGTCAAGAGTCAAGGCTACTGGGTTGCAGTTCTAAAAGTGTTTTAATCTCTATAACATATCTGGCGTGTGGTGTAAGCAGGAGAGATGGTACTTATTTTCTGGTTAAGCTTATAGAGTCAGTCTTGTAAATTACAAATAATATCTCCTATGTTAGCAAACCAAATTCCACTTTTGAAAACCCTAAGTTGAAAATTTACAATTGGACCCAGATATAGAATATAAACACTTTTATGTGTTTAAACTGATCTTTATGGGAACATAAGCTCTGAAAATTGTACAGATAAAATTGTAATACTATTAAACATTAAAAGTCTATATCATACTATTAATATTTAAGGCAAACCTAAAGCTAAATTTTTAATAAATAATCTTTCCTTTTAAGGCCAAATTTTCTATCTTATAGACAAAAAACTGAGAGAATTATTTCCAAGCTTTATTAGAAATGTCAATTCAATATTCATCCATTTTATCAAGTTTTATCTTCAACATCAATTGCTCATTATCCTGAACATAACAAACACAGCAGCCTAAAAATACAAAAAAAAATATTGATTATTTAGGATGTTCTAAATAATGATTTGACTTTAGACATTTTCCTCCTAGGTTTGTTTCCTGCAAGTAAACTCTATGTAATTTCTAAATATTGATGAATGATTATGTGATTTTTAAAAACAGGTGGGCTTATTTATGTCAAAAGTAAAAGCATTCTTTACATTTAATATGTGAATCACATATGTGTAGATCTGGCACATGTGTATGTGTATTGCAATCAGGGTCTTTAAAGAGCAGTTCCTTTTAAGCACATAAACCTTTGTCTCTACAGACCCTTAAGAGGTTCAGGATAGTGGAATCAATTTCTACAGAGGGGAAGCTAGGGATTTTCTAACTGAGACTGACTTCATGACCAATGCTATTTGAACAACAACGTCAGCGAGCTTTTTCCCTAATGAGGCAGCCTGTTTCATCATTCAATGGACTTACACATTTGGATATTTTCCCTTATATGGTACAAAAATCTGTGTCCTTGTATTCTAGCTCTGTGTTCTGGAAACAGCCCAACAGTTGTCCCCAGTTTCCCTCAGGTGGTCACCAATCATGTCTCCCATTCTAAGCCTTTATTTTCTGAGGCAAAATATTCCCATTTCCTCCAATCACCCTTCTCATAACAAGGCTTACATAGTCTCTCAACAATTCCTATTCAAAAAGCACCATGATTGTCTCTAGCAGGACTATAGGCTGTCTCTCTCAAATATCACACAACTCCATGACTAGGGTTATTATTTACCATGAGTTGGGCACTTAGCTTCTGTATAAGTTAGGGTTCTCTAGGGAAACAGAATCAACAAGAGATATCTATAAATATAAGATTTTATAAAAATGTATCACGCAACTGTGGGTTTGCACGAGTCCAAATTCTGTAGGGCAGGCAGCAAACTGGCAACTCCAATGAAGATGTTTGATGAACTCCTCAGGCAGCAAACTGGCAACTTTGATGAATGTGTTTGATGAACTCCTCAGGAAACGAACTGGCAACTTCGGTGAACTCCTCAGGAAACGCTTCACTGGTTAGCCAAAGAAGTGAAGGTCCTCTATCTGTCTTGCTTGAAACTCTTCAACTGATTGGATTAAATCCAACTGATTGAATTCTCTCATTGTGGAAGACACGCCCTTCACTGATATAATCAGTCACAGCTGCAGTCCATTGACTGATGAGTTAATAAACCAGCCATCTGGTTTATTAACCAGCCACAAATGTCCTTGCAGTAAGAGGCCAGTGCTTCCTTGACCAGACACCTGGACACCATCACCTGGCCAAGTTGACACACGAACCTAACCATCACAGCTTCCATTAATGTAACCTAATACAGTAAGACATATAATTTTAATGCACTACTGGTGTATACAAATTTCCATTGTTTGGGGAGTTTAGCACAAAGGATAGGTGTTTTAGTTTCTCAGCTGCTAAAACAAATACCATACAACAAGTTAGCTTGAACAGTGGGAATTTACTGGCTCATGGTTTCAGGCTAGGAAAGGCCAAAATTGAGATGTCAGCATGGTGATGCTTTCTTCCTGAAGACTGTGGTATTCTCAGGCTGGCTGCTGCTGATCCTTGGTCCTTGGCTTTTTTGTAACATGGCAATACCTTTCTCTTCCAGTTTCCACTGACTTCCCTCTTATGGTTCTCCTGGTGGCTTCTCTGTCTGTGGCCTTCTCTATAAGGCCTCCAGTAATAGAATTAAGACCCATCTTGATTTAGTTGGCTACACCCTAACCTAAAACTTCAAAATGTCCTATTTACAATGGGTTCATACCCACAGGAATGGATTAAGATTAAGAACACATTTTTCTGAGATACAAAACACTAAGCCACCACTGTAGGGAAAACACATTTATCATGATATATTAAATAGTAAAATAAAGTTTAATTTGCCAAGTTGAATTGAAAGAATTCATGATATTTAAGCATAGTGGTGAGATTACTGAAAACATACACACAAATCCTTTGTTCCTCTTTAGAGAAGTTCTTTAGAGAACTTTCTGCACACATGATCATTCTTTCTCTCTCACTGCAGATGGGCCTTCTATGTTTTGAATCACCTGTATCCAGTCCATCCCTGATATTACATGATCTTTCTGTTCTGCTTCAAATAGAAATTAATTGGACCTATACATTACCAGTTTCTAATTCCTGGGACAAAAAAATCTCATTTTTCTCCAGATCTCCACTCACTATTGGTCTAGTCAGAGATCTCTGCAGTCATAGTGTTATATGACTAGTAGCCCATGCATCTCTGCAGTAGGCACAGGATATCTGAAAAGGCCATGGACAAGGCTGCATGAGAAGGAAGAATCAGCAAGATAGGTATCTTAAGAGTATCAACTGTAATGTTTTTAAAGCATGTTTCTATTAGGTAAGACATGGTATTAATTATAGATCTGAGGTTCCTCAGAAAGTTAAGTACAGAATTACCACATGCCCTGGCAATACCACTTTTAGGTATATACCCAAAAGAAATGAAAGCAGGGTTTCAAAAGATACTCACACACTGATGTTCATAGCAACATTATTCACAATTGCCAAAAGATGGAAGCACCCCAAGTGTCCATCAACAGGTGAACAGATAAATAAAAAGTGGTAAACACACACAACAGAATACCATTCAGCCAAAAAAGAAATAAAATTACAATACATGTGACAACATGGATGAAACGTAAAAGGATCATGTTGAGTGAAATTAGTCAAACACAAAAGGACAAGTATTGTATGATCTCACTGACACGAAATAATTAGAATAGGCAAACTCTATTAAGTCAGAATCTAGACTATAGGTTACCTGGGGAGGGGGTGGGGATAGGGAATAGGGAGTTAATGCTTAAAATGTCCAGAACTCCTATTTGGAATGATGGAAACGTTTTGGTAATGAATGGTGGTGATGGTAGCACAACACTGTTTTATTATTAATAGCACTGAGATATATCTAAATGTGGTTAAAAGGGAAGATGTTAGGCTGTGTATATGATAATAGAATAAATGAAAAAAAAATCCATGAAACTGCACCACACATTTAACTCTAAGTTAAACCATGGACTATACTTAATAGCACAATTATAATAATGTGCTGCCATCAACTGTAACAAATGTTTCACACCAATGCAAGGTGTTAATAATAATGTGGCTTATGGGAATCCTGTATTTTATGCGTGATTGTTCTGTAAACCCACAATTTCTCTAATAAGAAAAAAAAACAGCCAAGACTAATGTTATCATAGAACATTTGTATGCTGAATTACCCATTTAAGCCACAAGAATTCAGATATATCAGGAATTCTATTTAACAACTCAACATTGGTTTATGAGGCATTTATTTGCATTCACAAAACAATGTAGAATGGGGGTGTCACAAGATGTAAGCCACCTGGACATGTTTGAGGAGGTATAGTTGCTGTGCATTTGAATAAGCTTTCATCTCAGAATACTCAAAGTTTGTGCTCAAAGAGGTAATAAATTCATTCATATTGCCTTTCAGGATATCATTATATGGGTGAGTAAATATATTTGCACTGTTTCATTAGTCGTTACTTTTTAAAAAAATTTTTTTTATCTTTGTATTGTATTAAAAGTTGAATTACAAAAATGACAAACATTTTACATAGGTGGGGTTTGTGATCTTCAACTGAGGTATGTGACAGTGCTTCACACTTAAGAGAAGTGACGCCATATTCCACCAAAGATAGTATGCTTTTTTAGGTATATACGCTCTCTCTCTATTTTTTTCTATCTCTTTATTTTTTCCTCTCTCCCTGTCTAATGTTCCAATGTTTTTTTATTTTTTAAGCTTATTAGTCAACAAAAATAGAAGAAGATTTTGGGGATCCAGGGTTAAGCAAAGAGTCCTTAGACTGACACTAAAAGCACATCCCATAAAAGGAAAAACTGATAAACTGTACTTCATCAAAATTAAAACCTTCTGCTTTGTGAGGGAGAATGGGGGTACCGCTAAAAGAAACTCTTGGTGGCCTACCCAGCAGACAGAAGAGACTTGGTTCTATATTTTGGTCATGTTCCCCTCTTCATCCCCAGCACCTAGAAAAGTGCCTACTGTATAGCATGCGTTCAATAAATAAATATTCAGAATGAGTGATTGAATGAATACTCAGACTTCCTCCCCACTATGCTGGATCTTTGATTTGGTAAAACAAATCAACAGTATGTCTAACGTTTACTTTTTCCTTTTACCTGAGTCTGAGAGAATACCTGTGGTAAGTCCAGACATTATGCACATCAATTGCTTCTTTAATTAAGCTAGAACATGGGCTTCATTCTATTCAAGTAAATGGGTAAACAGGCAGAAAAATCTCTGAGGCTATTAGAAGACATAAGTTGAAGACAGGCGAAGCAGTCTGAATAATTAGAACAAATGTCTTTAAAAGTCAGAACTTTCAAATCCTTATTTTCTGATTTAAAAACTTAAAAAGACACTATACCTTTTGGAAAATACTAGACAACTTGGAAGAAAGAACAATTTGATATAAAGAAAGATTGTGGAAATTAAATAATAGTGAAACCCTACTTCACACCATATACAAAAGTTAACTCAAAATGGAGCAATGACTCAAATATAAGAATCAAAACTATAAAACTTCTGGAAGAAAAAAGGGGAAGCATCTTCAGGACCTTGCATTAGGCAATGGTTTCTTAGACTTTACACCCAAAGCACAAGCAACAACAACAAAAATCGATGTATGGGACTTTATCAAAATTAAAAATTTAGGGGCATAAGAGGACTTCATCATGAAAGTAAAGACAGCTGTGCCAGTTTGAATGTATTATGTCACCCCAAACACCATTATCTTTGGGTAATCTTGTGTGGGTAGACCTATCAGTGTTAATTAGACTGTAATTCTTTGAGTGTTTCCATGAAGATGTGTCCCACCCAACTGTGGGTGATGACTCTGGATCATTTCCATGGAGGTGTTGGCCTGCCCATTCAGGGTGGGTCTGAATTAAATTACTGGAGCACTATATAAGCTCAGACAGAAGGAGCAAGCTTGCTACAGCCAAGAGGGACACTTTGAACAAAGCACAGGAGCTGCAGATGAGAGACAGTTTGAAGATGGCCATTGAAAGCAGACTCTTGCTCCAGAGAAGCTCAGAGAGGACAAATACCCCAAGTGCAAATAAGAGTGACATTTTTGAGGAACTGCAGCCAGAGAGGAACGTCCTGGGAGAAAGCCATTTTGCCAGAACTCTGGAGCAAACACCAGCCATATGCCTTCCCAGCTAACAGAGGTTTTCCAGACACCATTGGCCATCCTCCAGTGAAGGTATCTGATTGCTGATGTGTTACCTTGGACACTTTACAGCCTTAAGACTGTAACTGTGTAACCAAATAAACCCCCTTTTATAAAAGCCAATCCATCTCTGCTGTTTTGCATTCTGGCAGCATTAGCAAACCAGAACAACAACCTACAGAATGGGAAAAAGTATTTGGAAACCACATATCTGATAAAGGTTATAATATCCAGAATGTATAAAGAAATCCTACAACTCAAGGCAAAAAGACCAACAACCTAATTTAAAAATGGGCTAAGGACTTGAATAGACATTTCTGTAAAGAGAGTATACAAATAGTCAAAAGCACATGAGAAGATGCCGAACATCTTTAGCCATTAGGGAAATGCAAGTCAAAATCAAAATGAGATCCCATTTCATACCCACTAGAATGGCTTCTATTAAACAAACAAACAAAAAGAAGAATATTAGGTATTGGAGAGGATGTGAAGAAACAGGAACACCCATTCACTGTTGATGGGAATATACAATGGGACAGCCATTGTGGAAAATAGTTTGGAAGTTCCTCAGAAAGCTAAGTATAGAATTACCATATGAACAGACAATCCCACTTCTAGGTATATATCCAAAACAATTGAAAGCAGACACTTGAGCAGATATTTGCACACCAATGTATAATGCCACTATTCACAACTGCCAAAAGATGGAAGCAACCCATGTCCATCAACAGATGAATGGATACACAACATGTGGTATATATATAGAATAGAATATTATTCAGCTATTAAAAAAAATGAAGTTCTGATATAGGTGACAACAAGGATGAAACTTGAAGACATCATGTTGAGTGAAGTAAGCCAGATACAAAGGGACAAATATTACTTTTTACATGATTTTTCTGTAAGCCTAATTAAAAAAAATCTCTAATTAAAAAAAGAAACTAGTGAAAGAACCACAATGAGATACAATGACATACCCACTAGAATGACTGAAAGTAAAAGATTTGGTGAGATATGACCAATTGGAGCTTTCACACATTACTGGAGGGAATGCAAAATGGTAAAAAAAAACCCTGGAGAATGGTAAAATATACCCTCACCACATGAACCCAGCAATTCTACTCCTGGGTATGAGTCATGAATACTTAAGTCCACACAAGGGCCTGAATGCAGATGTTAATAGCAGCCTTATTCACAATAGTCCCAAGATTAAGGTTCAGGTCCTTTAGGTAAATGTTTTCCCAGCCTACTGTCTGTGCCTGCCAATCATCTGTAACCCAGCATCCTTTTGCCTACCTGTAATAATGTCTGGCCAACTTAATATCTTAAGAATTCTTAGTTGCCTATTTTTTATCTAACAGTGAGTATATCCAAGGAGGTATACATATCCAAAAATGGGATTTCAACCCTCCTTCTTTATCTTTAGTGATAAAAAATCATTTTCAAACATTCTGAAATGGGCAAAGGAAAAGATGTGAACAGATAGTTCACCAAAGAAAATATCAAAGAGCAAGTAAGTGCATGAAAAGATGCTCAATATTATTAGTCACTAGGGAAATTCAAGTTAAAACCACAAGATACCACTATACACCTATTAGAATGACTAAAACTAAATTTAAAAAATCTGACATTAGCAAGTGCTGACAAGGATGCAAAGCAACTGAATTTCTCATACATTGCTGGTGGGAACACAAAATACAATCATTTTGGAAAATGGTTTAGCGGTTTCTTTTAAAGCACTAAAGAGTGAATTTTATTATATATAAATTGTATTTTAATTTTAAAAAAGAAAAGAAAAATGAGCTTAGGGGAAAAAAGAAACCCTTTTGCTCTTCTAGTATGTTATATGCCTGAGTAATGTAAACTGAGGACTTTAATTTGCTGCCTGTAGCTAGATAGGATTCTCCTGTAACCAAGTTTACAAAACAAAGGCATAGAAGCGAAATGTACTCCCTGTTAGATAGGAAAACAGTTCAAATGGCTTTTAGAGCCTGGTCACCATATAGAGGATATTAACTGCTGCACCTGGCACTGAACTTCTTATCCGAGTAGGAATAGGAGGATCTAATCCCTTCTGAGAGGGAGGCTCCATTCACTGCCCTTCTGGGAATTCTCCTAACCCTTAAGGAAAGAGTCAGCAGGCAGCAGCAGTTAGAGCTCTCCTTTCCGGAGAACCACATTTTCTATCATTTTGCCACAAATACATATTTTCACAGTGGCTGGGTTTTATATTAGTTGGAAATCAAATCAAAGGAAAGCAGTATTATGTTGCTATATTGAATACTATGCTCTTACAGTTGGGGTTGGAAGGAGGCAGGAATGGTAGAATTTCAATCAGGAGGTCCATTCTGTGGTCACGGATTCTAAATAGTACCAACCAACTCTGATAACAAATGTTTTGTTAAAAACATTTCATCAGATTTCTGTGACATTCAAACATCAACTGAGTTAACTTTGTTCCTTTTTAACTAAGTACCCCATTTGCTTCAAATGACACCTCCAAGTTCCAAATACACACCTCTCTGTATTTCCTTCATTCCAAGATACCTTCAATTCTAAGATGTTATCAATTTCATAACAGTTGTTACACAGAAGGAAATCCCACATTGTCCACATTTTGGTATCAATTCACAATGGCATATTTATTCAGACAACTACGTGCCCTTTTCTTTTCAAATATTCTGATGTTTGAGTATAACCCTATGTGTGTTCAGAAGCTATGATTTTTCTGGTTCACTTCTGGTTGTTAATTTTCTATACAATGACACTTGATGAAATGCTTTTCATGATTCTTGTGATTTTGATTCCTTCAGCAATTTTAACATCAGCTGTTTCATTTTCAATTTCTATTTGGTTAAAAGCATGGTTTTCTATTAGTTTTTCTTCCTTTACTCAAATAAGATATCCCAGGATATTAAACAGATCCTCTTGAAAGTCAGCTGGAAACTTCTAAGTCCTTTTTAATGCATGAATCAGTTATAGAGACATTCCCAGCTTGAAAACTCTTTGACCTTTTATAATAGATTTGGCTATTTCCACTGTATTTAATCACATCTCCAGATGTGATAGGCAATCCTCTGTACACAGAACAGTATTTGTTTCAGTCCTGTTTCACAACATAATCCTTCTTAAGACATGTTAAGTGGCAATTAAAAACCCAGAGTGAATTTTTAGCCACAAACAGTACTATCAATACAAATTATTCAACTGAGATGAAAAATGAATGAAATGATGCCTTCTTTACATAGCTAAGTTCATGCACAAGCAATGACTCTCATTCTTTAGGGGACTGGAAACCTCCTTTTAACTTTGATTCATGCATTCATTCCAGAAATATTTATTTAGAGGCTAATGTATAAGGCATTAACCTAAGTGCAGACAACATAGGTTGAAGATAGTTAACTATCTTTGCTCCCATTGAGCTTGTATTCTTCAATTATAATAGGCACCCAGATTTCAAAAACGATAAAATGTGGAGAAATACATAAAAATTGCATCTCAGAATAGGGGAAAAAAAGTCATGTAGCTTCTGAGTCAGTTCATATATTCCAATTCAACTGTTTCTAACGCATTTAAATTTAACTTTATTAAAACTCCAAGAGACAATTTTAGTAGTCACGTACTTGAAATAATGTTTCTTTCATTACATAATTTCCAATGTAAAGAAATACTGAAATTTTATATAACAAACGACATAAAAACCAGATAGCCTTTCTTCTCATCCTCCTTTTTTTGTCTTTTTCTATGAAGAAAATGAACAGAGAATTTCCATAGAATACATCACATTTATTTCCTCTACTTTCTTTGTACTCAGATATGGAAAGTATATAGGTGGTGGGTGGGTGGGGGAGTACCCAGGTCTTCATGTTGCAATTCACATACCAAGACCTCAGTTCAAAGCAGGGAAATCTTCCAATAGGCACTCTCCTAGACTGCATTTAAACAGGCTGTTAAAAACTAAACAGAATATATGTGCATATACATATATATATATATATTTTATATGTACATGTGTATATAATTTATGTCTAGTTTGAATACAAATATATTTCAAAAAGCAATGCAAAGAAATTAGTAATAGATTTTTTTTCATAAGATTACTAACATTTTGTATGTTCCAAAGCTAACAGGAGAATCACTACTAATTGTATTTGAGAACTGGCAAGTGAACATGTACTTTCATGTGTAAATGTGGACTTAATCTTTGGTGTTCATGGGAAGTGATTCATGGACAGTTTCTACAATATGCCAGGGAGATGCTTCATATCTGGTTTTTGACACTTTATGTATTAAGCCATAATCAATATTTTTTGCTACATTCTCTGTACACTGAAATAAAACCATGGACTGTTCTGCAAATAAAGGTTTAATTACCAACACAAACAACCT